>NC_082613.1:1265384-1898076 GCF_030936135.1 Gavia stellata | reverse complement strand
TTGAACAAACTGCTTATTCCATCCGAGTGACTTTGCTTCCTGTATTTCTCACCTGTGGTGAAGAACTCCACGGAAGGAGTTTCAGGCTGTTAGCTCACTCCCTTTGAGGAAAGGGTTAAACAAAATTTGCACCTTTTGCACTAATATACCATTGGAGGAAATACCTTTCTGACTAGTGCTCAAATCATGCTCTGAAACAGAAGAATCGGTGGTCTGTACTAGCCATTAGGTGCTTAAAATACCCAAACCCAACACCAACTAATTTAAGTACTGATAAATGGACTAGTTGGGATGCAGTACTCCTAAACTACTCCTGCCACTATAGTATTGGAGAATGAGGTGGTGGCTAAATATAAAACTAGCTTATTGACTTCCTTCTTATTACCACTGTATCCTTCTTGGCTTCGCTCCACTTCCTTTTTTTTTTTTTTTCTTTATAATAGTTGATCAAATCTGGATTATGAGCTTTATACTAAAAAGTAAAAAGGGATACTTACCCACGGCACCAAGTGCTTGTACCGTGAATTACACAAACGAAATTAGATTGTTCACAGAGCACCTGGTATGTTAACTTTAGTTTTGCACTGGTTGATTTTTTTCTCTTAGATTACTCCTGACTCCTTGCGTGTCTTTTCTGTCTCTTAGGTGCTCTTTCCCTCGGTTCCTCCCACTGCTATACTTCTTTTTAAAAATTACCTCATGATTCTTCCTCCTTCTTTGGCTCCCTTCCCTTTTACGTACTGAGTTTGGGAACTTCAGCAAAGATCCCCTAGTTGAAAAGCCAAAAACCAATGAGAAAGTTTTGGGGGAACCATTCTTCGGGGCAATTCCCAGTCTGATACGCTTGCAGTTCTTTAATCCTCTTTTTTTTTTTTGAGGTGCTTTTTATGTTATCTTTTGGCTAATAGATGCACAAGGGCAAAGTCTTTTTGCTTAGATTACGTTTCTGGCTCATTTTTCTTTTAGTGGAAGCTTAAGATCTTGTAGGAGTTAACGGCACTTGGACAGGTAAGCGTCACACTGGCCACAAGTGTTTGGATTTTTTCAGGTTTTTTTTTAATCTTCACTGCTAGAGTAGCAGATATATCTGTATCTAAAGTCTTATATTTCTTTGATATCACCAGACTTCTCAAGCCTGGCACCCTGTAAGTACTCGCTTTTTAAATGCTGGCTAGCTCTTCCATGTTCTTGCTGCGTTCTGCAAGGTCCGTGGCATGGGTAGTGTTGGATCTGTTCTTCTCTTGGTGCGACCAGATGAGAGAGAGAACAGAGAACAAAAATAGGGGAGTGATACAAGCAACTGTTTCCGTACTGTGATGGAGCTCTCAGTGATGGAGAGAGAGGATGGAGAGACAGGCACATGGACAGAGTTGGAAGTTATGGGGAAATGAGTAAGGGAAATGCAGAGGAAATACAAAGAAATATTACTGCAAGTAAGCATTTTGAACGAGAGCATGCACCTAGTGCCATGTAAGGAAAGGTGCATCCTGTTGTATTAGCAAAGTGTTACCAGTTGGAATATTGTATTTCGGGCTGCATAGCTTTTACAGGCATGGAAAATAAAACTCTTATCTTCTGTTAGGTACTTGCATCTTTTTCTGTGTCTTTGTGGGTTTTCCTTTTTCAAAATTTTTAAATTTTGTGAAAGGAACAAACTGCTTTAGTTAGTACTTTTGTGCACACTATTCTTTAACTTGAAGGTGACACTGGCTTTTGAAGGCTTTGATTCAGTCGAGTTGGGTGGGAATAGAACTCAAATATCTTAACTTTTGTATTATGTGGGCACATAACTTTTCTGTAACCTTAGGCAAATATTCTGGTTTGGAGGGGAATCACTGTAACTGTGAGGTTAGATTAATGCTAACTCCATTTAAAGTGTGTGGATGGCAGGTGTCACAGAAACATTAACTGAAACTTTATGATGTTAACTAGAACAAACAATATTGTTAAAATTGTTTGAAATCCTCGTATAAAGTACTGTTTTTTACAGTGACTTCTTCAAGGTAATGCTGTTGAAGCGTAGTCAGAAGTTGTTAAGAGTCTTAAAATTTGCATGTTAACCTCTTCCTTTAACTTAACACAAGAGCCAAATAATTTTTCCTGTATGTCAGAATACATTTCCTATATATCAGAGTATTTCTTGTTCAAAATGGCAAACAGTGTTGTAAATATACAGTCATTTTAACTGTTGCTTGTAATTATGTGACACTGAAGGGGTTTGTATTGAGTTAAAGTTTAGATTTTAATTTTTGACTCCTATTCTTTCCGCTCCCAAATACAGGACATCTTACGAACCTTTTGGAGCTTGTTACCGGAGACCATTCTCCTCTATCCATTAAATCATGCACTATCCAGCTGTGAAACATCGTGGCGTTTATTTTTGCTAACAGAAAACATTTTCAAACATTGGTAAGTTCTCAGCATTTAAAGATATTTTTGTAATGTGGTAAGGAGAAAGAGTAGCTGGCGATAACATTGTCATGAGGACTTACAGTTCTTTATAAAATTTGACTTAACGTTGATAACAAAGGCAGGTTTAGAAATCTTACCCAACTGCAAAAGCTGAAGAAATACCTCTGGCTATTCTGCTCCTACCTTGTGGTAGGGCTGCCTCCATTAATCATGGTCATTTGGTTCTCTTCAGTTAGAAGAGGAAAACAGGTGCAGAGCTCAAAGCAAGAAGAAAAAATGCAGAGCAGTGCAAAATAGTATAGGTCTCAGCTTTACCGTTCTTACCGCGCTATTCTGGCTCATTTTCCGTCTCTGGGATGGAGGTGTAAATGAGAGTCCTAACAGTAATAGTCCTAAGACTAAGTGATAATACATATTACTTTTACACTTTGCTAACAAAGTAGTTTCCCATGTGTCTGTGTTGATCTGGCTCCCTCACACCCCCATTTTAATTTTTTTTTTTAACTGTGTAAATAACAGGACTAAAAAGAGCTAGCCAAAACAATTGCTATGGAGAAGCAATCAGAATTAGAGAAAGGCAAGACTTGGCAGTCTGAAATAGAAATTGAGAACAAAGTCAGTGGTATTTGCTTCAGTTGGGTCATATTTGTTTTCAAGATTTTCACAGTTCTGCTTGTTGCCATAAGAATGCTTGGATTTTCCTTATTACTTCATTTGTTTATTAGATATGTTATTTCACCGCTTATAATGACATTAGTTTGTATTGGAAAAGCTTTCTGAATTTGTATCTTGTGATGTTTTCTTTCACAATCTGTTACTAAAGAAGGCCAGTCTTGAAATCAACAGCGTTGATTTATAGCTTATTTTCTTTAAGAGAGCTAACCTGTAGATTGAAGGTGTCTGAAATACAGAGATCAGAAATATATGGCAAATACTTTGCTGTAATGACTGACAGTATATAAACAGTATAAACTTTGAAATAAAGTGTAGTCGGAAGTTTTGGTGGAACTTAGATGTTGCAAGTGTGGTGAATATGCTATTCTGAAGAAAATAAAGTCTGTTTTCTGTAAGAAAAACAGGTGTACAAGATGATGGTTCTAGCGGATGCGTCCTCACAGACAAAACCCCTTTGTGTAGATGGGCTATTCCTGTTCTTTGTACCTTGTAATCATAAATGTTACTATTTTATCCGAGAAGTCTCTCTGTGAAGGTGCCTTACTATACCTAAGTATCTATATTTTACACAGAGTTTTCAAAGTCTTCGGATTGTTCAGTCTCTTAACCTAGAATGGTGTCAGCCAGTAGAAACTGGCCATTAAATGTTTCAAGAGGAAGTTCTTGTCAATATTCCATTGCAACCTTGATTTTTTTTTCAGGAGTTGTATTAGTAGCTTTTTAACCTCGGTGTTTTATGGGTCAGATAAGGTGAATTAGTGCCCTTCAGGCCACAAATGTCTATTTAAAAAGTCATTAAAGTGAGAATGTTTTGAAAAGCTACCAAACAGGAAACACTGTTGTTTCAAGGATCTGTTTGAAGTTTTGTATCTAAAATTAGACTTTTTTTTTCCCCATACTTTGAGAACTAACTCTTGCTTATGTTGTTGCAAAAATGTAACCAGGCTTTAATTACTTGCAATGTATTGATATGCTTTGAGTTCATATTTTGTGGGGTTCATTAAGTCATAAGTAGAGGTGTTACAACTGTGAGTTTGGAGGGAAAGCACTTCAAAATGTATCACTGTTGTTCAGAAATTGTGTAGCTTAATGCTAATAACTTCTGGTTTTGTTTTTTGTCGTAGTTCTGTCTTTCCTACTACAAGAGTTCACACCAGTGCTGTTGGAAGGTCACAGAACAGTGCACTACCTGTGCTGCCCTGGGGCTGTTGATGTCCTCAGCTGTTGTAGGAGAAGCGCTAGACCTGGAACCCAGTTTGTTACTGGTAAGAAGCAATAGTCTTGGATATTATTTATTTATCTTTTTTATTTATGTAATATTAAAGTTTGCATGCTTTCTATTAACAAAATCAGTAAAAATCTCTTCACTGCTTATTGCTTTAAGAACACTATAGGAAAATGTGCATCTCTGGTCGTCTTTTTTTTTTTTTCTTCCCCTCCTATTTGTAGCTTTACAGTTTCTAAATTTCTAATTGCCCTCCTTCCAAAATGTGGAGGCTAACAGTTTTTCCTTAGCTTTCATTTTCAGTCCTGGTTTTCTCTTGAAATCCTTCATGCGCTGTCAGAGCTAATGAAGGTTAATAAATGGATATTTCTAAGACACCTTCAGAAATCCTGTCTTTTGGTTGCACTTTCGTAGTGTCCAGTTTCTGCACGCTATAGCTAGCCCCATAACTTTGGGTAGATGGTTTGACGGGTCAAAGGCCAAAGCCAAGTCTCTGGTTTGAAGTTCTGGAGCAGAGAATGAAATGTTTAATGAAAGGTCCCTGTTATTTTATGTTCTGCTTATTGGCGTTAGATTTTGCTTGTGGTTCATGTTTGGATTGCAGGAATAAAGCTTTGATGATATGAATGACTAGAAGCGTGTAGTGTTTTGCATGTCATTATTTTTGCTGAAATTTGCCTTCTTTTAATTCCTAATTGCGTTCAGATCTATGCATTTTCATGGTAGAAGCACTTGTAAACTGACGACGTGTTAAATGTACTGTATTTCCTGACTAAACTTAACCTGGACCGACGGGGAGTTGAAATCTCCTTGCCTGCCCTGAGACCTAGCCAGTTGAGCGAGTGATTTCTTTGCCGGTGTGTTACAGCTGCTGGAGGTATAATGCTTGCCCTGCTGCTGCTGCTGTTTGAACTTTGCTCATGGACTTTCTGGATTGTAACTGCTACAGAGGTGCTAAACAGAGGTGCTGTTTTAATGCTGTCGATGATGGGGTAGCACTGGCTTGAAATTGGAGAAATTGCAGTGAATCCTCATCAGGCAAATGTTAATTAAATGCTTCTAGGGGCTTGTGGGTTTTTTGTTTTGTTTTTTTTTTTCCTACAGAGGATTGAGAATTGAGTGGGCCTCTCAGATCTGATAATAAAAATATAACTAGTTGGGTTTTTAAGTTCACTGAAAATAGTTTGCCTCCCAAATTCTTGCCTGTTTTGTAATTCTATAGTCCTTCTCAAACTGAATGATGGAAGTTTTATTTTCTTCCTGTGACTCCTAACTCATAAGGATGAACATGCGCTGTTGGGCTGTAATTAAACAGTCTCAACCCCAGTCATAGGGGAAAAGCGGTACACTCTTGTTTTCATGAAACTGGGAGTTGTGAGTAACCTCTTTGGCCCAAGGGTCTGGTCTGGTCTGTTTACAAACATCTGCCTGCTTCTCTTTGAATTCAGAGTTGTGGTTAGAATGACCAACTTAAAAAAACGGATGATCGGTTTTGTGAATCAGAACAGGGTAGAAGAGTTTCTCTTTTGGCAACTGTTCATTTTCATAAGCTGTTACTTGCATCTACTTTGAACAAAGCTGAAGGTATGAATATAATTTTGGGGTATCTCGTATCAAGAAATTAAAACTTCTAGAATTGCACACCCCTCTTCTTCAAACACAGTTATGAGAAAACACTTCACTTCTGGAGATCTGTACTTGTAAAGCTCATGAGTGGTGTCTTTGCAGGGAGTTACCATCCATTAATAACCCGAGTCTTCTGCTTTTTCTCTGATACAGAAGAATAAGTATAGGTACCCTCCTTTCAGTTGCTAAGGTTACATTGGGGTTTTTTGTTCTCTGTTCTTTTCAGCACAGGGCACATGGCTAGGAGGAATCCTGTGCATTTCTGTTGTCTTTAATTGGATAAAAGTGAAACTGGTACACACACTGTCTTGTTGTGCAAGGAGGCGTTTCAAGCCCAATCTCACCTTACAGAGCTCCTTTGCAGAGGAATTTAAAAAATGTTGGAATGTCCTGGGAGTGGAAACATGGACAGGACACAGGGGAAGCGGAGAAGTGGGGTGTGTTTGTTGGGGTTTTGTATAATAACCCATTGGAGTGAATTTCAGTTCTTCCTTAATCTGTTTTTACTTTTCTCTGAAGGGAGAGGGGGGAGGAAACAACACATTTTTGGTTAAATTCCAGTTGGCCTGTGTTCTCTAGGGAGCGTAGAGTGGCTAGTGGAGGAGTGCACTAGTGAATGTTTTGGTACTCTGTAACTTGTGTCCTTAGTATTATGTGTAGAAACATTTCAGAATTTGTAACAGAGTAAATGTCATGTAGTTTAAATGAGAGCGAAAAGTAAACAAACAAAGAACCCTACCAACAACAAAAACCCGAAAACCCCCTCTAGTCTTGCCCCCCCCGTTTTCCTTCCGAGTGAAGGGGGTTTATTTTTGTCCCCGCTATTTCCCAGGGGACTGTACTGTAGAGGCTTTCATCTGTGTACTCCATTTCTTGTCTGTGGCTTTTTATCAAAATTCAAATAATGCACTGAGTTTTACATGCAACAAATTTGTACCCCTTAATTTTACCAGTGTTAAGCTTTTGGTCAGGAGACTTCTTATGGGTATGTACGCTGAGAGATTGGCTTTGTAAGTATTACTGCTTACTCTTTTTAAAACCTTTCCAACAGTAGGTGATGACTGTGTTTATTTAGATTCTTATTCAGGTGATATTTTCATGTTCAAATAACAGTACTGATAGTACAAAATAAGCAGCTTTCATAAATGCTATATTTGTAGAACTAGGTTCATTCTAGCTAGATTTATAGATTGTATAAATTACTAACGCTTACTTTAAGACCAGGTTTTTGACAACATGAAAAATAAACAGCTGGCCTTTATTTTGACAGAAATTTGCATGAAAGTGATTATTATATCTCCTCGTGTTTTGTTCTTTTTGCTGTTACATGCAAGTGTTTGCTTAGGGACAATTTTTTTAGTTATTTGTAGAAAAGTAATGGACTTGAATTACTGTACTGTCTGCGAATTGACTTATGGAGAAAGCAGATCTGCTACAATTTATTTTGTGGAAAATCTACAGATGAGTTTTCATGGTTCATTGGCTTCTTGGAAAGCTGTGTTGTGGCCATGTGCTGTCATGGCAGGCCCAGGCCTAAAGGATTTTAATAGGTGCTCAACTTGGAAATCCTTCAGTGTACTAAAAAGACCTGAGATAAACCAAAAAATATATCATTGATCTTCGAGATCTGTTTCTAAAAAACCTCCACAGTTTATTCCATCTTTACCATGCTTCCACTAGAAGTTTGAGGCATACTGCTTTTCTGAAGAAATCTTTCCACAACATCTTTTAAGTGGAGACAAATATCGTTACCAGGAAAAGGGGAAGAAAAAAAAAACCAACAGCAAGCCACAAAACAGCATGTAAAATTGGAACACAGGGTTTTGAAGCTTCCTGAATTTTTAACTACTAGCAAATTGCCTTAAATTTAACTTGGATTAATTCCCTAGTGATCCTTGACATTAAACGGATGTTCTGGTTTGACATGGGTAGACAGAAAACTAATTAATTCCTCTGAATTTGAGGCATATTTAATTTTCTCCCCCAAAGACCTCTCATTTAAAAGGTACAATGCTGTGACAAATGTTGAATGTGGAACGATGTGTAGAAGGTAGCAGACCTTTAGACAGAGGACGATCAAGACATCTACAATAATAATTGCTGGTTTGGAAGATGTTAAATTTTATTGATCAGACTGCACACGGGAGTATCCACATCATTGCTTGCGTACTTGAAAGTGCTATGATGTGCCCGCCTGTCAGTGGAAAGGATGCTGCTCTTTGATGGGCGTCTGCCCCATTCGTCTATCTCTTTATACTTAAAGTACGTTGGAACAAGGGCAAGTTGTCTTCCCTTTGTGTAGAGGAATGTACGTTGTTGTTATTTTCTGTTGTTTTCTTATGTTCATCATATTTTAGAATGTCAGGTGTTTTAGCTTTCTTATCCAAAAGGTATGCACCCACCCTCTGCTCTTGTCCCCAGTGTCCTTGGAAATGTGGGCAAGTAAGATACAAGGACTGCATGATCTTACTGTAATGACATGCTTTTGTTCCTCCACGGCGTGCCTGGAGGGTGTCTTCTGTCAAGAGCTTGGTGGGTGGGAGGGAGGCCAGTAAGGAATCTTGCATAGATTATTTTTCGTGTGTGTTTAGTAAAAATGCCTTGATAGGAAATAAAGTCAGAGAAAAGCTGTTTCCTAAAGAGGCTAGCAAGTGCTTCATCCCTAAGAAGCACCAGCTTAATCAATGCCTGAACCTCAAACTCGTCCAGTCTAAACCAAAGGTAGCAAGAGACAAATATTTTAATCTGGGTTTCTGGCATAGGCAGCTTAAACAAAGGGCGAGGAGTATCTCAAATAGGCTGTTATCAACAGTGAGGGGGAACCCAACCCACTGAACTAAGCTGAATAAAGATATGAAATGGTAAAGAAATAAAATCTGAAGGAATCACTGTAATTTCCAGGGGAAAAACATTGAAGAAGAAAACCTGTTGTTGCATAAATTCACAAAAGCAAGTGAAGACAGTGACAAATACTCCTGATGCTAATCTGTATTAAATTGAGGAAGAGAAAATTATCCTTGCAGGAGATTCCTCCTTCCTCCCCCTGCCCCCCCAATTCCCAATTCTTGGGAGTTGGTGTCTTGGAATATGCATTTTGATACCCATGAAGGAACAGCAAAAGGAAATGCCATATCCGAAACCTTCTGATTGCTTCATGATTGTATGCTGTGAGGTTTTCTTGCGTCTTCCTCTGAATCACGTGGAGATAGCAGCTGTTGAAGACAGGATTGGTGATGGACAACTCACTTTATCCTATGTGGCAATTCATATTTCCTGAGGGGACTAAGCTGACTCTTCAACTCCTGAAAGTAGATGCAGTAGTGGTTTCTGGAATAAAGACAAAACTGAACTGTCATTCTGCCGTAAGAGGTGGTTCTCTCAAACATGAGGGCGTTGGGAAGCAGTGGCAGCCACCTTCGCAGCCTGGGTTACAGAGCCGCTGTGCTGGCTGGTTCCATTGCAACCTTTTCAGGCCAAACACCTGAAAAATCAGGTTGGTTGGTTTGTTTTGCCTAGCTCCCTGACTCTGATTCTTGGTTTGATTTTTATTTATGTATTTGAGATGGCTTCTGTGCGAGAATTTGATTTGAGGTCTCTGGCAGATTTCAATGGTAAATGGTAAATAGGTAGCGTCGTTCAGATAGTGTAGAGCTACGCTACTATTGACCTCTTCCAGTTCAAATAAGAAAAAGATTAGCTTCTTTGTGCGTTCTGTGCTTAATTCTGTAGAAAAGCTGTATGGATTTGAAATAGATGAACAGCAGTTCAGCCTGTTTGCATTGCAGGAAGATGGTCCTTCCTCTCTTGAGGGAAGCAAATGCTTCTCAATGATTAGGGACCAGCTGGTCTTGCAAATTAGCATTTGTGACACTGCCGAACAGACAGCTCCATTCTTGCGGAACTGGAGAAGCTTGTGCAGGCAATCTTGCATAACTTGAACTTTTGAATCATCAGGTGGCTCTCTAGAAGAGAAGTCCTGTGTCACGTATGTTCTGTGGACTGGGAGGTTGGTTTCTAAGCAATGGTGTTGGCTAACTGCAGCTATTTTGTTCCTGTATATGATAATAATAGCATAGACTAGGGGAAAGGGGGCAGAGGTCTTACGGATCTGTATTCCACAGTACAGGAAACCCACTTGCATGTGTCAGGAAACTTTCTTAATCGTGGCTGTCCTAGGACTGCCCGCTGCTGAGAGCCTAATTTGAACAGATGGGACTAAATCTGTGTTTGAACTCGATGTATGTTAGAAAGTTGCTTCAAGCTCGCATCAGCCTCCTTACTGACAGCGCTTATGTTTAACCGTGTACGCTTCAAGACCATAAAACCCCAGAAGTACAGTGATTTTGGTTTTATCAGCAACCACCAGTAGCCTAAATCCAGGTTTCTGATGTGTGCGCCTGTCCATAATTACATTCAGAATTTGGTCTTGTCATGAGATACCAATTGTACAGTTGTATGTTGACATGTGGACCCACATATCAATTTTACAGCTGGAACTTCTTATATTGGGACAAATTTAAGTTTTTGAGAGAAAGGAGTGGATATCCTTCGCATTGTGTGGCAGCTCAGCACTCTTAATTAGTTAGACCATTAAACCACTGTTACATGGTATATAAATCTTGATAGTAACTTCCAAATAAGTGGTATAAGCTAGATAAAACAGCAGAAATTAATGCCAAGGAATTTGTTTAGCAGTGGCAGCAAAGGTGGTTATGAATTGCAAAGTTAGTAACTGCCGCAGTACGGTGTTGCGGAGAGTACTTCATCGGTCTGTTCTGGTGCTGCCAGCATCCATCCTTAACTCTTTGAGTGTTGTGAACTTGATGTCATCTCACTTGAGAGACGGAATGCGTTGATACGTCTGATACCAGTGGAGCGTTACCTTGGGAGAGGCAGGGCAGGGAGTTTCTGATGATGCCGAATGGACAACAGACTAAACTGTGCGGTAGGAGTCACCTACTGAACACCGCGAGAAATGTGTGCGTGCGCTCGCCATGTTGATGTATTACTTCTTGTATTTGTACTTTGCAGGTGTGATAAAATTAAATCTGAAAATATTAGGGCCACTGATTACTGTCAACATACCCGCATTTAAGACCTTTTTTCCCGTTTTGGGGTGTAAGAGGAGGATAATTTGGAGCATAACTTACAAGATATGGGTCTCTGCCATGCTGCTGGCACTGACTAGGCTTTTTTTGGATAAAACTATCAAATTTTATGAAAGGTGATCAAAAGTCCTGTGAATTCTTCTCAGCTTGATGGATGCTTTGTTATTTTGGTCATAAGCGTCCTTTCTAAACGTGAATGTTTAGGTGATTATTAGAATTTCTCTACCCAATATCTTGGGGTGGTTGTGAGGTAAACTTGGAGAGGTAAAGCCAAGCCAACTTTGCTTTATTGCAAAGTTAAAAATCTTGTGCTTATAAGTAGTTAAGCTTCAAATAACATTAATTTTGCAGTTCTGATCTACTGCCAGTTTAGTTTGGGTGGGGACTTAAAATTTTGTGATCTGTGGTCTTGGATTTGCCTATTGCTCTTCTGACTTGAAAACAGTATTTATAGCCCCTCAACGGCAATATAGCAAGGGAAATAGCTGGTCTCAATTGGCTTTTGCTGTTGGAGGATTTCAGCTATTCAGTGTGCTGCACATAATGCTTGTTCCCTTGAGGAAATTGTGTTACAGAGTGCTCTTCAATAGTTTGTCTCCATCAGCATGGTTTCAAGTGTAGTACCTCTTTCAAAACCAAACTTCACTGAACCCAAACAGTAAAAACCGACAGCTGTTTTACCCAAGTAACTTAAGACAGGTTTTTTTACAAGTCTGTAGTAATTTAAAGAAATGTTTCTCTGGGATGTTACGAGCCACTGGGGGATTGAGCTTCAAATCTAGTCCCTTTTAACTTAAATTATTTCAAGTCTGGTAAAAATAAGCTGCATCGTGTAATGAATGTGCAGTCTTTCTAGGCAGTAGTCGTATTTTGTGGCATTCTTTCAAGACGAACCTGTTACTTAATTTGGTACAACTTGGGGTTTGTCTCAGTCTTTGAAAAACACGTCTGTGAGCTTGCGTTGGATTTTGTAATACTGTCATTTCCTTCCCCATACAGGACTTGTGGAAGAGGAAACACAAAGATTTCCAAATGAATAACCGAAAGGAAGATATGGAGATTGCTTCCCACTACCGTCATCTGCTGCGTGAGCTTAACGAGCAGAGACAACACGGCATCCTCTGTGACGTTTGCATTATAGTGGAGGGGAAGATATTTAAGGCTCACAAAAACGTTCTGCTTGGGAGTAGTCGCTACTTCAAAACACTGTACTGCCAGGTACAGAAAACCTCCGACCAGGCCACGGTCACCCATTTAGACATTGTAACTGCACAAGGCTTCAAAGCAATCATTGACTTCATGTACTCCGCGCACCTAGCACTGACCAGCAGAAACGTCATTGAGGTGATGTCGGCTGCTAGCTATCTGCAAATGACAGATATTGTACAAGCCTGTCACAATTTCATAAAAGCGGCTCTTGACATAAGCATAAAGTCTGATGCCTCGGATGACCTCGTCGATTATGAACTTGGAGCCCCTTCCAGCAGTAGTACGGATGCTTTGATTTCAGCAGTCGTGGCTGGCAGGAGTATATCTCCCTGGTTAGCTCGGCGAACAAGTCCAGCAAACTCTTCTGGAGATTCAGCTATTGCCAGCTGCCACGAAGGAGGGAGTAGTTATGGAAAAGAGGATCAAGAACCAAAAACAGACAGCCACGAAGACATTTCATCCCAGTCTCTTTGGTCTAGTGACATGGGCTATGGGTCTTTACGTATCAAAGAGGAACAGGTTTCACCGCCACATTATGGAGGGAGTGAACTACATTCTGCCAAGGATAGCGCAATACAGAATGCGTTCTCAGAACAAGGAGTAGGGGATGGCTGGCAACCCACTGGGCGCAGGAAGAACCGAAAAAATAAAGAAACTGTGCGGCATATTACGCAGCAAGTGGAGGATGACAGCAGGGCAAGTTCTCCAATGCCATCTTTTTTACCTGCCTCAGGATGGCCGTACAGCAGTCGAGACCCAGGTAAGTCATTCTTCCAATTTTTGTGGTCACAATTAAAAATGTTAATTAGATCTGTTTATGGTATGATCTTACCAGCCTCTGAAATATATCAGCTTGCCAGAAACTGAAATATGTAGAAACTCGTGTTGTCAACGATTCAGAAGAACCAAGCGCTGATCCTCAGTGTCACAGCAATGTAGGCTGGTTCTCCCGTGAAAGAAGTTGGTAGTTTTGTTTTTGCCTTGTACATCAAACGGCCTAAATCACCCCGAAACACCACTATAATTATCAGAATTAATGAGAGAAAAGGTTGGAATTTATTTTAGCGGGTGTGCAAACTGATGTCAAGGTTGAAGAATTTTCCTCGCACGGTGTATTGATGATGTAATTACATCACGCACAGGTGTAATTTAGTCTTAAGGATACTATCTGCAGTACTTCCTGATATTCAGGTGTCACTTTCTTACGTGTAAGAAAACCACCAGAGCTTGTTGCTGGTAATGGCAAGATAAAGTGTTTGGTAACTCTTAAGAATAACGTGGTTTTTTGAGGTACTACTAAGGCTTAAAATGTATTTTGATGTGTGACTACTTGTAGTCTGAGATGAGTGGCTGCTTTTAAAGTGCATAGCCAGGGAGAAAAATATTTTCTTGACTTCTTTTGAATCTTCAGTAGTTATTTTTCTGTCTCAAGATAACCGTCCTATTTGATTCATTAAGCGCTGGCAATTAATAGATCCAGGAATGCTCCTGATGTCAGGGTTTGGGTGTTTTTTTCCTAAGGGACTTAAAGAGAGTGTGGTATTAACTCCCTCAAGCTGACTTGAAGAACTTAGCCTGTGCTGTGGGTTAGCCTGTGTTTTGTTGCATACCAGAATCCAAGTCGGCCAGGAGAAGGGTGTGTGAGATTATATACCCTTATGTTGCCAAATTCAGATGAAAAAAGTAATATAAATAGTACTGAAAGTCTGAAGAGTCTTTATGGGCTGAAAAAGGATGTTTTAAGTTGCTTACATACTGAAGTTTAAATGTGGTTTTCATTGAACGGGTAACTCTCTACAAATGTCTTTAGATTTATCATGTTTTACAGTTATCTGCTGCAGCAAGCTTGCATGTAATTATTCTAATTGGCTGATGATAAAATCTAAACAATGTCAGTTAGAAGAAAAATGTGAGATAACTTAAGATAACAGTGATTTATGACGAATCCTGTTTTTATAATGCATGTATTTTAGGATTGTTTTGAATGAGGATTCAGTGTGGATTGCCTGGTATGCTATTCACACACAAATATTTTTCACTTTCACGGCATCCCATAAAAACAACCATTTGTACTGTCTATAAGGTGTATATGAAACAAACCACACATGTTGGAGTGACTGCAGAAACAGAACTGCAGCTCGGATCGTCTTAGCAAACTGCTTATAGATGGAATGTCTTTAAATTACTAAAAAACAGTGCAAAATATAAGATTGTATTACTGGAAGCTGAATGATGTCTAGATTACTTAATTCCTAATTGTTAAGGAATTAAATAGAAGCGGCCTTTTTCTTTACAACTGTTTGCAGATGAGAGGAAGATGGCTTCGGCTTTTGACTCAGCGCACTGCTGAGACAGCGCATCAGCAGGCATAATCAAATTATTTGTTCCAAATCTTGTCTTAAATGCGGTTTCCAATAAAAGAGGTGTTTCTAATGATGGGAAAGGGGAAGCAGAGTGGTGGTGGTTGGGGGAGTAGTTTCAATATTCCAGTAGGGCTGGTAAAGCTGAAGGAAAAACTGAATAGCAACACTTCTGACCGTCCAAAAGGAGAGAAATGCCAGAACCAAACAGGCACAGTGGCTACGTATGTTGGCAGTCTGCTCTGAGAGCAACGTGTGCAGAGTAAAAGTAGCCATGCTGAGCAAGGGGGATGTTTGGAGACTGAGCTGCTCATGGCTTCCCCACGTTGGCCATCTGCAGAGGTGAGCAGAGATGAAGTTCTCCTTTCTGCCCTGCTGGAAAGGGACGCTTCTCTGCACTGTGGGGCCTGAGCCTGTGGGATGGGTGCGTCTCTGCGTGCTGTGGGGAAGCACACAGGAGGAGCCCTGCATGCGTTTTGGGTCAAATTTTCTTGTCTTTTGGGGGATTTTATTGGGTGTGATTTCAGAGGATTTGAGATCTGTGCATGTTCAGTTTCAGTTAATGCTTGAACGTCTTGTCAGCAGCAAGCCTCTCGGGTGCGTGTGTGTGTAGATGTGTGATTTGGGTGATATCCGAGTTGGTCGCTCGGGTGAGATTGCTTCTCTTTCAGCGTGAAGTGAAAGCCTCCCCGCTACCCTAAGCCGTGGCTGACTTGGTCCCTACAAGCAGTAGGGTCTTTTGGTCTCACATTCATATTTCCCATCTCCAGCAGGTGGAAGCAACCCTCTTGTGAACTGCTCCGTCTCCCAAGTTGCCAAGCTACGGGGTTCTGCTTAGGCTGGTTATTGGTACCCCAGGTTCTTCACTTTCCTGCTAGAATTCAGAAGTAGTCTAGAGGTGGTGCAAACTTAGCTTCTATGCATGCAGAAAAATTGATTCTCTTGTGTGAAAACAGATAATGGCAGGTGTCTGCACTGTGACATGAGTATTTGGGATGTGTTTACATTTCAGCTTGAAGTTGTCTTTGATTTAGTAGTGTCAGGCTTCATTCTTTAAAACAGACTTCACAGTCTAGGGCTTTTTCTTTACCTCATTTATTTAGAAGTGTCCCTATCTGTATTGTTCATAGCTAAGATGAAAAGCTGCTCTTTTGCTGAGGAAATGGGTGTTGCATGTTCTTTCACAAGCAGCTAAAAGGGAAAAAAGTTACCTAGAACTCTTTGTTCTCTGAGGCTCATTCACTTTTCTGATCTATTCAGTTATTTTAAGATGCTGCTTGTTAAGTCTGAAAGCCCTCATTGTGGGATAATTTGGGTACCATTTGCAAATGCCTCTATACTGGAGGACTAACACAGACCTTCTGGCAATGCAAAAGCCGATTTAGGAGAGAGAGTCCATCTTAAAAGTTCGGTGTTAGTGTCTTCCTCCTGAAATTGTGCAAGATACTCATTTGGTCTTGCTTGCAAGCAGCATTGCATTTCAGCAACATGCAAGCAGCATTCTGGAAGGTGGATCTTGCAAGTAACCATTGCATCACCCTTTTAATTCAGTGATTATTTGAGGCAGTATACTTCACAGATTAAAAATGGTCCCCTACTCCTGTGTTACACAGGATAATTTAATTTATACTGCAAAGAAACTCATTGCATTCACTGAAACGTTGGTTTTGAAACAACTAGCAGCTCATTTACACTTTGTAGTGGTGCTTCTTTCAGTGAGAAACATGTTCTTACCAATACAGGCAGAGTATACTAAAGTGTCCCAAATACAGTAGACTGTACTTAAATACGGTGCAGTGGGGTCCCAAAAAGACACAGATCTTTTTAATTGAAAGGATAAGAAAATTCTTTCAACTGATTCGTTGATCTGTGTCCAGATGCCAGTGGGGTGCTGCTGAGAGTCTTTGAATTCGATCACACTATGGATTAAAATAAAAAGGAGCGTCTGGAGTAATCTTATTAATGGTAATCTAACATTGTGGCAATAGCTGAGATTCTTAATGTCTGCCATGAAGAGTATATCTTCTTCCTCCAAGAAAGAATGGTCAAATAAGACTTGCAAAAGAATCCAAACTAACTTGAGATGCTAGATTGAGAATGCGATTAAGCTCTCAGTTTCTACAGGGTGGTATCAGTCAAGCTCAAAGCTTGATGAGGACCATCTTCTCATGCTAGTTTCAATTCATTCATTTGGATTCTCTGTTTACCATAAAACACATTAGGTTTTTTCTTTCTCATCCTGTTTGGGTTGTTCAGGATATCACTCTGTCATTCCTTGTATGAAACATTCATATATATGTTTTCCTCACCAAGCTGCATTAACTTGGAACAGCAATTCTCCAAAGTAAACTGAAGGATGGACTTTTATAAATAATAACTTTCTTCATAACTGAGCCAAGAAGAATTTCCTCCACAGACTTGCCAAAATAGCAGGTCCGCCTTTTATTTTAACCTTTTTTCTTGAACTTCGTAGGTTTTCTAAAGAAACATACTGCTATTTGTTAGTCTTAATATCAAAGATGTTTACAAAATTCAGAATTAGTCGTGTGTCTTGTGGATCTTCATTTTCCTTCGGTTGCTGTTCCTTTAACGTTGCTGGATAAACTTTTTACAGGATTACACATCCTGAGTGCCTGGACTACAGGATCAGGTGGTATTTAACATATTCTTGCCAAAGAGGACAGTTATCTTCACTAGAAGAGCTGTTACGCTAGCAAAATATTGCTGGGTTTGCCTCTTCATATAATGGAAAACTCTGTCACTTGGAAGGTGTCTTTTGAAGAATTTATTGATGGTTTTATTAATGTGTTAGTTCAAGCATAGTAGTTATGATTCAGGAATTTATTTCTGAGGAAATACTCCCACACATCTTCTGAGTGTTTGTACCCTAAAGCTGTGAGTGAATTTTTGTGTGCCAATTGACTGTGAAATGAAGCTAATTACTTTCAAAACAGAACAGTCATTTTTAAAGATACTACCGTTTGGGAACTTTTTGCTTTACTTTGGTGACATGTAGTGAAATTGTATTCAGTAAGAAGAGCTTCAGAACTTAAGCCCAGAGTAGTGACCTTCATGGGAAGGATGGACAGGACTTCACTACATCCTTCTGACTTTGCAGAGTTCCAAGTTCCTGTAATATTTTCCCATCAAAATCTTTAATTTTGCATGAGTTTCCTCCCTCGTGGTGAGGAGATGTTCAAGTTCATCATGTTCCAATGACACGGTCTGATTTCGGTGCCTGCTGCAGGGAGGTGTGCTGCTGGCTCTCCATGAAGACTGGAGGCAGCTGCTGTCGTCAGCCTTTTCCTATCCCTTTTTCTGTCTTGGTTTCTAGAGAGCAAATTACGATTACAGGAGTTGTTGGTGAGCACAGATGCTTAACAGTTGGATCATACAGGGAGCTTACATTTCAGAAGGCTTCAGAAGGTGGCAAGAAAGAGCTCTGTCTAGCTGAACTCTCTGCTAATTTTGTGCAGGTGAGGTCTCTGGACCTGTCTGAGTACAGGTAGGTGAATGTGTAGATTGTCCTACTGCAGAATTATTTTATGCTTGCAAAAAAAGTCTTTTTCCCAGCAAGCTACTGGGCTTCCTGTAACTCTTTCACCTTTTCAATGCAAATCTTCAAATCTTCCCTTGATTTAAAAAAAAATAAATTTTAAAAAACAGTGAAAATTCCATTGTTTCTGTTGTGATATTTGGCAAGCATATTAGTCCAAGTGGTGTACTAGAGGTCTTGCATAATGAGAAGAGGAAAAAATTAAGCATGGTGTTTGTATTCAGGTGTTTAAGGAACTCTTAAGATTTTTGTTCTGCAAAACCTGTATAATACTTCTGGCTTTACGTGATGCTTTATAAATAATGAATTTACCTGTCCTGAAGAGCTGGTATTAAAAAGAGAAGAAAAAAAGATCTGCAGGCTAGCAGTGAAGGTTAATATTAATGAAGATGTGAAGAACGAGTTCAGAAAGAACGGGGCTTTGCCATCTGGGATGGAGGCTATTTGGTGTGAAGGATGATGCCAACAGGGAATGGAGATGGGGAAAAGGAAGGAGGGATAGCGTGGTATAGGAGAGAAGAGTATAAGGAATGGGAAGAGGGATAATAGAAAAAGAGAACTGAGAATGAGTTCTGAGAACAAAGAGCGTGAATTTGGTGTAGTAAAGGTGGTATCCGAGACAGACTGAAGAGATGAGGGAGCAAGGTTAAACCAGAACATGTCTGTGCCGGGAATACCTGTTGAGTGTTAAGGCACAATGAATTAACTGATTTTTAGGCTTTTCTACCCAGCTATTCCCGTTAGAGATGGATGAACCTTACTGAGACTAACTCTCTCTTGTCCAGTCATTCTTCATTCTTCTTTCTGACTTTTGCAGCCCAATATTAAAAACCTCTTGCTCCAGTTGAAATGCAGCTGCATGGTAAATACTGGTGTTCCCACGTGCTGTTGTGCCTTGCCTGTCTCCCATTACTGGCATATTGATCCATCTACTCTGACCTTCCCAAAACTTACCCAAAACTTCTTTCCCTGCTCTCCAAAAAGCATATAAAAAGCCTATTTTTTGTGAGATGTGGTATCACATACTTGATATTCACTATTCATCTTATCTAAAATAAACACATATTCGTAAATTGTAGATTTTTATGGGATGAAAACAACTATTGAAGGAGGTGCTAAGTGAAGTCTTAGTAGGTAGATTGAAAGTGTGTGGTGTTGAAATGATACACGTAGTGTGGCAGCTGAAGAAATCACTGGGAGAGAACACAGTCATTTACTCTTCCTTTAAATGGATTTTGCTTTGAAGGGATGGAGTCTCCAATCCATCTGCCGTGGTCTGAGTGCTGGTTGCAAGGTAAAAACTTAAGACAGGTGTTTAAGTATTTGTTATAGCCATGAATGAAAGCTAGGCTGGTTAAAATTTCAGTTGTCAGATTAATATCTGATGTCCTAAAACAAGACGGGCTTAAATTTTAATAGTTTCCTACTGTTAGTTCATTATCATTCTTTTATGCTCAGATTTGGAAAGATCACTTTTTAAGGATGATAGAAGTTTTGGATCAAAATGTTCAGCTTATTGGAAAGGTGTTGGAGTATTTTTGAGGGTAGGTAGTAGTGAATTACAAACTGCCTGCCACTTGGAAAATTAAGTTAATTACTGCATTTTTCCACCTTCTTTTCATGAAGTTGTAGTTACAGTGCAAGGTATTAAAATTTCCTTTGCTGCGATTGAGGAGGTTTTAATGATGTTTTTATTGGGAAGATATTTTGACGCCTTAAGCAGTGGTAGTCGGCGATGCCAGGCTTGCTTTCTTGGCCAGACCTGGAGGGGTTACAGATTTGTGCTCTAATGCCACCCCCAGAATTCTTTCTTAGCGCTGAAATCAGCTTAGCCCGTGTTCTGCATTCCTCTGGCTTACGGAGCTGCCCAGGTTTCTAGACTGTCTTGGGCACTCTCTTCGTGTCTGTGAAGTTTACTGCGTGGAGGTAGCTGCGAGTTGCAGCAAAATGCAAACCCAAGCAAACAAAAAACCCAAAACCCTGACCTCTGTGTCCACATGCTGAATTTTGCAGAAACATTGCAGAGAGTGCTCAGCGAATAATTCATGTTCTCTGTATCACCACAGTTACAGGCTAACGAAATTATTAGGATGCAATCTCCGCAGGAGCAACTCTCGTTTGAGTTTCTGTTATTAAAGGGTTAGGTCAGGTTATTTTCAAGTCTGGAAATGAAAATCATTGCTTTAAACCCAGACACTTACTCCCTGGCTACACCCTGGCTTTAAAATGGTTCCACCCTAAACCAGCTTTAGCTCAAAGCTCAGTGTCTGTTTCCTTTCCCCACCCTGCATTCCATTTTCCCCAGGCTCCAAAGCCGCCCTCCTCCTCCTCCTCCTCCTCTTCCTCCTCCTCCTCCCTATGGTAACAGCCCTGATTCAGTTAATCTGCTTTAACTCCAGAGATCAGAGGCACTTCCCCTGAGTGCCCTTCTCACTGCTTTATTTGTTCCTTGTGCCAAGGTTGCACTAGGCTCGTCTTTACAGAGTTCTCAACTTAAAAAATAAATTTTATCCTTTTTTTGTTTCTTTACTGAAATTACAAGTGAGAAATCAAGAAGGTTTTAGAGTTTTAACATAAAAAAATTCTAATGCTACTTTTGCAATCACTGTTCAGGACTTCCACTTTCCTATTTGAAGTGCTGCTTTTGCATGAAAACATAGTAGGAATTCATTCTTTAGATGCAGTGTCTAGGGATCAAACCCAAAAACTAACTTTGCTGTATTGGTCTCCGAGGGTTTTTTTGTTTTGTTTTGGGGTTTGTTTTTTTTTTTACATTTCTTACAGGCACTTGTTTCAAAGGGTAAATATTTGTTCTCGAGGATTTTCAAAGGTTATAACTCAGCATCCTGTCATAACATGAGTGCTAGTGTTCATATTTAATGTGATACTTGAGTGTTATATTTCTATCCCTTCATGTTTGTGTCTATTCATGTGCAGATGTGCAGCAAGAGACTGTCTCTGTACTGAGGAGCAGCAGAGAATAATATCAGTCCTTTTACTGCCTGAGTTACGAGACTTAGAAAAAGAGGTTAGGCTTACAGTCAACCTTAGAATTTTTAAATTGATAGTCTGTTTGAAGTTACTGTACAATTCTCCACGTATTTTGGGGAAACAAGAGTGTGGCTTAAGGTATTTCTGCACTGCCCAGTTATTCCTGCTCCTGCAAGGACCACTTTATTATTCCATTTTGGAATAGTTTCAAAAACAATGAACTCATCCAATTTAACCATTTCTCTCTTCTTTGGATTTGGGTGTTTTGTTGTATCTTGTTTTGGGGAAGATCAGTTGGTTGACCAGGTTTGCTCTGTAGCCCTACAAACAGTGAAGTTGAGGTCACTAATAGGCAGTAGGTAGGAGAGCAGCAACAAGCAGCTGGATTGGGGGCCAGGAGCTCCTTTTGCGGGTGCAGACAAATATCTGCAGAATTTGATTCAATGTTAGAAAAACAAATATTACAGGAAAGGGGTAAAAATGGATATCCCCCCCCCCCCCCCGCCGATACCTGGAGGGGTGGAGGGAATTTTTCAGTTGGTATTTGTACACTGATTATTGTTTTAAGGAAAACAAAGATGGAGATGTACTTGTGCTTTTAGAATACCACTGCAGAAATATTAATGTAAAGCCAGGTCGTATTTGTGTAGAACAAGCCGCTTCTTTTTTAGAAATACTATTCTAGAGGTATTGAGGAACATGTTTCTGTTGGTAAAACATATATGGTGAACATCCTATGGCTGTAGGCTTGAAAATTATATTCAAGCCTATATGATGAATGCTGCCTTTCAGAAGCCCTCCAGCAACAGTAACAGCATTAGAAATGAGTTTTATGCAGGGTGGTGTTTCTCAGCAACTCCAGTCCCAACCGTGCAGGACAGTGTCCCGGGTCACCCCGCTTCGAATCGCGGTTGAGGAGCTGTAGTAGGGCTTGGAGCTGGAAGAAGAGGGGTGGGAAAGAGCAGCCTGAAGGAGACCACGTTTTTGGTTCCATAAGGATTTACTTAAGATATCTTACAGTCTTGAACATAAAGGCAGTTTTTAATTATCATCTATGTTGTGGTTAAAGTATCTATGTTTGCCTGATAGTTTCCTGAGTTATGAAATTGGAGCTTATTTTGAATGCTGCACACATTTATTGTATCCACATGTGTACTATTATGTTTTTGAAATAGTGCTAATCAAAACCAATATAGCTCATGGCATCACTTCTCTATGTAAATATTACAGTATGTGAGAATGCTGGGTTTTGCTTAACAAATAGCAAGTTGTGAAATGCTTTTGAAGGATTTCTGTTAGAAAGGAGGTGGTATCTGAAATACAAACTTCAAGGATATTTTTAGCAGCTGGTAAAAGATTGTCATTTTTCTGCCAGCGCTGGTGCTCCTTTTTTTTTTTCTTTATTCCCAAGAAAAAACACTAGGAAATGAAAGCTCTTTTTTTTTTTTCCTGTGAGTTTAAAAATTAATTGTGTCTTTTGCATATGAGGAGATCAAGCCAAATCTTCCTGAACTTATAAAAGAAACATCTTCCCTGAAATTTTAGATGAAATCTACTGCCATGCAGACCTGTATAGATACTTGACACAAATAGGTAGAAGAACCTCAGAAAATTTTCATTTCACCAACGTTTTCTTCCAGAAGAGTTCGGTTCAGGTCATAATTTGGCAGTGTCCTTGAAAGAAAAGCTGAGTTTAAGTGGCTCCCACTTTCCCTTGGCACTTAATTGCACCCCCGCGCTCTGCTGCAGTTGTTCTGGTGAAAATGTCTGTGCAACCATGTAGCGATCCCCAACCCCCGGATTGGGGAACTGATCTGGGTTTAAAAATAACTTTTTTTAATAAACCGGTTTATTTTTAACATATTAGTTCCTGTCTCAAGTTCACCCCACAAATATACATGTAGTCTTGGTACAACTGAGGGAGTGGCAGGGGAGGATGCAGGAATGAGCATTTGGGGTGGGAGAAGAAGTTGCTGATGTTGGGACTTCTCCCCTCTGCCCTTTCTGCTTGTCATGTTGTAAACAAACAAACAAAAATTACATTTGCCACCACACCAAAAATTATCCAGCTGTGTGCAGGAGATCCTAAACAACTACCCCAGAAAGCTCGATGCCCGCATCCATCACAGGTAGCTTCCAGGGCCTATGCTGTTTACTTTGTTCATTGACAACTTGGGCGGTGGGATGGAGTGAACCCTCAGCAAGTTGTTGGATGACACCAGACTGGGAGGAATGATTTGCTGGAAGGCGGCGGTGCCAGACACAGCATGAATTCAACAAAGACAAATGTGAAGTCCTGCGTGTGGGACAGAATAACCCCATGCACCAGTATGGGTTGGCAGCCAAGGAGTGAGAAAGCAGCTTTGTAGAAAATGTGTTCTGGTGAGTAACGAGCTGAAGACAGGTCGGGTCTGCGTGCCCTCGCAGCAGCGAAGGCTGCCTGCGTGCTCAGTTGCCTTACGAAGAGCGTACCTAGCATGTCAAGGGAAGCGAGATCACGTTTGGAGGACAAGATCCAGTTTGGGGATCTCCAGGACAGCAAAGACTTTGACAAGCTTGAGCAAGCCCAGCCGAGGTCTTCAAGATCTTGTGTACGAGAAGAGGCTGAGACAACTTGGTTTAACCTTGAAGGAGACAAGGGGGGTGGATGCATTGTCCAGAGCCAGACCTTCTGAGATGTGTATGGAGAAAGGATGAGAGGTAATGGACACAGGTTACAGGAACGGAAATTCTCATGGGGTAAAAGGAGGAAATTCTTCACAGAGTGGTCAAATGATAGAGGAGGGGTCCGGAGAAGTTGTGGTGTCTCTCTCCCTGCAGATATTCAGAACTTGGCTGTACAAGCCCCTGAGCAACGGGATCTAAATCTAGAAGTAGCCCTGAAGTCACTTTCAACCTAATTTATTCTACGATTCTTAAAAATGGATCCAGGTAATACAGCAGTAATGCTGTCACCAGTCAGGACAGCTACTTTCTCGCTGTCTGTTGGTGACACCACTTGAGACACAACTTCAGCTGCTGTTGTTTTCAAACTGTACTTCGCTTGATGCTCCCTTTCTGTTTCTGACAGCAGGACTTGTGCACCTGAAAGTGTGTCTTTCCTTCCCTTCACCTTTCCACCCTAATTTATGTAAAGAGAGAATATTCTCTCCACCTATAAGCTTTGCTGAGGGTTTTTATGTGCTTTGTTCTTACACATGTTAAAAAGAAAATGAGCAGTATGACTTGCTGGCCCTGCTTCACGTTTGCCTACAGAGGGAAAGTATTCGGTGGACTTAACTGGGGGTTCTACTGTTTATGACTGTCAAGTGTGCTTTATAAATAAGAGTAGGATATAAGATTATCCAGTGTTTCTTTAATTAGCTCCAGATAGTTGTGGGATCTTGCTGTCATCCCTAGCTTTGGCAAGTGTCCACAAAATGCAGGCAGCCACAGACCTTGGCTGGGTTTAGTTGATGGTATTACCGATGTTGGGTTGAAAGTATGTAGGTGAAACCAGCAGGCCGATGGTGTTCGTTCTGCTGAAGCACCTACAGGCTTAAATTCTGCCAAAACAGGTCCTGGATCTGTGCCATCGGGTGAGCTATGCAGAAAGAGTAAGGACGTTTTTTGTGATAGGAGGTGGCTTGAATTGCCGTTGTCTTTGGAGGTTGTGGGGACTCGTAAAGAGTTTACTCCAGGGGCTGAGCAGTGATAACCTCCTGTTCAGAGAGGTGTGCTTGGAGTAATGGCTCGTGCGGTGTGAAAAAGCACTAAATTTGAGGGGGGAGTAAGGAGAGGCTGGAAGGGTTCCTAAAAGCTTCCTGGAATTTGCCAGGGTGCTAGAGAAAACTTGGAGAAACTGGCTTAAAGCGTTGGCTGTAAATGATGAGCTAAATACCGTTGCACTCCTGTCAAGGACCGCTGTGTTTGCTGGCTGACTTCCCCCAGCTTGCTGGTGGCTGGGTCGCTTTGATTAGGTAGGCAGTCGCTTCACGACACGTGTCATGCGACCTCATCATCCTGGAAACTCAGAAGACCGAGGGAGAAGCACTCCTGCTTTGTATTTCTGCCAAACAGAAAGGGACTTTGAAGGGAAGATGACAGACTTCTTGGATCTCCTCTTACCTTGAGACTGTAATGAAAAGAGCGATATTGAGGAATAGCGACCTGGCAAAACGTTGCCTTTAGTTCTTGGGGAGGAGCTTCTTTCTTTGAATCTTCCAGCAGCAGGTGTAACCTTGTATGGCTTTTATTCACACCGTTCTCTCTTCTCGCGGGTTTACGCCTCCAGCTACAGGTTTCTAGATGATGTTCAACTATGTAGGTGAGAGAGTGGGAATAAAAGTTGAAAGAGGAAAAAAATTATTAAAAAAACAAATTATGAAAGAGAATAATAGCATTGGGAGCCTGGGAAACAGCAGAAAACACCGCTGAGAGTACGCTGAGGAGGTAAAACCACAATACAAACAAGTGAGTGGTGTGAGAGAAGCAGACACTGAGGAGGTGGTTTGGTGACAGCTGAGTTTAAGTTGTAACGAGGAAAAATGACTGAAGCAGGGAGAAGAAATACAAGAAAAAAATTGTTTTGTGTATTAAAGTAATTAATTAAGGTACTCGAACAGATTCTGTAAAATGGAGACGCTTTTCCTTGGTCTTTCTGAGATGGCATTTTTTCAGTTGTTTGACTAGGTTTAATGCTTTTTACTGTCACTTTTCTCCTAAATCTTGGAAAACAATTTATCACATTAACATTTCATTCGGATACTTTTAGTAAGTTGCATCACCTTTACTTCTGCCATAGCCCTTCCCAAGGGGCTGGCAGATGTTGTCTTGATTTTTTTTTTTTTTAAACATTTTTTTGCCTAGTACAACTTCATTTCTTAAAAAAAAAAAAAAAAGGGGGGGGCTAAAACCATATGTAACATTGAATTTCTCACCAATTATGACCTTGATGCTGATAGACTATAGTTGACAGGTCTCTGCCTTTTGCTTTGGTTTTCTCATACCTGGGTTTGTGACAAGAGCTCAGTTTATAGACTTCCAAGTAAAATATTTTTGTTTTGTCTTTTGCTTTTTTTATGGTAGTAGTGGTATGCCTGCTGATAAGTGGGATTTGTGATCTGGATTTGGGCTTCGCACAGTGCAGCAAAGCAAGTGAGTTTCCTGTGGCTGCGCTTCCCTTGCAGAGCAAGCACACAGTTCGGTTTTGTTTAGCCCAGGTAGAACTGTCTGCGCAGCGGCCGCCCTGGGTGCGTTGGGGATGTTGTACTGCTCCTGTTACACTGGCCTGAGCGTTACTCCTGTTTGTAGATCTGTGAAAGCCTGCCTGGCCAGCGTGGTTGGGAACGGAGTGCGTTTTGTCATGCCGTGCTCAGCTGGGATGTGGGATGTCTGTGAGAAGGTGCTCGTAATCAGGCTTCCTACGTTCCTTTTACATTAGGCTTTCATGTCTAAATAAGAACTTTACTGGTTAAATGTTGCTTTCGGAGTTTCAGGGGTGCATGGAAATACTGTTGTCAAACCTGTAAAAATATTACCTGTGTTTTATTTGAAAATAAAAAATAATAACAAAAAAAAAAAAGAATCCAAGTCAACAAACTACTAAAGCTTTTCTAAAGCTTCTGAGTTTCAGAAAGTAAGGTGGTGTAATAGAATAACTGCAAAATAATTATTTGCTAAAGAGACTAATGAGCTCAGTTTTTTAGAGCAGCATTAATCCCATGTTTAGCTCGCTGCCCCGATCGGGATTTCCTGTGAGTGGTGCCTGGAATCCGTACAGTCGCAGGGACTGTCTCAGCGGTGTGAAAAATGAGATGTGGAGGAGTTGGATGGAGCTCTCGGGCTGCCACGTGACCCGCTGCCTTGAATAATTGCAAAATAGAGGCTCATTTACTAAAGCTTGGTTTACGTACTGTTGAAGCACTATAGTAAACAGTTTGGATTACTGGGCAGCGACGGATACTTTTGATTCATGTAATTCTTTGGCTAAATCTTGTTAAAAGAAGCTGTATTCTAGAGAAAAGAGAGAAGTGGGTTTGGAGGTGCCATGAAGAGGAACTTCATGCATTTTGGGGGTTTGGCGTAGTGAGAGTATTTTAGTACTTAGGTGACTAAGTGGATATTTATTTTGCCTTAATGTGTATTTGATTAGGTTACATCAGCTATAAATACTGGAAGCTCTAAAGCCTCTATTTCACTGTCTGTCTCTAATCTTGGCTTTTGAGGAACATTTAATGTCTTGTTGTGGTTACAATTAATCCGCGTGTGTTTTAGCAATTAGTGTTTATGTGTGGCAGGCAGCAACAGATTCCGGCAACTGTCAATCAGCATCTGTAATCGGCTGTGAAAAAAGATGGGAGAAAATCAAGGTGATTTACTGCCTGCCCGGTTATTTGGCAACACTGTTTTGTTGACAAACACCCTTTCTGGCCCGAGTTACCCGCTGCAATTCACGATGTAGGCGTGAGGAGCAGAGGAACAGCAGTATTATCGTGGTTTTGGTTTGATAAAGCTGTCTGTTACGTTACCAGTTTAATGGGCTAGAATTTACTTTCTTCACCACCTTTTGTAACAGCTGCTGTTTTTTAAAGTTTTGTCATTTCCCTTTGTTTTAAAAACTAACGTTTCTGCGTAAACTTCATTATCATCTAGAAAAATGTACATCCCTGTTAGCTGCTCGCTCAGTAACAGAGGGATGACAGAATATGTAAAAATTCAAAGCAATTGAATTCTTCTGCTTGGCTAAGATTTAATAAAACTGGTAATAGGAGATTATACAAGCAAAACACAGATAGAGGAGGGAAAATGGTTTGTTTCAGAGAGAGAGCGTCTCTGATAGTTCACATAGTTGCTGCTACTGTGTGTGTAGCCCCCAGCCCTGGGTATTCCTTACATCTCCGGGGTGTAGGAGTACTCTGCTAATGATTGTTTTTTCCTCATTGCTTGCTTTGAGGCTTTTGGTTTTTTTAAGGAAGTGGAAAAAGTTAACAGCAAGAGGTACTGGCAGTACAGTACAGCTGAGTAAAGTGAATCTGAATGTGTTAAGGAATCTGACGTGCCCTGGGCTGGGACTGGGAAGTTCACTGACTGATCCTGGCTCCGCGGGCTCGACACCTTGAGCAAGTCACCGCGTCTTTCTCTGGCAGTTACCACCTGTAAAATGGAGATAAAAATAACGATCTTCCTCTAGCCGTTTTCCAGGTTACGGCAGGTAGGCACTGCACCAGTGTCCTCATTAGCATTTTTTAATAAGGCTATGCAGATTGATGTCTTGCCCTGGTTTGAAGTTGTTGAACGCTGCAGTCGAGTGTGCCACACTCCTCTTCCCTCCTTGTGAGCTCTGCTGCCGTGAAACCTTCTCTACGGGAATGAGTTTGTTGCTGTGGTGTATATGGACAACACCTGCATTCCTTGCCCTGAGAAGTGCAAGATGAATTTGTGAAAGCAGCTGTGTTAATTTTGTACGTTTCATACCACCATTTTGGACTGTAATAGCTGCCTCTTGCATTAAGTAGATTTAAACCTATTTTGAACCAGGAGACAATAAAATGTTCAGGATCTGCAAAGCAGCCTTTTTTTTTTTCCACCTGGTCATTCATTATCAATGCCTTCTCTTTGAATTTGGATTTTTTCCTTCTACGTCTTGAATAATACAAATGCTACCATGACATCCTTTTGTTGGGAAGCTTTAGCCATGTTTGCCAGGTACTCGACTGGGTTTTGAGCATGTCAGCTGTGTTCTGCTGCTGCAGATTCTGGAGTAGGTAATTGCAATTTGTTTTAAGCACTTTATAAATGGGGTAAGAGCCCTTTTTGTAGATAATTTTTTTTGTTCATGTGAAGAGTAGAGAGGAGTATGAGAGTCACTTTCCTTTACATAAAAATACAGAAATTATTTAAGACTATAAGAGAGTCACAGTTCACAGCAAGAGAGACTCTTTAACTAGACCTTCCCAAAAATAAATGTATATTTTGGCAGAGAGGAATTAACCTTATTATAGCTTTTTCATTTTTGTGTGGGTTTGCTAATTGATGTTTTTGTTAATCGTCTGTTATGTTTTTATACAGTTTCTTAGTAGCTACCTGTTGTAAAGTGGCTAATCTGTGTCTTTGGTTTTGGGGTTTTTTCCCAACTGTATCACTTCTGTATAAAACCTACCCTGTGATATATGCTGGGAACCACTGATTGCTGTGTACTTTTCAGATAAGTGACCCCAAGGGATTTATACTAATTAGCAGTCCGCTATTATAGGCTGTTTATTACTGGATTTTTCAAAACCTTCATCATGGGGAAAAAAATGAAAGAATGAGAATTTGGACTACTGGAGTAAAATTAGGGAAAAAACAGAACTTAAACATTTCAATGTAATTTCAGTACTAGCAGACTATCCTGAAGTCTTAGTTTAAAGTAAATAAATAAATAAAGGTAGTTTTGTCTCATTATTGGTTGTGGGGGAGGTTGTACACATCTGTCTCCCTCTGCCCTACCTTCTTAGTGCGTGGTGCTGAGGTTAAGAGCTGTTGATCGGGCAGAAGCGAAGGGTGCAGATGGGCACAGGCTGGCAGAACAGAAACCCCCAGCTGTGGGGTGGGTGCGCTTTCTGTCAAGCCTCTGAATGGCCACGTTCATCTTCGGACTGTTGGAAAAGGGGATCGAGACACGTGAAAGGTGACAGTAAGGCCAAAATAGGTGGTGATAAGTTCCCGGTTCTCAGTTACTTAGACCCATGGTTAGACCAGTATGCGTGGTCGGTGTGCCTCGTCTCAGGAATTTGTTTCTGTCTCTGACAGCATCTTTCGTCATGCAGGTGCTGATGTGACAGTAACAGAGCCCAGCAGTTCCGACAGCAGAGTGGAGCGACCGGACCCCTACGCGAACGTCGACGAAGCCCTCATCGGTGGGGAAGCCAGCTACATCTCTCAGCCCCTGACGCCAGAGAAGGAGGACGCGCTGCAGGCTGCCACCGTCGCCAACCTGCGTGCGGCTCTCATGAGTAAGAACAGTTTGCTGTCTCTGAAAGCCGACATGCTGGGAGAGGATAGTTCTCTGCTGTTTGAGTACTTACCCAAAGGCACGCATTCTCTCTCTCGTAAGTTTGTGTTTTTGTATTTCTTGTTTACTGATACTTTAAGTGAAATCTTTAGTGAGAAGAAAATACAGGTCACTGTCTCATTACTACCAATATGTTTATATCCAGTTTTAAGTCCTGCTCAATCCCACTTTCCACAAAATTTGGAAACCTGTGTCTGGTATTCATCCAACTTTAATGTTAACTGCTGAAGCTGTGGAAGGAAGTATTTAGTGTATGCATATGGAGCGCTTGTCCTCAATTTTCTCTTTTACTTGTTTGCAAAGTGGTACTTACAAACAAAATACAACGTATTTGAGTCCTTATGGTAAAAGAAGTAGCTGCAAAGGTTTTGAATCCAAAATTGCCTGATGTTGAAAGGAGGCTTGACTGTTGTTCCTGTGTCTGTAGAAACAGTTGTGATTTTGTAGATCACGTGATCTTGACTTCTTGCTGTTTACTTTTAGACCTCTCTCTAAGTAATGAGCAGCTATTGATTGTTTTGTTATACTCGCTCATGAAACAAATGTTTTTCTGCTGGTGATCTGTTGGAGACAGCTGATGTGTACCATTATGTGTGGACAGCTTATTTTTCAGCTTTTGTATTTTCTTCATTGCGATCGTAAAATAGTTTGATTCTCCAGCTCACAAAGAAAGAAAAATTATTAATGCTGTATTTTAATAATACTCTTGGAAGACGGGGATATCATTTGTGACATAAAATAGAGCAAGCAGTGGCTTTCTGAGTACTACGTGTTAGTTTCCAGCAGAAAAGGTTTATTTTAATCTATACTGAGAAAATTGACTGATTAAATAGAATGAAAAGTTCACATAAAATATTTATTTTTAGTTTCTTTGATGGCAAAAAAATAGGTAACTTCTAATTGTTGCTTGGGTTGTACGATAAAGGGAAAAAACTGCACAACATAATGTTGGTCTTAGTATCTCTTTTTGCTTCTCATGTCTGAACAGTAGAATTATTTAAAAAAAAAAACTTTCTAAATTTAGAGGAAAAAAATTTTTTTTGCACCTTTTTCTGCAGCTGTAGTGTTTGGGGGAGATTTGCTAATGCAATGTTCTTGTTACCTCTACAGTAGTTCGCTTACTGAATGATCTCCAATTAAATCAGATTTAGATCGTTCAAAGTAGGCTCCTTGGTTGAAAATCCCTTCATCGCAATGAAATAGCAAAGATCCTGTGCAGCAGCGCTTTAATCTCTGGGCTTGCGTGCAGTGAGAAGAGTGCCCTCAGCTGGCACCGGCATGGGCGGGAGCGGAGATCAATGCACGGCTGCGAGGGTGATTTATGCGCCGCGTGTTCGGATCTGTGACTCGTGACAGGGGAAATCAGCGGTTTCATCTTCTGTCATGATAAACTGGAATAATGACAGCCCTGCCCTCTATCCATCATCCTTCTCTTGGTTGGAGGATTTCAGGTTTTACTTAAAAGCTGAAGGACCACTTGGCATAAAGACAAATGAGTATAAAGCACTCATAAATTTGGGCTAGAAACTAGAGATTGCCTAACCAGCTGAGAGGTGGAGTTCAGGAATAGGCGTGCTGTAGGCAGAGACCAACTGGGTTTAAAATAAAGCTTGATAGATTTAGAGAAGGGGGTAAATGATAGCTCATTGAGGGGTGCGATGACTGAGGAGGTCCTTCCAGCCTATATTTGAGGTCCCTGTTTTCCAGTCCTCTCACTATTACTTGAATTTTGTTCAGCTAAGCTTCAGTTACCTCATTTTTATGGAAGCGAAGTGAATTGGGTAAGACAAAAAGACGACTGCTCGCTTGGTCTGTAGCTCTCGCACCGGGAGGTGGATGTGGCTGTGGCCCGGTAAGAGGATTTTTACAGAAGCAGGGAGTTAAGGGACATCTTTTTCTTTCATCTTATTCAGATTCACAGGTATTGATTTATTTTAATCACTTGAAAAAGATGTGGCTTGAATAAAAACTTGAATAAGACTTGCTTGCTTTTAAGTGGTCATTACTGAATACAATAGGACATCAAGCTTAATGAGAATTTTCAGTGTATAAAATGACAGTAAAGCAAGTGGTAAGAAGATTCTGGAGATCTAAAAGCACAGTTTAGGTTGGTGCTAGCTTTGTAGGTGTTTTTCACGTTTTTCTTCAAACACAATTTGAGGATGTTGAGTCATTTTAAGTCCTGGGTTATATTAAAAAAAAAAAAAGAAAAAAGGCGGGGGAGTAGGCAGGAGCACACTGAAAATGGTTTTTTTCTTTTTCTTTTTTTTTTAAAAAAACCCAAACCAGCACAGTTTTCATTTTGTCTGATTTGAAAAGGAAACACACTAATTTCAAGAATTTTAAGTGATCAATCTCTCTTGAGTTGAAAAAATGTAAAGTGTGTTTTGAATCTTAACTGCTGTCACTGGATTGTCTTCGTATTCTCTTATGAAGCACTACAGTAAGGAACTGACTCAAGGAGCAGTGTTCACACTTATTTTTCTTTTCTGGAGGAAAAGACTTAATGGAGGTGGACAGAGCTGAAGAGTATATTATATACGTTTAAAATTCTGATGAGACGTTTCTAAAGGGGATATTACTCTCCAAGTTACTGCATACATTAAAAGTTTTCATTTTTCTTCCGCATAGTTCATACTGTTGTAAAAGTTAATAGAGGATAGCCCAAGGTTTTCATTTTACCCTGTGTTCTTTTGTCTGTTGTAATGATCATGTGAGGTGTGAAATTACTTAACGTTCTGCTGATGGAAAATGAAGCCCGGGATGTGGGGAGGTGTTGTATGACTGATGTAGTCCAACATAAGTACAGCATCTCTAAAGTTAACCAGTTCAAACTAACTTAAAATCAGAAGGGAAAATTTAAATATCTTGCCATTTGGGTAACGCAGTTGCCAGATAACCTGCAGCTGAAGGGCTCTGAGAATTTATGGCGTTCTATGTATGATCAAGGTTGACGTCGTTCATATGCTTGTCAGAAGCCTGAAGAGCATGCAGGTTTTGCAGAAAAAAAGTATGCGTGAGTTCATTGCTAACACAGGACCTCACCGTTGGTTATTGAAGCTGCATAGTTTGTTGTTGGGGATGTCTTTCAGATAAGACATTATAAGAGGTTCAGTTTTCCTTGTCTTTACATGTTTCCATGGTTTGTCTGTAAAAGCAGGTTATTCTTTGCTGATTTCCAGCTTCAGTGCTGTTCTACTGAGCCCCTTGGTTTAATAATGTGTGGGTTATTTCATTTATGGTGCTGAACTTTGGTAGCATTGTTCCGTACGGTTACACCACAGCTACAAAAGTCTCAAAGGCTTTAGTTGAATGTTTTTAGCTGGTTTTGCCAAGTATAATCAAGAGAATGAGAATGTTAGTATTCATTAGAAAACGAGTTGGTTAGTTTACATCCTTGTTTTCTCACTGAAAAAAAAAAAAAGTCGGAAAACGTTCAGATTTTGGGGTGACTGACTACCTTAAAGGGCGACTCTTCCACATTTTCAGAATAGTACATTGCATTTTTTATATGTCTAAGTTTGGCTTTTCCTGTTTACCCTGTTGCAACTGAAACTGTTTATAGAAGCAATTCCTATGAAGCTTGCTGTCCAAGTGATTACATGGTACACAGAGCCCTTTTCTTTTGGGCAAACCAGCTAATACGTTATTTTTAGTTAGTGGTTCATTGGAGCCAATAATTCATACTTGCACTGGATGTTAAAGGAACACATTTTACACAGTGGTCAGCTTTCCCAAGAGGGAGTTCAAGGTATTCAGTTTAGCATGGAATTTTTGTACATGGTAAACGAAGATTTAGGGGAGAATGGATGCAATTTTAACCGTGATATAATAACCTTTGCCTTTCTCTTTTCCACAATAGTTTACTGTCCAGCTGTCAGAGAATACTGTATTCATATAAATACTGCTAAACCCATGCATCATCTTCCGTACGCGATGCTGACTGAAGGAATGCGCTTTTGAGTTAAAATACTTCACACTAAAATTCATTTCAGTAGAAATTTAGGAGCGAAAAAGGTTTCTCACAGTACTAGTCAGAATGGGACAAAACATAAACTCAGGTGCTGTTTGTGTTCTCGTATACAAAGTACGGGTCGTTTATGTGGGTTTCTCGTGTTATTTGCAGTTGTTGAAACTAAATAAACATTAATTATTGTTTTAAAAAGCATCTTTGTACTTTGTTGTGTTGTACATCTTTGTGGCTCTTGTTGGATGACTGAGTTTATTGTTTCTCCTTACTCTATTTCATTGCTCATTCATTAGCCTTAACTTTTGCTTTAAGAAGGACATAGCTTCTTAGGAACACATGTAACTCTGTAGAGGTGCTAACGAAGAATTAATCAAGCCAGACCCCACTCGCTTATCTTCACTGTATGCTAAAATACAGTTTGTGAAACCCAGAGATGCCTCTAAGTTGCCGATGGTCACAGTGTATAGCTTCAACGTAAACAGGGCAGTTCGAATCAGTTTGGGATGTTCAGGGAAAAAAAAAAAAGAGCCTGTGGATATCTAGGCAGGAATTCTGCTACGGACCTGGAGAGCTGGATTCTTGACAACAGCTTCTAATGGGAAATACTGATGAATTCACTCATTTCCCCATTTTTTCCTATCTTGATTTTACATGGTTTTAGCATTTTCTTGTCCTGCCTTTAAGTTATAACAGCAATAGATGAGCACCACCAGAATGAAAACTTCAAGTATTGTTATCACACTTGAATAGAGTTAACTAAGTTGTGAAAGATTTCAATCTGCGATCAAAGCGGAGGAAGGTAAATCAAACATCCAGCTTGTGGCACAAGAGCAGAATTTCCTTTGATAGCTGATAAAAAATTAGGTTTGGGATTGTTCACATTTAGAAACCTTTGTGCGGTTTCACTCGAATGCTTTGTTGTGACCCAGATCACAGTGTATTGTATTTGGACATAGTATAAACTTTGACTTGTTATTTGTAACTGCATTGAAGAGTGGTTTTTTTATATCCATAAAGGTTTCGGTCAGACGCTTTTGTGCTAGAAATAAAAAAAAGCCTTTAGGCCATAGAGTGCTTTAAATATGAATTTGTTTATTTTTATGCCATGTTTGCTTCTGATTTTTGCCTGCTTGCTTCTCAGAAATAATGACCCGCTCGATGTGTCATTCCAGTATTCAGTCAAGGTGTTTGTTAAAGTTCATTTAACAATTTGTAATGTACACTGATCTTGATTACGCAGTCTTTATTTGTATGTTGATTTGTCATTGATTTATCAGTGCAGTTTCTGGAATATTGTTTACCATTAAGCTGTTGCTACAGCATAGGCAAGAGGGTACGATTCTGCTTTGACCGGACAAACTACGGTAGATTTTTAGAATGTAACAACTGTCAGGTATAACTGAATATTTCTGTACAAATATTTGAAGCTCTGTGCTTGCTAGCTATAGAATGAAAGGAATACTTTTTCCTATCTTTTGTAAAGCACTTTGAGATCAAGGACTGACAGTGCTATGTTAAGTAAAACACCATGGACAAATCTTGAGGTCTGAAGCTTTGACATAAATTTGCATAAAGTTAGTAGCAGAATAAAGTTTGTGTGTATGCTTCCTAAAGATTGAAATGTATGTGTTTGAAATGGTGCTTCTCCAAGAGGTGTCTTTCAGAAATGCGATTGCTCTGGATACTTGCACTGCACTGTGCTTCTTTCTCCCGACGGACTCTTTAGTGACCGTGCCATGCGATATAACTCCACTACGTACATCATGCACAGACAAGGCGTTTTGGGTGGGGAGGCTGGTTTTAAACAAACAAACAAAACCAAAAAAAGCCTGGCATCACTGTCCTGCTGCATTCCCTCCCACTGACAGAAGATAAGCCGCCAGCGCTGGGGCACTGCCTTTGCAAGGCCTTTTTTAAAACCACCAGCTGGTGCTAGTTCACGTGGGTGAGATTCGTTTCCTGTGTTCCCCAGGGCCTGGCACCAACTTGAATCGTTCTTCAAGGGGCGAATGTGATGGCAAAGTGGAAGCACCATCTCCCCCGCTGCCTTCATCACACCTTGCCACTCAGAGCCCCCCTGAGATCTGCTCTTCTGGTGAAATGTCACCAGAAACCATGATAAAAGGAGAGGTGCCTGCCGCAACCCAGGTAAGATCGCGGGGAAAAATGCAAAGAAATTTACATGCAAAGGTATCTGTTTAAGCAAATTCTCCCCAGTTAGGAGTACTTTGAAAGATGGTAATACCTTATACTTTAATCTGTTAGCTTCCCCCCCCCCCCCCTTAAATAATATAGGTTATTTTAATGCTCAAAGTCCGTTGAGGTCAGGGCTGCTGCTGTCCTAATTTTATCCCTCCTGCCTTTCCTCAACAGAACTTGTGCTCAAAAAACTGGTTGGTGTTGTTTTTTTTTTTAAGTATACATGTCCTTTTTATTGTAAATCCCTTTGTTTGCAGAACATTGCATACAGTAACACAATAATGGCATAAAGATAGCTGAGATCCCAGCTACCCAGTGCCCACTTCTGGTGTTTTGCATTTGGGTCTCTTGTAACTGTCTGAATAGAAGCAAGCTGGCTTTCTGTATTACAGGAGTCGGGAGTTTGACATAAAATCCACAGCTTTCTGTGGCGTTTCTTATTCTTAATATTTTTGAAGGAGACTTTAGTTCCGTTAAACAAATGGGTGGAAGCACAGATTTTCCTTTGCAGTCACCTTAGAGCAAAGTGAGCCAGTAAGAACGGCTGGTAGCCGCTTGCCCAGTCTCCAGCAGCCCTGCCCAGGCTGCATCGTGTCTCTGCCTCATAGAGGGTTGCCATCTGCCGCACGCTGGCATACTGCAAATGCTTTATGGAAAAAAAAAAATTAAAAAAAGCTTTTATTTATGATGTGTATCAACAATGCCAGCGAGCATTGCATAAAGGGAACTACCCAGAAGGTGTTTTTCTATGGGCTTTTTCTATGTGGAAAGCAAAAGTAGCTATGTAGGGCTAAGGGATAATTTTCCATTTCTGTTGTTATCTGCTAGACATTTTCTATCCAGCGTTTCTTTCCCATTGGCCTGGGTGGGAGCTACAGGTGCGTAGTGAGACTGGAAACTGAGTAGTTACTGAGAACCTAAATAGGCACGTTGATTACTGTCTTTAAACAGCAAATCTTGCAAAATATGGCCCATTTAACTTAGCTGCTTTGACAGTGGAAGCTTTGTAAGGGCAAATAGGGTTGCCAAGTTAGTGATGAGCCTCCCTTGAAGAAGGGGAGAAAGCAATGATAAGATGGGAGTCTGAGCACTAGCTATGAAGATGTGTTCTTGTAAATGCTTGCCTTAACTTCAGTATGCTTTTAATTTACAGGCCACTTATGATGGATTTTTAGCACTTTGGCAGTTTGATAACTCTGATTCAGGTAAGTAGAGAGAAAAATATTTTTTTAAAGTATCATTGTTTTATGCCAGAAGACATTGATTTGTACGTGTGTACATGTATTTCTGTTTTAGATAAACGTTTCTCGAGATCTGAAGACACGGAGATAACCACTGATGGCCTGTTCCTGGATTCAGCCCTTGCCAAGAGGCTGACCTGTGGTTTCTGTAGGAGGGTTTTCCAGTGCGCTGAAGAGCTGAAGGAGCACATCCACGAGCATGCTTTCTCCATGCTTCTCCCGTTTGACTTGGTTGGCTGCTCCCAGCATGGCCTTGCTGACAGCATACCCGCTGGCCAGCTCCCCCGCTTCCAGTGCTCCAAATGCCCCGCGAGCTTCACTCTTAAATCAAACATGGATCGTCATGAAAAGACCATCCACTTCAACTGTAAGAAGATGCAGTGTCCTAACTGTGCCAAGCTGTTTCGAGACAAGACAGACTTAAACCGGCACCTTATGTCTGTGCACTCGAACGAGCGTACTTTTGTGTGTCTCTTCTGTGGCAAGGGCTTTGGCACACAGAAGAACCTCACTAACCACGTGAAAGCGTGTTGCCCAGGCTCTGCCCAGCTGGGCGGGTTTGAGCTTTTGGACAGTGTAGGACAAAACGAGGATCCCGAGGATGCGTAGCTACTCTTGCGTATACGAGACACTTCTTTTAAACTAGGAAAGTAAATTGTTCCATTCTTCTCATGCTGCAAATAAACGTACCACAGGTGTAATGCAATAGAGTAACTCCCCAAAGCTGATCAAGTTGATAATGTGCTGGTTCCAGATACTGTGTAACTACGGCTACGGTGCAATTTTTGTGCAAAGGCAAATTTTGTCGGTTCATGTAATGGACACTTTGGCTGTCTTATTGGTGTGATCATACTGTGTGCTTATACTACCTTAAACTTTTTTTTATCAGTAGATCTCAAAGTGCTTTATAAAAGAAATGGTGATGTTTTCCTCGTATCCTCTGGGAAAATAACATACCTCAGCTTCTTGAGCGTGTTAGCAATAGATTTCATCATAAAATTCAGTCTTTTGAGTTCTGGTCTAGTGCTCTGTCCATTAGACAATTCGGGCATTTCAGGGCTTTCAGCTTGAGATTAGGAGCTGTCAAAGCACTGGGTTGCTCAGCCCTGTAAGCTGTTGATTAAAGTCTGATTTTTCTATCTCATTTAAAGGAGAAAAACATGCTGCTTGTTCATATGTGCAACAGGGTATGTTATTTGGGCTTGAAAGTTGTCACACGGCTTGTATATTTTATTGATACTATATTTGAGTACTTTTAGGACCTCTTTAAAAAATGTACCCGAGTATGGTGGTTGTTTTCAGGAATTCTGTAAAATTTTCTGACTCGTTTGTTTTATGTAATGTAATTAAGTTAGCCAGACTGAATGTATGCTGTTGAAACTGAGGAGAGGAGGCTTTAGATAGAACATCTAATTGTAACTTAGGGTGCGTGTACAAAATCAGTAATGGCTGTTACTGGAGGGTAGAAGTCTTACTGTAATTCCTATTTTGTTATATGAAATTAATTTATTTTTTTAAAAGATTAAATATTTCTGGTCTCTTGCTATATATTTCCATGCAAAAACAGATTATAGTAACTGTGAAATGAAAGTAGCATAATTAAGTGTAGTGCTTCCCAGCTGCTCTGTGTAGAACACAGCTTGTCAGCTGCTTGAGCTTTAGCGTGGTAGGGTTGATTTCCTTAACATGCGAGAGAGACAGCTGAGGAGACGAAAGCAATTTCTACAAACGGTCTTTAGGGTTCTTCAGAAAAGTTCTTTCTCGTAGTATTGTTGCATCTCAGGGAGACAAAAACGAGAAATACCTGGTCGTGCACAATGTGGACTTGAGCAGCCTGGAGGTCTCCAGTGGAGAGTTTCTTGCAAAGCTGTTTCCTGTGGAAAGCTAGATGAGGGAGATCATCCAGTTCCTGCAGCCCTTGCTCTTGTAGAGAGGGAACAGGTATACTCTGGTGCAGCACTGCTCTGCCCGTTCCTGGTGCGAGTCGGAGCTTCGGGGAGATGGCTCCGTGCCGCATCAGGGCTGGGTTTCTGAGGGTTGGGAAGCCAGAGTTTCCCTGCTTGGCATAGTTCTTCCTCTTCATTTGAGCGGGGTGCAGTCAGAGTTGAGAATATGTTCCTGCATTATCAGTGCAGTACACCATATTTCAATCATTTATTTTATTTTTTTGCAAAGTCACGTTCATTTTTTTTTTTTCTCTTGTTCCCATTGACTTCTTCGGCATTGTGTATCACGGCTGTCTGTGAATGTGTACAGTTTATAGTCTGTCAGCTTCCCCTGTTACAGGTGTCAGTTTAATTGTCTTGTAATTTACGCTGTTCTTAAATAACCCACAAGCGAGGAAGGAGAAAGCTGAGCCAGAAGAGAAAGTTGGGACCAAAATGAGTCTTAGCTGGAAATTTGGGAGCAGCATGGTAGGATTTGTCTGAATCAGAGAAGTAAGATGCCAGCAGAAGTAATTTCAGCAGATTTTAAAAGGCTTCGTTCACATACTAATAGTTAATGACGTTTCATGTTTGTTCATTTTTCTCATATTTGAGAATTTAATTCAATGTGGAACTATTTTTCTGTAGTCAGGTCAACTCATTCTCTCTAATAGAGGTTTAAGTAGTATTTTGCTTGGCCTGTACATCAGAGTGCTTCCTGACTTCAGCACTGAGAATGTCCTCTGTTTCCCTCCTGGATCAGGAGTAGGTTTTTGAAAACATTAGAACCGGAGGATATAACGTAGCGGAGGCTTACAGAGTTTGTGCAGAAAACTTTTTAAAAGCAGGATTTTTGTGTTAGAAAATGGCATGGGAAGATGACGGGAAGTGTAAGTTTGACAGTTAAATTGCACCTTGCTATTTACAACCTTTAATGAGGATTAAGTGGACAAGAATTCTCTTAAAGCTTGTGAATTCTTCGTAATAACCAAATGAGTGTAGTATTTCAGTGATTATTCACTACATATGGGTTTACAGAGTTAATATAAAGTAGCTCTATCGGGCAGTATATCACTAGTGCTTTCCCTTCTCTCAAGTCAGGGATGGAGGAGCCTGTTTCATTTAACAGCCTCGGTGAAATAAGTAAAGTTACTTGAGATAACAATACCAAAGGCTTTTTTCCAAGCATTGTGTTGGTTTTAAAAATGCCCATCTTCTGTAAATATTTTAGTGAAGTTAAGTACATAGATTTTTACTATGGCACTGTTTGTATTGCATTCTTCATTTCCCGGTGCTATTCTACTATAGTTGTGTCCAGTCACTGGTTATCTGTGGCACTACTGTTAACGGTCTTGGTGATCTTTTTAAAGATTATTTCTTAGGACCTTAATGCTGCTATATGTAAGCTCTATAAAATACTGTCATTTAGACAAAAAGTTATACCAAAGTTGGTATGTTGTTCATTAAATATATGTGCTTGTGGGTGCATATATTTAACAGTACTGTGAAAATGTTAACTCTGCAATACAGTTATTTTTCTAACAACGCTGTTATTTTTCAGGTGTTTACTTTTGTAGATCCAAGAACTAAATATATGGCTATTTGGTGAAAAAAAAATAGTTTTCAATAAAGCTACAGCTACAAAAAGTGTTCTGTGACGATTTTTAAATATAAGCATACTAGAAGCCGAAAATGTTATTCTCGAGCGATGCGAAAGTGAGCATGAGGGATCTTGAAATCAGAAAACGTTACGAATATGTTGTTGGAAATACATTAATGTGTTGGAAACATGAAAGCGTAGATGGCTATCTGTGTGTGAAAGTAGGGTGCCAATGGTGCAGGTTGTACACCTAAGGTTTGGAGTGGCCTTTTCAGCTTCTACAATAGCTCAGCCTCGAGGTGGAGAGACAGGTACGGACAGTGAACGAGAGGAAATGACGGGATTAGGTACAATCTGGCGATGTAGGAAATAAGGGGTTTTGCAGTATTCTCGTCTCTAAAGCACTTTTGCTTCGTAATCTTGGTATCTGGTTACTGTGAGTATTTCCATGTCAGTTTTTTCCAGAGTGAGGTGGTTAAAGCTGGCTTGCTGAGCAGCTCGTCCTGCTAGCTGTGGTCTATAGATGTAGCATGTTTGTGTTGTTTAGTCCTGGACGTGGCCTTGGACTGGAGGAAGAAGGGTTACGCGTCCCCTCTTGACTTCCCTTGATCAGCTTACAGCTTGCTTACCTTGTCTAGACTCCATAGTAATAGGTTTATAGTGATCCTGGGGAATATAAATGTTTGTGTGGCCTATCGCTAATGCTCAAGCAGTTGCAAGATCAAACCGGAAACATATGTGTCATAAATAGCTTTGTATCATAAGATTGATACTTGCTTAAGACTTTCCTGGAGAAAAAAGTGGACTCCTTGCCTCTTGTGTAAACAAGGGGGTGTCAAATCCAAAGGAGAAGATAAAGCAAAAAATGCTTTTCCTGTAATATAAAAGAGAAGGAGTTTTCACAGTCTAGTTGTTTCCCAAAAAAATCTTGCAAATCAGAAGTTAGGCACGGGGTAGGAGAAGGACTCTGCAGCCCAGCCAAGTCATTAGGTTATCAACAAGAGCTCGCACAGGGCTCTGGGCATCAGGCCACACTAAACGTCTCCTCTGGGAGGTTCCCAGAGCAGCGCGAGTGTGCTCAGTCACCTGAAACCAGCCCTTCAAAATTCTGCCTGATCCCAGTGAGTAATCTTTACTGGCGGGTGAATAAAATATTCTTTAGCCTTCACTTTCCCTGTTGTCAGTATTGCAGCCATGGCCCAGGTGAGTAGGCTCTTTTTTTTTTTTTTCTTTCCTTGGGCTAGAAAATTCTCTTGACAGCTTTAGAAATGTGCTGAAAAAACCCCACCAAACCACCAAAAAAAAGCACCTGTAGGGTGGACCACCACAGCTGCTGAGCTGCCCAAAGCAGCAAATTAGGAGCACAAGAAAAGAATATAAGAATATTAGATCCACTGCGAACCGCTGATCAAAAGGAGTATTTTTTCACAAAGTTACCTATGTGGAGGGTATGTTTAATCCCAAATAGTCAAAAGAAGTGCCAAGACAAAATTCATATCATAGCAGCTTTTAAGATCTTGAACTGTGCTTTTAGTCTGCATTAAACCAGCAAAAATTGTCTTAAGAGTACTTCTCTAAGATGAGCTTGTGTTGAAATGTTTATTCTGATTATGGAGGGTGGTGTTACCTTGTTTAAAGGTGTCTCTTAGTAGCATCAGGATGTAGTTTACACGGGGTTTACACGAGTGACAAAGGTAGTTACTTTTCACATTGTGGTGAGGGGGGTGTTGGTCTCTTCTCCCAAGTGACAAGTGATAGAATGAGAGGAAATGGCCTCAAGTTGTGCCAGGGGAGGTTCAGGCTGGATATTAGGAAAAATGTCTTTCCTGAGAGAGTGGTGAAGCACTGGCAGAGGCTGCCCAGGGAGGTGGTGGAGTCACCATCACTGGAGGGGTTCAAGGAACGTGTGGACGTGGCACTGCGGGACATGGTTTAGTGGGCATGGTGGGGTTGGGGTGATGGTTGGACTTGATGATCTTACAGGTCTTTTCCAACCTTAGTGATTGTGTGATTCTGTGTGATCTGTATAGCAAATACAAGACAAAATTTTAAAACCAGAAGGAAAAAGAAGCCCACAAATTTGGGATGAAAGTAAACAACACCGAGTACATGGACCTATGGACTTTCTTAAAAAAGGCCATTTTTAAGTAGCTATTTTTCAGCGTGCAGTGTAACTCCCAGGGTATTGTCTGTGGTGTACTGAGAGCATGCAGCCTACGTTCAGCTAGTAGGGCATTTGTGGAAGATAACATAATAAGCATCTAAAAATATTGCAAAGTACTTGGTATGTTAGAAGCTGTACAGCAGGTCTGGTATTTCCCTTATTCCCTTAGCTCTCCTACATAGTCTGTTTTCATTTACCGAGAGCCATTTATATACACGATCGCGTGCTTAAGGTGATTAACTAGAACTTGCTTTCTTTTTTTCCCTCGTCGTTATGTCAACAATATATTGCTTTGAGAAATGGCAATAATTAGGAGAAAAGTGGGTGAAAATTAACGTACTAATGGAGAGCACGAGAATTATTAGAAGGTGGAGATTTAAAGTCCTATCCATGTGGACAGTCGCTTCCATGTTTGTAGTGGGTGGATGTCTTCAGGGAGTAGCAAATATTCTGTTTTCACCTGCTGTGTTTTGCATGCTGCACTTTCACTTTGTTTGGAGGAGGAAATACCAAGGCAGCTGCCATGTGCATTCTTCTGGCAAATTAGACCCTGGGGCTGTCGATACTGTACGCGTCCCCTGGGTCTGCTTTCAGTGCGCTTCTAAGGAGGTGACAAGAAGAAAAGAATCAACAGTGTCAGAATGGCTTCAGAGAATTCATCCCTTTTCTAGTTCAGCCCAACACGATCAGGGGCGACAGGAAAAAAGTCCATCAAGGGCTATATACAGTTGTCTTGTGAGGAGGCTTGCGAGGATCATGCTGTAATTCAACATTATGCGTCCCTTCGTGTTTCTGTATCCATGCCGTGATGGTAATACTAGGTGCGAGTTGGATAATGTAGAGTGTGTTGTAACTGTCCTGTTTCTTCTGGGTAATCCTTAGTCTCTGCAGCTTCATGGAAATACTCCTGGAGCGCGTGACGATATTCATGCATCGCCCCATAAATAAAACTAAAGCGCATGGCACTGTTGGGGTGTTACATTTGTGGTCTTCTGTTCGCGGCTAGCTACTTCTTCCACAAATAATCGTGTTAGAATTTTAGATATTGATATCTAGGATCATCCATTATAATAAATCAGAATTATCGCAGATTGTCAGCCCTCTTTATGTGCCATTTAGTTAGGCAATGTGTGTTACAGACTTGCTAAATGCTTGTGTACTGGCTTGTTCAAAAGCTCTGATGAAGGGGCTTGAAGTTGTTAGCTTTAATAATACAAGTGCAATGATATAGTATAAGGATTAAAAAAAATTGTAGGTGGTTAAAGAAGCGAGAGAGTGTGATTTCACAGTGAACTAATTTAATAGTGAAATAATAAATGAGAAGACTGACCGTTTTGAGACATTTGAAAGTAATCTGCCTGTTTTGCTTGCTCTCTTACAGTCAACGAGTTCACAGTCATCAGGAAGAAATTCAAGTGCCCGTACTGCAGTTTTTCAGCCATGCATCAGTGCATCCTGAAGAGACACATGCGATCCCACACGGGAGAAAGACCCTATCCCTGTGAGATCTGTGGGAAGAAGTTCACCCGTCGGGAGCACATGAAGCGGCACACCTTGGTAAGAGGGCAAGGCGTTGGGTGGAAACGGAGCCCATTTGTTCAGGTTAACGATAACAGGAGCTTCATCTGGTTTAGGTTTGTATTTTGTTTTCCCCTCCGGAGCTCCTCTGAAGGCTTCTCCGGTGTCTTTTTTTCCCCACCTTTCCAAGGCCCCGTGTTTTGCTGCCTGTTCATCCGGAGCTCAGCCGGAGGGTCCCAAGTTGCACCTCGAAGCAGTCGGCACTGCCCGGGCTGAGCCAGCCTCGCAGACCCAGCCTCGCTCTCCAGCGCAGCCTTCTCCTTCCCATGCAACCGTGACTGCCCGGGAGGGCCCGGGCGTCAGGGACGGGAGGCAGAATAGCTCATGCTGTCTTCAGGATGGAAAAGGAATTTTTTTTTTTTTTTTAAATAGGTTGAATGACTTGGTGCAGAAAGCTTTAAAATATGTCACTTGGCAAGACGAATTCGAGGCAAAGCTACTCTGGTCTGGCAATGCTTGGTTATCGAAAATAATGTTACGCCTTATTAAAGACGGCTGCTCAAAACTGTCGAGGTGGCTGTCTGGTGCCATTGTCGGGCTTTTCACAACTTCTTCAGAAACAACATTTAAGCCAAACTTTGATTTGTTTTTGTGGGTTTTTTTCTAGGGGAGAATTAATTTGTCATCCTAAAGTGGTTTCTCAAAGCTTGGTGTAGAGGTGATATTGTGGAAGAGCAAATAGTTTCTATGTAATTATCTCAGTAATGCATGCCAGTGAGTTCTGGTGCCCCTCTAATTAAGCTTGAAGAGAAAACTTGAATTTTTTTTTAAATACTGGGGATGGTAGCTGGGAGCGGCTGAAGGAACTGGGGTTGTTCAGTCTGGAGAAGAGGAGGCTGAGGGGAGACCTCATCGCTCTCTGCAACTGCCTGAAAGGGGGTTGTGGTGAGGTGGGTGTTGGCCTCTTCTCCCAAGTGACAAGTGATAGGACAAGAAGAAATGGCCTCAAGTTGCGCCAGGGGAGGTTCAGGCTGGACATTAGGAAAAATTTCTTTATGGAGAGAGTGGTGAAGCACTGGAAGAGGCTGCCCAGGGAGGTGGTGGAGTCACCATCCCTGGAGGTGTTCAAGGAACATGTGGACGTGGCACTGCGGGACATGGTTTAGTGGGCATGGTGGGGTTGGGGTGGTGGTTGGACTCGATGATCTGACAGGTCTTTTCCAGCCTTAATGATTCTGTGGGGTTCTAATACAGTGAGATATTTAAAAAAAAAAAATCACAAGAGTCTTGACAGTTTCAGTGACCAAGAATTGATTTGTGGAGGTAATTTAAATAACTTTTTCCATATTTATATTATCTATATATGTCATTTATATTATCTATATATATCATATTTTATGATCCATGAAATTTTGAATGTAAAAAATAACTTACTGGAGGAGGTGTGCTTAGACTAGTTGATGTTTTCCTGGCTGTAATTCTCAACAAGCCACAAAGAACTTTAACTCCCTCGTCCCAGTCCTGCAAGCACGTGCATCCCCTTGCATACCTTCCTTCAGAGGCAGTTTAATAGAAGTAATGCAACTTGGTTGAAGGGTAACAAAACTTGGAATTCTTTTTCTTGCTCTATAAATTTCTATACTAACGAGAATCAGCATATCTTTACATACCGTGGGGAAGGCAGGAAAATGGATTATACCCTCCAGGAGTGAAACCGAGGTAATCTGCAAATTAATTTTAGTTCTCGGGTTTTTGCTGCTGGAATCATTCTCGGTGAGTGACTTGGTTCTGTTGAGTCTGAAGTTCAAGTTCCATTATAGAGACAGGGAGATGAAATCAGCTCTTTGTGAACACGTGCAGGAGAGGATGTATGTCTGTGTGAATCTCTGTATGACTTCTTTTATGTCAGGAATGAAGCTAGTTTAGAAAATACCAGCTGGATTACAAATGTTTAGTGCCAATTCCTGAAAAAAAGTAACACTGGCAATACCGATTTGTTTTCATTTCCAAAGAGCCATAAATGACTCCGAGGCATCTTGGAATGGATGCACTAAAGAAAAATGGACAGTGATTTGGGGGGTTTTTTGGTACTGTTGCAAGGAAGGCCCCAGAAAAATTCCAGTTTCATTATTTATCTGAAGTTTCTCTTGAAATGAAGCTATGAAAAGGGGTATTTTCTTATATGCAAATGACACCGTGATCTTCATTTACAAAAGCGGTCGTGCAGGCTGCCTGAAGTGCTTATGGCAAGATTAACTGCTGGATCTGTACGCTTTGCTTGTCTTGTCATCTTATTTCTGGTGCGGGTGATGTTTTGGGGCTTAATTGTCAACTCTCAGGTAAATCTGTAAAGCTGAATGCTGGTATGCGTTAAATAAAAATACGTGTTATAAAAATACCATGTCGGAAAAGGAAGTAGGTTTAACACACCAAAAACCTTGTTTCTCTCAGTTCCTCAACTGATAACCAAAGACAAAAGGGACTATTTTAGTTTGTTTAGCTCAAATAAAAAAAGCGTATTTTTATAGTCTTTTATATAAAATTTAAATTAAATAGAAACGCTTGTTTTCTTTGAATTGGAATATTAAAGTAAAACAAGATTTTCTTTCTAAAATCTTTGCCTCTCAAGTGATACTTCGGTCTGGTGGCGGAGTGTAAACTGAGGTTTCTCGCCCCGTTGCAGGGAGCAGGCTGTGTCCAGAAGGAAGCGCTACCCCTGTAATAGCCTCAAGGTTTTCAGCTTAAAAAAAACTTAACCAAAAGTTTCTTGGTTCTAGTTCGAAGTGCCTTGTCTCCATATGGCTCTATATATACTGAACGTTCTTACCTGCTCCGTCGCAGCATCGCAAGTGACTGCAAACTGCTTAAAACTGGCATGATAAATTTCAATGAGAAGGCGTGGTTTTGTTCGAGTACAGAGTTTCTGTTTCCTCACAGTAGCTTTTTTAATTTTTTTTTTTTATGTTTTATTTTTGAAAATCCATGGCGAACTTGACTATTATTGCAGGCATTGCACCACCTATGCAGCTTGCTCCATCCCTGCTGCTGTTGCGAAAGCGTGTGCCTCTTCCTGGGAAGAGCTGCTGCCCGCTCAGCCGGTTGTCCGCTTGCAGCAGATGCCGGCGGCGCGGCGCAGCTTGCCAAACGGCGGTGCTGCCCGCGCTGGGCCGGCGGTTAGCCCCGGCCCCTTGCACCGGGATGATCGGGGGCCGACACGCCGAGCTGCTATGGTGTCCAAAACCCCTCCATCCACTACCGCTGCCTTCCGTGCCCGTGTGCCCACTGGGATGAGTGCCCAGCCATCTGCTCGGGGGACTGCCTGCTCCCCGAGATGTCCCTTCGTTATTTCCTCGGGGCGCTGGGGTTCTGGTGTTCTGGAGGCAGATCCAAGCGGTGAGCTTAGTCCTGCTGCAAGTGCACCGACTCCGAGTTCTGTTACTCGTTCTGCAGCAGGGAACACCTTGTCATGCCAGCTGGTTGCCTCTGTCATTTTATTTCTGAGAACTTTCCCTTTTTTAAAAATTTTTTTTCAGAAATTTACAACACGACGTTTTCCCCTCTCTCCCTTGGAATATTGGTATTTAGTCAGTTAGAATACGGTCTTTCTAACGGCATTTTCAGATACGGAGGGCCAAATGCCATTTCTGCGTTTAATACCTGCTAATTTGGCGATAAGGGAAAGAAGATTAATTTCTGCTCAGCTGCATCCAGTAATATGGTTCACTTCAAATATGCTGACTGAACTGTCAGTGTTGGAAAAGAGGGAGAGAGGTGATCAGTTTTTTAACAGATACTTCAATTACGCATCGTTTTAGTACCTGTTTTATAATTGCTTTTTTGTATGGCTCTTTTAGCCCTTACTCTGCACCCTCGACCACCTTCTGCAATCCTATGCAGCTTTTGATGCCTGAAAATCATTCTTCTAACAGTTAAAAATGAGTGATACCTATAGATCCTGTTGTATGACTCTGACCAGCCCTGTCCAACTGCTTTTTAAAAAAGCTTACATGTAGTTTAAAAAAATAAAATACAATGACTTTGCTTGATGCAGTTGAAGAATACATCGCGGGGACTAGCTCAGAGCAGGGATAACCCGAAGCCAGAGCACATCAGAAGAGCTCGCAGGCTTTGAACGCAGTTGGGGCCGGTGCAATACAAAGCCTGAGCGAGTGTCCTGCGGTAGTGAGGGCTGAGGGGGTAAGAAGGGTCAATTTGTCCTCTTCCCAAATACCTTTAGCTCGGCTGGGTATTCCGGGCGAGCAGTGAGCGCAGGGTTATGGAGAATTTGGTTGTGAGAGCAGGTGATGCTGTAGGAGCGGGGAACCGGTCTCGCTGGGCAGCTGGTTTAAAATAAAAGGAAGGACTTTTCCCTGCAAGGCGTGTTTAACCAGCAAAACCTTTCCTACAGGCCGTTGTGAGCATGAAAAGAATAAATGAGTTACAGAAAGGATTAGGCACTGGCGATACGAGCCCAGGGGCTCTGGTAGCTGAGTGTCTGCACCAAACGGCTTGCTCGGGACGACCCCAAATCACAGGTCACTGAATAGCGTTGTACCGGGTGGATCCTTCTCTGCTTCGGCACCGCTTCCCAAAGTGTCTCCTGCTGATCAGTGCCAGCGACAGGGCACTGGCCAAGGCCAGCTCCTGGGCTGTCCTGGTGTGGTGTTAATATATAAAAAAATAATATCTATAAAAAAGAAAGTATGTATAATATAAATTGGTCAGCCCTGAAGTAGTCAGGCAGTTGGACTAGGTGATTGTTGTAGGTCCCTTCCGACTGAACTACTCCATATATAAATAAAATGTGTGTATATATATATGTATTTTATATATATATGTATTTTTTTTATATATATATATATAAAAATAAAAAATGAAAGTACCAGATGAGGCTCCTCATGGTGGAATTTGGGAGTTCTCGCTGCACTGGTTGGCCGTTCCCTTTGGGAGAGGAGCAGGTGAGCGTTTTGAGCAAGGTTCTTGCCTTCCACTCTTGGCAAAGGTAGCCAGCGACAGATTTCGCCTTTGAGGTGTTTTTGTGCTTCTCAGAGTAGGTAATTTTGCTCATTGCGTAGTGAAGTTTGAGCCTTGAAGTGATTTCTGGTATCCTGCAGAGCATTTTCCCAGTTACCGCTTATTCTGTAAGTGTGATAGCTCTATATGCCTGTTATTCTCGGACGTAAAATGCAGCATGATTTATAGAACAGAAACATTTGTGACAAATCATTTCTCAGCCACCAAAGTAGTCAGAAATACGGTTAGAAGTGCATTCAGCTGCATTTTTTGAGAGACACAGGATGCGTTAACGGTGCTCCTTCTCTTTTGGTTCTTGGCGGCAGTGGGATGAGGAGAGAAACCGCTAAACTAACATGGTGCTAACACTGGTTTGATCATGGCTTGTTCTGCTCCCGTCTGCAGAGAAACAGTGCCTGGGGCTGGTGGGTTTTTCCTTCTTTTTAAGATTTTCCTCGTGGTGGTGGTGCAATGCAACTATTGCACCTCAGAAAAACAAAAAGAAAAGGGGAGAAAAAAATTAAGTGGTAGAAGTTCCTTTCAAAACGACTAGTTTGATGATCAAAAGGCGGCCTCAGAGGGATTTTCCATTGTATGACAGCATTACAGGGTTGAATTAACCACGGTGGGTTTGAGTTCACGATGAAAGCCCGTGACAATCTCGGGTTGCAGTCATGGGCTGTGGTGGTTTTGCCTTTGCAGAAGGACAGAGGGGAGCGTGTCCTTCCCTGCAGCTCTTGATCCGTCTCCATTGGCATTAACTTTTCTCATCGTTCTCCTTTTCCAGGTCCACAGCAAAGATAAAAAATATGTCTGCAAAGTGTGCAACCGAGTGTTCATGTCTGCGGCCAGCGTGGGGATTAAGCACGGCTCTCGCCGCCACGGAGTTTGTGCCGATTGCTCTGGTCGAGGCATAGCCGGTCACCTGGACCACAACGGGGGAGAAGGGTCTCCGGACGAGTGCTACCCCGGGGAGGGCCAGTACATGGAAGACCCGGATGACATCAAAGTGGAAGGAGACGAGGAGATGGGAGACGATGATGACATCAAGTGGAAGGATGATGTGGGAATGTCACAAGATGATGTGATTTTAGATGATGACAAAGATGTCGACTCTCCGCAGGAGCAGGACCACTCTGGGGAGAACGACAAGGATTTTACCTGGATTTCTTAGGGATTTTTTTGGTTTTTGTTTCACTCTGTTGTTTGTAGGGGGAGGGAGGGTGGGGGAGGAAGGAGTATGTTGGAAAAACTAAGTAGCCTTGTTGTCGTCCATGTGTGCAAAATAACTCTTGTGTTTTCTAAACAAGTCCTTCTCTGTTCCACTCGGATACTGTCTTAGCAATGTCGCTTCCTGCGACATGACTGACTTCGCCTTCCCCCTTCTCCCTTCAAGAACAACCCCGACCGCGGCCGCCCCTCCGGCTGAGCCAGCCAGGTTGCATGCGAGTGAGGTAGAGTTTCTGCAGATGCGAGCGCTGCGCGATGGGGAGGCTGGGCGAAGCAGGAGTCCTCGTACCCTTCCCACCCTGAACACCGGGGAGAGTTTTGTGTCCGAAGCAGGTTTTTTTTTTTTTGGTGGCGGTTGTTTGTTTTAACACCTTGTCTGTGTGCTAAAATCCCAGCAGCAGTGGAATTACAAGCTAACGTTGTGAAGGGAAATCGATGTATGTGTTGGAGAGCTTCCCTTGATGATACAGGCCTTTTGCAAAGTTATTTAAAGAGAGTTTTTATTATTTTTTATGGAGCCAAATAGATCAAAAGGCAAGTCAGATTACAGCCTTACGAATTCTTTTCTTAGATTCTTAGCTTCCAAAAGAATCACCATCAAAGAAAGAAAGATTGTGATGTTTCTTGGACCTACTGGCGTCTTACCCACGTCCCGTCTTCCAGCCTTGGTTATCTGTGGTCGCTGAAACGCGTGTTGGTGCTTCCAGAAGCACCCTTTGCTATAAAGGACACAGGTAATTCTCTACCTGGCATTCTTCTCCGCAGATATCTTCACTTTTCTCCCTTTGCTCAGCTGCCTTTTTCGTAAATATATGCAAACCATAGCAAAGCCGAGGCATTTAGCAAAGCTCAGGATGAACTGGGAAGTGTGAGAAGCCAAGGGGAGGAGATCCCAGCTGGGTGGAAATCTTGCTGCTCCCATCCGCAGACTTTGGTGGGGCCAGGATTTCACCTGGGTACGTTGTTCTTCCTTGCCAATCTCAAAATTTTCATTCACCACCAGTAGGCAAAACACCTACTTAATTCATGACAAAAACCTTCAGCTTTAGCTGCGCTGGTTCCATGTAAATTTTCAAATAAACTTTTTTTTTTTTTTAAATAAGAACCAGGTTTCTCTCCCAGCGTCTCCTAACAGACTCTGTGGGGCTGCTCCAGGTAGTTGGATTCTCCTTGTTCATATCGGCCACTGTTGCCTTCTTCCAGCTACACCTAAATGACAACAGCAACAAAGTGCGTTGGAAGTGTCCTGTTCCCGAGAAGAGCTTGTTTTACCCTTCACCTCTTTGCTTCTGGTGCTTTTTTAAATAATAGTTAAAAAAAAAAAAGCTGAAGACCTCACTCTTTCCTTGCCGTGGAGCAATTTTATACGACGTCTGTGGTGATGGTATCTTGAAACCTGTCACAACAGACAACCCGTTAGCAGAAAGCCAAATGACTAAAGGTGCTATTTTCCTCCCGTGGTGGGACAGGCAATCCCTGCGGGGTGGAGAGCGTTCTTGCAGGTCTGGTGGTCTTTAACGAAAAGCGTGGTTCCACCCAGCAAAGGAAATAAAAAGTATATTGTACAATAAACCCCAGTAAGGCAAATAATCTTGAAGGATTTAAGCCACTCGGTGCCAGGGTTCGGTGGAGCGCGGTGGGAGCCTTGATCCCGGCACCTGCGGTAGCCGGTTCTTTATTCATTCCCCGATTTAAGTCGCATCCTGGGTTTATGGCGTTCGATTCCTCTCTCTGCTCCTCAGTTCCTTGCGAACATTCGCCGCCTTCTCTCTCATCCGGTTCACGCTGAGGATCGCCTTCACGGGGAGCCTCCAGCAGCTCCCAGGCTCCTGGTCTTTCCGCTTTGGTGCACATCAGTGATTTGGAAACACGGGTCTTTCCTAAAATCCGCTGTTCGGCTCAGCGAGGCCACGCGAGCACCGTCTGCTGCTGCTGCTCCTTAGGACGGAAAATTTTAGCGGGACTTGTTGCTTTTAGCCAGTGAGAATGCATAACCCTCTTCTTTAAATACTTAAAGAATAGAGCGGTAGGGTCATGCAGAAACGTTTTTATTAACTGTAAAAAATCTCATTTTGCATTTTAGCTTCTTGTAAAGCCCTCCTACGGTATTTACAAAGCCGTAAACGAACCCAGTATTTTACGATTGGACCTTTGTATACTTTTTCCCCAGCGGTTGTGGGGGTCCCGGGGCGAGGTTGCTGTTTCCTTACCCTGACTTTTGCCTCTCGGAGCGCGGGCTCTGTATTTATTGTCACTTATCCTGTAAATATGGAGGGGGGGTAGGGGGTGTCTGAGGTCCTGAACTTGCAGCCTCACCTGTTACATGTAGACAAATACATACAGTACTTAAAAGATATCTGTAGCTTTGCTTTTTATATGTAAAAAATCTATTTAAAAGAATTTTAAAACCCAAACCGTTCAAAACCCCTCGGTTTCTGTGACATTCCGTCTCGCCCATCTACTCCGATGCCGCTGCGTGCACCCGCTGTCGTAGCTTCCGAGGAGGAGTGGGAGATGTTGCTCCGAGCCCTCCTCTTCCTCGCTCCTCCCTGCCCTCGCCCTGCGGTGACTCGATTTTTGTCATCGGAGTTATGGGGTGCTTAGCTTTACTTTGCAATTCCTTTAGAAATACCTGTTTTCTTTCTTTTCTTTCCTTTTTTTTTTTAAAGGGGGGGCAGTAAGCCAGTGGCTTGCAGAAGTGTTTCCTAGTAGTGCCGCTCTGAAGCTCTTTGAGCCGAGGATGCAAAAAATAAATCAAAAAAAGGCGAGAAAAATGGAAAATCCACGTAAAAGCTAACTTTCACAATGTTACCATTATAATCAAGCACATGCTTCTATATTACTAATATACATTATATATACCAAATAAAACCCTTCTAACACCTGATGTATATTTTAAGTGCTTTGTTTTGATGGAGGTGTGCAGATTTGGAAATGCAGGAATTAGTCTTTCGACTTCCGTGCTCCGGCGGCCGCTTCGTGAGGCTTGGGTTCGAAAAAGGAATTTGGGGTTTTTTTAATGCTGAAACTTTATAAAACTTCATGGGTTGCTCCGCGCGACCGGACCTCTCGGGCTCCTCTCGGATCTACTGCCTATGCAAACTTCTGCTCTTTGAGATTTGAACAAAAACCCAATAATTCTGCCTGTTCTATCCAACGCTAGCTCGAGCAACCTCTAGCATCTTGTCTTTGTATTTCCCTTCAGGGCTTTGTATACTTCACTGAGGTTCCCTTTTTTAATTTTTTCTAAATATATATATGTGTGTGTATATATATACAGATTTAGTTTCGAAAAAATAACTCCCTTATAGGTAAAAAGTTGATACACTTGGTCTCAACAACTTGCGACTGATTTTTTTTTTAAGTGTTCATATGTAAATGTTCCTCCCTGAATTTATGATCCTCATTTTTTTTTTTTTTTTTTTTAATTATGAACGTGTGCCAGGAGTACAGAGAGCATTTCAAGCCGTGCTTTGCGACCATCTCGCGCGGAACAGGGCGCAGACGGCATCGTCCTGCCCTGGTCCTCCAGAAAAAGTCCCCGAGGAATACACCGACTCACGCACAAGGTGGTCCTTGGGCTGGTATTGCGTTTGCAGGATATCTCGAACAGTGAAGACAAATGAGGTTCTTGCATGGCCTTCTGCCAATTTTCCCCAAAATTTTACTTACAAACCTGAGTAATTTGGGATTTTTATGTTGTAAGGTCGCCCTGAAGCCTCGCAGCTCCAGAGCGACTGTGGGGAGGCGAGAGGGGGACGTGTCCAATGAAGGTTTGCAAACCGACTGTCCTTTTTTTTTTATTATTCAAAAATCAGTGTTTTGGACTACAAAAGGAGTATTTTTCGTACGAAAGGAAACCCGCTCTAGCATTAGGTCCCGTTTTGTTCCTTCTCTCGACTCATGCCTTTAAATACTCCGCTTCTCCGAAGCGAAAGCCGCGGTGCTGTGGGGTTTGGCACGTGCGTGTTGGGATCGATGACCTGGATGGGGGCCCGCTTCGTGCCCCCCGGGGGGTCCCCGTTCCCGCTGGGGCTGAGCCCCCCCGGCACCCCCCGCCTCCACGCTTCCCGTTTTGCACATCGCCCTTTAGGAAAGAAACTCCATGAAAAGAATGCAAAAACTGGAATTTTTTGCAATATTATGAAAGATAATCTTATTTTAGCTCATTCTGTGACATGTGCAACTCCTAAGAAAGCCATACTTAATGGTTCTTTTTACTTTTTAGATTCTATATTGTGTTTTGAATTTATGCCTTTTTTTTTTTTAGTTCTGCATAGTAAGAGTGCTGTGTGTATGCTTTCATATATATTTATTTTTCAACGTGCTTTAAACCTGTCTACAAAAATAAAGCTAAACAAACAAAAGGACAGTGTTTGAAGATTGTTGATTATTTTTTTTGCTGGGAATATTCTATATTATACTGACTTTATATTAATTATTATAAACCTGTGTTTGTATTGAAGATGTGTTTAATATTTTCGGGAGGTTGAGGAGATTTTAGCAACCAGAAGTCAGTGGGAGAACATGGCTGTGTTGTACTGATTTTCTGTAAATGTAGTTCAGGTAAATATGACCTTATTTTCTAGTTGATCTCCCGGTTTCTCGTCTGCCGGGGCATGCCGGAGGCGTGCCTCTGCCCCTTGATTATAATTACTATGTGATGGGATTTAGCTTAGACATACTTGCAAAAATCAATCAGTTTCAATAAATTGGGAAATTGCTGCTATAATTTTGTCTTGGGTTTTTTTTTAATATATTATTTTTTCTTCTCCTAGGGGTGGGGTGATGACGGTGCCTGTGCTGCTGCAGGGCTGTGCCCCCCACCCCGCGCTCCTGGGCGCTGAGATGGGGCTGCTGTGGGGTCCCCACTCCCCCAAATCCCCCCCGGAGCCCGGCTCGCCCCCAGGCTGGGGGGACGCTGCCTTTGCCTTTCCCTTTCCCATGCCTGTCCCAAACAGGGGCCTGTGGCTCTTCCCCCCGCCCTGCTGTGTAAGGCAACTTCCTTATTTTTAGGGCTTTATTTGAAATTAAAATAATCCCTTTTGCAGAGCCCCGGGGAGGATGGACGGGGTGATGCCGTCCCGGGGGGCTGCGGGGCGCAGGTGGGGGGTGACAGCACCGGGTCTGGCGCTGCCCACCCTGCAGCCTTAGAAGTAAGGAAAGAACGGTAATAATTAAAAAAAAAAAAAAAAAGAATCCAAATATTTATTTTTTTTTTTTCTTCTGGATCTGACACATCACATCCCCGCCGGCGCCGCGTCGGGGACAAGCGGGGGCTCAGCCCGGCACAGCACCGTCCCGGCCCATGGGGCCGAAGCGGTGTGCCCCCCTGCGAGGGGGGTCCCTGCTGCGAAGGGAACCCTCCTGCGAGGCGGGGGGGGACCTGCCCTGGCGCAGCCCCGGCTGTGGGGCCGGGTAGGGTGGCAGTGCCATGCACCCATCCTTGTCCCCTGTCCCTGTCCCACCCGCCCGTGCACAGGGAGGGGTGCAGGGAGAGGAGGGGGGCGGCGTGGCCTGGCCACCCCCGGGCCTGAGCCGGGATGAGCGGGGAGAAAGGGTTTGGGGAGAAAAAGGGGTCTGGGCGGGGGGAAAGGGCTTTGAAGGGAATAAAGCCCCTTAAAACCCCCCCGGGGCTGGAGGCCTCACGCTGCCGCAGCGCCGTGGCTAAGTGCGCTCCCGTGCCCCGGGAGGGAGTATTTAAAAATACAAATTTTCATATATTTTATTTAAAAAATAAAAACATGTGAAGGAAAAAAAAAAAGGAAAAAAAAAACCAAAACAAAACAAAACCACCTGTTTGTGCAGTTTGGCTTAGTGCAAATGGGCGCATTCCTGCAGGCACTTCCCGGAGCATCGCCCCGGGGGGAGCGGCTGCTCCCCCAGACGAAAAGAAGAGAGAGAAACGACGATACAAAGAGTAAAAACCCCCTGGGGGGGTAAGGGGGGGGCAGGCGCCCGCCTCTGCCCTGGGCACTGGGGGGCCCCCCGGGAGCAGGTGGGGGGGCAGGAACGGACACCCCCTTTTCCGAGCCCCCGCCGGCCGCAGGCACAGCTTATTAGAGCGGTGGGCAGCCCCCGGCCCCGGGGGGGTCCCCGCTCCGGCACGGGGAGGGGGGCCAGGAGCAGCCGGCCGCCCCCCGCCAGCCCCCGCCATGGTGCCGGCAAGGGGTGGGGGGCGGCAGATATAGCTTATTTTCGAAGGAAAAAAAGGGGGGGTCGAGCTCCGTGGCGGGGGGGGGGGGCTGTGTGCATAAAGCTTTCGGGGGGCCGTTCCCTGAGTCCGGGGGGGCCCCGGGGCGGCGGGGTGGGGTGGGGTGGGGGGCGCGAAGGCACCTCGAGTGCAAAATGTGCAAGAAGGAGGGAGCGCCGCCGCGGTGGCGGCACCGGCGGCACCGGCGTCAGTCGAGGAAGCGCTGGCAGGCCTTCTTCCAGCGGCACGCCGTGCACCACATCTCCCGGTTCTCCATGCCGTACACCTTGCGGCACTTCTTGGCCTCCCCCCGCGGCCTCCTGCGGACAGAGGGGACACGTCACGGCGGGGAGGACACGGACACGAGGGGACGGGGATGGGGCGCGGACGGTGAGGGCTCACCTGGGGACGGCAGGCGGCTTGGGCGGCGGCGGGACGGGCGCGGTGGGGGGCACCGGTGGCCGCGGGGGGGTCGGGCAGCCCTACCGAGAGAGGACGAGACCCCGTGTCAGAGCTCGGCTGCGACTCCGGCACCGAGCGGCTGTGGGGGCCGGAGGGTGGCGGTGATGCGGGGAGCGGGGCGGCAGCCCCTCCATCCCCGTCCCCTCCTCACCTGGTACGCGTGGTCGGTGTGGACGTGGCAGAGGCCGGGGGGGGCCGGGGGGCTGCGGGGGGAGGCCAGTGCCAGGTCGGGGATCGGCAGCGCCGGACCCTGCGCCTCGGGGCCGGGGAAGGCGGGCGGCACCGAGGAGGTGGGCGAGACGGGCGTCAGGCTGGAGAGCCCATCCGTCAGCGAGTCCACGTCCACGTCCAGCTCCGTGTAGTAGAAGTCCTCCTCGCCGTCGCTCTGCTCGAGGTCAGCTTTCCGGCTGCGGGGAGAGCAGGGTCTGGCTGGGGCGGCTCCCTCCCCCCACAGCAGGACCACAGAGGGGGCACCGGGGGAATCGGGGGTGTCCGGGGGGACCCCACACGCTTACCCAAGGTGCATGGTTCGGATGTGCTTCTGCATCCCTGAGGAGCTGCTGAGGACTTTGCCGCAGCTCTTCCACAAGCACTTGAACATCACCTTGGTGGAGTTCTGCAGGAGAGGGGTGTCAGGCTGGCAGCCCCCTCCCCGTCCCCAACGTCAATCCCATCATGAGTCCCATCCCCATCTCCATTGTCATCCCCATCTCCATCTCCATCGTCATCCCCATCTCCATCATCATCCCCATCCCCATTGCCACCCCCACCCCCATCCCCATCGTCATTGTCACCCCCATCCCCATCGTCATTCCCATCCCCATCTCCATTGTCATCCCCATCTCCATCGTCACCCCCATCCCCATCGTCACCCCCATCCCCATCGTCATCCCTATCCCCATCCCCATCGTCATTCCCATCCCCATCTCCATCCCCATTGTCAACCCTATCCCCAGCTTCTTTTCCAGCCCCACTGTCGTCCCCGTTTTCCCCATCCCCAACCTCATCCCCATCCCCAACCTCATCCCCACCATCATCCCACCTTCCTCTTCCGCGGGACAGGCTCTCCGAAGACGAAGTGGGTGCCGTCGGGCTCGTCGGGGCCCTCGTCCGGCAGCGGGGCGGGCAGGAAGGTGCTGGGGACGTGGCTGGAGAGTGGGGGCGACGGGGTGGAGGGGGTGGAGCGGTCGCTGGGGGGGTCCCAGCTCCAGTCCCCGCTGGTGTTGCTGCTGCTGCTGCAGCTGGAGGACATGGTGGGCGCCTCCTTCCAGACCTCACCGCCGGGCTCTGAGGAGGAGGAGGAGGAGGAAGGTCAGGTCCCGCCATGGGACACGTGTCCAGGGATGGTGGGGGGGTGACAGGGGCACGCTCTTACCTGGGGCAGGGGTGGCCGGCGGGTGACCGAGCACCAGCGGGCTGGTGGAGAGGCTGGTGAGCACCGTGGCTGCCATCACCTCGTCGATGCCCGCCTTGCCCGAGAGCTTCCTGCCAGCGAGAGCGAAGCGGGGGCTGCGGTGAGGATCCACGAGCCCCCCCCCTTCCCCGTGGGACCCTTCATCCCTCTCCATCACCCACCGAGGTGCCGGGACCCCCTACCCACGGCGCTCGGGTCTGCACCCACCCCAGGGGTCACTCGTGGCGAGGGGGATGGGCGACTTGGTGGCCCACGGTCACGGTGGCCACACTGTGCTGGGGGCATCATCCTGTGCAAAGGCACCCATGGGTGCTCCTGCAGCACCCTGAGCTGCCGGGCTGACCCGGGCATCATCCCAGCAGCCGGACTGGAAACCCCGCTGGGCAGCAGTGCAGGCAGCGGCGCAGGCAGCAGTACAGGCAGCCGGCCAAAAACGCCGCTGTTTACCGCTCCGGGGGGGAACCCTACGCATCCGCGGGCAGCGCCGCGCCGGAGGGTACCGGCACCTGCATCCTGCCGCGAGTGCCGAGAAACGCGGGGTTTGCTCAGCTGGGGCCAAACAACTTCCTGAAGTGGAAAACAAAACAAAAAAAAAAAACCCAAACGCTATAAAAAAATTAAATTAAAAAAAAAAAAAAGCGAGAGGTCAGGAGCGACAGAAGCCATTTTGCAAACCTCTCGTGCCACGGGGACGGATAAATACGGCGCTGGGGAGCAGCAAGGCTCTCCGAACCCTCGAGCGGTTGCGGTGCTCAGTGCCGGCGAGGCTTTGAGGTCTCAGCGCGGCTTTGCCTCGCCGGCGCTGAGCACCGCAACCGCTCGAGGGCTCCTATGTGGCATCTTGCTTCATCACCCGGCGGGGCCGTGGCGTGGCAGAGCCCTCGGCGCTGCCGTACACAGGACGGCCGGTCACAGCCAGAGACCCCGGCGCTGCGGACGAGCGGCCAAAGTCCTCCTCTTGCAGCCAGCGGAAAAAAATCCCGGCTTCCCGCGGTGAAGCCGGTGCCGGCAGGTTGGTCGCCGCCACCGTTGCCCATCCTGCTGCCGTCGTGGTCCTACCTGTGCCGGGGCACGGGGATGTACGCCGAATGCAGCGCCAGGCATCGCTCCAGCCCGGCGTCCAGCATCCGCAGCATCGCTTCCCGGCTGGCCGGCTCCCGGCGCGGCAGCGGCTCCCCCAGGCGCGGCAGCCAGCCCTCGGCACCCACCGGCAGCCCCCGGCCGCCGCAGGGGAGAGGAGCCTGTGGGAGAGACGGCGGCGGTCGTCAGCGAGGGGATCCCCTGAGCACCGGATCCCGCGGGGATCCCCCCTGACCTCGGCGGGGAGGGGAGGCGGCGCAGGGGAGCGGGATCGGCGCCTGCAGGCATGGCTGCAGCGGGACCCGGCCGGCCGCTCGGTGGGACCCTCTGGAGTAGATCCCAGGTGGATCCCAGCGGGATGCAGCTGGGATCCAGCCGGGATTTCCCTGGCACTCCGCAGAGGCGAGAGCAGCCAGCACCCTCCTGCGAGGCTGCTCCCAGCGCTGTCACCCGCCGGCTGAGCCTCAGCAGCCAGTGGATCCCTCCCCAGGCAGATCCCCGGGGCCGCGGTGGGGATCCAGCAGGGATCTCCGCAGAGCCGGGAGAAGACCCGACACCCTCCCGCAGGGCGGCTCCGAGGTGGCAGCACCCACGTGCCACGTGACAGCACCGAGCGGATCCCCCTCTGAGCAGATCACCCGGGATCCAGCGGGGATCCCCACAGAGCTCTGCAGAGCAGGCTTGGCCCTGCCAGTCAGAGACAGCAGCACCCGCTGGCTGAGCGCCGGCACCAAGTGGATCCCACTCCAGGCGGATCCCGGGTGATCTCCCTGGGGCTGATCTCGGGTGATCCCCCGAGAAGCGGGGAGCAGCCCTTCCCGCGGGGGCTGGCCCGGGACGGCAGCACTCGCTGGCCAAGTTTGGCGACCGGGTGGATCCCTCTACAAGCTGCGCCGGGGCGGATCGCCCAGGGCTGGGATCCAGCAGGGATCTCCCCCGAGCCGTGCGAAGGAAGGAGCCGACCCGGTGCGCTCCTCAGGGCTGCTTCTAGACAGCCGTGTCAGCACCAAGCGGATCCCTCCGGGGCAGATTCCTGGAAGATCCCAAAGGGCTGGGCTCCAGCAGGGATCCCCCCGGAGCTCTGCAGAGCGGGGAGCAGATGGGGTCTGCTCCCAGAGATCGCCGTCCTCTGGCGGCATGGCAGCACCGAGCAGATCCCTCTCTGGGCGGATCACAAGCAGATCCCCCAGAGCTGGGCTGGGATCCCGCAGGGATCCCCCTGAGCTCTGCAGAAGCAGACTGGGCTGCTCCGGGACAGCAGTGCTGCCCGCCCGCGCGTTGGCACTCAGCAGATCCCTTTCCAGCGGATCCCAAGCAGATCCGCTGGGGCAGAGCTGGGATCCAGCAGGGATCCCCCCACAGCTCCGCAGGGTGGGGGGCAGAGGGGGCTGCCCCGAGCCAGCAGCACCCATGGGTCGGCTGAGCAGATCCCTCTCCGGGCAGATCGCGAGTGGATCCCTCTCCGGGCAGATCCTGAGCGGATCCCTCTCCGGGCACATCCCGAGCGGATCCCTCTCCAGGCAGATCCCTCTCCGGGCACATCCCGAGCTGATCCCTCTCCGGGCAGATCCTGAGCAGATCCCTCTCCGGGCAGATCCTGAGCAGATCCCTCTCCAGGCAGATCCCGAGCGGATCCCTCTCCGGGCAGATCCCTCTCTGGGCACATCCCGAGCGGATCCCTCTCCGGGCAGATCCCTCTCTGGGCACATCCCGAGTGGATCCCTCTCCGGGCAGATCCCTCTCTGGGCACATCCCGAGCGGATCCCTCTCCGGGCAGATCCCTCTCCGGGCACATCCCGAGCGGATCCCTCTCCGGGCAGATCCCTCTCCGGGCAGATCCCGAGCGGATCCCCCAGGGCTGGGATCCAACCGGGATCACCCCAGCGGGCTGCTCCGCCGGCCCGGGGACGGAGCCGATCCCCGGGGCGAGCTGGGAGCACGGGAAGGGAGCCCAGCGAGTGGATCCCCCCCACGGGGATCCAGTGGGATCCCGGCCCCGCCGGCTTTGCACCGGGGATCCAGCCGGGATCTCCCTACCTCCGCCCCCCCCAGCAACGCCGGGATGGATCCCCCTCCCCTGGGATCTACCGGGACCCGATCCCCCGGGGGAGAAGCGCCAGTTCCCAGCAGATCCCACCGGGGGGGGGGGCGGTGGCGGCGGGGCGCGGGGGGGGGGGAACCCCCCCCCCCCCGCGCCCCGCCGCCACCGCCCCCCCCCCCGAAGTTTGTCCCCGAGCGGCGCCATTTTAGCGGCGGGGAAAGTTTCGGGCGGGCCGCTGTCAGCTGTCACCGCCCCCCCCCCTCCCCCGGCTCCCCCCGCCCTCCCCCCCGGTCGCCGCCGCCGCCGCCCCCGGTACCTTCGGGGCGGTGCCGCCGCCGGCGCCGCCGCCGCCGCCGGGTTCGGGAGGAGGAGGCGGCGGAGGATCGCGGCGGCGGCGGCGGGCGGCGGCCAGCAGCACCGTGGGCGGGCGCGGGGGCTCCATGCGGGAAGCGGCGGCGGCGGCGGCGGCCGCGGCCGGGCCCGGCGGGGGAGCGCGCTCCGCCGCGCGCGGCCCGGTGTCGGCGCCGGCCAGGCCACGCCCCCCACGCCCCCCGCCATTGGTCAACTCGCCCGGGTTGGAACGCGGCCGCCGCTTTCCACGCTTTCTATTGGTTCCGTCGCGCTGCCACTTTACGCGCCGCGACACGCCCCCCCGTCGGGACACGCCCCCGCCGCGACACGCCCCCGCCGGCAGCGGCCATCTTCGCGCGCCCCGCCCTCCCGCCGCCCCGCGCGCTGCCCGCGGGGCCCCCCAAAAACCACCCGCCCCCCCCATCCACCGCCCCTTAACCCGATGTTTCGGGGTCCCCCCGTTAGTTTTGGGACTCGGGGACTGGCGGGCGGCCCCCGTAAAGTCGCCCCCCCCCCCCCGCCAAAGTCAGGGGGGGGCCCCGAAAGTTGTAGGGTGTCCCCCAAAAGTGCTGATTTGATTATTATAGGGCGGAATTAAGGGTTCCCCCCGAAAGCGGGGGGCTTCCGCCAGCTTGGAGGACCCCGCCAAACTCCGACGGCTCCTTCAAAGTTACAGGGTCGAAACTTCCCGCCGTGCAACCTGCGGGGTTCCCCCAAAAGTTATGCCCCCCCCCCATAAATTATAGGGCTTTCGATAAGTTATAGGGGTTCTCCAGAAGCTGCACAGCTCCCCACAAAGTTATACACCCCAAAAGTGCCAGGGGTGCCCCCAAAGTTCCCCCTGAAGTTTTAGACCCGCTGGAAGTTATAGGGCTCCCCCTAAAGTTGTAGGGCTCCCCCATCAGCTATAGGGCCCCCCCCAAAGTTACAGTGTCCTTCTGCTGGGGGGCAGTGTCTGCAGTTTTGGGGTGCGAGAGCTGTTCCCAGCGGGAAAGGGGGCCCCGGTCCCACACGGGTGGGGTCAGTCCTGCCCGCCACCAGGAAATGCTGCCGAAAGCCACCCAGAACGGCAGGGCTGGGTGTGGGGTGCCCCGGTGCGTGGGGTGCCCTGGGTGCATGGGGTGCATGGGGTACCGGGGTGCATGGGGTGCCTGGGTGCATGGGGTGCCCTGGGTTCATGAGGTGCATGGGGTTCATGGGGTACCCAGGTGCATGGGGTGCCTGGGTTCATGGGGTGCATGGCGTACCTGGGTGCATGGGGTGCCCTGGGTGCATGGGGTGCCTGGGTGCATGGGGTGCCCTGGGTTCATGAGGTGCATGGGGTTCATGGGGTACGCAGGTGCATGGGGTGCCTGGGTGCATGGGGTGCCCTCAGTTCATGGGGTACCGGGGTGCATGGGGTGCATGGGGTGCCCTGGGTTCACGGGGTACCTGGGTGCATGGGGTGCCCAGGTGCATAGGGTGCCCTGGGTGCATGGGGTGCATGGGGTACATGGGTGCATGGGGTGCCCCGGTGCATGGGGTGCCCTGGGTTCATGGGGTGCCTGGGTGCGTGGGGTGCCTGGGTGCATGGGGTACCTGTGGTGCATGGGGTGCACAGAGTGCCCAAGTTGCATGGGGTGCCCTTGGTGCATGGGGGACCTGGGGTGCTTGGGGTGCCCTGGCTGGCGCCCACCCATGCTCTGCTCCTCGCCTGCCCCAAAACCTGTGGGGCCGTGAGCGCTGGGCGCCGGCGTGGGGCCGCTTGAGCCCTGCTGCTGTTTGATTTTCCACCCTGCAGCCTGAAGGCCAGGACAGAGTCCGTGTGGCTGTCCTGGCTGGTGGCCCCTGTCTGTCCCCCCCGGCTGTCCCCCCCGGCCATCCCCCCGGCAGCCCTGGGCTGGCCGACACGGGTGTTTCCTGCACCATGGGGGTGCTGGAGCCAGCGTCTCGGGGACCCCCTGCCTGGGGGGCGAAGTCCCCAGCGTGGCGGAGGGGCAGGAGTCCCGGGGTGCTTGGCCACCCCTTGTCCCCTGCCCTTGGCGGTGGCTGGAGGTGACACCTCCGCCCTGCGCCGTGCCCAGGGCCAGGCGCTTTCGTAAGCGTGAAAAAAACCCAGCAAACCGGGAAAGCCCCCACCTGCCCGGCCAAGAGACCGCGTGTCACCCCAGCACGGCCACCCGCGAGGTTCCCCTGGGACGCCGCAGAAAGCGGGGGGCAGCCAGGCAAAGGGCAGTGTCCCCCCCGGGAACCGGGGCACCCGCGGGTCCCCAAACCTGCCCCGGCTGAGTCAGGGCTGCCGGGCATTGGGGACCGGGAGCACGCCTCGCGGCTGGCGGGGCTGCGGTGAGGAGCATGGGAGGAGGAGTGCGGCCAGAGCAGCCTTCGTCCCTGGCCCGCAGCTCTGTCCCGGCCCCGGTGGGCTCTGGCCCCATGGCCCTTGTTAGCACGGCCCCGGAGGAGTTAATGACCGAGCCCCACAGCACCGGTGGCGGACAGGACCCCTCTCCTGCCCAGGGTGTTACGACAACCAGCCCGGGCTCTGTCGCAGCGGGGCCCGGGTGGTGGCTCCGCTGGCTGCCCCCCGCTCCGGTTTAATCGTTAACGCCGGCCGAAGCGCTGAGCTGGTGGCTCCAGCAGCTTCGGTGTTGTGCAACTCCCGCAAGCGTCGCCTGCCCGTTGCACAAGGGCTCTGGTGCCACCAGGCTGACCCCCTTCCCGGGCAGGGTGGCTCTGCAGGGTGGCATCCCGGCGCCCCGTCCCTGGGAGATTTTCCCGTGGTACCCGGACGCCCTCGCCGGCAACGGGGCTGGCTCCAGGCTGGGCTGTGGTGCCCAGAGGTGTTGCAGAGGGAGCCGGGGCCTTCCCTGCGCTGCCCGTCTCTCCTGAGCTGCCTGGCTGCCCACTCGTGGGGTACAGAGCTGCAGGGGGTACAGGGCCATATGGGGTAGAGGGCCATATGGGCTGTGAAGCTGCAGGGGGTATGGGACTGTATGGGGTCCGGAGCCACATGGTGTGCAGAGCTGTATGGGTGTGGAGCTGGTTTGGGTGCAGAGCCGTATGCTGCGTGCTGCCGTACAGCGTGCAGAGCCATATGGGGTGGGGATCCTCATAGCGCAGCACCGTACAGCATGCAACACCATGCAGTGTGCAATACATCATGCAGCACCATGCAACACCATGCAGTGTGCAATACATCATGCAGCACCGTGCAACACCCTACAGAGCGCAGCACTGTACGGCGTCCAGCACGGCGTGCAGCGCTGCGCCAGACCGTACAGTGTGCAGCACCGTGCAGCGCAGCACCGTGCAGCGCAGCGTGCGGTGCAGCGTGCAGCACCATGCAGCGTGCGCTGGGCTCCTGCTCGCTCCCCCTTGTGGGAACAGCACCCTGCAGCACCGGCCCCTCGCAGCGTGACGGGGAGCCCGGCCCTGAGTGGGCTCCCAGCCGGCGGAGAGGAGGGGGGAGCCTGCTGTCCCCCGGGACAAGGAGGGGTGCTCCCAGCCCTACCCGCTCCCCTCGCTCCGACACCGACCCCGACCTTCCCGGCCAGACCACAAGACCCCAAGTGATGTTTCGGGATGGATCCTTCCTTCCCCACCCAGTTTTTGAGCCTCCATCCAGCCCTCCTGGTATGTTTTCCGTCGCCCCAAGCTCTGGGCAGCTGCTCTCGTATTTGAATGCGAGTCCGGCTCTGCCGAGCGCCGCAGGCAGCGCAGGAATTGCGGGCGAGCGGGCAGCCCTGCACGTGGGGCTTTTCCCGCTGCTGTTGGGGCAGGTTTGGGAGATGCTTTGGCCGCCCCCAGCCCAGCGAGAGCAGAAGCTTGCCCTGGCCGGGCAGCAGCCCTGCGCTGTGCCGAGCCTGCCATTCCCCGGGGAAGCGGCACAGCGGTACCCACGTCCCGACCCCGCGGGCAGCGCAGGGCCCATCTCGCCCCAGGAGCGAAGCAGCTGTGGTCCCGCAAGGACGCGATGCTCCTGCGCAGGGCGGGTGCAGCCCAAAGGCAGCTCCCAGGGAATTCGGGTGGTGCAGGAGGGACCCGGCCCTGGAGAGCTGCGGGATGGGAGGACGGAGGAAGGGAGCAGGGGAAGGATGCAGCCGGGGGCAGCCCACGCGCCGGTGCGGTGCGGCTGGCAGCAGGAAGAGCGCGGCAGCATCGGCACCAGCCGCCCCGCGCCGTTTTCTATCGGGGCCTTTATCTCACAGGGGGATGGGAGCAGCTGCCGGGGCCGGCTCCTCTATCTCGAGCGGCTGTGGTTTGGCATCGAGCGCGGGGCTGACGAAGCGGCACGAGTGCCTGAGCTGCCTCCCAGCTTTAATGTCTTCAGCCTGCAGCGGGTTTTGCTGAGCGCCTTGTTTTCGTTTTTAATCTCTTCGCCCGCTTCGATGGAGGGGCAAAGCTGCCGAAGGAAGGCACGTGGCTTCCTGCCTGCCTGCCACACGGCACGGCGGCTCTGCTGCCACGGCTCCCAGCCAGCTCCGGCGAGCAGCAGGCCACCGTGCCGCGAGGTCGGGCAGCCTCCGGCCGGAGGCGTGCAAAGGGGCTGCGCTACATCCAGAGGGGCTGCAGTGAAACCGGGGCCACCATCAGCGCAGCACCCACCTCCCAGCACCTCCAGAGCTCACCCCCCCAGGGCGCGTCACCCGGGGGACACCGGGCATCCCTTGGGGCAGGGATGCCAAACTCCCCATGGGGAGGAGAGGAGGAAAGTTTGAGCCCGGGGTCCGAGGGCTCCGAGTGCACGTCCAGCTCTCCCGAGCATTTTTGGCACCCGTTGAGGCTGCAGCACCCGCAGGAGTGACATGGAGGCAAGCAGGCAGCAAGCGCTGTGCAAACACTCTTCGGCTCCGACCCTGACCCCACGTAGAGCCCCCGAGCCGCGGTTTTAGGCGCAGCCACGGCGAGTCCCTGCTCCGGCACAGGCCACCCCGTTTCAGCAGCTCTTTGTGGCTGCACATCCCCATCTCGGAGGTGCAAAACCATCCGTGCGGGTGGGCACACCCGCTCATGGTTACGCTGCGCCCAAAACCACCCTCCCGGCGCCGGCACCACGGCGTTGCTGCAGCAGCAGCACCGGCCACCAGAACCACGGGTTTAGATCCAATTTAAGAATGTTTTCTCCTGACAAGGACAAACCCCTCAGCTTTTTAATGGTGTTTGAGAGACGGCTGCTCACGGAGGCACCCTTGCATGTGCCCGAAGGGTGGGAGTGGGTGATGGAGGACTTGCAGCCTTCTTGGAGCAGCGCCCGCAGCCCACGCTACCTTGCGCTGCGGCACAGGGCTGGCCCCTGGTCCCCATAATCAGGGACAGCCGGTGATGGGAGCAAAGCTGCTCAGGGCTTCCCAGGGGCGGGACGGGACCCTGCTCTCCCCCAGGCAGAGGGAGGAGGACAGAGACCCTCACTCATGGCATAACCCCACTGATGAGGGGCCTGATCCTGCAGCCCAGGGCCATGGGACTGGCCCACAGCCCTGCCACCACCCACCCCAAAACACGACCGGTCCCAACCTGGTTCCGGACTTGGTGGCAGCGCCAGCACCGTCCCACTGGGCTCCCACGTGGCACCCAGCACCCACAGACTGCCCCTGTCGGGGCATCCCGATGTCAACCTCCTGGCACCGGCAGGGTTGGGATGGGACAAGGGCGCTTAAAGAAAAGTAACGTGAACTATATACAGAAAGCGCTTGCAGGGATGCAGCCGCACCGGCGTGCGCTGGGCTCGTGTGAGCCCGACCCAGGGGGCTCGACCCCCCGGAAGGCCAGTCCTGGGGGAACCCCTGCCCTGACGGCGTCTGGCTGGTGGGACCACCCTGCGGCGAGGACCCCGCTCCCGGGGGGATGCTATAGGTTGGTGATGTACACCTCCAGCCCGTTGGCCGCCACCCTGGCAGAGGCTCGCCGGGACTCCCCCGCCCAAATGTCGCCGACGCTCTCGTACAGGTTCTCGGGGGCACAGGGCTTCCCCGGCTTGTCCCGTTTCGCTGCCTTCTTCCAGTTAGCGTCCACGGCTTCGTAGTCCGGGTCGCGGCCCTGTGCAGTCCAGGCTCTGTCGCTGATGGACTCGTAACAGGGGTCGGGGGGGGCTTGAGCTGCCGGGGACCGGCACCCAGCCAGGGCACCCTCCTCCTGGCAGGGGGGCTGTCTCCCAGCACCCGCCTCCCTCGCGGCCCTCGGGGACGATGCGGGCACCTGCGTTTTCTTCTTGGTGGCTTTGCACACTGTCGAGTACATCTCTTCCAGCTGCAAAAGGAGGGTGGGGGTTCGGGGGCAATCCCTGCCCACCACGGGGTATCCCCAGCTTCCCACAGCCCCCGGCAGGATCCCAGCAGTGGATTACCCGTTGGGGATCCCATTTTCTGCCTGACTCAGGGAGCCTTCTGCAGGGCACAGAGACCAGCACTGTGGGCATCGCCTGCCCTCGGGGGCTCGGCTCCATCCTGCCCCCCTGAAAGCTCCCCTGGAAATGCAGTAGCCTAACTTACCCCTGCTCCGAACACGGGTGTTACAGGGAGGCAGGGCGTTACATGGCCCCCCCCATGTGCCCCATCCACCGAGCGCAGCACCGGCCCCATACCCCATCCCTGCCACCCCCCCAGAGCCATACCTTCACCCGGGGGGCATCGCCCGCGCCATCCCAGCACCGCGGGGCTGCAGAAGGCCCTGCCGGGGCCCTATCCTGAACCTCCGCCGGCACTGTCTTCTTCACCTTGCGGACACAGGCGTAATCGGCGGCGCCGTGCCCGGCACGTGGAGGAGACACTTGGGTGCTGGTGGGTGCGGGGGGCATAGGGGCATCCTCGCCCCCCACTGCCAGGCACTCGTAGACGGTGTCTGGCACCGGCTTCCGCAGGGGGGTGAAGAGCAGGTTGGAGTAGGTCTGGTCGGGGGCCGGGGGCTCAGGGACGGGGATCTGGGGCAGCTCGCGGTGCAGGAGGATGCTGATGCTGGAGCTGTGCAGGGAGCTGGCGGAGGGGGGGGACGCGGCGCAGGGGAAATCCAGGCTGGCCGGCCGCTGGGCTGCGGGGAGAGGAGATGGGGGGATGCCGGGGATGCAGCAAGCACCAACCCCTGGTCTGGCACTGTGCAGGCACTGTGGCACATGTGTGCATGCTGTGCTGCGCTTGCCAGGAGGTAAAGGGAGTGCGGGCACCCGCCAAGGGCCACTGGCCCCCGTCGGCTCCCCCAGCTCTACGGCCACTCACTGTCATCCCTGGCCTTCACCCGGTACAGCTCGTGCAGCTTCGTGTCCGACTTGCTGAGCGACCGCAGCTGCGTCTGTCTGAGCAGGGACTGCAACGGGGGGAACGCACACCCTCAGGCTCGTGGCCAGGAGCTGGGGTGCCCAGAGCTCCCCCGGGGCTGATCCTGGCCCCCCAGCATGTGCTTACCTCGTCCACCAGCTTCACCCCGTCTGCAGGGACCTTCTTCTTCCTGCCCTTGCTGCGGGGAGAAGTGGGGCTGAGCCTGAGGCGGGTGGCCAAGCCGGGGGCAAGGAGTGGGTGCCCCGAGACCCCGACCTGGCCACGATGGGCATCACTGTGTGCCTCTCGCTGGAGCAGCAGCACCCCCCAAACCCACAACCCTGCTCCCTCCCCAGCCCCACAGCAGGGTCTGTGCTGGATGGGGGCTCAATTCCACCCTGCACCCTGCTGAGCCATGCCAGGCACCCCCAGCATCACCCCTGGCATCACCCATCCTGCCCATCCCGCTCACAGCTCAGCTTTCTCCAGGCTGCTCCTGCAAGGCCACGTCCCCCATCCCCAGCTGGGACCGGCTCCTTTGGGTGCAGGGGGTGCGGCGGAGGGCAGCGAGGCACAGGGGTGCAGGATCAGACCAGGCAGAGTTGCACTGGGGCTGCGGCTGCGGGTTCGGGGTGAGCAGAGCAGCAGATGCCGGTAGACCCGGCTCAGGACAGGCACACGTGGGGTCTCCACGTGCAGCCACCGCGTGCCACCGAGGGGCCCCCAACCCCATCCCCAGCGCCAGGAGGGAAAGCAGAGGGGCCGTGGGCATGGCGTACCGTCTGCAGGCAGCGCACAGGGCGCCCAGGTAGACCAGGACGCCGAGCAGGGCCAGGGCAGCGCCGGCTGGCAGGAGCGGGGTCCGCGCCAGCCCCTCGCCACTGGCCACAGCCATGGGGGAGCCGCTTCCGACACCGCTGCAGGGCCGAGCTCTGGGGAGAGAAAACAGGAGTCAGGGTGCAGCTGGGTGCTGCAGGCCTCACCACGGCATGAGACGGTGTTCCGCAGCCCCCAGGGCTGGCTGGGGTCCCCGCAGCGCAGCCCCCCGGGGAGGGGGTGTCTCTGATCGCTCTGGAAGGGGATGTGCACCAGGGACCCCATTTTCTGACCAGCTGCTGCCCTCCCCGGGGTCACCCTGACGCCTCCCATCGCTCTGCCCAGCCTGGTGCAGACACCCGCAGCGGGTGCTCTCCCACCCTGGAAAAACTTCAGATTTTGATTCCTTTTAAAAAACCCAAACAACAAACCCAACACGATTCAAGCTCCCAAGTTGCCACCAAGATGTTGAAAAGGAGATGCTCAAGGGCCCCGACAACCCTCTGGAGACATCCCAAAACGTGCCAGTGTGCTTTCTGGGGACACCGCCCCGGGCTGCGGGACGGGGGTGGCACCGCTCCCCAGCGCAGGCCGGGGGGTGGCCCAGGTGGGACGGGCAAACAGATGACTCAGCTTCCCGGAAACGGGGTGAGCTTCAGCCTCGCAGCCACCTCTCCCTCCTCGCACCCCGGGCTGGACAGCACGCACCGGGACACCCTCCTTCCGCAGCAGGTCTCGCTCCCTCCCCCTCTGAGCCCTGCAGGTTTCGGCCCCGTCCACCCGTGCCATGAGACCTGCGAAGTCCCTGGGGAGAAAATCCCCGGTGGGAACAACGGTGCTGCCAGCGTCACCGGTGTCCCCCCATTTGCAGCACCGTGTACGGTGAGCTCCCGGGGCGCTGAGCCCAGCCCAGCCCTGCAAACCCCACCGTGACATTTCTGCGCTCGCGGGAACCCCGGGTCGCTCCCTGCAGCATCCCAGCACGATCCGCCCTTGGGCCAGGAGCTGCGGGATTGCAACTGAGCACCAGCCCAGCCGGGCCGGCTCTTCGCCGTAGGCAGCACGGCACGCACCGACCCCGCGCCTCCTCTGCCACCATAACCCCGGTTCTGCAGCCGCTCTGTGCTGTGACACAAGAGCGGAAAACACCCGTCCTTTCGACCGCTTTCCTCTGCCGAAAGAAAAAGCCGTGCCTTGCCCAAAGCTAGCCCTCTTCCCTGCGCCGTATTCAAGGAAAAAGGTCCTCCCCTGCAAACCGCAGCAGTGGCAAGGCCAGAGCAAGCAGTGCAGAGGCATGAAGGTGCCGGGGAGCCTGACACAAAGAGCAGATGCTCCCCGGCCCATCAGGATCCTGGCCCTTTCCAGGGGGGCTCTTGGTGACACCCCATCCCATCGTCCCTGACCCCGCTCAGCCGTCAGCGTGCTGCAAAGCCCAAAGCAAAAGCTGACACCACTTCACCTGCACCAGTGTCAAAACGGCAGCTGCTGCTCCCAGCTCTGCGCACGCCCCGCTCCCCAAAACCACTGGCCTGCTACTAGAGATCTGCGTGCCAGTGTCCGAAGAGAGACGGAGGCAGTTTCCCAGCACCGGAGTAACGCACGGCTCGAAGAAGCCACGGTAACTGATCCAGATGGGGCCGGCAGCAGGGTCCCCAGGCGGGACGGGGCTGGCACAGCCGAGCAGGACAGCTTCCGAGGCGCAGCTGGGGACACCGAGAGCCCGTGGGGCACGCTGCGTGCCTCTTACTCACCCTCTTACATATCTTAATCCGGATGAGAAAGATCAGATGAGCTCCGGTGAGAAGCCGCCCCACCTCGCGCGAATCTCGGGTGCTACAGCAGCCCCAGGGTGAGCGGGGAGGTCTGAGCCCATCGAGGGACCGATCTCACTCCCCTCTCCCCTGCACCCCATGTCACACGACAGCATCTTTGGCGCATCTTTATCCCCATAACCAGCAAGTCTCTGCCCACTGGTAGCACCCTTTTATCTGAGAACTTCCCACACCTTTGGAAACTTCCCTGACTGAAGCCTTCACCCCTGGAGAGCAATTAGTTCAACGGGGAAACTGAGACAGGGAGATTTTAGGGACTAACCCGGCTGGACAGACTGGCTTAGATCAGAGCTGGGAAGGGAAGGCTGCTCCCTCTGCAACGACGTTTTAATTAGACAACACTGCTTTTCTGTCTGTGCATACATTAATTATACGGATTACCTGCAACACGGGCAGTCGCTTTAGACAGTCCTCGCTGAACTTGTTTAGCTCATCGGAGTGACAGGATTGCAGGCTGCAGAAGTGACTGCGTTCAGGGCAAAACTGAGCAGGCTCTGAGGTTTAGCAGACAAGATTGTAACGAGGTACGATGGCTGGGAGCTGGTGTTATGTTGGAATCGAAGTGCGAGCTTTTAGCACGCTGCATGCACGGGGCAACTTATCCCATAGCGGGTGGATTTCCCATCCCCGAATTTTTAAGACTGAAGAATGAAAGGAGAGGCTTCCCAAGTTGAAATTAATACAGAGAACTTCTTCTGACCTACTTTCTCTTGTGCAGGAGGTCAGTGGTTGCTCCTGGATTTTTGACCTACAGAAATGCCCAGTGCACGCTCTTTCAGGCTCAGCGGTCACTGGGAGAAGCCACTTTGCGGGACAGCACATTGGTTCTCCCAGAATTACTAATTTGAGAGGAAAACCCAGTGCCTGACTGAAGCCGCTCAGGTAGGACTGTGCAGGTTTGCAAGGCAAAGTCTCAAACAGACCTTCTGAAAGGTACACCTGAATTTCCTGCCAATAAAGTTATCAATCTCCCAGTCCCAGGGCTATTCTCCGGGGCGGGAGACTCAGCAGACGGCATTTCGTAATGCGCTGGCTCTGCAAGCCAAGATGGCTTTGAAGACGAGAGCAGTCACAGCCATTGCGTACGTGCGACGCACAGCCACAGCCCACCGAGGAGGGAACAACTCCCTTTCGTGATACCTGAGCACAGGCACGATAAATGCACTTGGTTTGTTACTCCAGGACGGGGGAGTTTTTTAGGACTCCTACAAAAGGCACAAGTTTTTCAGCTGGCCTTCATGAAAACAAGACTGAATTTACTGTAGAATTAAGTGCTGCTGCTGATTTTGCCTGGCTTCTGATTCATCTACCCAGATAAAACCACACACAGTGTTCAGCGCAGGGTGACGAGAAGAAAGTCTATGAAACTACTAAAAGCGTATTTGCAAGAAACCAGGACAAACATTACGAGCTGATTTCTATCAGTGATTGCGAACACGGCTGCAGCAAACACAGCTCAGGTACCCTGGGGAGTTGTACTGAATAAAAGTCCCAAGAAGCAGAAGTAGATCTTTTTTTTCTTTACAATTGTGAAGTGAAAGCCCCGTAACAGGTAGTCAGCACTGAATCTGCCCTAGACCATGGGATGCAATTAGTAAATTTTAAGACTATTTCAAACATAGAGCAGGCACAAGATCTCACCCACTTCACTCACATTTCCACAGCAGGAGGGAGAGATTTCATCGTCAAACTCCTCTGGAGGCGTTTCATTTAGAAAGGACCAACTGTATTTCTAAACGCCAGACCCAAATGTCACAAAACTTGGAGGCACGCTTCTAATTACAGTCCTGATGGCTACTCATGTGCTGGAGTGGCTTTTGTGAAAATAGGATTTTAAAACCTTAAGGTAAGCGACCCGCCAGCTCACACTGTGTGGCTTCGGTCGAGGCTGACATCGTGTCAGCCTTTTTCTTTCTTCCCGCCCTTCCGCAATTGCTGGCAACACTCACTTGGGCAGAGAAATGCACTTCTAAGCAGAAGTCAAGAACCTGCTAGAGAGATTTTCTGCAGAGCTGAGCAGCAGCAGGACACCAGCTCTGGCGAGACCTCGGTGCTGCAGTTATGGGAAGCCAGATTCCAAAATACAGGATGGGCGTATTAAGGAGATACATGTTTTCTCGAGAATCACCTGCCTACCACAGTGGTTTTCTTGCCACAAATTCAGTAGTTTTACATAATCTCAGGTTTACAGAGGACAGCGTTTCAATGACCACGCTCTCTCAAGCCTCCTCACCCGCAGCCAGGAGCTCAGCAGTTTCCCCAAGAGCTGTTCCACATGCAAAGCAAAAAATCTAAACCCCCTCCCCACAAGACAACTAGAAACTTTTCTGTTGATAAAAGCAATGCCCCACACCTCTGAACTCAACAATTCATTCACCACGGAAGTAATCGGTTCCCACTCAACCCCGAGATTCAAGCCATGGGACCCCAGCAGCGTAGCCAAGTTCAAACGCCTTTTCTTCCTTTTCAAGCCCAGATGCTTCCAGAGCACAAAGCATTAAGCGGCACAAAGCTTGCAGCCCTCCTCGCAGCCGCCTGGAAGTTTAACCCAGCCGATGCTTCCCCACCGCAGCGTAGGAATCCTGCCTGTCCAGCCCAGCTAGCTGCAACAGCATCTCTGACAACGCTGCAATTCCTATATGAATCAAGGTTTTTTTTAAGTATTTTTCAACCCCTGGTTTAGTTGCAGATACCAAAGTTTGCCTGGTGAGAAAGCAAACACCACTTACTTTGCAGAAACTCAAAAGCGGGCGAGCGTGAAGAGTGGGAATCTGAACATGCTCCCTTCCTTGCCAGCCAACCTGGAGGATTTAGTTTCCTTTATCCCGTAGAGTTATTCCTAATTAGGGGTTCCCGAACATTTCGAACATCTTGATCTGAGCTCTCCCGCTCCTCTTGAGCTTCTTCTAGAGCAGACAGCTCTGAGCAGATACCATGCAGCACGCACCACAGCTCGCTTCCTGGCCTGCAGAGGTGGTTGCTTCACCCAACGGTAGGCTGGGTTTCTCCCCGCCTTGGCTGCGAGCAGCGCTGCAGACGGGCTCTGCAGGCACCCGGCACACAAGAGCACCGTCTGCCGCGCTCCGCTTCCCACCGAGCTGGTTTTAGCGCCAGCTCTCTATCCGCAGGTGAATATAAGGAAAGAACGGGTCACCACACGTCATCATTACCTTGCAAATGAACGCCTTACAAGGACAGAGAGAAGAAATAAAACCCAACTTTATTCACCAGGGACGTGAACTATCTTGGGAGGGAGGCAGCAGCCATTCGAATCGGAGTCTGACAAGTAAGGCTGTGGAAAGCCCAAGGAAGGGTGAAAATACGACTTAGCTGAGACACAGGGCTAATACACCCAGTTCTTAAAGAGAGGATGGTGTTAAATACTGTCAGAGCACAAAACTAACCCAAGATATTTCTCTGCCCAGCTCAGCTCACCAGTCATGGGCCACTTCAGCGAGCACCCATGCTAAGCTGGGCACATTAATCCTTGTCACCACTCAACACTCGAGTGTGGGAAACAAACAGTCATTTATGAGGGAAGGGCACTGAGCAACCATTGTTAAACCCTTGAGTTAAGCCCAGTGCGTGGAGAGAACAGATTCAGAACAATGAAGATAGTACGGCCAATTTAGTTAGAAACCGAGGGATGCTGAAGCGCCCAAGGCAGCCCGCACCACCTTTCACGGCTACACGGTGCCCATCATAGCAGGATCCGAGTGCTTTCCAAGAGGAGAGAGTTACTCTAGCAAGTTTTCTGAAGACGTTCATCTCGTTTATTTTGCTGTCGCTCTATGTTTTCTGAGGTGTGTCTGCAGCAATGTTAAATCCCACATGACTTGAGCAACTCTGATTATATCTCCTTCAGCCTTAGATTTTCTGGTTAGTTTTGCAGCCTGACCCTACAAGTAGGTGCAGCCCTGCCCAGGCTTACAGCTTTGTAAGTTTCTTAGGAATAGATAAAAAAAGGGGGTAATAAAGGAGCAAAACTTTTCATTAGAAAAATGACTCACAGAATAAAAGGAAATCGATTTCTTATATTAAGAAAAAAATGTGTCCTTAAGATACTGGCGTGAAATTGCAAACAATTTTTTTTTTTAAAAGCAATTACAATGCACAAGTCCCACCAGAAACAGAGTCTGATGAAACCACCATCTCCTCTGGGGCAAGGACTGGCTGCCGCCAACGCTGAATATAACCTAGGGGAGAAGACATCCTTCCTGCCCAAAGACTCTCCACGCTGCAGGGAAGGGCACTTCGCTTGCTTGGCCTGCTTCCAGCACAGCCTGAAGCTCTCCCACAGACAGGGCTGCATGCTGGGCACATACAGACCTCCTGATCTTTGTGCTCATCTGGAGCCCAGTCCGACCTGGATCTGGGTCCTGAGGTTTTTTTAATAAAAGGACCTGTGTTCAGCGAGCCACCTAGGTCAGAAAAACTCAAGTAACGATGGCATAAATCATAATGTTCCCTGTGGAGGTGTTCCTAGCTAGGAGGTTTGAGAATCCGTTACTCTGCTGTCTTATTCCCCCAGCTTTGGCACTCTACTTGTGGAACCACACAGCTTCCCATGCCAAGTCAATGAGTTAGGCTATAGCATGTCCTAGGGATACTCTTACAGTCAAACTGATGAAATCTGATGCTTGAGGCCACTAGTACCCACCTCCAAGCTGCCAGTTTTCTGTCTGTTCATTACACTAGGGCTACAAGGAACTGCTCCCCAAAAAATTGAGTTCTCAGATAAATCCCATAGTAAAAATCAGAAGGTAGAGAGCAGCTGAAGCAATTTGCCTTTGTTGTTTTCACCCAGCACAAGCCTTTTCTGCTTCGCCGGAATGTGCTCGGGACCCTGCCTCCACTTGTGTTTGTCAGTTGGCTGCAAACACAAGCCACAGTTGATGGCAGGATGTGGGGCTTTCAAAGCCCCTCCTCAGCTGGTTCGTAGCCAGCAACACTATCACCCGCGTAGCTACAGATTCTGGATGGAGGTGCTACCGCAGTGATAACAGAGGAAAGAAGTGTGCAAGACAGCAGAGAATCGTATTTCTTATAGCTAGTCCTTACACAAGGCTCAGGCTTACTGAATGCTTTCAGGGCTGGACGGATGTGTACTCCTGCCCCTCCCAGCAGAGCTCAGAAGCATCTCGTTTTAGAAACTGCTGCTTTTCAGCCCAGTTTTCAGGCTGGGCAGCCTGAGGCCCAGAGGAGCAGGATGGCTCGCCCAGGCTCTGAGGCCACGAGCACCAGGGCTGGCTAGAAGGACAATCAACTGCAGTCAAACGTCTTTCTCAGAGACTAGAACTCAGTCATCTTCTTATGCGTGTCTGCTTTCTTCTGCTCCCGCTGCAGACTGGCTTCCTGGGCCTGCAGCTGCCCCAGCTGTTTGTGCGCGTTAGCCAGCTTCTCCTCCAGCTGAGCTGTAGCAACGCTGTGCCTGAAAGCAAAAAGCATTAAGGCAATGTCATCCCGTATGATAAGATCAAAGGCTTGTCACCATCCCAGAAGCGCCTGCCCTTTCCTGCGCGATTAGCGCAAGTGATCTGCTGAAAGCCAGGAAGAACCTGACACTCCGCACGATCTGGGCTAGAAAATGCCCTCCTGTGATGCTCAACAGCAAGGCTGCAGAGATGGGCATGAGAAGGAAAGGACTCCAGCACCTCTCCTCAGAGAGCTCCTCTCTTTGCCACAGCCTGAATTCCAGCCAAAAGGACCCCAGACACATCTGCCAGTGTCCAAGCTGGTCTGAAGCACACGCTAAAGTCTCTCTCCTCTACTTCCCCTTAGGTCTTACCCAGATATGTTTCACTTGTTCCTCCTATACCTCACTTCAAGCCCACCCCTTCCCATGTGCACCAAGAATTCTCCATTCATCCTGCAGTCCCAAAGAGAATGTTTTCCTACCGTCCAATGTTGCGTGCCAGGGCCTGCTGGATTCCTTTGATATCCTTCTGCGTTTGTTCAATCTTCTCCATTGTCTGGAAGAGGCGGACACTCAGGGCTTTCTTTGTGCTCTTGCTAGCATGGTAGATCTCCTTGCTGTTCCTCTCCGGCAGTGCCATCCCTCCAGCCTTATCCCCAATGCTCTTCCCTCGCAGTTTCTCATTCAAAAAGTCAAACACATTGCGGGGAGGCTTACGGCTGCCCGCAGGGGATTGTCCAGAGCTGTTTCCCTTTGCTCGGCATTTCCTCGATTTGCCTGGGTCCAGCTTCCCCTGTTTCTTCTTCTGAAGCACCTCAGCACACTGGTCAAGGGACTTCCCTCGAGGAAGTACCACAGCCTGCACTGGCTCCACTCGGCCCTCAGAATTCTTCCCTAACCCTGAGGAGAGACACCAAGCAATTACTGCAAGCGAGGACATCCCCTCTCGAGTCACCTCCCACCACAAGCTCATGCTGACAGTCACAAGCTTAGAACAAGCAAACAGGCTTTTGAGGTACAAAAAGCCATGACTACCATCAAAGTCAAGGGAAGCAGCAAAGGCCATAGCACGGCAGATGCTACGCCAGGAGCCTTCTACAGCAGAAGATACGTGATAAAAAGCCCGAGGCCATCCAGCCGGCCAGTTTCTGTGAAACTAGGTTCAGCCTCACATTCTCAGCTTCTCAAGCCAGGTTCTTCTTAAAACTGGTTTGGTTCCTCTGAGAGAACTAGAGACAAATGCAACTGGTAGCCTGGCCTCCTAAAGCCCCCAAGGCTCAAAACAATTTGGGTAGTGAGAAGCTAGTTCAGTAGGCTTTGAAGTCTGCGTCTAGAGCCAGGAGATGCTTTAATACAGACATCAGAAGCTTCATAGATCAGTTCCCTTCTACCTAAAGCCTTTGAACATCTCATACAACAGTTCTCACGGCTTTAATCATGAACTTGACCATGGTTCCAAATGCCTCCAATTTTTGCTATTACCATACAGGGGCTTGTGCACACATATGCCTGTACTTCGATTAAATAGCTACTCCTGCTAACACTTCCACACAGGTGTGATAGCTTGAGCCTTATCTAACAGGCCCTTCAGCAAAGAAAAGTTTCAGCTTCATCCAAAAATCCTGTTTTTCTTAACTAGATTTAGCATCCATCACGAGACTGAGGTGACGAGCAGTCAGGCCCTCACACCACCAGGACCGCCTTCTCCCCTTACCTTTTCCAAACTCGTATCCCATCTGAACAAGCAGTTTGGAGCCGATACCACGAGTGTGGGCTTCCCAGCCACCGAAGGAGGAACTGCACGCAGGAGCCCACTCCCCATTCTCTGGAACTCCCGAATCTATCACTGTGGCATGGAAGAGACGAATCAGTGAAACACAGAAACAAAGCTGCTACACAAAACCTTCATCTGGGGCACCCACACAACTCGAAACCCCCTCAAAAGGCAGTAAAATATACTCCCCTCACCCTAGAATCATTCAGCAGCTCCTTCAGCCTTACTTGGTTCCTATTGAGCTGTCACCTTCTATGAACACTGCATAGTGAGTTACTTAAATGAAAGCTCTCACTTGATTTAATGCACGTACCATCTCATAGTTCCAGGCAGAATCATCCAGAAGTTTTTATGCTTCCTCTCCTTCCTTCTAGGATGGTCACACAGACTGACGTATGCCACCAGAGCAAAATTTGGCACTGTGGCATGTAGTATTTATTCTGTGCCTCCAGCTCATGTCTCTGGTATGAGGCTCCTCTAGGCCACTACACTAATTTTGTGTTATTAGGATCCAATAATCTCTATTAGGCTAAATTAAAGAGCTCCAGGACACAACTTTGTCCCTGTGACGTTACTGCAGCAGTAGCACACGGACAGTGCTGTCTGTGTAATCTCAGAGAAGTCACTTGGGCTCTCTCTGTGTCAGCTTTCAATAGGAAAACAGGGCATGGCTGTTCCTGAGACCTCATTGAGGCACTGGAAGAGCCAAACACTCACAGTTACTGAGATCTCGCACTCCTGCGTCATGAAGTTACACAGAGCTCCCAGAGATTAGGAAGTCTCCTGATTCATTTCTTAGCTCAACTCAGCCAGCCACAAAAGAAACAGACTCAGAGCTTGTAACTGGGCTCTGAAATATCACACCCTCTACTTTCCTGTTTTTGGAATTCCCATGAAAACTGCCAACCTTCATTAGCCCAGTAATTTGCATAAACCAAAGATTTTCGTTTGCAGTTGTAACAAAATAGCTAATTGCCATTCTCTGTCTTTCAGCAACATGTAAAGAGACTAGCCACTCTTTCATCAGAGGTGAGACACTTACATTGAAAGGTCCAGGAGGGTAATTCAGTAGGTCCCAGAGAAAGGCAGACTGAAATCACAAGTCACTTTCGCTCACATCGTCCCCACTCTCTTACCTTTGGCATAACCAGAATCATCAACACTGTCTTCATCAGACTCGGCAGATGAGGCTCCATCTTCACTTCGTAGTGGCGGAATGACACTATCCCCTTCCACAACAGCTTCCTTGAGCAGCAGGGAATCAAACTTCACAGTGTAGTAACCACTGTCGATGTCTACAGAAGGAAAAGCAAGGAACAAGAGTTCAAGTCTCCGACACGCAACTGGCAGAGGACTTTCTAAAGCAGAGTTCACTCCAGTGGAACCACAAGGGAGAGGGAGAAGGTCCAAGGAACATATGTTTTAAAAAATTCTGTTTTTTCTTTGTGCTTTAGATGTACGTCTGGGAGGGAGAAGCACCCACTGCATTGAAAAGCTATTTCCATAATGCTTGTGTTGAAACTTAAAGGTTTATTTCTAAAAATGAAGAAAGATAGGCTGCTGAGAAATGGAATTAAAAAGAAGTTAGACTTGCTCCCCTCTGACCTAATAATAGTCAAAGAAAGATAGAGAGATTCAACGCTCTCCCTTCCCAGGACTTGGGGAAGCTTGTATCAGCAGCTGATGGGCAGGGCCAGCTCCCCTGGCTTTTGTTTAAACAAGAGCAGATTATTGCAATTCTAACCTAATATGCATGCAAATTCCTGCAATACCTGCCTCTTCCCTTTTGGTGCAGTCTTCAATGACCACGTAGTCATTTCCTTTCCACACTCCTGCTCTTAAGTCTCCTTTTTGTCTAACACTCTCCTGTTTCCTAACGTAGTCCCTTCCCAAGCCTGACAAAATTCAGAATGTTTTCTCAGCTACGTCAAGATTTTCAGTTTTGGGCTACATAGTTAACATTTTTCTATCTTTAACCAAAATAGTCAAGTTTTATATTTGCTCAAGCTCAAGCATCAGCCTTCATCTTCCACACAGAATCCTGGCAAAGCGCACTCACACACGACTCACCAGTTATTTTTGCAGCGTACCATATTCCATCGCTGTGTTTGGCCAGGCAGGCTGAGCCCACCTCCAGCGCGCTCAGATTGGGCTCCTGAAACGGCTGAAGCTCTTCAATGGAGACTACCTGACCATGTGAAAACCTGCCAGGGAAGGCGGAAGAGGAATTATCTCTACCTCATTTGATCAGGCTTTAAATAAAAATTCCTTCTTTCCTTAAAGGAAATGCAAACAAGTTGTCAGCGGTGACGAATCTTCACCAGTAGTTGTGGAAGTTTTATCTTGCATTATTTCAATTGCACAAGTTATTCATGTTTCATCTTAAATATATTATTTAGGCCATGTAACAAAGAACACATCCCACCCCAGAGAATTACGCTTTCCTTGCTAATGACACATCCAGCATAAAAGCTCACAGAACCTTTGAGATAAACAGGACCACACAGACACGCAGGTCTCTAGTCCAACCTCCTGCTGAAAGCACAACCAGCTTCAAAGACTGATCAGGCTGCTCAAGGCCTTCTCTAGCTGAGTTCTGAAGATCTCCAAAGATGGAGACTCTACAAACTCTCTGTGCAACTGGAATGTATGCACTATCGACAGACAAGCTTTGGTGTTTTACTTTAAGATACTTAATCAGTTATTAATTTAGCCACTTGACTGATTACATAGAACCTCTGCAACTTTCCCATGGGATTTTCCACTTCATCTCTGCATTAGCTAAAGAAAGCAGCCAAACTGATGCCACTGCTTACCATAACACATTTTAAAAACATAAAGGCAAAATTTCATTTGGTATAAAAGCCAAACATGGTACTTTCAGAGGCAGTTCAACCCTCTGAAGGACAAGACTGTGAACTACAGGAAGGACGTAAGCCCCCTCCCACTCCTTTTTCTTTTTTACCGACAGTTCTCTTTAAATCTGCATTTGTCATCCAAGAAGAACGGGCACGGCTTCAGAGACTTGTGAGTTGGATAGAGATAGAGCACTCTGACTCCAGCACTGCCGTCTTCCAGTTCCTCTGTCCCCACAATCATGGCATTATGGTACTCCAGGGTCCCCCAAGAACTGTAGTAGGGGGCTTTAACCTTCATCCCACTCAATTCCTCCTCCTCCTCTCTGTCAGACTCCTCCTCCTCTTCACTGTACTTTGATTCATTTTTGTCATCAGTTTCTCCATCTCTCTTTGATGATATCTCACTGTTATTAGCTGCAGGCTTCTCATCGGTTCCCAGCTCAGCAATGGCTTCCTTAAAAGCAGCATACTCCTCATCTTGGGCAGAACTGTCTGGGTTGGTGTCCTGCTCCAGGAGACCCACTGGGGAGGAGGATGCATTCGTATCTAAAGTAGCCAGAAGTTTGCTCTTTTTAACAGACGCCAGGCTGGATTCAGTCAGTTCTATCAACTGCTTTAAATCTTCCTGCAACTGAATCAAGTCCGACTGCTGCGATGGGTCCAGGCCTGCCCCTAAAGCCAGCTCCACTTGCTGCAGCTGGGCATTGTAGGTCTGAATTGCTGCTTCCAGACTCTCTTCATCCATTATCAGCAAAATAAGGCGTGTTTAACTGTGTCCTTTGCGGGAACTCAGAACATACTCAAAGAGTTTTCTTAAGATGAACAACTTTTTGGATAACAAGCCCTTGTCTGCAGAAGCTACCATCTACCCCGCCGTCCCGCTTCTTCCCTCGCAAGTGACCAGGAGATGCACCTGCAGCGAACAGGGGGCGAAAGGCGATGAGAGTCCGAGGAGAGGCCGGGCCCTGCCCTGCCCTCCCCCGCCACGGCGCCCGCCCGAGCCCAGCGGGCCCACGCACAGCGCCGCTCCCCCCGCAGCCGGGGCTCTCGCAGCGCGACCCCTCCGCCGCGGAGCCAGCAGCAACCCCCCGACCTGACCCTGCCTCGGCCTTCCCACCCACCCCTCAACTCCCCCTTCCCCTACTGTGCCGCCGCCATGACACCCCGCCAACTTCCGGCTTCCCAGCACGCCCACTTCCGGCTTCTCTAGCCAACGCCTTACGCCACTTCAGCAGCGAGCCGCCCCCTCTACTGCGCCTGCGCACTCGGGGAGCGGTGGTGGTGGTGGGTTTGTCTCCTGGCGCTAAGCATTCTGGGAGTTGTAGTCCACTCACCCACACCCCGCACCGCCCCCGCAGGGGCGCGAGAACTACGTTTCCCAGAGCGCCGCGCGAGGGATGGCGCCGGCGGCCGGTGCTGACGGGGAGCGGTGAGGCGCTGTGTGACGGGAGGTGTCTCCGGTACCTGGTGAGGGGCCGCGGGCTTCGGGCTCTGTCCTCCGCCTTCCGCGCTCGGGGGACGGCGAGGGCCGCGGCGGGGGCTGGCAGGGCGCGGCTGGGCTTGGGGCGGGCCTGTGAGGCGACGCCGGCCCGGCCCGGGACCTGGCCCCGGGCCGTGAGGGGGAGATTGCGGGGAGGGTCGGTTTCCCCCTTCTCCCCTGTCAGGCGGTGGCAGGAGAAGGAGCGGGGGGGATCTCCCGGATCCAGGGGGAGCGGGCCGGTAGCTGGGCACTCCTAGGATCACTTGCCGGCCGAAAGGGGAGCGGAGCCGGGTTTGGCCCCAGCCTGCGGCCTCGGTGCCTTCCCGGGGGACGGCGTGAGCTGCGCCTCTTGCACGGCTGGAGGTGGAGGGTCCCCACTCGCTCGGCGGGTACCTGCGGGGGGTGAAGTCCCTGCGCCCTGAGGTGCCCTGTCCTCATGCCGACTGTGCTCCAGCCTGAGAAATCCCTTCCTTCTGGTCTGGAACGCTTTCCTCCCCCCCGCCCCTTTCAGCAATGTTGTTTGACTTCAAAGCGAGTATTTATCTGCACACTTGCTCAAAGACAGTTGCTTCTCAAAGTCTTTGCCTTGAGGTTCCCTTTGTCTGTATTTAAACAGAAGAGTTGTTGCAATGTTCTGTGAGTCAGCTGTAGCACTTGGTACCAATACTTCCTGCATCTTAGCAAATCTTCTCTGCCTTGTTTGTGCAAATCCAACAAAACAAAAAAAAGTGTGGGCTTCTGCAGGCGTTAGTGTCGCTTTGTCTGATTCTTAGTCTTGTGCTTGTGGCTCGTTAACTTACCTATCTTGTCTTCGTGGCATTGTAAGATGGCAAAGTACTTGTACGGTGGATACTGTAACAGAAGGCTGATGCTGGATAAGGCTTAAATTAAGATAAGCAGAGGGTTTTATGCGCCTTTAAGATACGCTGTGCTCAGTTGGCTTAATTTTCTGTGGGTCTTACATGTACCGCAAAAGACGTTCAAACTCTTTATCTCTCCTTTAAGCCCCAAAGCAGACAGGGTAGTTTTCAAATGAGGGTTGGGGTTTGCCGTGCATGGTGGGCACTGCGTGCAGAAACAGAGGTTAAGCCCTTTGAAAGATAATCCCTCACTTGTATGCATTTGAAAATTTGATCTTGAGCTATTTGCATCATCTCTCGTAGATCCATGATTTGTCCTGGGATTGCCTAAATATGAGAGTTACTGATAAAAGAATAACATCATTTATTTATTTGGTGTTAGGAAAAACTTGCATTGTGGAATGAGAGACTTTTGGAAATGACCTGTTCATTATTTCCTGGTACTTGTTGCAGGAGCAGGATGTATACTCTGCTGTCTGGACTCTATAAATACATGTTCCAGAGGGATGAGTACTGCATCTTGATCCTTGGTTTGGACAATGCTGGTAAAACCGTAAGTGCTGTTTATTACCAATTGCGTGGAGGGCACATGCAATTCTAAACAACCTCCAGAGATTAAACTTCCAACAGACAGGTCAATCTTTCTTCATCTGTGTTGTGAGTTATTTTAGTGATGTCACACAAAAGAATCAACTTTTCCCTCTTACTTAAATTTAGCATAAGCTTTCAGGGATGTAGCTGAGGCTTTGGTAATCCCGTAATCACCTGTGATCCCATCTTTCCTTGCTAAAATAGGGAACAAGAAGAGTGGTTTGTTCCAAGGTTACGTAGGGCAGTACCTGTTGGAGCAGGATTCTGCAGAAATGAAAAGGCAGATTTGGGTTAGGATTACCCCAGCCAGTAAAATATTTGAGAGTAAATACTTTTTCTTGTTCCTTTTCAGACCTTCCTTGAACAAACTAAAACTCGATTTAACAAGAACTATAAAGGGATGAGTTTGTCCAAAATCACAACCACTGTAGGCTTAAACAGTAAGTAAATCTGTTTGGAATGTTTTCAGCTTTCCTGCACAATTAGACATCAGCTGGTTCTTGTTTGAAATATTTAAGAATTGACAAGGGCAAAATAGTTCCTGGAAGTAGAGATCGTATCTCCCATCTCCCCATGTCTTTTTGCAAGAGAATAAAATAGGCTTGCTTAGCTTATGAGGAAAAAACCCTGAAGTCTTAACAAACGAAGTGTCCCATTTCAGTGCTGTGCTCTGAGCTTAAGCTAAATTTCACTGGAGTTCATTCGCTGACCTGATTCTCATATTATTTGCACTGATACGACGCTATCTGATATTAGCGGTCACTCTTGGTGAAGGTATTGCTGAAAGTAGCCACTGCATGTGATTTGTTCCTCTAGAAGACTGTTCTATCCCAGATTTCTTAGTGGGGTGTGCAGGTGTTGATGCTTTTTCAGTTTTCATTGGGTTGTTTTTCTTCCTTCCCTCTAGTTGGTACTATTGATGTTGGCAAAACTCGACTAATGTTCTGGGATCTTGGTGGACAGGAGGAGCTACAGTCTCTTTGGGACAAGGTTGGAGATGTATTTTTTTCTTTTATAAATGTTTTTGTCTCTTTTAGAATTGAAGCAGTATGATCATTTAGTAATCCTACAGGCTTATTGGTAACCCTAGTATTTAGCATCAACACTTTTGCAGAGATTCAACTATATCTGTGCAAGATTAGCAAAGATAATGCTTAATATTTGCATTATTGTTTACAGACAGCAGTTACCAACACATATCTGAGGGTTGTGCCAGTAGAGAGAAGCTTTTTGGGGGGACAGATAAGCTTTTTCACCTGTTGTATTCCGTAGGCCTGCAAACAGAACAGGCAATGCATTCTGTGTGCCACCATTCTTCTCTCCATAAACATACTATGGAAACAGCTGTCTCTAACTGGTTGATCTCTTCCACATGTATCAAAATTTTACCAAATTTAAAAAAAATAAATCAGGAAAAGGAAGAAATGGTCCTAGCAGATAGATACACTAATATTTGTGTTTTTCTTTCAGTATTATGCTGAATCTCATGGAGTCATCTACGTTATTGACTCCACTGATGAGGAGAGGCTCTCAGAATCTAAAAGAGCTTTCGGTGAGTACATTGTGTTTTACCTGTACTGTGATTTCATGATGTGTTGTGGCACAGTTCTCTCATTACGATCATGTCTGTTCCTGTGTCCTTGAAGTAAGCTGTGTGGCCTGTTGTTGACACATCTGTAGTGCTTTTGCACTTTTTTGTTGAAGTCCGTCTTGCCTGTAACACAGGACTTGCTTTTGTGGCCTATGATGGCCTTGAATCTCTTTTTGTGCTTATGCTAATGATTTTGGAATTTTTATTCCTTATTCTACATTTATCACCTCGTTAATTCTCAGTAACATGCTTGTTGATCAAAATTAAGTTTGGAGTTTGATCTGGAAAAAATTTCTGTGAAGAAAATAGACCTGAAAAGTTGTATCAATTGCAACTGTAATGCAAGAAGGGGCCTCTTGCTTCCTCCCTATGTCCAGATAGCCTGTGTCAGGCATTTGCACAACTTTATCTTCCAGAACTGGCTAAACCTCTGGTTTTGTTTCTGTGCTTTATAGAGAAGATGATTACCAGCGAAGCTCTGGAAGGGGTTCCCATTCTGGTGTTAGCTAACAAGCAGGACGTAGAGGTAAGATTATTGCAGATTTACTTCTTAAGTGAGCAAATAAGCTTTGGAAAGGTGAGCTCTGCATTCATGTTAAATTTGTTTCACATTCTTGGACTCATCCTATGGTTCTTTCTCACTGCTGGAAATAATTTTTTTGAATTTAGTTTTATTTTTTTCCTTTCTCTGCCAACCTTTTTCCCCGTGGCATAAGTGAGCTTACTACAGGCACGTCCATCTCAGCTGTTTGGAACTTCTGTGTAAACAGAACAGACTACGTAGCTATGGTGGGTCTTTCTTGTATTGTGACTTGGTATCTTGATACTGTTTTTTCCTGTTTATTCAGAAAAAAAAAATGTTTAATGCGCTTTGTTTATGCTGCTCTACTATTACCTAGGAATAGCACAACAAATGTATGTGAAGCAATATCATCCTTTTCCCACAACCAGATGAGATCTGTTCAATGAAACACTCTGTTTGTCCTAGAGCATTCCATCAATGACAGCAGTGAATGGCAAGGAATGCTTTTTCTTGATAGTATAATTTGAATTCTTTCCAGCATATCCAGAACTGCAAAACTCTTGTTTTGTATTTGACAAGTGAGTGGGCACTACAGTGTGACTGTTTAGGTGACGCATCCTAGGCAGTCCTCATCTCCCCTGGCATGGAAAAGAGGGAAGAGAATGCCTAAAGTGGTCATGGTATTTTCCATGTTTCCTCCTCCTTTCCACGCATTGTACCTGGAATTCCAGTACTGCATTTTGAGTCATTAATCTCTAGGTGGAGCCAGAGACTTTCTGCAGAATTTGGAGTACCAGCCCTGGCAGCTGTGATCAGTCTCTGTTTCAAAGTATGCAAATGCTTCCCAGCTTCTTCCCCTGGACTTTACACCTATCTCAGTGAGTGTACTTGTGGGGAATACTTGAGACTTACATAGAAATCACTTTGGCTTTAAAGGAGGATTTGGTTAAGCTTCAAGTGCACAACACAACAGCTTTTTTTGGATGATTGTAAGATTATCTAGTTATAGAAATGAAAGAAATGTAGTTCCACTTAAAAGGCAGCGTGAGATTGAGACAGGATTCCTGATTTATGGTCCTGACTTTGCTGTGGTCTCTGGTGTGTGGGGAAATTGACTGTCTTTTCTGTGTGGAAACCAGAATGTTAACTCTCATATTTCCAGGCAACACTACAGCTTTACAGCAGGGAGCAGTCTGCACTCTTGCCTTTAGCTGTTGAGCACTAAGCTATATGCAGTGACCTGGAAAGCTGTTCCAATTTTCCTTTTGGCTGTATATGCATATTTTGTTATGGGCATACTGCAAAAGCCAGCTCTTCTGGCATCCTAGCCAGGCTAAAGAAAAAAGATTGAACAAGTGGACTTCTTTATACGACTAGAAAGAGGTATTTGGAACAGACTCTCTAGATAAAAACTGTGAATGACTCCTTGCCCCTTCTGGAGGGTCCAAGGCCAGCCCACAGATTCAGTGCCTGTATGCAGTCATAGAACTGAGATTAGCAAAACCGTACTGACTGGAGGTATGCCTATTTTTAAGAAACACCTAAATTGTATATTTAGAGGTCTATTCCGAGAGTGTGATCTTGGATATGGACATAGAGCAGAGAGACATCAGTGCTATTAATAAAATATTGAAGAGACTATAGCTTATTTTTCAGTAATTATTCAGGCTTCCTTAAGCAAGGTTTCGAAAACTGGGAGGCCTGTTTCTCTTCCACTGATCTAGCAGAATTGAAGATGTCTGGAAGAAAATTGAATGTTACAGGATTATCACTGGCAGAGATTTTTCTGCTCTGGATCCCCAGACATAAAGTTGTAATGGGGAATTCTCACCAGCATCCCTCTGTCGTTAACGTGGATCATGATACGGGGGGCTAAGTGGTATCTTAACCTGGCTGGTATTTGCAGGTGAAGGATCATTCACGATGATTACATCTTTAAAGTCCAGCAGAAGACTTGTTGTGAAATATATCAGAAGTAGCACGTCTGACACAGATAATTTTTTCAAGTTTACATTCCTCACAGTAAGCTAACAAAAGTTCTGACTCAATGCCTGAAATGCCTGAAATTTCATGAAGTGTAAGATTTTTTTTTTGGCCCCGATGCTAAGTTCCTTGTAGAAAAGAATTCCGCTGTTAATAGACACCACTACCCCAGAGTAAATTGCATCCGCTCAGCACTGCACCACTCAGTGGTGTTTGGCCGTATCAGGAGATGAAATACAGTCACAGTTTGCAAAATACCAATTCTAATATCATGACAATACTGTATATTAATTCTTTTGTACCAGGAGAATGCTGTGTGTTTAGCAGGGGCTTCAAAACTGGTTCATTTTGTAATTAATTAAAAGACTGGGTCAAATGTGTGTTGTGGGAGGGAGTTTGTTTTGTTTTGTTTTTTAAGGGAACTATTGCTTTGTAGGGGAGTTGAACGTCTAATATATAATAATTCAGGTGGACTCCCTTCCAAGTCAGCATGCCACTTTTGAAAATATTAGGCAGTTTTGCTTACCTACTGCTTACTGCAGAAAAAGCTGCAAAATAAGAATTTATATTTGCCGTTTTGATGTGAATGCAGCTGTTTAAAGGTTTATGAAAACTATGTATTTCTGAGCTGTACAATGAACTGTTAAAACTTGAGGATAGAATGGCTCATTTTGCAACCCTATTAAAAATACTGGAAAAACTGAGCTGAAAAAATAGCATATGAAAATAATTGGGTGTCTTTGCGAGGAAGTTTTGCCTTCCTAATCTTAAGATAAATTTTGGAAATTGAATTTGAAATCTCCAGAATGTTGGAAAGCTTCCTCGTGTCTTTGGAAAATGAGGAGTCATGGTGAGTACCAGTGTATATTTGAAGACTCAATAGTGTTACCTATTTTCCACACAGTTGTTAGAAAATAGGCCTTCTGTATGATGGCCATTCTAGTTTCCAACTTAAGAAATACCACAGCTTCCCTGTAAAATTAGTTTTAATTTAAATAAGCTTGTTTTAATTTAAGCAAGCTTAAGTTTTAATTTAAAATAAGCTTATAAAAAAAGATAGTACAGAACATAGGTCAGGTTGGTTAGACTTTTTAATAAATAGTTTTACTTAGGCTATCCACCTTTCTGTTGTCCCTATTTTAGTTCCATTCTGCTGATCAGTTACTCTTGAGATGGCTGAAGAGTCTATACTTCAGGTTTTATCCTGATATGAGGCCAAGCAGCAGCATTGCCTGTCTTGGAGTGGATTTGCCAAATGGATAAAGACTCTACGATGTAACCTTTTTTGCCTAAAACAGCCACTCATGCTTTTTTGCAGGTGACTCCAGAAACAGAGCCTTGCTGCTTGATGTATTTCTAGGTGAACCATTCCTGAATCTTATTTTGGGTAATGCTGTTCTGAACCCTTCATAAAAGGAATTTGGTTGTACAGGCAGGTCAGTCCTGGCTAGGCTATGTGTATTGGGTTTGCGTGGCAAGGGTATGGTAGCAGGGGGGCTACAGGGGTGGCTTCTGTGAGAAGCTGCCAGAAGCTTCCCCTGTGTCCGATAGAGCCAATGCCAGCCGGCTCCAAGACGGACCTGCCACTGGCCAAGGCCAAGCCCATCAGTGACGGTGGCAACGCCTCTCGGATAACGTATTTAAGAAAGGGGAAAAACAACTGTGCAACAGCAGTCGGAGAGAGGAGTGAGAATATGTGAGAGAAACAACTCTGCAGACACCAAGGTCAGTGAAGAAGGAGGGGGAGGAGGTGCTCCAGGCGCCAGAGCAGAGATTCCCCTGCAGCCCGTGGTGAAGACCAAGGTGAGGCAGGCTGTGCCCCTGCCCCCGTGGGGGTCCACGGTGGAGCAGATACCCACCTGCAGCCCATGCAGGACCCCACGCCAGAGCAGGGAGATGCCCGAAGAAGGCTGTGACCCTGTGGGAAGCCCACGCTGGAGCAGGCTCCTGGCAGGACCTGTGGAGAGAGGAGCCCATTCTGGAGCAAGTTTGCTGGCAGGACCTGTGACCCCGCAGGGACCCACGCTGGAGCAGTCTGTTCCTGAAGGACTGCACCCTGTGGAAAGGACCCACGCTGGAGCAGTTTGTGAAGAACTGTCTCCCGTGGGAGGGACCCCATGCTGGAGCAGGGGAAGAGTGTGAGAAGGAAGGAACGGCAGAAATGTGTGATGAACTGAGCACAACCCCCATTCCCTGTCCCCCTGTGCTGCTCGGGAGGAGGAGGTGGAGAAAATTGGGAGTGAAGTTAAGCCTGGGAAGAAAGGAGGGGTGGGGGGAAGGTGTTTTTAAGATTTGGTTTTATTTCTCATTATCCTACTCTGATTTTGATTGGTAACAAATTAAACTCATTTCCCCAAGTCGAGTCTGTTTTGCCCGTGATGGTAATGGGGAGTGAGCTCCCTGTCCTCATCTCGACCCATGAGCCTTTCGTTATATTGTCTCTCCCCTGTCCAGCTGAGGAAGAGTGATAGAGCGGCTTTGGTGGGCACCTGGGGTCCAGCAAGGGTCAACCCACTACACTATGCCTTAAAGAGCCTTCATGAAAAGATGGTTTACAGGGCGTTCTTTTGGGGAAGTTGAGATAGAAATATGATACGTCAGGTTGTGTGAGTTTCCTCTGAAATGTATGGTAGATAACATCACTCCAGAAAGGTCATCTGTGGATTTTATTATTGTAATGGTACGCTGTTTATGTGATCACAAATCCAGCTTCCCTAGTTTGCTCTTGGCTTATGTGGTTTCAGTTGAGAAACAAAACACATCTGTAAACAAATATTTTGCAATGTAGATAGGGAGATGGAAAAGAGGGGAACTTGGAAGCCGCAGCTGACATTTTCTGCTGAGCATGAGAAGCTCAGATGCTCCTGGTTGAAGTGATGGGTAATCTGCCTCATCCTCTGCTGTAAGACAGGATTTCGAGTTCATGGCTTCCCCTTGAACACTGAAACAAGGCTTCTCTGAATTGATAGTTCAGTGGTGCTACCCCCTCTACTGGGTTACTGTACATCATTCCAAAGGGAAAAAGACGTTCCTCAAAACAGGTGCAGTGTTGTGATGCAGTGACGTACTACTATAAACAATGTAAATGGTGCAAAGTCATCTCCGAAGCAAAACTCCTGGAGAGCAATGGATGAACAGCTTTGTGAAAGTTAGAGCGGGCCACGATTATACCAGAGGGTCAGAAAGGGAAGTGATCGTAATGGATTAAGCTGGCTACAGCAATTGTAAGCTGCACTGGGAAAAGTGGACTTCTCAAAGGCCTCAAAGATGGACAAGGAGAAGGAGGTGGATTCTCTGTGCCGCTGGATATGCGCAGGTGTAGTGGTCTGCTGGCAGTTTTTGGGAAGTCCGTTGCCTGATTGCTTTGCACAGGCTTGTGCAAGTAGAAATAAAGGACAGCATGACTATGGTCTGCACTGTTATTGGACTGTACATTCTCTTTGGTGAAAAAAAGAATATGTTCATTTTTTTTGGAATGTAAAGAAGTGAATTTGCTGTGTTAGTGGGTGAGGGGGTTTAACCTAACAGCATTGTGCCATCCTGACTGAAGCAGAACTGTGCGTGTGGTAGGATTCATTCTGGAAGAAGGTCACCATCTCTCGTAGCATAGAAAGCAAGCTTTTCTCTGGTTTCCCTTGCAGACTTGTCTCTCAATACCTGACATCAAGACAGCATTTAGTGACTGCATTAACAAAATTGGGAAGAGAGACTGCCTGACACAAGCCTGCTCTGCTCTCACTGGGTAAGTATGAGAATGGATGGTGTTTTGGTTAACTGAACTGCTGCAGGGTGTCACACGAGCAGAGCAGAACTATAGGATTTAATAACCCCTGAAAGGGAGCTGCGCTTCCTTCCTGGTGTGACTGATACTTGTTTGTGAACCTTGGACTTGCACCAGGTCAGTAACTTCATCTGTAAATCCCACTTACGAAACATGATGAAAATGTACTACTGGCTGGGAGCAACGGGACTTGGAGGCATATGGAGCTGTTGATTCTTGTCCTTTATCATCCCTTCTGCGTACACAATAATCTTTGCAGTCGTTGGCTTGCTGCAGCTCCTGGCTTTTATGTAAGAAGTCAGTTGAAAATTCAGCTGTTTATGACACTGCCAGAGAAATGAGTGGTGTTCCATTGCTGGCGGAGTAATTATGCTCTTGCTTTCGTATTTTTTGGTGTGCAGATGAGCTTTGTTATGTAGATAATATAATAATCTCCAAGGGCGTTCTTACACTGGAGACGCCTGGTGTTTAAGATATAATAACTAGAACAGGCCAAAATTTGAGAGACTGTGAGTCGTCTTCAGGCCTACACAGCTGCATGCCATGACCTTGACCAACCCACTAGATTCTTGATATCTTGGCATTGCTATTGCACACTGAGTCTTGCGGTACTTTGGTTACGCTTTCAGTTCTTTGAGTGAAAAGTGCTATTTGGCATAAGTCAAAAGTACCGTTCCAGATGGCTAGAAATACTCCTGTCTGAATTACTGCCTGATCTGAATCCAGAGCTTTGAGATGTCTTCTTTTTTTTAATCTAGCAAAAAAGCTGTATTATTATACAAGCTACTGCAAAGGATAAGAAAAGCTTCTTAAACCATGAGAAAAATCTCTGTTGTCTGCATTGCTAAGAATCAAATCCCATTAAGCAGATGAATGACCACAAAAACAGTGGTTAAGCACTGACTGGAAGAGAAGTATTAGATAATTTATGAAATGCAAACTTTTCAATTGTTGTGGGTCTTGTACAAACACTTCTAGTTTTGATCTGTGTGGAATTCCCTTTCAAAATTTCAGTTTGAGTTTGCCCTTAAAAAATAAATCGTGGAAGTCCTGGCTGGGAAGCTGTGCAGACCAGTGAGTTGGGGACTTGCTTAGCAGCCCCAGCACAGATGATTACAGAAAGTTGGAGCCAGGATTGGAAGATCTGATACATAAAGCTAGCCTGAGGCTTGTAGTACAATAACCTCAAACCACCTGACTGTCAAGTGGTTTGATGCTTGTTCATCCCAAGGTTTCCACAGAGTTGATGACTAACTAAGTTGGATGTAGACTTGTATAGACACCAGAAAAATAAAGGATGGAGTTTATGTATCGAGTTAAAAGAAATCAGATCCCCGTTGTTTGCGCGTATGAGAAACTAACATAGTAATGCCAGTAAGTAACTGCAGGGCAGAACCCCTCACTCCCTCTTGTAAGGGCTCAGTTAGGGACTGCATGAGCCATGGTTTTGTTCTTGGTTGTTTGTTGTTGTTATTTTTTTATTTTTAAGTCTTGTCTACTTACCTTATTTCCTTAGCAAAGGAGTGAACGAGGGAATTGAATGGATGGTGAAGTGCGTGGTGAGGAATATTCACCGGCCCCCAAGAAAGAAGGACATCACGTAAGAAATTCCAAGTCAGCCAAGGAACGGACAGTCTTTTTCCACACAGTTTTGTGTTCTCTCTAAAGAAGGTGGTCCACTGGATTCCTATTACACCTGATTCTTTCCTGCGTTTGGAGACAAACATTCTCTTTCTGTGTCTAAAAAACTTGAGCAAAGGATTCCAACTGGGTGGGGGTGGGAATCTCTTACATTAAGTATTAAGTCGTTGGCCTGAGAGCACAGACCGAGTGGCAATCTACACATTGTTGCAGATGGAAAGAACTTGAATTTCTACTGTATTTTCTTTGTGATTCTTGATTTGTTAGTCTAACAGGCTAGAGGCCAGTGACATGAAGGAACTTCTGAAGGAACTGTGTAGGTGAATATGAAAGGGGAGGGAGAGCCTGGGGAATGGCTGTCCCTTCTAACTGAGAAGATACCTTGCTGCTCCAGGCCCATGGTGGTGTTACTGGCCCTGTTATGCTGCTGTTATGTATAATGGGGAGAGACAGTGTTGATTATAACTCAATTTTCAGTCGACATGTTGATTCATAACTTTTACCTGTGGTAAATGCAGATATGGAAGCCAGCAACTGCACAACGGCACACTGTTTAAAATGGATATTCTTAATGGGATGTGAACTCCAGAAGCACTGCCTTGCTTTGACTGCCAATCTCTCTGTTGTGCGTTCTCTTTAATCATAAGAATAACTGGTATCTTCGGTAACTGGAATGAATTGAGGCCCTCTCTGTGATCTTTCTAGGCCGAAAGCTGAACCTCTAGGCGGGGAGAAATCAGTATGCAATAAAGCTTCCTACTTCTTTGAACTTCTCTTGCTGGAACAACTCATGTTTGGAAATAGTGATACTTAGCCTTCTAGTTTTTTGAAATGCCAGAAAGAGCAGAAAGGTCTCAAAATCACATAGTGCTCACTTCTTACGTAGCCTACCCAGCTAGTAATTCTGCTGACGTATCGCTAACATTTCTCCGAATATCTCTCTCTTTATATGTATTTTTACAGTGGTTTGGCAGTGGGTGTTGCTCTTTGCATGTTTTAGTTACTCCTGGCTCTGGTGACCGTTCTGTGCTGTTTGCTCACATAACTAAGGGGACATTATTCAAGCTCTATTTGAGCAAGTTAGACAGTAGTATTTGGTTAAAAATATGCTATTTGGCATCTGTCAAAGAACTATCTGCTAAATTTTCTGCATGCAACTCATTGCAGACTTTTTTTATGAGAGAACGTAATTCATTCCCTCACGTTTGGGTCAAAGCGTGAGGGCAGCTGGACTATGTCATTAAGCACATGAAGTCAATGGAAATAATTGCATACTGGAACGCAGAATCTTACTTCTCAGTAATGCTAGGATAGGATAAGGCTAGGCAAACTGTCAGGTAAGATACCAATCCCTTTCAGTTACTTGCTGTTGTTAGAACAGGTGGTATCGCAGAATCACAGAATCACAGAATCACTAAGGTTGGAAAAGACCTGTAAGATCATCAGGTCCAACCACCAACCCAACCCCACCATGCCCACTAAACCATGTCCTGCAGTGCCACGTCCACACGTTCCTTGAACACCTCCAGGGATGGTGACTCCACCACCTCCCTGGGCAGCCTCTGCCAGTGCTTCACCGCTCTCTCCATAAAGAAAATTTTCCTAATATCATTACACTGCGCATTCTGGTTTTGACACTAAAACAAGGTGTGCGGCTGTTTGTAAGCTGGTTCTCTTGAGAAAGCTTCCTCAGTTTGATGAAGATAAGAAAACTGATTAAGATACAAAACTGAGATTTCTAAGGAATATAGATAGGTATAACACAGTACCCGAGTTTGAATTTGAATGGTGCCAATGTCAACACCCTATCCCAGAAGAATTAAACTGCAGTAGATCTAACTCGGACACCAGAGGTTTCCTTAGGCTCCTTCAGACCTCATGACCCATCTCAGGTTTCTTACACACGCTGTGAATGTAGAGGATCCCTTGAAGATCACTCGCCTACTGTAAGAAGTGGCACTTTCTGTAGGTGCTGCATGTGGTGTAGGGCTGAGAGTTTCAGATGTACAAAAGTGTCAAGATACCCAGTGGCCATTGATTGTAAGGGAAATCTCTCTCACTTGGCCATCCCTGAAAGCCTGAGTGTTTTCAAGGTATCTTTGTGGTCCTGGCTCTTGTTTTGGTTGGAAGGGTTGGTGCTAACAATTAAACTGAAGATGTAAAACAGTGCCTGGTGGGCAAAAGTGCCTTGCTGAGAGCCAAAACACTTAAGTAACTTGAACTCTCTGTTTAATGGGACAATAGGGGTTTTCCAAGCTTTCCACATACTCTTCTCAGATGTCTTCCTCTCCCTATTCCCTAGGAAACCAGGGAGGAAAAATCAATTTTGGGCTCGAGGCCATAGCTTTTCACAAGGTTCGAGACACAAAGATTGCTTTGTGGCACATATCAGCAGGAGGTCTTAAATTAAAGCAAACATTTTGACTTCAGAATTCCAGGTCCTCAAGAGTGGGAGAGTCTTTCACACAGAAACATGCATTGGCTGCGATATGTAAGTATGAGTATGCTCTGATGCCCACAAAAAATCAGGGAGGATTTCTCTGAAACCGGCAGTGAAAAGTTCGATATCATTCAGAGTTAGCTTCTAGAGCAGTAACAGCAGTTACTTGATAGGGCACACAGATGCAGCTGCTTGGCTCCCAAAGTCAGTTTTAGGAAAGAGCTTCGCAGTCAGGTTTTTCCACCGTTACAGATAAAGTGCACCTACCTGATGCTGTCGAAAGATTTCCTGACTGCTGGGGAAGCCCAGCAGGTAAACAGGCAAGCCAAATGTTGAATTGCTTTGGTGTGTCCTCCATGCCGTAGCATGACTGCAATGAAGGAATTCAGCTTGATCAGCTGGCAGGTGCAAGATAAAGATCTTGCTGTGCAAGCACAACCTGGACCTGGATCTCGCTGATGGTGTTCCGTGTGCGCTTACTTTACGTGAAGCACAAAGACAATGGAGTGCTGTTAAGTCAGCTGGGGTTTTTGGTTGCATCTGCTCTGTGTGGTCATAAATGGGTACACAAGGACGCTGATGACGTCCTCCTTCAGTTGGTTTTATTGCAGCTTCAGTCTCCGTAAGCAGGTCTGTTCTGCTTATGATGCCTCAGCACAGACCAATGGAATAGGACCGAATTGACATGGAAAAGCATTCTGAAAAGGGATGGTAGTCAATGCATAAGCTCCACTAAAAAAAATCCCACTGGGGTAGTCTAAGATGATATGCTGGTAGCTGATAACTATTTTATATTTTGATCAGTAATTTAATCAATAATCATATTTCAGACTTGTGCTTTGTTTAAGTCCTTACAGAAAGCACAGACTTTTATTTAAAATGCTTTTGCATTGCAAGTGACCTCCCTGCAAGACCTCCAACCACCGCGAGGACGTTTCTGAGTAGTTCAAATGTAATAAGTTTTTCAGATTTTTGATACATTTGAGATGGACTTGTTCTGCCCATGCCTGTTTAAAGCACCTCTTCAGAGAAATAAATTGCTGTATCTTCCCAAGGCGAAACAGATTCATCATCCGTACTTAGTAATCACTTTTTCCTTTAGCATGCTTTACACTGAGATAAAGCTAAGTGTCTAATAATCATGGTAGTTATTCTATTTGCCTTATTTGAGCATTGGCAGAAGATTAACTTTCTCTCACCCATCTGGAATTTCCGTGCTATGCAAATATTTATTAGCTGTTAGCAGGGGGAGGCAAGAGCATTCCTTAAAAAAACACAAAACCCACTTCTAATGATTTTGAGTACTCTATGACACAGCGCTATCCACGCGGTGGCTATTTAATCTTTGTTTGGAACTGTGGAAAGATACAGAATAACTGTGTTACAGCACTTCTTGCTCGTCCTACCTAATCCCGTCCCATCCTAGTGCAAGGCAACAGTGACGTGTTAGCCTTGCTGCAGGGGCCTGATGGTCTGCTGCTCAGTGATGCTGATGTCAGATCTTATCCCACTCGCCGTGACCTCCCGTCCCACAGAACCAGGGGAAATGTTAGGACAAATCGACTCAGCTTTGTGCTAAGTCCAGCGTCTTATTTGAGGCTCTGGCCAGTACCATCTGTTTCAGAGCAAGGTGAAGAAGCAAGTAGAAGGCACGTATGGGGTATATGCTCCCGGCCATCCTTCCTACTCTCTGCTAAACCAAAATCAGCCTGTAATAGAGACATGGACTTAATATCCTTTCCAGTGCTGTAGGGTTGTTTTATTCCTAATCGAGCTATTTTTAGTCTCTTCTTCCTTATGATCCTACTTCTGTACTGCTGACACATCCTATAACATGGTTTGTACACCAACATGTCCAGCACATCCATCAGGTCATTTGAGGTAAAGCTCTGCCTTTACACATTACAGATAGCAATATCAAGCGAAAGGGCACTTTACTGCAAGTCTGGAAATTTGCTTCTCCTCAGTGATGATGTTTTAGCTGGGTATGAGACTGTTGGGTTAGTCATGATTTCCAGAAGTGTGTGCTCATGAATAACTAGCTATGAGGTGCCAGTGTCAGTTTGGAAAAAGTAAGGTTACAGCAGTCCTCAGCTGAAAACCTGGGCTAAAGTACTTGACCGTTTCTGAATTGATTTAGGCATTTAATTATTTTTTGAAACAGTATCCTGGGTCTTCTCTGCTGGCAAGTGGTACTAGTTCAAGGAGGGAGCTTCTAGAGGGATCTGCTAAGAAAGGTGGAGTGGTACTGGCACTGGTCTTGAGCGTTATCCCTTTAAATTAAAAAAAAAAGCTGATAAAGGTAGATGGTAACTGACTGGCAGCCGCAGACAACAGTGTCCACGCACAAAGGAAAGTGGGTTCTGCCTCTGCTTGCAGCTCTGCTTACCCTCCTCAGCTTTCACCAAAAGAAGCACTGCAGAATGAGGTTGCCTTCAGCCTTGGGACCATTTTCGGAGACTGAAAGTAATGACTCCCAAGTGTTTGTCTGTAGGTTTCCCAAAAGCAATTTGGACAATCAAGAAAAACAGACTGAATTGACCCTGTCATGGAGACAGGTTATAGACTGGATGCCCTCTCAAAAATCCCTTTTGGCACAGTTTTCTATTAAAATTTGGCTCGAATCTATCTCCAGGGAGATAAGAGGCAGTGGAGAGGTGGGAAGAGCCTTTGTCCCCCGCCGAGCTCTCGGCAGCACAAAGGACGCCAGAGAAACTAGAGCAGGTGCTTGCTCACACTGGAATTTTATACAAGTTGGAAATCCCACATGAAGCATTCCTGGTGTATGACACCCATTATTTTGTCTGCCGGACCTCAGGCATTTCCTGCAGCGTTGCCCTTTGGTTTTGTTTCTCGTGCTTTTGAAATCCCTTAAAGAGTTGTTTTTCGGCTCCTCTGGTGAAACCACCTTCCATGACAACTACTGGGGGCTTTCCACTAGTTTCTCTATACACGCTTAGGCTTTTTTGTATCCAAACCCACTTCACAAGGATATAGTCCCAGCTGTCAGTAGTGCCTGCTCTCATACCACTTCATCTGCACAACTCAAAGCTGATCACAGGCCTTCACCCATGACGCTTGTTACCTCGGCAGGGAGTGCTGATTACATTTTCTGATGAAAGAAGAAACAAATCGGTACCAAAAGCAGTCAGAACCCCATGTAGGAAAATGACTCAGGACTGGTGCAGGAAACTTGGACAGCACAGTATGCAACATTACTGGGGAAAAAATGACCTAAATTTCTTCCATAAACTAGGTGCTTATCAAGTGGAAACAAGAAGAGGAGGAACATTCGCAGTGAATTACTCAGTTGTGGAACTCTGCCTGACATTTATTTTTGAAGACAGAAAATCACTTTGTGGAGGCAGGAATCTCCTCATTCCTTCTCAGTTGCACTGTCTTTCCTTAAAGCTGAAGGCTGCTGATTCCAAACGCGTTACCAAATTTCAATCGTTAGCAGTTTCCTCTGTTGACTACCACATTCCCCGCATCCTTTTTTGAGGCTGCCTTTGCAGCAGTCTCACCTTTCCCACAATCATGTTGTCACATGCTACCAAACGCAGTTGTGAAGATGAGGCAGTAGCTTAGGAACTCGCAGGATGAAGCATCCTTTCCTTGAAACAAAATCCTTGCTGGATGAACACGCAGTAATCTTTACTAACACTACTAACCCATGAGTAATAACTTCTTTTTGGTGCATGGCCATAGATGGTACTGTCTTTCTACCATCCACAACTGCACTTAACTTACTTACGCTTCCTCCATCCAGTCGTCTCTTAGGAGCTGCTCCCCGCCACTGCGGCCGTGACAGGGGCAAGCGCACATCATGGAGGACTCCCGTGCTGAAACCCACGGTCCTCACAGCAGAATCATCTGCTGCCAGCTGGGCCTGGGAGGTGAAGCAGCCACGCACAGCTGTCCCGCTCACTGCTGCTCTGCTAGGGAATTGCTCGGCAGCTGGGCGAGGCAGCTGCCGGCGTACAAGCAGCACAGCATTATTTAGCAAAAGCTTCATCATTTGAAGTGTAGGTCCTTCAGCTGAACGGATGTCGTGCTAAACATCTGGAGGAACTAATTCAAACCTCTGATCCAGTGCAGCCTTAAAACATCTGTATTCAGTATATACCATAAGCACTGCTCTGGGGATAAACGAAATTCACTCTAGTATTAACTGTATCCTTAAATGCTTTCCTGAAACAGAAACCTACAGAGTTGTTTCTGTCATGTTCCAGTTCAATTCATAGCCAGGCACTCCTCCGCTAGTTCTCAGAAGTTAAAGAACCTGCTACCATCTCATCTGTAGATTTCCTTTAGCAACTTTTATTTGAGTCACACTCCCACAAAAAAAAATACAGTCGTAAAGAGGAATTCGTTGTTCCCAGAAACTGGTATTGCACATAGCAGCTCCTTGCTGCCTGCCCCTGTAACAGCAACAGTTGAATGAACCCGCAGGCAGCCCCTGTGTTTCACTCCGAGGTTTTGCTGGGTTTTGTGACCGAAGCCCACTGCTCGTTCAGATGTGTTTTTCTATCATCAGGGACCACGCTGACCTGTGGGATGCCAAGGGTTATCCTGCCCCGTTGAAAGATTTCGCTCCTCTGACACAAACAAGGCTTATTTTTACCTGAGATATTTGCAGTTACGCGTAATACCCACATATATCGAACACCTTGCTTTGAACAGAAGATCTTTGCCCTGGAGATGAAGGCAGTGGGAGCAAAGGCAGCTGGCCACCTGGGCAAGGGGGAAGGACAGCCGCTGCATGGAACGCGACTGCTCCCACCCAGCCCCGTCCTCTGCGAGGATTAAGCTCTCCCAAGTCTGCACCCACATGTCCTCAGCGTGGTGGAAATTTTGACAGCTCATCTCCACGCCTTGAGAAGAGGCAGGATCACAGGATAGTCTACACCACAGACTGTGAAAGACCTAGTAAATGCCCCGTGAGTACAACTGTTGTATCAAGGGGCAGGAGATCTCTGTAAACAAGAGGTGCTGAATCACAGGCTAGGTTGTTGCTGCGTCACGTCATGTCAGTGCCCGACACATGAAACTGGGTGAAAGAAGAACTTGGGTTTGATCTTGCCAGAGCGGATTTGTTCTTTCAGGTTCAGAGTCATGAAGTGGGGAATGTACACTCCTATTCTTATCTTCCAAGTTTCCCAACTAAAGAGCCCTTGTCTTAACTTCTGGGAAGACCAAGAGAAGTCCAATAAATCGCCTACCAAGCTCCAGTATCACGGAAGGAAGTAGAGAGACAGAAATAGAAACCAGCCTCGGGGAAGCTGTATGATCAGACTGAACAAGCACATTGGAGCATGTCCCTGAAGCCGATCTGAACTCTCCAAACCTTTATCTAGTCCCTTACACTTCATAGCCAAAAATGCCCTTACATTCCCATGCCTGAGACTCAGCAGCAGCACCCAGACCACCCAACGCACACCCTCACCGAGCTCATGTCCTCGTAGCGATAGCTGGGAAGTCATCATTCCTTGTACTCCCATAGAAAAAATTATCATGTCTCCCGGCTCCACTCCCCCGTGTTACAGCTCAGTCACGGCACAGCTGGAGCTCCGCTGTGTTCAGCGCAGCTGGGAAAGCCCCAAACCGAGCACGGGACACTGCTGGCCCCTGCTGTGTTGGATGCCTGATGCTCTTCCTGGGTGAGCGGTGAGAGGGGACACCACACACAGCAACGGGGGTCTTGATTCTCCCCGCATGCGTATGGCAATACGAGGTCTCTGCCAATACTGCTTAGTCATTTAGGCACAGCAGGCTGTTCTAGCCCTCTCCCTAAACATTGTGTAAGATGGAAAATGCCATTGTTTTTAAAGGGTAAGCAAACTTGTTTTGGGAAGACTCCTATTTTGTGTTGACCCAGATTATAATACATAATGTGCTTGCGGTTGTAAACAGTGAGGGTGTTGTGTAAGGATATAATAGCCGTAGTCATTCCAAGCTTTCTGACCATGTTTCCCAGAAAACTCATGTAAGCTAAAGGACATCAGAAAGTTTACTAATATATTATATTTTTATTGAAGCTAAGAGGAGGCAGTGCCCAGACCTGAGCATTATAGGCTAAGTACGTGGGGAGCAAAGTCAGGGGAGCCAAACAGCGGCTGAACAAACAGAAGAAACGTGCTTCAGATGTGACCCAATTGGCTGGAACAACTCCTGTAAGTGACCTTTTAAGCCTCCCAGGCCAAAAGCAAGCTTTTCTGTAAAGGACAACTGTCCTCCCAACACTTGCTTAGAAGCAAACACTGGAAATAAGTGAAAACCACAGTGTTGTGCTCTGTAACCGCCACAAGAAACTGGATCCAAGGTTTTGTTAAAAAAGACAATTTCATGCTAGTGTTTCTTTAGCTCCTGTTTTAACTATTGAGCCAGTGCTACAGCACTGTCTGAACAAGTCTGCTGGGTACTAAATACTGCCGAATAACTGAGTCTATGTAGGGAGATCAGGGATGAAAGGTCCTGTCACCTGTTCTCGCCTTACTCAGCGGCAGGCAGCAATGATTTGCTTTTTTGGAACATGCTTACTGCAAAGACCTCTGCAGACTTTCGAAACGTGGAACCTGGAAAGCTCATCACGTTTTACAAGGGGGAAAGAAGGGGCCTTTGGGGACCAACGCAGGCAGGGAGGGAAGGGGCAGGGGGGAGCGACCCCCCAGCCCACACTGCCCCCGAGGCCGGTTGCGGTTCTGAAGCAGGGACCCTTCGGCAACACTTCTAGCGTCATCAGGCTGCCAAAGTGTTCGAGTTTCTTTACTCGGAATAATATCGACAAACCAAATTGTTTCCTTTTCCTTAATGTCTTTCATTAAGGTTTTTACATTTTCATTGAAAGGATTTATCAATCAGATTCTGGTTTTGGTCAACACGAGGCAAAAATTCCCATTTCATTAAAAGAAATATGAGGAAGGGTGATTAGGAGGCAGAGTTTCACCCGGCTCTGGCCAGGTGTGGATCAATGGTTATGAGCCACGCTCAGCCCAAGAGCACTTGGCCCATCCCCTCACTGGACGTGCCGAACCGCCACCAAGCCGCCGCGGCACTGCCTGGTCCTGACCTCTCGGTTCCCCTGTGTCCCACCGGCCCAGGCTGGGAACGGGGCACGTCGCCCGCCTGTGCCTCCTCTCGCTTGCTCTTTGAGACAGCCCACTCTCAGGCAGCTCCTTGAACACAGATGGGAACAGGAATTATAAACTGAGGAGGGGAAGCAACGAGGGCAGGGGAATGAGGGGTGAGACCCCATGGGAGAAAAGCACCTCCCTGGTCCCACGCCTGTGGCTGAGGCTGGTGGCACCGAAGCCCGGCTGCGGGGCAATGGGTGCTGCCAGAGGAGACCTGCCACGGGCAGAGCAGCCGAGCTCGATGCCCCGGTGCAGCCAGCACACTTGCTGGTGACATGGAGCAGCTCAGTGCACCTCAGTAACCGTTTTCTGTAAAAACAGGGATGCAACTTCTGCTTTTCCTGCTTGTTTGGAGACTTCACCCCCTGAAAGCCGTGGGAGGCTCAGATGGAAACAAACAGGTATGAAGACCTCCCGCAGCAAAGGAGGACTGGAAAATAATAGCGGTGTGAGCAAAAACCAGTGCTGCGATACCAGGTGGGGGTTGTGGCAATGGCTTTATCCTGAGCATCACGGCACCCGTTTCCCTGCCCAAGCCTGGGGTCCTCTCTCAGGTCACGTTCTCTGGCACCCCAGTTCAGGAACCCCTGAGCTGAGCACAGGTTGGTTTGCCCTGCACCCTTCAGCTATCTCTCTCTGCTCCTGCTCTTGGGCACTGCCAACTTCCTCAGTCTCACCTCTGCTTCCCTGGCACGGCTGGCACTCTCCACCTGCAGCACTGGCACCGGAGGAGCTCGGGCCCGTCGTTGGGTCACTGCAGAAATAACACTGTGCAGCAGCGAGGGACGAGTCTCAGCAGGGAAAGCCTGGGCATGCAACACAGGGGATTACAGAAGAAAGAACCTACAATTAGGAGAAGAAAAGATGCACGCCTCAAAAGAAGATAAAATCAGCACCTCTTTGGAATAGTGATGGGTGAATTCAAACGAGTTGGGTGTGTTAGCACTCCCCGAGTCCTCTCCCACAGTGTCTGGAGGGTTCAGCCCACCGTCAACCACCGAGCGACATGGGAGAGCAGGGGATGAAGAGTCACCTCTAGCAAAATGAAAACATGGCGAAATATGCAGGCAGAAGAGTGAATTTACCTGTCTTGTGACTAGGTTGTAACCCCAGGGCCAAGGGTGGCTGGAGTCTGTTTCGACAAGCAGGATTGCGAGTCTGCACTGGTCACAACCCCTCTGCATCCCTCTGCACACCTCGAAAAATCCCCCCTCGCTCTCCTCTAGCAATCCCGGCTCTCCTCATTTGTGATGTCGGGACGTGAGCCAGCTATGTATGACCTCACCAGAAAAACTCCCACTGACTCCTTAAACTAACGTTAATCATTCACCTAACCCCGTTTCAAAGCCTCCGGCACTGGGCCAGCACATGTGGTATTTGCGTTGCGTTGAAGTGTAACGTGTCCGAACCGCTCTCGTGACAAGCAAGTCTGCTCCTGCCGACGGCGGTTTCGTGGGTTTGAGGAGCCGCAGCCACCCCGAGTCATTGCCGCACCTGGCTGCAGCGAGAGGCGTCGGAGTCAGCCCGTGGCACAGACGTAACGGGTGGCCCTGCCTCAGCATTTTAAATAAACTCGTGGGTTTCTGGGTTTTTTCCCTCTTTTAAGTATTTGACAGCACAGGGTGATAGGGAAGCCCGGCTCAGAGAACAGCGTGGGCTTGGGCTTTTTATGTAATGCTCATAGCATTTGGGAGAATTATCTTCCGTGTAATAAATATCTGAGTCATCCCCGGCGGAGAGTGACATCCACATTTAAACGTTACCATGTGCTTGTCCTTGGCCACAGCTTATAGGGAAAGCAGTCATTTAAATTATCAGGAAGAAGCTCATGCTGCCGACTGTTCCTCTTCTCTCTCCAGGCTTTGGAAACTTCAGTGAAAACCAAAAGGGGTTTTTATCTCTTTCAGTTATTTCACCTTTTCAACTGATTAAATTTATGATCAATCTGAGGTTGGTCTGGGACCGCCTGCCGTGGGCTGGGTGCGAGGCGGGGGGAGCGGAGCAGGGGAGGCTGGCAGGGAGAGCTGGGGTCAGCGCCGCACGGTGCTCACACAGTCCTTTCCAGCAAAGCCCAGTTCCTGGAAGCCGAGCAGGACTCGTGCTGGGATGTTTGGATGCTGTTATAAAGGTCCATATTTACCAGAAAGATCCCCCGCTGTCACATTATCTGCAAACCCACGTGAGGAGAAACTTTGCTGTGCAGAAATTCCAACTAACTCAGCATGAGGGGACCCAGGTTGGGGGCAGACTGCGGATTACGGCAGCGGGGAGACCTGGGAAAGGTCTAGCGCTGCCAATAAACAGCCTGCAAACTGCACCGGTGCCCAAAACATCGCCTGCCTGGAAAGCTCCCAAAGGGACGCTCCAACCTGCCTGCGCTGGGCTGGAAGACACCAGCACCTAAATGCACACTGAGCCACCGCCAGGTCTAAAGCACCTCAGCAGCGCAAGATAACACGTGGGTGCTCTCGAGAGGTCCTGGAAGCGCAAGTCACGCTGGCAGCACCGAGCTGGGGAGCTGCCGGATGGCGCAGGGCATCGCCCGCCTTCCCCAGACCCTCGGTCCTGGTTGCACTGGCCGTGGAAGCCTGGCAGCGCAGAGCTCATCTGACACAGGCTGGGCAATCCCCGGTTATTTAACCATCCTCTCCTGCTCCGGTGAGCTGAGGCGTGTGGTCCCCTCTGCAATCTGGCACACGGGTGACAGACACCCATCGTCTCCCCTCCGAGGAGGGGTCGGACACGGTCGACCCACGGTCAGTGCCGGGAGGGCCACGGGGGCTCAGCCAGGCGTCGCTTCTCAGGAGGGTGGGAAGGAGCCGGGCAGCTCTCCTCACCCTTGCACCACCTACACCTGGGGGGGTTTGGCCCCTCAGAGCCACAGCGGTAGGACCTGAACTCTTGCAAACCCCTGGGTGGGAGCAAGCCTGCAAAAGCAGCTGCTGCATTTGCTTTATCTGAATGGTCAAAGGATCTGTGCAGACTGACGTCCAGATGGGACAGAGCACTCACAATGTCAAATAAAACCCCCAAAACAAAAAGAAAAACAAAAAGACCCTTCCTCTGCGCTGGCATTCAGCAGGAAAGATGTTTCCTGGGCTCTTCTCCGGGCCAGGGCAGGCCCAGCGGGGAGGACGTGTGCTGGGAGAAGTGGGGGATCGCTGCCCAGTCTGCGTTTATCAGCCGCCGGCTCTAGCATCGCTCAGCGTGTTGGCGTGGGGAGATGAGCACAGAACCACAGCCGCTCTGCGTTAACCTCTGCCAGTGCCTGGTCGGACCTGGAGTCCCATGGAGCCCCCAGCCACGTCGCAGCCACGAGAAGCTGCCGGTGAGCAGCCAGAGCTCAGCCGGGAGCCCGGGGGCCGGAGCTGGCTGCCTTCTGGCTCGCCGCGCGGCTGATGGAAGCCTCCAGCCTGCACCCTGGGTTTTGTCGTACTGGTGAGAAGGGCAACAAGGTCCAAGGACAACACGCAGTGTCCCAAGACCCCAAGCCCAGCCACAGTGCCCCGTGGCCACTTCCAGCTCGGGACTGAGGTCTTTTATTACAAAACCCACACAGAACAGGCACCTCTTTCTCTGGAAAAATCACCCAACTAAACCAGCACCCAAGATAACGATTGTCAGCTTCTTGCCAATCATACTCTCATTTTCCCACCCTCCCCCATGACTCTCCCGGTAAATACGTATTTCAAGAAGCCAGGATGGTGTGGACAAAGACTGGGAGGCAGTTCCTACACTAACAACCCTCCGTTCCTGTTCTCCTTTAGAACCAAGGACACCGAATCCTTAGTGCTGAGTCAGGACTAACTGCAACGCAGCAGGACGGGAATCCCTCGAGGAGCCGCAGCCAACGTCGGAGACTCCGGCTGCTCCAGGCTTCCACCCATCAGCGCTGGGTGTCCTGCCTTGCACTCTGCCTCGGGGAAAAGCACGGTGCTGCAGCACGTTCCTCACAGTGCTGTGATGGAAACCCTCCTCGTCTCCTGCCCTAGCTGCTGTCGGACCGTGGCATCGGCACTTCGCTGCTGCCAAGGGACTCGGAGTAAGCCACGCTTGGGGACTGAGCTGCAGCCCACTGGAAGAAAGCAGCTCAGCAGGGCAGAGATTAGATGTGGTGATAACTGAGCATTGGAAAGGGGAGTTACGGCCCTCGTGCAGCCCCTTTGTAGGGTTTCAAGGCCAGGCTTGACAAAGCTGCGAGGGGATTGCCAGGATCAGTCCTGGCTCAATGCAGAGGTGTGAGCGAGAGGTCCCCTCCGCTGCTTGTCAGCCATCCGCATCTTTGTCCCTGGCTGAACTGACCCAGGGCAATGTTGGGGTCACTGAACTGCTTCATCCCCAGAGCCAAAAAACGGGGTGAGACGGATGCAAGTCTGGGATCCCCAGTTGCCAGTCTGGGATCGCCAGTTGCCAGTCTGCAGCGCCAGGCAGGTGCGAGCAGACATCCAGGGACTCCGGAGCAGCGAGGAGCAACGAAAAGGCAAGCGCTGCCCCCGGATCAGCCCCGTTCATCCAGCCTGCCACGAATGAACAACTTGTCATCGCAGCAGGAAGAGGCCAGGACGTGTCTGTGGGCAGCAAGGGGAGGTTAAAATCCCCTCTTCTACTCGGTTATGTCAGCCTTCCTCGCACGGGGGAAGTGTGGGGGCACTTCCATGTAGTGTATGTTTCAGAGCGCTCTTAACAGCTCCTAGTTGGGGGACAATACTTCTCTTTTGAACCACAAACTATTCCTGGCAACTACTCAGCTAAAAAAGAGCTGTAAAAAAGCCAAACTCATTCAAAGCAGAAGATGTAGGCTCTGTGTCATTATCGCTGCAGGCTGGAAAATGCCTGAGAGGGTCATCCTTGTTGACTTCCCTCAGTGACATCTGCAAGGCTTAAAAAAATCCGCCTGCAGTCAGCACAAGCGCCCCAAGGCACGGCTCTTGGCTGACTAAGCGCCTCTCTGCTCGCCGCAGCATCCGGTCAGGTCTGGGGACAGACCTGGGGCTCAGGGTGACACGGTTTGGATGACCCAAGAGACGTGAGCTTTGCCCTGCCCGCACCGGCTGCAAATCCCAACGCAGCCAGGCCACGTCCCGCTCGCACGCAGCCTTGCTGTGGCTCACGGAGGCTGGTTTCGGTGGGCTATTGTGTCATGTGGGTGGCTGATGTTGTGTGATCATGGGGTGAAGCACGCGCAAAAAGTGGGCAAGGGTAAGCGGAGTCAGTAGATGATAGTCTGGGACTCGCAACACCTCCTCTCTCCTCCAAATGAGACTAGGAAAGGACTCTGGTGACAGAGAATCGTATAATAAAATAACTTCTTTGGTTTCTTTCTTTAGAAAACATCTCTCACACATGGTATAAAAACAGGTAGTTTAGAAATAAATTTAAAGCCGGCTGTACCAGTGATTTCAGGAGCATCCTACACCCAACGTGCGTCTCAGCAGTAAACTCCTTTCTCAAAACAAAGCACGACAAACGCAAGTGAATCCTCTGTGGCGAATACTGTTAAATAACTAAAAAAAAACCCAACAAAACCAAACCCACACAGTTTAAAACAAACCCAGACAGTTGTCTAAAAAGGAGGAGCCGGGTTCTTCCCCAGAAAACTTGACCCTGGCCGCATGTTTCTCTTCTGATAAAATATTGACCCTTTTTGAGTTCTGGAAAATCAGCGGCCAGCAGCCAGGGAGGTCCCAGGAGCTGCACCGGCCGCTGGCGCAGGGATGCTGCTGCTCACAGCATCCCACCCCAGAGGCAGCGATACAGCCGCACGCAGAGCGGGACCCACCGCAGCTGCCACAGCACACTTCAGCTCTGACCCACTGCTCATCTCTACACTGCATTTCAAGTTAAGTTTGGAAAGGTTAATAAATTAATGAAGCCACAGAAGAAAAAAAAAAAAACCACTCAAAAAGTTCAGTTCATGTTCTCAGTACAGGAGGAAGCGCTTGCGGACCTTCTCTTCGATGGAGTGGAGCTTGGCAGCTCGCAGCGCGTCCAGCAGCTCCTTGGTGACCTCGTAGTGCCCCTCTTTGAGGTGGGTGAGGAAAGCCCTGAACTTCTCCTGGATGGCTGCCCTGGTCCCCAGCGCCTGCTTCCTAGGCGAGCGCTCCAGGATTTGCTGCAGACGCTTCAGCTTTCTGGCGGGGATGTTCTGGTATGCCACGAAGTCTATCATGGCTTGCTCACAGTCGTCGTCTCCTAGAGCTGCTGGGAGAAAACCGCCCGGAGGATAAAGGGAAGGTGACCGTGGGACACCAGGAGAGCAGGTCACAGCCCTACTCCATGGGACGTCTGCCCAGAGAGGTGGTAGATGCCCCATCCCTGGAAACATTCAAGGTCAGGTTGGACGGGGCTCTGAGCAACCTGATCTAGTTGAAGACATTGGACTAGATGGGATGGACTTTAAAGGTTCCTTCCAACCCAAACCATTCTATGATTTTATGACATCGTCCTCACCTGGGCACTGCTCTCCGGCCGTGGCTCAGACCAGGGGTCCCAGCCCAGTGAGCCCTGCCAGGAAACCTGCCTCTCACAGCCCATCTTCCAGATTCGGGAGGGTATTTTAGCTCACATGGCCACATACATCCATGAACGTGAGCTGGGGACCACCTGCCCAGCTCTGCCCACGCACGCGGCTGCCCAGGCAGAGCGCGAGTCCCTGCCCGAGGATGCAGCAGCATCCGTCTTGCAGCGGCTCATCTTTTGCCTAAGTCAAGGGGGAAGAGGGAGGGCAGCCGGCTCGTGCTGCCGGAGGGTGTGCAGTGGAACAGCAGGTCAGAATAAGCATTTTGCAAGTGGAAAAAGTGAGGTTGGAAGGAAGAAAAGGGAGGAAAGCACCAAATACGGCACTGTTAACTGGCCAAAGCCCACCTCTGCCAGCCAACTGCCCTGGAAGGCTGGGTCCAGCCCTCACCACAGGCTGCATTTCCCAGCAGCAGCCCATCCCATACTTGGCAACGTGTAAGAGTTCCTGTAATTTTGAAAAAAGTAAATATACCTTCTCCATGCTGCTCCTTGCCAGGGAACAGGGGAAGAGGGAAACTCCAGAAAAACTGAAGTAATCGCAGTAAGTATTTACACATGTTATTTTTCCTGAAAGTTTCTATTTTCCCATGCAGATTTTTACATCTCGGGACAGGACAAGCCCCAGGTGCAGCCCAGACCAGGGCTTTTGGACAGACCCGGTCCCAGCTGGTTAAAGCGCTGCTGGAGCGCATCCAGCGTCAGGAATGAAATCACAAAGAATTTGCGAGAGATCAAGGCCAAACAATTACTCAATCAAGGAGAGGCTAGCCCCATTTTGTGCCATTGTAAACTGGGAACGGTTTCACTGGTTATAGTGGGGTGGGTCGGGCTCCCTTGCCCAGACTCTGCCTCTCCTGCAGACTCAGGGTTTATATTGAATGGCTCCTGCGACTGCGGTTGCAGCAGGGAGGAAGACAGGTGCCTGCACGCCTCCCAGATGAAATCACGATGAACTGGAGTTAAAAATACCCCTCGGCTCCCCTTGCTCACAGACTTCCTCTCACTCTATAAATAGCTGAAAGGCCGGTCTGGCCGCGGGTGCTGTTGCCTAACGAGTGGCAGCGCACATGCTGCTGACGCTGCTCTCACCTGACCGCCCCCCTCCCCGGGACTGCGTCCCACTGATGACAGAGCTTTCCATCTCCTCTCTCCGGCGGGATCACGCTCCTGGCAAGGAGCTCGTGGCGTGAGTCAGGCTTTGGAAGGAGAAATGCCCGGCGTTGGCTGCGCCAGGAGAGGACGGAAAGGCAAGAGCTCCTCTCGCACGCTGCTGGGGGGAACAGCCTCCTCGCTGCGTCACCAGGGAGGAGAAGCTCTTATTGAAGCTCAAGCTTCATCTTGATGGAAGAAATTCATTTTTTACAGTGAGAAGAGTCACTCACTGGGACAACCTCCCCAGGGACGCGGTGGAGTCCCCATCGCTGGAGGTTTTCAGGATGTGGCTGGACATGGTGCTGGATAATCTCATCCAGGCTCCCTTTCCCACGGAAGGTTGGACCAGATGAACTTTCAAAGCCCCTTCCAGCCTGGGCTGTTCTATGGCTCTACGACTGATTTTTTTTTTTTTTGGAACTCCAAGGGTGCAGGTTCACCAGCACCCAGATCACTCACGTTGAATTTGTCCCCCGTGTATCTTGGCTGAATACTCAGGGTAGAGCGGGTGGTTTGGAACGGCTGCCTGCCTCACCTCAACTGACATCAGGCCCTTGAGATGGTTCTCAGTCCCTTTCTCACCCCCCAACTTGTTGGAGTGCGTGTTACAAAGCACCCCAGAGCCAGCCCATCGCTCCCCCCGGCTCCTTTGCCCTAGCTGTGCCCGCTGGCAGCTCCTGACCAACCTTCAGCCTCCACGGAGGCTCAACGCTACGTTTGCACTATCACGGTGACACAGTTGACACTGTGGCTCTACTTTTTCACCTAGCAGGTCAAAATCCACTCTCCATCGAGCCTCCGATGTACCTTGGACTCTGCTCCATTCAACCTGCATGAGAGAAGGCTGCGGCCGCAATAAAAGCTTCCTAGGAAATGGGCTGAAAGCCCGGGTGAAGCGAGTGCAGGAGGCACGCCAGGAGCTGAGCGGGGTGGCTCAGCCCTTCACACCGTGTCTGTTTACATGACCGCCAGCCATCGGTTATCACTGCGAGCTGTCAGTTACAGCCGAATGGCTGCCAAAACTGTCCTCGTGTCCCAGTATCCCCAGTTATCCCAGTCCCTGGTAAGAACCGGTGGGATTTCACTGCCAGCTCTTTGTTCTCGCTGAGCAAGGAGCCTGCACAGTGGCTGTTGCTTAAGCCCTGCACCCTGCCCTTGCCCTACGGGACCGACCCTCGAGGGGGAGGAAGGCAGACAGACTATATTTTATCTGTAATTATTATTAATTACGGATCACTCCATACTTTTGACAAGCTATTTCACCTCATTTTGCATCTACGTAGGAAAAGGTTTCACAGAAATTTCGCTCTCGCCCTGGCAGCATCGTGGTCCCGGCATCCCCCCCTGCGCCCGCAGAGCCGTGGCTCACCTGGTCCCTGCGTGCTGTTGCTTCTCCCCGGTCTGCAGGAGGTGCAGAGGGTGTCGTGGTACTGGTTGCCCTGCACGTTGGTCACCTTCCCCTGCTGCTCGCAGTCCTGGTGCGGCTGGCACGGCTTGGTGCTGGAGTTGGAGGAAGAGAAGAAGCCGCGGGGGCAAGGGCGGCACTGGGTGTTCTCGAAGGGGGTACCTGCACACGGGGAGGCAATGGGACCGTCAGCCCGGGGTGACAAGCTGTCAAGGGAGCAGAGGCAGGAGCTGGGGACGATGCTGGAGGAGCAAAGAGTGCCAGACACTATTCGAGCACGAGGGTGATGTTTTGGAAATGAACACTGCCTGCAGCTCCCCTGGGAAGCATCCACTTGCAGGGCAAACAGCAATGCTTTCCCCAGCCATCTCCCAAGCCAAAGCATTCAACATGTGCTGAGAAATTGTCACCAGCCTCCAGACGCAAGAGGAGATCTCATCTGCTACTGAAAAGGGCCATCTCCTGGGTAGGAGACACCAGCTGGGACGACGGGTAAGCCGAGTGCCAAACCAGCCCTTCGATTCACGGCAGAGTCAGGAGGCTCCTGGCCAAGTGAAAGTAAAAGTCACTGAGAAGGTGAAAGCTCTTCTCGCTCCTGCAGCGCTGCTGGGAAGCCATCCAGGCTCCGGGCCAGACCCGCCGCTCTTTCACAGGGACGGTGCCACGCGAGCCAGATTGCACCAGGGTGTCTTCCACATTCTCAGGGAGAAGAGGGAACGGCCCTGATAGGAGCACATTTCACACCCCTTTTCATCTCCTTTTCATATATCTAGTTAAGAACAAGGTTTCTACCTTTCGCAACCCACTCGAGGCCATCACGTTGGCTTTACCAGAAGTCCTAGCTGGCTTAGCTAATGAACCCACCTCAGTCAATATTTGCAAACGGGAAATCCACAAAAGCCCACGTCCCCAGAGGAACCGCACAGGGATCAAAGCACCCGTCCAACCCGAAAGCCAGCGAGGTCTGCCCACCGCCCCGCAGCCACCGCTCCGCAATCACAGGGTCCGCATCGTCCCCGTCCAGACACGAGTGCTCACAGCCCCAGGGCTCTGCCCACCCACGCCGGATGCTCAGTCCTTGCTGTGGGGTTTGGATGGCTGGGCTGGGGTGCCATCATTCCCCATGCAAGAAGTAATTTGTAAATAAACAATAATAATAACAACAAAAGATTAGCTTCTTCTCAAATGCCCCAGCTTGCTCACACGGCTCCTCAGGCCTACAGCCAACCCTCCAGCCAAATTTGATGTTTAATGTCAAAGGGCTTCCCCACGTTGTTTGCAGACCTAATTCACTGTTGCTGCATTACTGCGTTTTGTAACAGTCACGTCCCACAGAAAAATTAAACCGCGAACCTCAGCCGTCAGCATCAGCTGAAGACAGCGGGTATTTCTCCTCCGGCCTGGGCACCTGGAGCTCGTCTGTGTCGTGCACGGAAGGACTTGAAAAGCCTCCACACTTCAAAGTGCGAAGCAAGATCATGCTGGTTTTGCTGACGCTGCCCACACTGTTTTATTATACCCAGTTGTGGTTTCCAGACAGAGCTCTGCCCTCGGTGATTCAGGGGAGAGCGAGAGGGAAACATGCTCGGAGGCAATTTGCATTTTTAGAAAGTTTGCACACATACAAATGGAGCAACCAAGGGACCAGGCAAATTCATGCTGGGGAAACAATGGAAAAATAAATCCCCTAAAATCTCCCGTGACTTACATCTCGCCAGGGGACGGAGTCTCGGACTTGTGAATCTCCCCCAGATGTGAATCGAAACAAGGCTGATTTTATGGGTTTGGAACCTGTCCACGTATCCATTTCATGTTTTGCATACAGCCTCTCCAAATTGCTCAATAATAAACTGCAAAACCCAGCCCCAGAGCTACACACATCCACCAGCCCTGCCCTTGCATCATTAGCAACCCTTTTCGGCCCAGATAATTAGCATTCCCCACGCCCTGGCTACCTGCCTGCAAGGAGGAGGGAGCTGACAGAGGAGCAGGAGCCGCTGGGGCCCTTCCAGCTGCCCAGAGCCCTGGCAGGGCGAGCCGCTGCTCCGGGGACGGGTGAGCCACGGCCCGGCTCTGCCTGCTGCCGCAGGTGAAGGAGGCAACTGGGATTGCCGCGTCCTGTCTAAGCGCAGCGCTGGGGGATTTCAAAGGTTTTCAAAGTGAAAGAAGGGGAAAAAAACCCAAATAAATCACTCTTTGGAAAAGAGGCCAGGAGCAGTTTCACACGCCAGCAAGGACGGCACCGCACTGGTGAGCAAAAAGGGAGCAGGTCAGGCTATGGGCAATCATCGGCCGCTGTATTTCTCCTTGATTTTTAGCTCCAGCGGAGATTTTGGGATGCGACAAGAGCCTCACAAGCACGCACACGGCTGCTGCAGCTAAGGTACTCACCCAGTTTCTCTACACCGGAGCCTGGTGGACACTGAGAGTGCCGGATGCAGAACTCCATCTCCGAGTAGTAGCCCTCCTGGCACTGACAGACGCGGTTGTGGGTGGCATTGCACTGCTGCACCTCCACCTGCTTCTCCTCGCAGATGACGTTACAGTACCGGCACTTCTCCAGGTAGTTCCAGTACTGCGTGTAGTGCAAATCCGGGCAGGGTTTGCACACCGTCTGTCTGTCCCTGGTGCAGTGCTGTGCCACGAAGGTCCCCGGCGGGCACTGCTGGCAGGTCAGCTTCTCGTTCGTCACAGCATCTTTCCATTGGTAAGTGGGTTGGGTGCCGGAGCCGAGCTCAGCCAGGAAAAGGAGGAGAGGGGCAAACATCCACTACAGCAAAGAGAGCGCAAAGAGCCCTTAGCTCGCCCTCTCGCAGAGGTGCAAGCAGCAAACTTGGCTGCTGCTGTGCTACAGAATTTGTTACTGTTGTAGATGCAAGAAATTATTCTCCCACCTGATGCTCTCCCCAGCCCCAGGGGTAAAGCAACGGTGGTACCGGGGACCAGCCGCTGACCCCCACACGCCTCCCCATCGCCCTCCGCTTGCCATCCCAGGTGACAAAGCATCCTTCCCAAGCGATGCTTCCCAAACCCGTTTTGTGGTACCTTCAGAACCCCATTCCCCTCTTTCAGTACTAAAAGCAGCTCCTCATTCTCCTCCTCTTTTCACCCCGCTTGGTTCCCCACTATTTGGGGTAAGACCTTTGCAGATCAGGAAGCAGAAGGGAAGTTTTCCAAGCTAGCAAATACAAGGGTGCTCCACAGGCACTCTAAACTTTTTTGGAAACCCAGATACTTGGTAAAGGACCAGAGAATCCCAGAGTCTTGTTCATCCTCCCTTTCCTTTCCAAAGCACGCGCGCCCAAACTTAAGAGCAGACGGTACGTTACCTTGGATGGACGCCTTAAATCCGGCACGTGGCAGAGCAGCATAGCACCGAGGGCTTCCGAGCGCTGCGATCAGAAACCTGGGGAGACAGAGAGGGTTCCTCAGAGTCCGGTTGGGTTGGAGCTCCTCGCTGTAGCAGCAGTGCCGATCCAGCCGTCCAGCTTTAAAGCAGAAAGAGAGAGAGACGGGTAAGGGCTGTTACGGAAGGCTGAGTTTTCTCATCTGCTTTTCAAGCAGTCCTTCCTCCGGGGGCGATGCCGGCTCTCCCCGGGCCAGGGCCAGGGGCAGAGTCTTATAGCACGGCGGAGAACCGCCTCGCCGGTGGAATGCTCCGGCCGCGCTCATCGCCGCGACATGCGTAAGCGCTCGGAGGAGGAAAGTCACCCACAGCAGCGGCTGCGGCCGAGGAGGGAGGAGAGGCGGGCGAGGCCGCGGCCGTGGCCTCCCTCCCCTCCCCATCCCATCCCATCCCATCCCATCCCATCCCATCCCATCCCATCCCATCCCATCCCCGGGAGCGGCTGCCCGCCCTCCCCGCCCCACCTCCGGCAGCGGCTCCGCTCCGCTCCGCTCCGCTCCCCACGGCCCCGGCCCTCCCCGCGCCGCTCCCCTCGGCGGGCAGCACCTTTATAGCCCCGGCCCCTGGGAAAGACCCCTCTTGCGCAAGCGGCCGGCGGCACCCCGGCCCGCCCGGCCCCCGCACCCCCGCCCGGGCTCCCGCCGCGGCGGGCACCGGCCCCGCGCTCGCTGCCGCCCGAGCGCCGCGTTCGCCCCTCCTGCTGCTGCGGGCGAGAAGCGGGAGCTGCCGGGGCGAGCGAGCGGATTTACCGGCGCGGGGCGGGGGGGCGGCTGGGACCCGTGGTGAGGGGCTGCTTCTGGCTGGGGATCCCCCGGCGGAGGCTCCGGTCCCCGGCTGTAAACGCTGAACAACTTCCCAGTAACCGCATTGGCGTCTCGCTGTTGGGGGCACAGTTTGCCCCCAAACGCAGGTGGGGCTGGAGGCGGTGAAAGTGGGGGGCTCTTCCAGGCGAGAACACGAGCAACCCCCCTTGCTCTGCCCGGGGGCTCCGATGCGCGACCCCCGCCTGCCTCCCGCACGCCGTGAGGGCAGCGAGCCCGCTAACTCAGCCCCGAGCTCTCGGTGGTTTGGAAACGCAGCCCTGAAGCTAGCCGAGAGCTTCAGCTTTCTCCTTCCAGGAGCACGGCGGGTGACACGCCAACTGTACCGCTAAAGCACTGAGAGTTACCTTTTGTGGGATAACAACATCCAGCGGCTGAGGGGGTCGGCACTTAAATATCTTAGGGGTGACGCTCTGCCATAAGTCTTGGCCCCCAAGGATTTCAACGGAAACTGAACTCAGCCTTAGCAGAGGCACGCGGAGCGCACTCGCCAGTGCCTGCTCGCTCTGCGCTGCCCCTGCTTAAATACATCAGACTCGTGTACTTTGACCTTCTGCCTCATCTCACCAGATCCCCAGAAAATCCTCTGCAAGTGCTTTTCGCCCTGGGAAGGCAGGCACACGCCGGAGAGCTCGCCATCCCTCCGCTCCAGCTGCGCCTCCTCCGGTCCCTCCGTACCGCGAGCACCGGGGGAAGGAGAAAAAGCACAGAGTTTACCCACCCTTTGGTGCAAAAGCAGGAGAGCTCCTTGCCGAGCCCACGAAGAGCACAGCGTACTCTGGACCTGAAAACCTGCCTTTTCATTTCCTCCCAGACACCATCTCCCCTATCAGGAACGGTGCCGCAAGGCAGAGAAGAAGGGGAAAGCTGCAACCGATTCCAAATAGCCAGCTGAGAAAACAGTTTGGCTTTTTTCTTGTTTTTAAACTTTCCAATCAATGGAAGAGAAGAAAACACACCTACATACAAATCACATCCTAACGCACAGAGCTGGGAAATCTGATGGTTTTTGTCCTACACCCGTTAACATCACGGTTTGCCGCCTTCCTCTGCGAAAAGGGCAGGAGAGCGTGCTGTGATCTGCACGCAGGGCTGCCGCCGCTGCCCGGCACACAAACCCCACTGGTTCCTGGGTCACAAACTCCTCGTGGCCTCTCTGACCGGCACAGCCCGTGGCTCCCGGGACCCCCGGCCACCCCCTTGCCTCAGGCAGGGCTCTGCTATCCCTGTTGCATGTTGAACAGCAGGCTTAACCTCCAGGAGAAAAAAAACAGTCGGCAGGTTTTATACCCGTAGAGCACCACCACCTGTACCGTCGCTCACGATAAAACAGGGGTAACAACCACCAGCCGGCAAAGCCTTGCTTGCTCTGAAGAAAAGCATGCCAGGGACCAGTCTGGAAACAGTAGTCGGCCCGTAAACACACTTGCTTAACAGGCACAACGGCCCAAGCATCGCCCCGTGGAGACACCGAGGGGTCTGAAATACCCTTCCACAAGCTGTTTGCAGGGGAAGTGCTGTTTACAGCCTGGCGCTCCCAGGTCAGGCTTCGCTGCCTGCTCTGAAGACCTCTGACGAAGAGGACACCAGCCGCTGCCTCCGAGCACGGCAGCACTCAGTACCCTCGCCTGCCCTGCGAGGGTAATTTCCCACCATTGTTTGAGCTGCAAGAAAGGAATTCCACTTGGGAATACAGCTGTCCACAAGGAATACAGACTCTTTGTATAAGCCAGCCCAACATCCTCTAAATAGGCTCCTCCGGGAGCTGTCCCAAGTTGTGTTTTCCCCAAGCATCTCCCATTCCCACGTACACCCTCTGCTCTGGGGGGTAGCTCAGGCCACCGAGCAGTTACCAGTGTCAAACACCAAATACAGAACTGCAGAAAAATGTAGTTTGGAAAATTTTGTACTCTGTTTTGTGTTGGGAAACCCAACACCACAACGAGTGGCGTTCTTTACGTTTGTTACGAGTTGTTATACGTATGACCGAGCTGTGGGTCTGAACAGCAATCCTACAGAGAAGGCTCTTCACCTTTGCAAGAACGGGGCTCGCCCTCATCTCTCAACACTCAGTGTTCCCAAATATTCTTTTCACACTCGTACCCTCCATGTATAGTCACATCCAGTTCAGATGTATAGTCACATCTATCACGTTAGTACTATCCCACGTATACAGCCCAGGCGCGCACACCTTGTTTATACCCAGACACTATCTAGAAGGCATCCAGACCTCGAGGTCTGCTGTACCTCGAGCAGGCGCACGGGCACTTGTGGTTGGGGAAGGGGGAACAGAGAGCTCATCCCTAACAGCCTCCCCTCATCCTCCAGCAAACTCCAAGGAGGAGGCAGCATCTCATTCCCAAAGAGACCCTCTGAACAGGCGTTCAGGAATGGTCAAAACCAGGTCACGCACTCAAAAAGCAAACGCAAAGCCTCTGGAAATGTGAAGGAGCCATAGTGAGGAGGTGAGAGGATGTGGAGGTTTTTCTCCCCAGGAGCCAGCAGCCAAATTATTTTGCATATCATTACAGAGAGTTAACATTGGAGCATTTGCCTTCTGCAAGACCAGAATGAGCCTCTCGCCTCCAGCTGTCCGTCGCTGGATCTGCGGATGGTGCATCTCTTGGGCTTTATTCTTACCGCTGTTAAAGATCAAACCTACAAGAGGTAAACACTCAATCTACAAAGAAAATCAAACCCAGTTTTCTGCTACCCAGAGGGAGAAGTCAACCCTGATGGTCAGAAGGAATCCAAAGCTTCTTCCACTAAGATGCATTTCTACCCATCACGGTTAAAGAAAAACGGCTGACTCCAGCTGGAATCAAATGCGCTCGATGTTTTGGTCCGAGAGTGCTGTTGAATAGGCGGAGGGCACGGCCTGGGATGCGTTTATTTGCGCTCTACGCAGAACAGGTGATGGGCTGATTTTCACAGGCTGCTCTAAAATGGATTTTAATTCTACTGCTGGTTTATCTCAGTCGCTTGTAGCTCCCCGAAGTAATCCTGATGATTTGGAACACCTTTTGACATAATCCCTGAGCCAAGGACTACTGGGGCTTCGCTTCGTCAGTATGCATCATCTCAGTAATTAAATGTATCAATTAATCTCCCAGCACTCCTCTGGGATTGAGGCACGTCCTCTTGAGGATGTTTCTTTCGGGTGAAACTTGCCACTAGTTTGAGTCAAGCACCAAGCCCCACGCTGCAGCTTACCCGGCTGGGGAGTTTAAGCGAGATTTCTTTTGTCCAAGGCGCACCCCGTCCGAGGACGGCCTGGCATTTCAGAGCAGTCTTAGTGCGACAGCAGCGCGTTTCCTTTTCTGGTAGGCAGAAAGCTGATCTCAGTTTTCCTACCGTGGATTTCACATGGTTCTTCAGCCTGTTATCAGCCCTCTTGCTGACAGATCCAGACTTTTCCAAGAACAGAAATCACATCATCTGGCCTTTTGCAAACTTGTGGGTCAGTTGAAGTGATGAAGTCATACTGTGGCGTTTGTAAAAGGATTGCTCAGAAGTCATCTGAACAGCTTCATTTCTTCCCTGTCTCCCTCAGAATTCTGCTTCGGTTGAAAGCAAGCCACCACACCACATCAACAGCCGTTCCCATGCTGCCTGCTAAGAACCCCTGCTTACGCCTGTTAAGGGACGAGGAACCCGCAGGACGAACGAAGCAAATGTAGGCGGCACATCCCGGACGGCACCTCATGGCAGTCCCCGTATCCTGCTCACTGCTGGGATGGATGCAATATGCAGGAAACTCCAAGTACGCAGCTCCTCACCATACCGCAACGTAGTATCATCAATTAATTTTGTTCTGAATTTAACAATGACAAAAATTTGTCAGATTAATATTTAGAGAGTGAAATACTGTGTCAATGGGACAGAAAGGGCTTCTCCAGGCAACCTGTGGAGAAGAGTCTGGCAGAACAACGACCTTTGATTAATCTTTTTTCTGTCTGTTCTTGCCCAACGAACCTCCCAGAATGGGTTTATTGGGTCACTGCCTGATCATCGGAAAGCAACAACTCGACTCACTACTGACTTTCTGACTTGCGGAGGTAGCTTAGAAAAGGAATTCAGCATCATATTCTCATGGCTCTGATTTCACTTCCCCATGCATTTCACACTTCTGAGAGCTCCAGGGTGTCCAGCAGCATTGCTTTTCGAAACTACTCTTGAAAAAAATCAGGTTTCTCACTAATATTCGGAGAAAAATCTGAAAAGCAAAGAAATTCCTTGCTTTCCCTCAGTGGCCACTTCTCTGAGCAAAGACAGAGTTCATTTCTTTCCTGTTATTTTCGGTCTCTTTGCCAAGCCCTTACAGCTTTATTTGGCAAAAACAGTGGGAGAAGTTTTTTCAATGACACACCACTAAAATTGGAGACAATATTCCAGGTATAGTCATAGCACTGCAAGGCAGGGGCACTAAAGGGAGATTAATATCTACTTCCTTCATGATCTGTAACTCATGTGTCATTTGCTTCCCAAAATCAGCAAGGAGTGTCCATGATAGGCTTCCCTCTCCCTGAGCACTCAGTAGTTTGGATCAGTTCCTCTAACCACTTACAGAAATGCAGATTTTTCTGAAACAATTCTTGTTTTCACTTTCTGGTTTTCATAAATAGTGTACATCTCTGTCTCTCCTTCTTGTAAATTCAACTAGTTTCAAGATGACAAGAGGTCGCTATCTGCAGCACGTCCTGGCAGCTGGTTCCTGCAGACCCTCTTCTTCAAGGTTTCATTGGAAGCAGCTTTAGTGCCGGGGCAGGAGTGGGAGGAAGCAGCACTCTAAACACATTGAGGACCATACGAGGTCATGAAAGATTCGGTGACAGACAGACTTCTGAACTTTTCTTTGGAAGACAGGGAGCGGAAAGGTGCGCGCAGTCCTTTGTGAGAAGCGATTCTCGAGCAACCTGCTGCGGGGAATGCGTGGTCGACACGGTGCTCGGCTACTGGGCAGAGGTTGGAGAGCTGGGAATGGGAAGGGCCAGAGCTCTGATCACAGTCAGGCAACACCGCTGCTGGCCATAAACCAGGGAAGGATGCCCTGGAAGGCCCAGCATAACCACTCTCCTGACAGGTAAGGGGGTTGCTATCTAGTGACGCCAAGGGGTCTACAAGGGTAGAGACCTCGAGACCTACCCGCAAGTTCAGACTGTGTTCTCCCACAAGAGGAGTTCCTTTGGGTTTACAGCAAAAGCTGGTGAAGGATAATACCACATAAAAGCCTGTTTGCTCATCACTGGTCAGGGTTGCAGCAGCTTGCCTTTTCAGGAATGACAGAATTGTTAAATTCAGTTCGTTTTTCAAACTAAAACTAAGTGATGAGCAGATAAGCCGCAGACAAGGACAACCTCTTGCAGGCTGGATGCTCCCCCCCGCCCAGTACACGTTAGCATCCATCCGTCCTGCCCGAGAGACGCTGACAGCAGGGGAGCAGACTTCCAGACCCGCTGCAGTGCAATCCCCACCACAACAGAAAGCAGCAACAAAACCAGATCGACTCCAAATCAATTCCATCTGCACGTGGCAGATTCACTGATGGGGACACTGAAGTGTTTCAGAGCTTGTCAGGGTGGGTTCAGCTAGTGAAGGCAGTAAATCTCTTCAGCAAGATGATCCAACTGCTGAAGAGTAAAAGAAGAAACATGTGAATCTCTTGAAGGCACTGAGATATTTTTAACATAGTTCCTCTGCCCCTCTCACTAACAACGGAGCATTCCCAAGTAGGAACAGTCTCCAGAACTAAACCAACTCCAGTGGCAAGGAAAAAGCACAGCTAGAAAACTATTCTAGTTGAGGGGGAAAAAAAGAGTTTGTTTGTCCCAGCAAATCACACATACCTTTTCAGTATTTCATTTAGTCTTGCTGGATCTTACAGCATTTTTGCAGTTTACAGCAGATAATTTCCATCAGGCAAACCTAAACAAAGCCATCATTTCACTTGCTCTGAAGACGTTCAAAGCTCATGTCCCATGCTGTGGTTTCCCTCCAGTGGCATAAGCAGTAAGCTGCAGTTCTCCCCAGGGAGAGGCCTTCAGAGGAGACACGGCACTGAACTATCTTACCACTAAGTAACATTTCGCTGTTCATTGCTCCCAGCCTTCACTCAGCTCTTAGACTTCCCCTTCCACTGCTTGCCCAGGCCGAGAGAACGCACCAAGGATTCAAAACAAGTGTCCGAAAGAAGTCGCACGGACCTGCTCGGAAGTAGCTGTGAGCCCTGCCCCATGCAGAGAATTCAGATTGCCCCAAGGCTGCCGACTGCAAAACATCGGCATTGGCCCAATCTGCTTCCCCAGCAAGCATCATCTTGGGTTTTTTTTCTTTTTTAAACTTCTATAATGCAATAGTTATTGCTATACTTGTTAAAAAAGTGACAGAGGACGAATGATGATAAAGAACACAACTTGTGAAGGTGCAACCTCAGCAAAAAACCCTTGACCAACAAATAAAATCAAAGTGACTCCATACCTGAAATGTACTTGCTTTCGGAAAACAAAGCCGCCTTCCATGTTTCTGGCAAGATTTCAGGCCAGCAAAAAGTAGCTTTTCCATCATTAAATACAACGCAGTCACTACGCCACAAAACTCGGAGTCCTTTTGAAGGACAGGAGTTTAACCTTACTGCCTTCTTGTCACCATCGCTCCAAATCCTTTCTCTTCATTTTTACGACATATATACACATACACACATTTTTCTGTAATTTTTCCCACTTACATTTAAAATATCTTTCTCTGCATTATTTAGTCTTGTTTTCAGAATCTAAACCACTATCAGTAGTGCACTGAATAGAGATGTGAATAGATAGAATGTAAAACTCATCCACAGATTTAAACATGTCAGAATATATGCTAGCCCAGAATTACCTTCATTCCTGTCTAAATCTTCGTTATTTCTAATTATTAGTTAATGAAGTACGGAAAGTTCCTGTTTCACTGCCATTTAAGAACACCACTTTCCTTGTCCTTCAGGTAGTCTGACCGCAGTGAACCCTGACTTGAATACACACGTTATTCGACATTTTAATGCACGAGAGGCAGGGTGTCACACACACTGCTAGGCTGTTTCTTTCTAAAGCGGATCCCAACCTGAAAAAAGAAATTTCTCAGTGAGGACCAATATCCCAGCAACTATAAGATTTGAAGTGACACTGGATTTGAATTCTATAACCAGGGGAAATAAGAACCTTTGAATTTTTTGTTAAAATGCAGCTCACCTTTCAATTTTGAGTTATCAATTATTAACATAAAACTTTCCAAAATTCCATTGGTATGAAACCCACCTACAGGCTGAGGAAAAACAATTCATAAAGAATATATTCTCCCAGAAAATTCTGAAAACATATGCTATATGAAGTGTCTCTGTCATCACAGGAACCCCAAAACTAATCAGCAAGTGAGAATACAATCCTTTGCTCATTTTTGTCAAACAAAAATATTCAAGTGTCAAATATCCCACAGTATAAACCTCTCCGCTTACTCCTACCAGGGCCATTGGGACTCCATACCCCATGTTTTTATATCTGGTAAGTTTTGGGTTTTTTTAAATCAAACAAAAATCAAATCAAACAAAAAACAAATCAAACAAAACCCAATTAAGACAAAACTGGTTTTATTTATAGATTAATTTACAGCAGCTACTGAAGATTTAAAATTGATACAATTTTTCAGGTTAACAACTTATATCCACTACTCACAGAGAGTGGAAGTGTTAAGGAATTCTTTTTTTAACCCACCTAACTTGATTTATTTTAACATTTTACATCAATTAGTCCCTTTTTCTTCTTGGAAAGTAAACATCAGCTAACACAGGCGCAATGGAAGTATTAGTACTGAGCAGAAAATAAAGCCTCCTTAGAAGCATGATTCCAAAAATCCCAGTACAATGGGGAGCCAGGCTGTGGGGTGCCCAGCAGATGCAGGCAATGTTTCTGCTCACTATCCAACCACTGGAATTTGTTTTTAAAAAAAAAAATCATCATCTTTTTGGTATCTTCTGCTATGGGAGACAGCAGCTGCTGCCAAACACCACATTCACCAAGTGAATGTGAATCACTTCTTCCAGGAACACCAGTGCAGTCTGGCCTCCTTACTTAGCCAGCTCAGTTCCACCGTAGTACTATTGCTAGGGTTTTTCCAGGATCTGGCATTACCTGAAGGGCCCACGAATGACAGCCGCCTCCAGGATATAAAGTTTCAGCTTAAGAGTGGCCACAGTAGAATTTCCAGCCTAACATAAATAACAAATTAACCTTCTCAGTTCCAACAGAGGACAATATTCCGCTTTGTCTCCTGCCAGTGGTGAAGGAGAGAGACCTTTCAGACTTCATCATGTTTGTAGGAAGAAATGGTACGTGTTGGTGCACAGGATGCAATCCAGAGCCAAGGATCAAAGATATTTAAATGAACCTTCATTCGGCTTCTGTTCAGCTTGAGAGCCAGAGCGCAGCAATTTCTTTCTGCTGATACAAAGTACTTGCCCTTCCTGTCGGTGCGATTATGACCAGAAGAAAACTTGGATTAATCGCTGCTTCTTCACATCACTGTGGCACTCTGGGCACTTCTTCCTCATCTATAGAAATAAATGAACAAAATACATAGATAATATATTAAATTTCTCTACCAAGTTTGTTATTGTCCAATATGAACTATAAGCCACACTAGTCCTTTGACAGTCCCCAAGATACCATATCTACTATTTTAAAATGCAGCGTTACTGTGCAGTAGGTTACTTAACTGCTAGTAATAAAAGGAGAAAGAAGAAAGCCTCCCATTGAGCTATCAAAAAACTTTACAGCCACTGCCTCAGATTAATTACAGCTATGACTTATCTGTAAGACTAAAATACAGGAACGAGGAAATACAGAGCCTGCAAGAGCCATTGTGAAGTACAGATGTACTTGTTATTAGTAAAATCCCGTAAGATGGCTGATGATTTCCCTAAACTCCAGTTTCCTCTTGCACAGCTGAGAAGGAAGTGATCTCCTGGGCATACCAGGACATCGGTGATACACAAGAGTCTGGTAGGGGAACCAAGTGCATTTATTTCTTCATACCACCACACACCTTTCTCGGTTACAGCAGAAGACTGGGGACATGAGGCAACCATTTCTCCACCCAGGTTTCAGTTTGCTTCTTCACTAATCTTAAAGTCTGGTCTTTAGCCATTTGACCTGCAGATGAACCCCAACTGTTCTTTTTATATCCTGCAAACTACGAGTAAAACTAAAATGCTCTGCTTATTTCAGAAGTGAGATAGTAAAAAAAAATTTTTTTAAAAAATTAATCTTTGTGACAAAATTGCCGGCTCAGTAGGCTAAAATGATGGTTACCTACATCAGTGGCACTGCGCAGGCTTCCCTACAGTATGGAGGTTCATCACTGTAACAAAAGATGTAGACTCCAAAGTAGGTTTGGGCACTAGTATTTTGATTCCAGAAACATAAATTGAAATATGATAAATGGAGAAGAGGAAAACTCACTTTACCTCCCAGTAGACAGTGATTTGTCAAAGAGCTCTGTAAATTTTATGTATAATCTGTAACTGTGAAATCTTGTATTATTTGCCCATATTACATATAGCCCAAATGAGAGTAGCTCAGTCTCTCTGGAATACCTACAGAAAGACCATGAATAAACGATGCATTTAAACATTGAAAAGCAGCAGTACACCTCTGCACAGAAAACAAAACACACACGCAGCGCATATTGGCACAGTCTCTGCAAGGCTTCTCCTAACGCATTGAAAATCACCCAACATGCACCGGCACTAATCCCTCTAATACCCCTCCAGCTGCAGGGAATTCTGTCTGCTCCTCCAAAAGCTTCCAAAACATTCCACAATTATTCACCACCTCTCCCCACCACTAAGCTATTTCAGTAAAATAACAAACTGGAAAAGACATCACAATTTGCAAAACCCAAGTCATTGTTTTCTCAGTGATCGCTTGTTAGTCACTTCCTCATAGGACAATAAGCACCAAAGTGCTTTTGTGCTGAAGAAACCTAGTGAGTAACTTGTTAGCAAAGAAAAGAGATGAGTTTTCGAATCCAGCCCAGTCAGTGGTGACAAAGCCCGATGCCATCTGATGAGAGTTCAGAGCTCAGGCACAACAAAGGTGGTTGCTCATTTCCTGCTGGTAAGGGTACCTCTACCACAAACACAGCCCTTGCCACGAATGGCGCCAATTGTCCGTCCAACGAACCAACGCATGGGTAGGAAAGCAGATGGAATTTTTAGGAGATGGTTCCTCTAGGATTGGTTTCCGAGAAACATGGAATAATCTTCTTCCTGTTTGCAGTCCTCTGCTCTCAACCAAGCTGTTGTTCCTTCTCATCTGCATGACTAGCAGAGAACAGTTTTGCCTCATCACTGGGAGAAGCATCACTCCATCAGTCCTCAAGTAATATCCCAAACTACAAGATATTTCACTTTTCATTAACTGAACGACACTTGAATTGTATCATAAGCAAGGTAACATTACTGTATACTGAAAACATTCATCACTAGAAAGGTACGCCGAAAGTGAGGTAAGAAAAGATGATGAGACCATGCAGTTTCATGTTCTCCATAACAAAGACTATAGAATGTCAGTCATGTCGAGCCTTAAGGAGTGCTTGAACCGTAGAGCAAAAGGTCTCAGCTGGTGAGAAGATGCTTCTTACATCCCCCACACCCAATAGTTTGTTGTTCAGAGCAAGAAAAAAATCCTGTTCTTCGAAATAAGGACTTTGATGTATGTTGTCTATGGAGAAGGCAAATGGATCACACTGTTGGTGTATATAGAAAGACTCCAAAGGTGCGCTTATGAAGGACAGGATATCCACAATGTGTTTTCTTGAGAACTGGAAGAATATTTTGCCTGTCCTTTTTAAACAAGCTGGGCATTAAACTGAACTAGCAAGAAGCAGGGTCAAAATGACAACAAAAAAATGAGATGGTTCTTCACATAACGTTTGGCTAAGCTGTGGAAGTGCTTGCCGTGGGACACGGATGACAAGTTCGTTTGTGTTCAAAGGGAACTGGATAATGTGATGGAAATGCATCAGAGGTTTCTTAATATACAGAAGCAACCTTTGGCTCAGGGAGTTCTTGTGCTGCAAATAGCGTCAGGGCTGAGAGATTACCTGCAAGAATCATCACTCATGCCTACCATGTTCTTTTGCCCTTCCCTAGCCATCCTTTTTTGGCCACTGTCAGAGACAGAATGCTGGGCTGGACAAACCTTTACTCTGACACAGTATGTCTGCTATTACTCAGTACGTCTGCTATTATGTTCTAACTATTTGCTTCAAGCTATATCTGTCTTTCCTGATCTTTACAAATTATAAGACTCTATTCGCCTCACAGGGCTGTGGTATGCTACCACAAAGCAAAGCTCTGATTCACCTTGCTAAGAAAAACACAGATACTTTCTTCCCCCTGACATCACCTGGTACAACATGGAATGAAGTTTCACTGTAACTAGCAAGATTATTCAGGTAAGTGGCAAATATGGAAGTCATTAATAACAAGTGACCCATGCGGAATGATTCATTCCTCAAACATGTCTTTGTATTGGCTATCTGACTAGAACAGAAAGACTTCTTCCAGTTGGAAGGGCCCTACAATCATCATCTAGTCCAACTGCCTGACCACTTCAGGGCTGGACAAAAGTTAAAGCATATTATTAAGGGCACTGGGGCATCGACCACCTCTCTAGGAAGCCTGTTCCAGTGTTTGACCACTCTCTTGGTAAAGAAATATTTCCTAATATCTAGTCTGAACCTCCCCTGACACAGCTTCAAACCGCCCCCACACATCCTGCCGCTGGATCCCAGGGGGAAGAGAGCAGCACCTGCCTCTCCACGTCCCCCCCTCGGGAAGCTGTGGAGAGCAATAAGGTCACCCCTCAGCCTCCTTTCTCCAAACTAGACAAACCTGAAGTCCTCAGCTGCTCCCCAAAGGACGTGCCTTCCAGCCCTTCCACCAGCTTTGTTGCCCTCCTCTGGATGCATTCAAGTACCTGATTCTGAAATACAGTCTACCTAGGAGACCAGACTACTTTAATTCCCAGTCTGAGAGAGGTGCAACCAGAAAATGGGTGATTAAAAAAAAAAAAAAAATTGAGGCTGAGCAAATTCTATGATTTACTTATGAGTTATGAAAATGCCTATTAACTTGGGGATTAAGGAGAAAAGCAAACCTCAGAATTACCAATTTCTACACAAAAACCCACAGAACAGGGCAGGACAATTGCTCAATATACAAGTTCTAATTTTGTGGATTCTTAAGCTGACGAAACAACAACTAGAAGTTAAATTTTACCGGCAAAAGGAGAGAGTTTTTCCCCAGACATTCGTAAGATAAAAATTTATGGTCTGAGACAACATAATCTCCCTATGGGATAATAAATATTTGCCTAACCAAAAAAAATCTCCAGGGAGAGAACTCATTATGTTCCTTAATCAGCTCAAGTATCAAGCAGCAGAGATTATAAACACGTGCTAGTAAAATTCCTGTCATGACTGTCCTAGAGTCTTTTCTGAAGCTGAGTATGCCGACTGTCAGATGTTCATCCCCCCCTTTATACTTCGGCATAAAATGCACAATCGAGTATTTAGTGCTAATGCCCATTCAAGGCAATTGGTTTGACTGCCCAATCTGCAGCAAACATGAGATGCCTTCCTTTGGCCTTCTTGTACTTTCTTACATATATGTCTTATAATCCAATACTTTTGGATTGAAACATTTTTAAAGAAATATGGCACAGCAGACTGAGGATGAAATTCAGTTGAACAGCTATTCTGAATTCCCTCTAGGAGATACATGTCTGAGAAATCAGTCTGGACATTATTCTATAGTCCTCTTGGACCAAGTCTGTCTTGGCCGTTATATTTTATTTGGGTGTTAGTATACTGCTTATTTTCTACACTTAGCTGACATAATTCAGTGTCTTCTTCCTGAGAAAGAGACCTTCCTCTGGAACTTGGAATGACTGATTATTTTGTACTGGCTTATAGATTCAAAGGTTGAAGAAATTTCTTCTCCTTCTGTACTGTTTTCAGGGCGGTTCCTGAGCTCCATTGATTAGTAGCCTTCTTCACCACCTAGGAACACTGAGGAACCACTCACTCAACTCTTGTATTAGACTTCCATGCCCGGAGTCACATACCTGGCTGCCAAATCAAATGTTGGGCAAGATGCTACCAAACACATGCACTGTGGGATCAGTTACATCCTCTTACCTAAAGAGTTTCAGCCGCCAATTTACTCAGCCAGGAAAACCAAAGGACAGGACAACAGAGGAGATACTTGAGCATGAATTTGCCTCATCTCATGACAGTGCTTTAGAGTAGGTTTTTAGATGGGGAAAATTATGAAACTAAGCAAGAAAAAACTAAAATAAGGGTTCAGATGTAGAAAACACCATTTTGTTCAAGTTGACTCCACAGCTTGTTGCCTGCATAGCTCTAGACGGGAAAACATCTGGAGGAAGCTCACAAGGAGCTGCAAAGGTGTAAAAAAGACAGCATAAGGCTGAGGTCTACCTCCAACCACATCGCAGAACATGGAAAGTCATGAAACAAGTGGTAAATCTTCCATCAGGACTTAGAATTCCTCTGTTTACAGAGAGAAAACCTGTTTCCAGGGCTGACCACATGGTTCTCCTAAAAAGCATAAAATTTGCCAGCAGTTTCAGGAAAAACTGAAACCAGTAAACAAGATAACCTTTAAGAACTGCTCCCAGCATGTTTTGCAGCAAGTGAAGTCACATAATGGACATTTAAAAGGCACATCATCCTCAGATTTGCAGTTAAAGCACTGGAATCTTCCTAAAAGAGAGGGGAGGAGAGGGGAAGAGAAAGAGGGAGAAAATGACTGAATTCCAGTAATCACCTGTGAAATACTCCTTCATGCACGTTTCCAGTGCAGTCCAGAAATCAATGACCATGAGCTTTATGAACTACCTTAATAGTGCAATACTTGGCCCTGTTACATTATTTCTTTCACATGACTTCACTCAGTCTCTCAGTGCTTCAGATCCCCATTTAGAAACTGAGGTTACATCCTCACTTTACAAGGAAGCTGTCGAGAAAAATCTGTAAGTTCTCAGGAAACTATTACTTCATTGTGATAAAGGCAATGAAGTACTTTGACAGAACATATGCAAGTGGCAGAAAGTACAAATTCTACTTAGCAAACTGCACTAATCATTATTGCACCTGAGCAAATACAGGCATGAACCAGACATAATTTAACAGATCATTAGCATAATTCTCATTTCTGTAACTTACCTTTATTCCCGAGCACTAGAGAACTGCATCCAAAATCTCACGTATACCTACCACACTCAGGCTCCATCTCTAGGGGAAAGATAGGCACAGCTCCAGAGCCTGTGGGTGCTCTCACGTTACAGGTTTCTTTTGATACTTTGGCCTTTGGCACCTCAAGTTTGCTTTTCTGGTTAAAGCAGAAGGAGGAAATCTTGCTCTGAATTTTCTCCGGCACCTCACCCTTAGAAGTGGCTGCATCTGGTTATAAAAAAAACCAAAACCCGAGCATACAAAACAGTATAATGCAGAACACAATACACAGACTCTGCAGAACAGACTCTGCACAACACCATTAGCAGTAAGTTCAAAGTTCTCATTGTATAAGAGGAACAAACCAATTTGAATAAATATTTTTTTATACCATACTGCCTGGTAACAGAAGTTTCTGATACTAACACACATTATTACTGAAAGGGACTCTTTATATTGAAATAGTTCCATGGCAAATTCTTCCTAGACACAGTGGATCTTGATCCACTCCTGCCCACACCTCACTTGGGTGCAAAAATTCTGCATTCACCCGTAACGCACTTCACAGTTTAAAAGATGGCACTATAACTAATTTTATTCTGGTTTCCTTGCACTTCTCCATCTCCCATTGCCTTTTATCTTACACTTTTTTTTTTTTAATGCAATTTGGACATGGCCAATTGCTTTGGTCTTCCTTTACACACCTAGGGAGGCCCTAGCCCACGGCTAAGGCTGTTGGACACTAGCCATCATAATAATAAATAAGATTCTAAACTTCAGACAGAAATTCATTCCCAACCTTGTAGGTGGCTGTTTTCTCCTTTAGTGCACCAGCTCTCCAAACTCAGAGGGCTCCCTTCACCTTGCGCCTGCTGTTGCCATTGCTTCTCTCCCTCGCCACAGACCATTCCAGTCAAGTCTTTACACATCTGTTTGAACTGCTCTTTGTGATGAGGGCGCACAAACATGTAAAACCCTGTCCAAAAGAAAATACAGTCAAATTCATAGGAAAATAAACGCCTGACCATGGAAGACGCCTTGCTTTGGAGAGGAGAAATTCTTTGGGAGCTGAACAATATCAGCCATATTCCTCAGAGTATCTTCACATTGGTGGAACACTTGATGCTTTTCTTGATTTTATAATCATGGGGTTTTCCTTGCCAGAAGACAGATGAGTATTTAGTATTGAAAATAATCTCAACTTACCTCATAATTTTCCATTATTTACAGCTAAGCATAAATACCTGATCCAGCCCTTCACCTGACAACTGGTCTAGGGAAATCAGGTATATACACAATATCTGAAAAGACTTTCTCAAAAAGGAAATCTCTTGTTTCTGTTTGGTTGACAAGGATTCACAACACATACAGAAATTCTAAAAAATCCCAATTAGGACTTACTGCCAAGCACAGACAGTTCTACCACAAAGTACTCTGAGATCAAAACATTTGCTCAGTAAAGATACTGACTCTCTGGGAGAAAAAATGCTGAGGGGGAGATTATGAGTCACAGTGCCCCACAGTTCATTTCCGTCCCAGTCTTCACTGCTTCAAGACTAATCTGACTAGTTAATGCACCAGAAAAAAATTATTTTCTAAAAATTTGGAGACTATGACATCTGTTCAATGTCAATGGAATACTTGTTGTTATTTCCCAAAGACAACAAACTAAACTACATCAGCGCTTCCCAGCAGACACTGGATGCATCATTTCCTGCAGAGTTCACATGAGACAGGGGGCAAGGTGGGACTGAGGTGTTACCTAGCACAAGACAAGGTGTCTCCATCAAGGCAATCAAGACCAGCATATAGCCCCTTTTCTTCTTTTTTTTCCCAACAATAAAGCCCAATTTCAAATTTTGAAAACTTGTAGCTTCCTAAATCCTTTCACCGTTAAACCCATGAAAGGAAACAAACCCAAAACAAACCACTTCTGAGAAAATAAATATCAGCTGGAAATTTCTAGAAGATTATTATGAAGGATAAGGATACTAAGTTATGACACAGTTCCATAACTATTCCCAGGTAAAGCTCTGGAGAAGAAGAGTGAATCGTAAGTGTGGCTGCTTATCCCAGAACCTGGAAGCGATCTCAGAGCTTAGCACCAGTACAGCAACCCAGGGTCATGAGAACAAAACGGAGTCAGAGCAATAGTCGGCACTGTCTTTTCTAAAGAGCAGTCACTTGTAGTAATTGAGGAGGAAAAAAGGTAATAACATCATTTGACTGAGGTTAGCTTGACTGAATGTTAGGACCGGAATTACTGAGGTCTTATTGCGTGTTTTTAATGGACAATTTCTAACTGAACAGAGATAACGTTTTATAACCTTGACATTTTCTGCTCTCTGACTGACATTCATTTAACACATCTTTCCTGCTGCTCCATTTATCCGGTTTGCTAAACCAAAAGATGGGAGAGGTAAAGTTTACCAGTGCTAAAAGTTTATCCTATAAGTGGAGAATTTGCAAACCAATGACCAGTGAAAGATTAGCGCTCACATGGGATCACAGCACCTACATCTTGTTTTCAACTAAATAAAAACGATTTAAAAAAAAAAACCCTTACTTTGTAGGAGATGAAAGTCTTCTGGCCTCTCAGTGGTGAGGGCTGCTATCACCGATATCATAGCATCATAGTTATCTGTCTTCTTGTAAGCCAGCAATGCTTCATAGAAACGGCTGTAAGTGCTTTTGTTCAAAGCTCTTTTCACGTCGTTGAGATAGGTAGCCCTGACGACCTGGTGGGGATCTCTCCTAGAGCTTGAAGCTTTTTCAGTGTCTTTCCTTGGAGCTCGGCTGGCGTTCTGCCCTGAGAGACAAAGAACACACGTGAGCAGGGCTTGGGGAGGAACAGAGACAAACAGGTCGCTCCTTTGTCACTCCTGTTTTCATTCAGAAGGGGGGTCCTGGACTGCTTCAAAGCGGTAAAGCCAACAGCGCCCACACAGCCACCGCCTCCACCGGCACGGCCTTGGGCAGAGCCAAGGCCTGCTCCTGGAAATGGCAATGAGCAAATTAGTTCTGGGGGTCACTTTTAGCATATTCTGGAGTTTTTTGATCTTTTAAATGGAGAAACGTGTCAGATGGTCACTAGGGAATAAGGAAAATGTGACACAGGAGACGCTGTGGATGGAGGTCAGCAATAAATCAGGTTTTGTGCTACACTGGAGGTGTGGAAGCATTTTAAACAGATGGCTTAACCAACTATGCTGGCCTGACACACGGGCAAGCAAACTGCGGAGAGCAATTTTAAAGAACATATTTCTCACACCTTATTAATAAAAGGAGAAAAGGCGTGTGTGTGTTCGTGTGTGTTTCCCAACAGGAAAAGAGAATGTCAAAAAAGAATAACTAACCTGCAATAACATACAAGACAGCACAAGAGCAGCGTAGGAGTACGACAGAAGGAGCAGCTATGAACATCCTGCTGAACTCCAAGGGGACTTCTGTTCAAAGTGTCAGTCTTTGATTTCTGATATGTTTTAGAGGAAAAAGTTCTGTTTTGCTTATTACAGGCATGCCAATATGGATGAAGTATACTTCATAAGTATAAGAAACTGGTAAGAAACTGATTTAAATTAACCAGCCCCATCATTTGTTATTTAGATCTTTATTCTCCACTAAAGAACTTTTAAAGAAGTTAAAGAAGATAACGAAGTTTTAAAAAGATGAGCTTAGTTCAGTTTCCTGAAAGGGGAAAAACATGGGTGTGAATCTTATAATCAGCATCTTTTATTGCATATCATACAGCTTTGAGACTTTCACAGGAGCATACTCTACTTAAGGAGTGAGGAACAGAAATAATATGTGCATTTATTGCTATTATTTTCTCTATTACTTTGATTTTCACAGAAACTTGTTACCACTAAATCTCATGGACCTCAGGACAAAATAATTACCAAAGATTCTATTTTGGTTTGTATTTTAAGAACATTTGAACAAAACAGGAAAACAAATCAAAAGAAACATGGCTTCATACATGAAAAGCTTTTAAAGCCTTCCAGGAAACATTGCCCTTTTTTTTTTTTTAAAAAAAAAAAAAAAGAAGGATTAGCCTTTGACTATTCTTTACCCTGTAAAGAAAGACTTCTAAGCTGTCCAACTATCCTACTCATTTCCTTGTGAGAAATACAAAAAATTCCCAGCTGTTCTCAGGAAGATCTGTAATCAAATCATAACTGAGCCTTTGACTTCAAAGATAAATATTGGACAGTATGAGATTAGAGGGATGCATACAGAGATTCCGTGCAATTGTGAGAATACATTTGCTAGTCTGTTTCTGCAGAAAAAACAGACTGTCCACACGAGGAGCGTACACATTACCAATAACAAAACAGGAACTGTTTTCTTCTTCATACCTGGATTCATATTGACCTAATCTAAAATTACATTCCTTAAATGGCTCTTTCACAAGCCCTGGACAAACAGGAAGCCAGCAGTCTTGTGCATAACTCACCCTTTCCCTCACTGACGTATGCCAGGTCAGTCTCTAGTGCAAACTTCTGGCTTTTGCCAGTTTCTTTCATATCCACCTTGATTTAATTTATTGGCTTTTGTGTTTCGTTTTGTACAATCCTTGCTGAAAATTCTGAATTACCATCACTCCTACTTACAGATAGCGAGCCACTGTGCTAAGTGAACACAAAAAGCATTGGTGCCCCCCAGGAGAGATTACAGTCAGTGACGAAATAAAACATAACATGTATTACCTTGGGACCGTGTTTTTATTTAACATGAAGTGTACCTGCACTATTCAGTCCTGTTGTCAAGTGGAATCCGCCCCGGTTCAAGTGGAGCCCAGGGTTTAGCTGAGTGCACGAGTCTTTCGAGAATGCTGTCTTCTGCTGACTCTGTCTTTCTTCTGTTAAATCAAACCAGTCCATTAGCAGTGAACGTAGGGAAGAATGAACACAGAATGGTACATTTTAAAGTATGCCATTCTCTGCTGAAAACACCTGAAGATGTAGATGCATTTCTCTGATAAGAGGGGATGAGCTAACACCCTGGTTTTTTTAGGACTTTATTGTTCCAGAGTTTCAAAGATTTCACAAGCTCTGTCAGGACATGATTACCCTCTATACACTGTTCTGGTGGCACCATGTGGGTAGCAAAAAAGACGGAGGAATACACACAAAGTTTTTAAATTCACAGACTAGCTTAAAGATTTAAATAGATCTGTAAAATCCCCTTTTGAAATAAAATGGCATCATTATAACTATGCAGAAACTGATGCTCAGGCATCTGTTGTGTGCTTATAGGAAGGCAGGCAAGAGGATCATGCAAAGCAGAGACTTAGCTCAGTATCGATTAAACTAAACTGCTTTCCACCCTTACACTTCTACATACTAGCCACATCTTGCTCTACGATTGGACAACATCCATCAAACAGTACAACTGCCTGCACAGTGCTGAAACAAGCTTCTCACCTATTTTCTTGGCCAGTATCTCTCTCTCTTCCCGCAGGAGGCTGTGCTCAGGTTTGTAGCCACAGCCCACTCCAGTCAGATTGCAACATGCTTCATCAAACTGTTTTTTATGTTGAGGTCGAACAAACTGGTAAAATTCTTTCATTAGAGAGAGGGAAGAGGAGAAAAAAGAAAAAAAAAAAGAAAAATCAGCCCACAACAGGTAATAAATGCCACAGAAACCTACAATGGCAGGACTTCTAGGTTAGGTAATATGAAGATAAAAAGTGCTGCTAAATAACTTAAAATCTAAATACTGTTATCTAATATGACACAGAATCACAAAATCACTAAGGTTGGAAAAGACCTGTAAGATCATCAAGTCTAACCATCAGCTAACACCACCATGCCCATTAAACCATGTCCCACAACGCCTCATCCACACGTTCCTTGAATATTTATACAATAAGCACACTTCTAAGTTACACAAAAGTCAGCTATTATGCAAACTTCCATCAATATTATTACCACTGGGTAATAACTGTCATTTTTTCCCTGTAAATATGAAGTATCTTACCTCTCAGTGAAACAGGTACTTGCAGCAAAAGGTCATGAGCTACCTCATAAACCACAGGGTCAAAGTATCTGCCAGGCTGATACTCTGAATTACTACTGTTAATTTTACACCTCATCTTTCTTACTTACCATAAAATGCTTGCCAACCAAAAGCCTAAACGTCAAATGAACTTTAGGTTTCAGGTGCCTGTCACTTTCGCAAACTAGACTTAGGCCTTAATTTGGCAATCAAATGTTTTCTTATTTATATAGTAAGATCAGCAAATTGGGAAACAGACTGTGGCTACTATTAGTACTAAGTGCTCATACTGAGCTTCCCATTCGTTAACCTTAAAATTAACCTTAAACAATTTACAAGATGCATAACTAAGCTTTTTTATTTTATTAGATGAAAGAAGTCACAGAAAAATCTGCCCATTTGCTCACAAGTTGAGAGGGAAAGGAAAATTCACAGAGAAAACATTGTTAAAACTAGAAGAAATGTTGGTGGGAGTCCTGTTCTTGTCAATGCAGTTGTTAAAAGTCAAGAAAATACCAGCTAAACCAGTAAACTATCAATGCTTGCCCAGATCACTTACTTTACACTCACCGTTATTTAAATAGAAAATTTCTCTAGATACTCTGTCTGCTTATTTACTGCTTTAACACTGAACCCTTATGAATGCAGATACCCAGCTCTCACAATCACACTCTTGATGTTACCTCTTAAATCTCAGGGAATAAGCTATACTACTTTTAGGCAAAGCTTAAAATAACACAGGCTTCCATGGGATGTGATTTTTTTCAGACCTGTCAAGATGCAAACTAACGTATGATAATTAGATTGAGAACATTTTCTGTGTGATCTGGGGATATGACGTGATGAAAGTTAATGATTATCATCCTGATTGATCTGTACCTCAAATCCAAACCACTTACCTCTGAAGCACCCAAGTCTATTAAAAAGACAAAGGCCACGTCATATAAATATACTAGGGAAGCTGTAATACCTCTTAACAAGATATGCTTTTTTTCATCCTCTATAAAGAGGGAGCTCATTTGAGATAACATAGCATGGAAGTCATCTGTCTTCTTGTAGTGCTGAAGAGCCTTAGAGAAGAGATCATAGTTCTGTTGGCTTAGGGTCTCCTTCACTGTTGCGATGTACAGCGTAGCTCGGGCCTTCTTTGGCTCCGTTGGGTCTGCTTTCTTGTCAGCTTGCTGTGAAGACAGGAAGACTTTTCAGTAAATAGTATGACTTGAGGAGTTACTCTCATGTGAATTTGGATGGAAGCAATACATTTACAATTCTGCCAGCACACAGAACGACGAATGCTTTCAACTAACAGGTTACTGTCTCTTGCAATTATGGTAGTCACCAAAACAAAAAAACCCCCGTGTCCATGTATTATTTCCCAAAAAACCAAAACAGCTTCAGTGCCACAGAATAAACACAAATCTAACTGGGCCTACCTCCTGGAAATCTCCAATTAACTGAAGAACAAAAGTCTCTGAAGCAGGAAATACAGAAAACGGAAGGTGTTCAAACATTCTGGTTCCTCTAAGACATTTCTTGAAGACACTATACACACGAGCAAGCTAGATTACTCTCTCGTGCTGGGATACATTCTTCTTCTACAGTCACAAGCAGCAGACTTAAAAAGATTCAGAACAACCGCTCCTTTATGAAAGTGACTGTGCATTACAACGTGCTCACACACTTTGGACATACATGTCTTCATGACAAAAAACAGTGCCACTGGGGCAATCCCAAGGCACAAGTATATTGTTAATTTCCCCAGACGAATATTATACCTACTTCTAAAACATGAATCCCCCTAACATCTGTGAGCATTCATTCCCTCCCAGAAGCAGAGCGATGCCATTCACCTTCTCTGCTGACAAAACTGACTAATTCAGAGGAATATTCCTAGAGAAGGCAGCCAAGTCTCATTGCACAATTCTATTCTTAGGAGAAGGTTTAATAAGAGAAATAACATTTACTCCAAACCTTGGGGGCTAGGCTGACTCATCATGACATCAGACAGCAACAAACTGCAAACACAACCTTCTGCAACAAACCTGCTCCCTTCCTCACACCTTGGATATTATCGGCTTCAGGATCTGTGACTACTTTTACCAGTTTCGTTTGCAAGGTGACTGGGAGTCTGACAGACAGACAGCACCCAGTTAGGACAGTACCTTGGACAACTACTGGCACACACAATCACCCAGGGGATTCTCATTAATTTATCGTGACTCTTAAGCAACTAGCTGCATAATGAGTTAACTGAGTTCGGAGACAGTGCAAACCAACAATGCACAACTGCAAACATAACACACAACAATGACCCACCACAGGTGGGGTTAGGACACGATCACTTACCCAAAGCTCGTCAGTTATACTATTTGAGGCTCTACCAACAGCTGCACTAGATGACCGCCGTAGGTCCCTTCCAACTGAACTATTCTATTCTAATAAAAAATAATGAAACCACCCGCCACACCTGGTCAGTGGGAGAAGATGTTCGCAAGGTAGTCGCTGCCAGAGAACAATTCTTTTCACCTACTTGCCCTACCTGGACCTGTGCTTGATTGGATCTGTGATGTTTAGATTTGAGAAAGAGCATGACAGAAATAGACTTCAGATATGCATTGATGAATATTTACAATTTGGAGAAAAAAACATAATTGTTTTGGCATCAGTCATCTGTCTGCCTGGAAATTTCCAATTCAAATTAAAGCAGTCTGCAGATCAAAGGGATGGCACAGACACATGAAAACACATACTGTATTGCTGACTAGCTTTATTTTCTTCCTTCCTCCTTTCTGCTCATCTGTTAACCTCTTCTCACACTGAAGGGAAAGTGTTGACAGACGTTGTGCCTGTGAAGATTAAAAGAAAAAGAAGAAAGGTCCAAAAAATGCTTTTCAAAGTTATTGTCTATTTAATTTAGCCATTTCCTGTAGTAAAGCTTGTTAACCCAGTTTGTGAAACCATTCAAGAAAGTGAAACAAGTCAACCTAAATTATTGCAACAGAGCCTGGGACACATACCTGTTTCTAGAAGGTAATCACTTACTAGACAATTCAGAACCAGACACCAAAACAGAGGAAATTAAAGACAAAGTTGGTCTTGAGGGTGAAAATTCCTGATTAAGCAAAGCTGGACTTACAGCTGCTTCAGGGTAGCCCTGGGAGCGTACACGTACCTGTGTGTAACTGAGGCCTCACATGTCCCTTCACTTTTCTGCCTGGAAGTACTTCTCTTCTAGATAAAACCTACATAAGGGCTTTTCTTGGGGTACTGAGAAGGGAAGCCTAAGCAGTCTTGTAGAAAATATCAGGCCAGACAGGAAGAGACAGTAGAGCAGAAGCTCTTTAGTGTCTCCCATTCCCAGAAACAAAGCATTGTGCTTGTACTGCAGTGACCGGAAATATTGGTACATACAAAGCTCCAAAAGAGAAGTGAGCGGGCATAAGCAAGAGGAGTGGAATTGCTTAGATCAAGCCAGTATCGACCACATTAAAAACAATCACCTAAGTAACAGAAGAAACTGCGGGATAGCCCCATATTGCCAGCTGGTTTCTACACACCTGTTGAGAAAGTGACTTCTAAATATGTCTATTCAGATCACAAAGCTTCAGCATCTACAGCTAAAACAACAACACTAAAAATAAACAAAACCCTAAACCAGTAACCTCAGATTTGCCAGTCTGTAGAGTCAGTTGGTGATACTCAGAAATACAAACCTTCAGTGCACTCATAATACTGCAAGGATACTGAATTCCAGACAAGCCTGACCATGATTTAAGTGCACATTTAAATATATTTTATTTAAGCATTGTGTAACAGAATGAAGAATTGGAAAACAAGCAGCAAGTCAAACATTTATGACATGTGGATTAAGCCAGAAAAACAATCAAAACCATCTTCTTAATGCTGGACTACATAAAGGCACCACCTTGAACAGCATGATCCAGAAGAAATAAGGCTTCTGAAAGACAAGTTTCCATAAGGCATGTCTCACAAGGAAAACTGATTAAGGGGAACTGTCAAATCATTCTTCAAATGTATTGAGAGACTATTTCTTGTATTTTGATTTTTTGATATGACAAAGGCTTCTTTTCTTCTTTTTCACCCCAAGCAAATTGTTTCACAATGACAGCAGCTAAATTTCCATTATTTAGGCAACAAGGGTACAGTATAACCTTGATAAAAGAAAAAGTGGTAACACATCCACCTACTATGATGGATGGTGAAGAAAGATATGAAAGCCCACCAACCCCATTATCAGTCCAAATCCAGCGCTTATTAAAATCAGCTCAATTCTAGACTCAGAGTGAAAGCTGGCTCCCTCAGAGGCACTGTGTGTCTCAGGACTACACTCCCCAGATCTCTCATGCAAGAGGTCATCAACTTAAGTGCAGCACAGGATGACCCTGCAGTTCTCTGCAAGCCACAGATGAGCAGTAATACCGAATAAAGAAAGCAAACATGAGCTGACTCACAGCCAAGCCATTAGGACCATCATGTGGCTTAAGGAAATGTTGAACTATGCCAAAAGCAGTGCAGCTGTGTTAACAAGATACTGCAGCTGAGTTACCAAGTCCCTGGAGGTGTGCCAGGCTTTCCAAAGAATAAGATCTGGTGTCTATGCTGTGGTGGCCCATAGGTGATGGAGCTGATTTCTCAATCAGCTCCACACAAGTTAAATATTCTTTATCCTTGGTCGTTTCCCCAAGTTTATACACTCCTTCTGTTTTGTACACATCCCCATCCACCTCCCTTAGGCCTCCTTAGATATTCCCCAGATACTCCTTACACCTCCATACTTTCGCTTAGATTTTCTTCCCCTAAGCGAACTGCTTAGGTGTGTTGCAACAGGCATTCCTGGAGTCCACACACTAGTCATCAGCCAAACTGAGTCTGCAAGCCAGCACTGAAATTCTCCTGCTGACAGCAGCCAGGTAAGGGAGCTACCCCACCAACAGCTGCAAACAGGGATTTTGGGAAAGCAAGAAGAGCACAGCCTAATCACTGTTGTATTAAAAATACCAATCCAAGGGGAACGAAAATGAACAGCACAGATGAAGCTTTGTTGATCTTAATGCAATAGTCAATTTTTGATTCAGGTAAGACATTCTGCAAGTCTGCAATATTCATCCTCTGAGGCAAATTAAAGATTTTCATCTTCGCAAGTGCGAGTTCTAATTCATCAACATCCTCCCCTCCTTTTTTTTAACTCAGTATCTGGTCACATACCAAGTGCTGACACAGATTCCACCCAGGAGGAACGGTACATCTACCAACCTCTTCTTTGTGAGCTCTTTGCTCTCCAGAGAGCACGGGTAACTTCCAGGAATCTACACGGTCAGCAGCTATGGAGCACAGCACAAGTCTGTACCTGTTGGTCATCTAGTTGAATGTGGCAAGGAAACTCTTTGATTAAGCTTAATTATGAGAACTTGCAGTTACCAGTGCCGACTACAGTGAGCTTTTCTTGAAAGAGGGCCAAACTGGTACTCTTAAATCAATGCCAAACTAATTTTGCTTTACAGCCTACATTTTTAACTTATAAGCAAGTATTGTGCTACACCATGGACATTACCTTTTCCTCTCCTGACAAGCCACTTTCCTCCTCTGCATCTTCGCTGCTCTTCTCATTGCACTCCAATGCATCCAAGAGCCCAATACATTGTCTTCTAGGCGAGACGAGCTCTTGTTCATATTCCATGCATAGGCTGGATGGTCCATCTCCATTTACTGGCATCGTAGCAAATACACATAACAAATTAACATTCCACATTATCTCTTGCTTTTTCTTTGAGTTAGTAATATCTCAAAATCTTATGTAGCAATCCACAAAGAGGTGTTCATTTATTTAATCTTCCACATCTGGCAAAATTGCGTTATATGACTTAGTAAGAAAACTGCTTTGGTTAATCACTCCCAAAATTGCTCAAGCATTTGTTACCACAACCTGGTGGTCTTGTCTCAAACTTTTCCTCAAGTGATGGTCACATTTAACCTCAAAATGGCTTAGAATCAACAGAAAAAAAAGTCTTACTGCAACAGTTGTCTATGTTTAACTACTTTAGCTTTTTATGGATTTCCCAAAAACTGTTTTTAAGAGATTCTGGCATGAAATATGATCTATTATTTTTCAACAGAACAAGTTTTTTTAAAGCCTACAGTTCTCACAGTATCAGTATCTATAAGACACAGTCACCCTCAGGTCCCAGGAATACATATTCTCACTAATCAGGATCCAGGTACCTTTGGTTTTAAATATAAGAATTTAGAGCTGTAGGTAGTGTTAAATGAGTACCAGTTTGCTACTTCTAAAAGGCATTCTCTTCAAAACATATTTCCACTATTTTGTGAAATTACTTCAACAGTCAGTTACTAAGAAAAGTCACTATTTTGAGAAGAATGGAAGTATATTGCACTATAAATTAAAGAGTCAGTACAAGAAACTCTTTAGCCAAAACTACGATTACAGGTGCAGTTTGATGTTACAACTAATGCAATGCAACTGAAAATCTATACCGAAGGAGGCAGTGCAACTTCTTCCCTTTACCTCCAGTCATACATGCCAGCCCATCCTTTGAGATACCAGGCACCTGGATGAAAGGTAAATTGGTTCAGCAAGCTCCTCTGCTTGCTCTGCAGTTGCACAATAGATGGATTCAACTCAAGGGACGGAGCATAAGCACACAGTTGGAAATCGAGGGAGAAAAAAAAGCGGTGGCCAAAGTAATCCCTTTCAACGACAACCTGCAGTCACACTGGCTTAGATGCAATATGAAATCACTCTCACGCTCAGTCATAACTGTTTTGGAACCACAGTTTTAAACACAGCTTCATTGTTCTGTTCCAAACCATTGGAACATTCTGAAAGAATATCTAACGTGAGAAATACTTTATTCTTCAGCATAAGCTAACCACAAATTTTAAAATACCGTTTTGTTCCAAGTCAATGCTCTCTGTTTTCTTAGTCAGATTACTATGTAAGAGTAATTTATACAACAGGAGGGAAGAAGAACATATGAAAGTGCTAGTCGGAAGCAGACTTCCAGTTCTCATTTTTTAAACTATCTATCATATTGCACCAAACTCCCCCTGTTCTGCAGGACATTTTTCCAGACCCCATCTGCCTCTTTGCTCTGTAGTTGCAACTGGTTCCCCCATTTTCTAATGCCAAGCTATGTCCCTTCTGATCAGACTTTTACATTGGTCTTTGAGCTCTCCTTGCTTTCTCTCCCATTCCAGTTTCTAGTCTCTTGCTCCTCCTTTTTTGGTTCAGCTTAAAACAAAAAAGTGTATCTGTGAGGACCCAAACCTACCTTTTCTTTTCCTCTTCAAACTGGGGACATGGTCATCCAAGTTTTTGGCTTTTTTCAGGGAGAGGATCTGCTCAGAGGAAGTAGATGGTGCCGTACCGCTTTCACTTAGGGAACCAGCAGAGCCAGAAGGGCATTGTGGCAGGGGTGAGGGCATCTGCAACCAGTTTACAAAATGTTACAGTAGGCAAAAGCTACTCTTCCACTCCACTTCCTTTGCAACCAAAAATCTCAGCAACAGCCCAAAGACATCTCTTTTTTTCCCAGATAACCCCTGACAGCAAGAAGATTGTTATGCATTCTGGATTTATGCGCTTTGGAAAAAAAGATCAAATAACTGGGAAGTGACAGATAGATGAAGTGTAGTAAGCAGGCTTAGCACTAAGTAGCCTGTATAACAGAAAAGAACAATTGCTTCCTGAACTATCCCTGCAACATAGCTCCTTCTGGCAAAAGCACATTGGGTTGTGATTCTTATTTACCATGAAACTCCCATTTATGATCAGAAAAGATCATCGAGTCATCTAGTATCATCCATCTGTAACTTATTATTTTGAACAACGTGTATTTGGCTTAAGCATCGTCCAGGAAGTCGTCCAAGTCTGCATGTGACATTTTAAGTGTTTATTTTAATCTCAACCTCCATTCTGGGGACAAAGAATTCCCCATTCTGGCTTCCAGCCCGTTTCTTGCTATGACTTTTTTCAGTCAATTAGAAAGTCTTTTTACAATATTACTTTTTAAATCAAGGAACTATTACCGAGAAAAAGAGCTTCTTAATGCTAAGAGAGAAGCCGTATTAGTAAAGATGACCCAGTGATGAACTGTAATAATAAAGGATGGGTTTGTCTCACTCTTTATACCATTCAGCTTAGATTTAAATTTAAGGGTTTGACTGATTCTTCCACACATATACCCTCTCCCGGAGGGTGAGGTAAAAAGCTTTTTGATGCTAACATCAGTTCCAATATTTGCATACCATCCAATGAAAGCTGTGTTTATTTTGGAGGGACTGGAAAAGGAAATTATTTTTGTGATCTAACCTAATGAATTGCATAGCGTGACCACACATCCTGTTCCCAGCTCGCTCTTGGAGAAAGGTGAGGCATACCTCCTCTCCTGTAAAGCTTCCAATGCTTAGAAGTGACAAGACAAGTGACTCCGTCACATCTCAGACCTGGCTTAGTATTCCCAGTTTCCAACACTATCAATAAAAATCAAAAAACCCAACAAATTTTCAAGACACTCACAATTTCTTGAGCAACACGGAAGAAGAGGGAGACACTTCTGACAGCATGCCCAAAGTTGTCATAAACATTCACATAAGGGCGGACCCATGAAGGCAGCTTGCCTTTTACATCACCAGTTGTGAACCTGCGTAGGATTGGAAAAGGAGAGAATTATTTGCCAGGTTGGCCTACATGAATTGAACAAATGCTGGATGAGGGAGGGTCCAAAAGGACAAGGGAGGAGCAGCAAGACAACAAAAGATTGGGACAGTGCAGTAAACGTAATGGGGTGACGTCTTCATTCAGGAGAAAAGGGCTCTGTTAATACCACGTACCATGCAATCGGCCAATTCCTATCTTTCGTCCATAAAATCTTTAACTGTGCAACAGTGGTACTGAACTGTGACGTGCTCACTGTCCCCAGTCAAGCCTCAGCATTGAAGGCTATTAATTAAACTCTTGTTGCTTATTATATACATATTAATTAATAGCATATCAATGGGTATTAATGCAATGATCTATATGAGTATAATGTATTAATATTTTATATTATTACAGCAATATAATCTTTCCTCATTTTCGTCCTCCTCCTCTCAAAACACTGCAGAGCTGGTGACTGCTTTCTCAAATGAGAGATGGAGAAAACGCAAAACCACAAATTATTATCACAATTTCCCGTAACATTACAAACACGAATTCAGCAAATTGGCTTATTTTGCATTAATACCATTAATCTCTTTCTGCAGCTCCAAGACAGTATATTTTGGGAGCAGAAGATAACAATCTAGTTACTTTCTTAAAGTAGTGCAATATTTGTATAACCTGTTCTGTAAAATAATTTAATTACTTATGAACTGTAGCCTTCTCCAAAGAGTAACATCAGCACAGTTCTATACAAAATACCAATACCCGTGTTGGGGTATGTACGTTCATGTTCTAGAGCCAAGGTTTCACCTGTGGTCACAGAGGAAGATAGCACCATAGTCTTGGCGATGTCTGATGACCCTGCCGATAGCCTGATTAACAGCCCGGGAAGCTTGCTGACTGTACCACTCACGCCCAGATAAATACTGCAATAGGTGGGAGAAAGAATTAACATTATTTACCAGGTAAAACGTGTTCTCTGCACTGTACAGTCAACTATTCCCTTCTAAAGAAATAAAAAAAATTAAAAATGCATCTAACAAGATCTACCGACAAATCTCCAAAAGCCTTGGAAAGCCAAATACAGGTTGACTCAAAGATCACACCTGACTTACGGTGCACAGAAAACTCAAGCAGTAATATCCATCTCGAGGGGCTATTTAGTATATGATGCACTGTCAGCCTTGGTAGTACAACAGACTCACCATATTATTTAAGACCTAACAGCTATCCTGCAGGACAATAAACTAAATTTATAATGCCATTCATTCTCATGCCTGAAACAATAGGGAAAAAAAAACCAACAAAGCAAAACAAAACACAAAAACCCCAAACCACCAAATCACAAATCCCCAAACTAGCCAGCACAGGCAATTCTTCCTGCCCACCCTCTCTCTGAATGAAATAATCCCCTCAGAAAGATATCCGTATAACATGCATACAAAGATTTTGACTGAAACTTTAATTATACGATTTTTTGAGCCTATATTTGATTGAGATCGTGTCACTGCAGACAGAATTTGGAACCCTTAACATTATTTAAAAAAAAAAAAAAGGGAGACTATTTGTGACAAACTCCCAAGGTTGTTTAACTTTGATATTCATGGTCCCATGAGGCTGGGAGGATAACAAAAGCCAAAAACCACAGAGACAAGAGGGAGAAACAATGACACGAACCCGCAAACAGCCAACAGTGAAAAGTTGCCCAGTATTACCTGTGCACCCGCACCACTTCTTCTCATTTCATCCAGGAACTGCATCTTTAAAACAACTCTGGGCTCCATACGAGGAGGAAATGGAAGCCCAGTAATGATGACTCCTCGTCCATTTATGTCTGCAAAGTCCAAACCTTCACTGGCCTGAACAGACAGTGTTTTCCATTATGAACAGGATTTGAAGTGACATTTCAGAGCAATTCAGCAGCAATTGGCCTTTTTTCTCCATTAAATTAAATCCCTAGCCAAGTGTAGTTTATTAATACATTATGAATAGTTTCAACTAGATTTTTTTGCTTTTATTACTGGGACTTTAAACATAGCTTTTTCCTCTAGGAGGCCCTGACAAAGCATACCTCAGCCAACACCATTAATGCATATGTCTTATTCCTGGACAAGCAAAACAGCTGTATTCAGAAGATATCTTAAATGTCAGTCAATACCTCTGTTTAAACCTCCCATACCCTGAATTGTTAACAAGACCTGCTAAGAACATAGCAAACCTCTGATATTAAAAATGAACAGAATCATTTCAAAGCAATAATGGAAAGCTACCAGAGATCTGCTCAGAATCCACCAGACTATAGTGTCATATCCACCAGCTGTGCTGCTTACATCCGTTCAAGCATTTGTCACTCATCCCCCCTGTACATGCTCACGTCCCGTGCTGTGCTGGCAAATCACTTTGTGAAATGAACAAAATCAGAGTTGAACAGACTGAAAAATAATTCAGGGAAAAAACCCATTGGTTTGTTTTTCAGCTAAATCTATTCTCCAATCTCATTTACCATGCTGCACAAGCGGCTGTGATGAAATATAACATCAGGGATGGATGGGTGGCTGGAATGACCAACTCTACTCAGCATAAGCCAGCACTGCCAGCAAGAAGAGCAATCACAGCATGCACTATAATCCATCTGGAGCTAGCGACCGTATAGTTGTATTTATGGACATTTTATCTTGGGCACAAATCAAATCCCTCAGGCTGATAAGAGCATGAGAAAACCAACCTTAGACAAAAAAAACCCACTAATAAAAAACCCCAAAACCAAACCTGCCTTTCGCCCCGTCAAAAGAGGAAAGAAAATTCCTGAAGACACCCCAGGCACAGCTAGCAAAAAAATTAGAGCAACTGGGACACAATTTCCTCTTCATAAAAAGGACTGGAGTTTTTTTTTGCAGGACATGGTTTAGTGGGCATGGTGGTGTTGGGTTGATGGTTGGACCTGATGATCTTACAGGTCTTTTCCAACCTTAGTGATTCTGTGATTTAGGTTGCTTTCAGGGAACAAAGAACACAAAAACCTTTCTAGAGCCCACTGCCAACATAAAAGCTGAACAACAGCCTGGGAGGGAATCTTGAAGTGATGGCTGAGAAGGGAGCTAGTTTCAGAGCTTTTGACAAGATGTCTCTTTTGGTTTATCTTCTCAAATATTTCCAGTTTTTGCAGTCATACTATTAACCCTATGACCACAACAAACTAAACAGTCTATCCTTCAACTGCATGTTACTGCAAAGCATGATCTCTCCACAGACTTTATTCCTCTCTTGGTAATACACTACTGTTGGAAGGACAGGCATATTCAACCTAGAGTCCCACCCAAAGAGAGCTACATCTTTTCTTCACTGATCCAACAGCTGCTTTGGAGACTGGGACTGAAGGTTCAAAAGAAGTTGAACCTTCTCTTGGTGGGCAGTAAGCAGCAGCAAAAAGGCTCTAAGAGTAATTTATGATTTTGCAAATATTTCCACTGAAAACATAAATCAACTTATCAGCACCAGAAAATGTAAATGAAAGGCCATCAAATGAGGCCAGAGGACCTGAAGTTAATGTAAATTTTTTAAAGCTAAGCAGTATTTTTGGTTTTCAGCAGTGCTGTTCTAACATGTTTGATTAGAAATGTTTCTTTCAGTTCTCCTCCAACACTGTTGTTCTCATCTAACGGGTTAAGTTTTTGGTGACCAGCCAACAGGAAATATAAGTATGATGCTCATCCCCTTTAAAGAACTCAAAGATGTATCCCTTTAATAAAACCAGGAACGAGGCATATGTAAACATGACATATTTTTGAAATGGCTTCAGGGCATCCTACTTCTCTTGGTTTTTTCCACATATAATTATAGTCACATAACAGAAACGTACTGAAATCCAGAATGATAGTTTTTTCCATCAACTATATAATCTGATCTCAGATGAAACAAATTCTCGGTTATGTTACCTTTCCCCGACATACTGCCAAAAAAGCAGCTCCGTTGGACTTAGGACAGACAACTTTATCGTAGTAGGCATCCATTACCTAAAAGATAAACTAGTTTAAGCAAGAGCAAGAATGGTATTATCCTTTGCCTATGCATAAATAGAAACCTGTACTAGCTAAATTTGACTTGTACACTAAGATCTAAAATGTGATTAATCTGGCTTACGATAATCTTCTTCGCTTTTACTAATTGCGAATGTGAGAAGCCCTTAGCTTACCAAAATCCTTACATTACTGTGAAATCTAGAATACATCTGCATAAGCATAAAAGATTAATGTCAGATACTTCTGATGAGAAGGTAAAATATGGACTGTCCTGTGTTTCTACAGATTCTTAAGTAAAATAGGCAAACCAAGAAAGCGATTCAAGGATATTATTTACTCTAAGAAGCAAACAGAGAGGCCATAAATAAACAAGATGACACTGCACAATTCCTTAACACCCAAAGCATGACAAGCTGGGAAAAAATGTCCCGCAGAACATTAAAAGATGCTGACTGCTGAAGTGACAGCTTTCTACCATCTCGATTACCCAGTACATATGCATGTTAGCCGCTGTTACATACTGGATTTCAAATGAAGATTGTACCCTGCACAAGCAGCCAAAACAGTAAAGGAAGGATGCACAGAAGAACTATACTTCAAAGAAGTGCTCAGAGAGTTTTTATTTTATCCTAGGATAAAATTTGGGTCTTTCACACCCAAACACATCTTAGAGCAGGTATTTAAACATAGAAACAGTTTCTGAAAGTGTTATAGGTATGTAATGCAAATGGTCAACCTCTGCAAAGCTTCCTTTGTTCCTGGGTTCCACAAACATTGGCTTCACTTCTTCTATTCTTTTAGCAAAATCATGCTCCTGTTAAACAGATAATGAACAGATCAGAAATGGCCTTGTGAAAGTAACCACATACCAGAAGTGCCCACAAGAAAGGAAACGCTCAGGAGTGGTCACCACAGACCTCCCGAACACAGTCTGTTCCTGTCTTGCCAAACGCAGGAAGAGATGGAAGCAGAAACGTGCAATCCTAACAACACTGACGGCAATGCCCTGCAGTTGGTGCAACTCAGACATTACGCAGATGGGAGATCCGTTTCTTTTCCTTCCAACTTGCAAATTCCCAACATCCCCCTCCCAGAGACTCACTCTGCAGTACGACACCTCTGTCCCAGCATTCGCTTTTAAGGAGGAGAAACATTTAAAACAGAACTCTTCTACCGAGTCTCACCAAGGACCCTCAAGGCATGAGCGTAACAGTTACAAGTTACAGTGGCAGCAGTTACAAATTAAAAATAAGAGAGAAAAGGTCATATTGGGATTTTTTTCTCTCTAAGAATTGAAACACTTAGACCAACTATAATTTGGAGGTTTAATAAAGAGAAGTCTGGTGAAATTAAATGAACTCTGAGATCAGATCAGATGAGATAACGTATTAAGATTCTTTTGGGTTTGGTTTCTACAACACTGCATTTCAGTGTATTGTGGTCAAAATAAAAGAAGCCTGAGCTGAGTTTTTACTTTCCAGATTTTATAATTTACTTACTAACAAAGAATTTTTAATGAGCATAGTTAGATAGCATTAACTACAAACTGTCCGACGTGTGTAACCAAACCACCTAATAAAGGCAGAGCAATTAACATACTCTCCAATATTCCAGGCTCTTATCCATGACAGGATATGATGGGAAGAACACCAATAGTCCATGCGGTACAACTCGCACCAGGTTACCTGCAACAAGATAGGCAAGCCTATAGCTGAGGGCATGGGTTCCTTCCAAAATCTTTTCTGCTTTCTTGACATGAATGTTCATGTATTAGAAGTCGTTTCATTTTTTTTTAAATCATTTCAATAATCTTGTCGTCAAGGTATAAACTTTAATACAGATGCCTAACTAGCTTTCTCAAGTGTAGCCTTAACAGGATAAAAGATATTACAAGCTACACCAAATACTATAAATGAAAGAGATACAACATCATCTGCCATATTTTCCCTTGTGACAGTAGGATCTATTTGTAGATCATTTTCTCCATTCTTTGTCCCCTGCAGTCTAAACATTCAAAACAATGGATGAGGTACCAGAAAATTGCTTTTGAGAGTTTTCTAGTCAAATAGTATGCACTTCACTGAAAAAACATTAATCTGATATTTTGTGAAAGCATTTTCTTAATTTCACCTTTTAGGCCAAGCTGAACACCTCAGAGCACTCTCCTCCATTTCCTTCAAACATTTCTAGATTTAACAGATTCCTTTCAATCGTATCTCAGCCAAGCTACACAAATGTTCTTCTTTTATTCTGTCCTCATGTGTTGAAATTTTGTAGTTCTATTATATTTGTAAAGCATTACCAAAACAATAAATGCTGACTTACGGCGGGCTTGACACAGTGCCTTTAAAAATATCGCAAGAAATTGCATTGACTTCTTGCGATCCCTAATTGTTCTACAAACGATGCTTGGCTGCACCATCTCTGTGCACTGATTTTCTAGTTTGTGCCTCTTTCTGACCGTGCTTAGGAATCACATTTTTGACCAAAACACAAATACCTGACCATAAAAATGAACTCCTAACCTGGAAATACTAAACCAAGGACTCAATCTCATTTTTGAATGCAATTACAGTAGCCAGCTGCCTGAGCAAACAGAAGCACACAAAACCAGACAGCATTTAGATACACAATGCAATCCTTTACCTTCCTCTTGTTATGTCTTCTTTAGTATTTCTCCTTCTAGATTTCTAAAAATCCTGTGCAACAACCCATTTCTGAAATCTGCACACTTCACTTACCAATTGTTTTCCCCAGAGAAGATAAATAATCCTCTGAAAACCTACAAAGAGAAAAATCAGGTAACATCATTGTATTTCCTTTTCTATGTTTTTCATATGTATTGAATTCCTCTGATATTCATCTAAAATAGCATATACATACTCTCAATTACTCTCCTTCCTGTGGCCAGCACCCATACTAAGGACACAAAATTACTAATACCTTGACTACACATTACTATTACTATTAAATATTCTTATTATTGGCACTGAAGATGCTCTAAGCTTCAATATTATCAAAACATAAGAGGCAGAAATGGGCAGCCATATGAGTTTTATGATTAATACAATTTAAGGGTGGAAGTTCTGCCAGAAAAGTCTGTAGATGCTGCCAAGCCTGACTAACATTACAACTATTTAAAATAATTATTGATGAACTAGGTGTGGTGAGGCTGCAGGGGCAAAAAGGATTAATTTGGTTACTATGGTTATTATTTACTTGTGGCATAAGCCAAGTAAATCACTTTTTTCTTGACTGAAAAAGTACTGCTCTACAATATTTATCTGTTTTTTCCAGCCCTGACTGAAAAGTCACCTGTTCTCTCATGCCTTTATGTTTCTTTTTTTTAGTGCCCTCTAGTTTTGCATACTGTTTTCCCAGGAAACTTACATATGCAAGGAAAAAACCAAACATACTTATTTTTGTAAGACCTACAAGTAAGGGTATCACCACACAGATGTTGTCAGAACACAACAAACACTGTGAATTCCCTTCCTTCAAAAAACAGGTGTTCTAGGCCTTAGCGGGGGGAACCCAACCTTCCCCCTTTGAAAGACAGTATCTTCCACAAAATACGCTGAAACGGCACACTAAGCTTCTGAAAATGAAAAATACAGTCTGAGGGTTTTCCAGACTTCTCCTTCTCAATTACAATTGCTGAGTCCCTTTCCAGTTCAGTGGAACATCTGGCATTTTTCCCTTTTTTTCAGTAAAAGCTCTTTGAGATCTATTTTTTATTTTTCTGTTTTGCTGAAAAAGAGTAAGTCAGGCCTGCAGCAGGCTGAATTACAGAATTCTTGGCAAAAGTTTGTCTGTAATGTTGAAATTGAAATAGATGTAAGAATGTGCCAACAGATAAAAATGTGTGTACTACAGGAAGAAAGTTAAATGGAAGAACACATATATCACACACAAGGAACTGATCCTCATTTCAAAATACTACAGAAGGATTACATCCCTAAAAACAGTACTAGCACCAAAGCGATGCCACCCTTTAGTAACTTCAGAGAACCAGCAAGCACAGAACCTTCTGCCATATGCACCAAAGCATGAAACTGCCTTTTAAAATTATATGCAGAGATGCCAATGAGACTATCATATTGCACAACGGAAGTCAAGATACAATGAAATGAAGTTTTGGCCCTCCTTGCTGGCAGTATATTCTGCCGGCAGCAGAAGCACTGTCTACTCTGAAGAACAGCAAGACACAGGCAAAATGATGGACGACCAGAGAAAAGCAAGAAAAATGATGATGAAAAACTTGACAAGTATTTGGATATATTTTCCTTAAGAAGGCAGTGCAGAGGTAAAAGAGAGGCTGGTCATGGTGACAAGCTTTAACTATAAAAATAGTTGTGGCAAAGACCAGTCACATTTCAAATCAATTAAGCCTTCGGTAAAGAAATTTAGGATGGGGCTCCGTATCAGTGAAGGTGGACTGCTCTGTAAGGGACAGGGAGGCAGAACCTGAGCACGATGTGAAGGCATGCAGGGCAGGGGTCTGGCCCGCCAGGGCCCAGACCCACACTAATGGAGCAAGGCAAGCAGGAAAGACTCGGTTGCAGTAGCCAGGCTCAATCACAAGATCATCAGGCAAAGTCACGGTGATGGGGAAGGTCCAAGGTCAATCCAGGAATGCGAGTCAGTAAACCAGGAGGAGGTCTAGCGACAGTAAGGAGTGTCATGAAAACGCTGAGTAACTGCTTCATGGGCTCATGTCTCTTGCAGAGTCAGAGAGCCGCAAGTCTCCCAGCTCCTGACCCCGATAAGCTCAGAGCAAGGGCAAGTGCTAGAGGGCCATTAAGGACTATTAGTGCACCCAGTGCCCTGACCTTCAATCCCTTCCAGCCCTCCAGTTCTGAATTTTCAACAGTAGTGGTTAAAGGGTGTTGTTATTCAGCGCAGTGTTTATCCAGGAAAAGAACTACAGAGACCACTTATTTCACTAGCACCCTCCTGTAAGCAGAACCCAAAATGTCAGAACCCAAGACTAAGCAGAATTCCACATGGAACTTCATTACCTTCTTTCATAGGTAGAAGTAAGCACAGCTCCATCAGGTCCCTTAGGAATGATCCCAACCCAGAGCTGGTGTTTATCGATAACATGAGGATTCTCCAAGCAAACAGGAAAAGGGCTGAAGAAACACAAAAGTAAGATCCCAGTCATACTCATTATATGATTCCCTACTGGCTACCAGTCCAGAACTCTCAAAAATCCTGAGATAAAACCTAAAATCAGGAGAGCAGATTGTGCATTTTCAGTAATGGTACTGTTCACACATCTAGGTACTTACATCTGCATTTCCATTGTAAATGACGAGAGGGGGGAGAGAGTCCCACTAGTAAGGATAATTGTCCTGACTCCCTGTCGAACGAGCTCATGCATGCTGTATCCAGGGCTGAAACACCAATAGCTTAAGGTCTTTCCTGTATGAAATAAAGGGAAAACACTAAGAAGCAAGTCTATAAGTGGAAAAATTGGAATATGACTAGCATATAGCACATTGCATTTGAACTTCTGAAAGTAGAACAGCCAGCATCTGAGGCTAAAATTCCAGATAGATGGTATGTTCTGCTTCAGTCCTTCCCAGATTTAATTACTATGCCCATTTAAAATATATTGTAAAAGGCCTCTGCTCCCTCACACCTTAAGTAGATTATACTTTTAATCAAAAGATGGTTATAGAAAATACAGAGCATCAGATCTTTTTGCTGGCAAGTAACAGGCAGACTGAGCAGATAAAACTACTCAGTCCTCCATCCACTGGTTCACTTCCTGCTGTCAAGGACAACTGGAAGGGGAGGCATGGTAGAAGAACTGCAGAATATTGGGATAAAGGACAAACGACTGAAGTTACTAAAAAAAAAAAAATCACTTTCCATTTTCCCACAGTCAACTGCCAAACCTTTCAACTTCAGCTCAAATCTTTTGTGGGATGTGGATACACAATGTGTGTGACACTGAAAATCTGGCATACTGTAACTTACCAACAGAAAGGATATAAAGAAAAATAGACAAATCACACTAGTCTTTTCTTTCATTGCTCAGCTTATAGTTGTACCATTGCTGGTCTTGCTGAAAACTTAGCATCAGCTTTTCAGAGACAGTCAAAGGAACAAGGGAATGAAACAATCATCTACGCCAAGAACGAGAGCGGCCAAATGAATCGTCAGCTTTTGTTTCTGCTTCTGATTCTGTTTTGTGTGATTAGTTTCAGTTAAAAAAAAAAATAAAAAATCTAGCATCCATTTATTATGTGCATGTCTTTTAAAGGTACACGCTTCATTCAAAGACTGCATTTCCAAATAGAAGCTGACAGTTTCAGGAAATCCCCAGTAATATGTGCCCAGTGAGTCACTTGCTGCTTAGAATTACAAGAGAACATTTATTTCAAGCTAAAGTTTTATCCTTCCATCTCATTTGAGCAAATCCATCCAGACAACGTCCAGATTCTGGAAGAATCACATTCCAAAATTTAGTCAACTCTATCTCTTTAATTCAGACTAAGAATTGGTGCAAATTACAGTTAGGATCTGATTATGGACAGGCCGGTAAGTATCTACAGAGAAGAGCAAAGTCACTTATGCCAAGAGCCTAAGAAATTCCAGCATAAAACCAAACCATGCTGATATGGGATGGCCTAGAAGAGAAGAACACCAACCACTCACATTTGCCTCGCCAATGCTTAGTTCGAAATACGCGTCTCTAACCCTGCAGGATGACTGCCAGGCACCAGTTGCCCAGTTCTTGGAGAAGCTGGAATTGTAATACATTTTTAGCCTGGTGTTCTGCAATTATGTCTTTAAGCTTAACAATATTAAATCCAATTTAAGCATCCCATTCACCAACAGGAACTGTTGGATGTTACACAAAGTAGATCTCTGCAGCAGCTTTTTTCATTCCTCGTACAAGGACAGCTAATCCACGGAGAAATGGTTTTCTAGATGTTTACAACATGGTGATTTAGAACAAACCAAGAGTAAGAGCATTTTATCTTCATGCAAAACTGCAACAGCTCAATTTGCATTCACAAGCAGCATCTGTGCACAGAACAGTTAGCTAGGGCAGTAATCTCATCAGCTATCCCAAGCTATGCCACTTCTCACCAATTACAGGTTGTAAAGAATTATGCTTGGGTGAGTAATTTCCACAAAATCCTTTGAAAACAGCTGTTCTTAAAGATTTGCATTATTTCTATACAGTCTGCTATACCACTACAGGAAACTAGAGACTTGATCAGTCTTGTCTGGCCTCTGCTAGGTTTGCACATAGTGCAAGTCTCAACAAATTGCTAGTCTGTTGCATAGGTACTTGCAAACACTGTCTTTATTTGAAAAGAAAATATATCAGTATGTGTCTACTAAATCACAGAATAATTCTGTGACTGCTTTGTATTGGTTTTGTATATAAATCCTCCAAATTATGCAATAAACCTAAAGTCTTTCTATTAGCCTTTTCCTACACACTTATTTAACAAAATCTACTTAGAATTATTCCTGTAACTTCAAACTCCAATTGAGCAATATCTCAGGAAAACAGTATTTGCAGATTATCAAACAGCATGCTTCTGTTCAGCAACAGAACAGAACTTAATTTGTGGAAGCACTTAAGTGGACGTCGTGTAAAACCACGAAATTCGTGGAAACTCATTCTTTGAAAAATGTTACTTTTGTCCTTAAGAAAAGGACTTCTGTGAAACAAATACTTACATTCTCAAGAGCATTCAACTGAGTAATTAAGTAATAGTTATGAGGCAAGATATTTACAAAGATCCTTGGAGAGCATTCTATTAAGGTGGCTTAGGGTAAAGGGATCTAGTTCTGTCTTCTCTAATTAGAAAATGTTTTGTTTTCCACCTAACTGTATTTATTAAAAAATAAAGAAAGACATCAGAAAGAATGAATGTTGAAGTCCAACAAAGCCAAGCTCAGTGCTGCTTTATAGAAGCCTTAGGATAAGCCTTTGATTCAGAAGCCAAGTTTCTTTTCTCCTAAATAAGTTGCTTTGAAGCACGGTTGTGATACCAAGTTATGCAGAACATAAGGAACAAAAAAGGTGGGAGGAGAGAGACAAGGAGAGGGAGAAATCTCAGTTGAACAAGAAGGACTGGAAAGTACAGTTGAGGCTGAAACTATCAAGAAGTGACAACATGCCCTGAAGAACTTAGGAAGTTGCTCAAAAAAAGGTCACATCTCAGAGAAGGTAACAGTGCCCTGAGGCTGTTACCTGGCATGGCATTTCCTGGCTAAGAATTCACATTCTCAAGTGTCATTTCTCTGGCACATCACATCAACTTTTATGACAGAGCTTCAGCCAACCAATTATAACTCCTCCACTATATATGAGTAATTTCAAGAGATTAAGAACTTTAACGGAATTTACTCTTATAACACTTTTGGCACACATTTTCAGTATCACAGCTGTACATGAAATCTCCTTCTTGTAAAAGGTAGCTACAGCCTTAGCAACACTCATTTTGTGTTTAACACAACACAGTTATACAGAAAACATAGCTGATACAAGCATAACAGAACATTTCATAAACCTCAACGTCAGTCCTGAAGGAGGGTTTCCCATTCTTGGGCTGGTGTGAAGATTTTCTCTACACCAATACAAGCAACCATTCCATAATGGAGATGATTTTCTTTCACTAGGATAATTGCCCTAGAAGAACTCCAGCAGTGCACAAAGCAGCACTGGTACAAGAGTGTTTTATATTGAGATTGCTTATGTCACCTTCCCTTCAGAAGTAACTATAAAAGTGAAAAGCACCTCCTCGACTCATCATATCCACAATGGAGCTCTACTTGAAAACATAAAACTGCAAAGGAACACCCTCAAACAATCCTAGAATTCTTCAGACAAAGTCCCAAAGCCTTAAAAACCTACCCTGCTCTAGAGAAAGAGAGCTCTGGGGCAACACTAATGCTCCAAGGCTCTTCACCTTACAGAAGATGACAAAAAAAACCACCTTACAACCAAAACAGCTGCTGGTTCTCTGCTAACTGAGTGGAGGGAAAAAAAAAAAGTATCTTCCCCAATCCCACATCTACTGATGGTTTTAACTTGGATCACGGCAACAAGGCATACTAATCACACACTTAAGACTTCCCAGCTCTATGAGGAACACTACTATGCCATTTGGGTTTAAAAAATGTTTTGCATATAGACAGATCTGGAGCGTGCCCTCGTTGAGTTATTCTGTTCAGCCTTTCATTCCTCAGGGTCATTTTTAACATTTAAGATAACATAGGTGGTATTTCACTCAAAATCCTACAATGACATTGCAATATTTGCCAGAGGACTCCCTGTTCACAAATGCAAAGTAGTGTAGATTGGGATGTCTTCAATTGTTTTCTCTTATTTGAATCAGAAAGGAGCAGTTGAGTAGTTTTCAATCCAGCTTTTGCCTGAGCCTCCCCAAGACCAAGTCCTGTACCTTGTTTTTTTGCAGATGATGAATTCCAGAGATCTGTCCTTTGTTTCTTCTTCTGATTACTGTTATCCAGATGAATATGTACCTGAAGGAAAATAACAGAAACATTTCTAGAGATGGCTACAGAAACGAACTTGCACTTCATCCCTCAAAAAAGCTAGCCCATATTAAGGGTAGTTAACGGAATTAGTGTCACTTTTACAGTGTTAGTAGTCATATTACTTCCTGTCTGTCTTTTCTATTTTGTTTCCAGTCTTTCATAATGTGTTCAAGAAGGAGCATAGCAGCATATCACCATTTAACCAGCCATTTTGGCTTAGTTTATGGGAGCAGCTTTTCATGGGCTGCCCTGGGCAGAGAAAAAGAACCCAGTCACTTGGGTATTGTCCACCAGAATAAACACACAGACTAGAAAAAAGAAATATTACTGTGTTAGAAAGACTTGCTTCATTTGGCAACAAAAATAGTATGAAGTCTTAACATACGAAAACTTACCTTTATCTAAAAAAAGATCTGTTCCTAAAATTCATTATAGCATTACAGCCCATAAGTCCCAAACTCTAAATAAATTATAAGGACTTGAGGGTGGGAGGTTCAGTGGCTTTACTGTACTTGCTTGGTAACAGGCTAAACTAAAGTCAAGACAACAGATTATTTGAAGAACACATGAATTCACATTTGCTGCACTTTCCTAATTTCATTTTAGAGTTTCTTTAAAAATTACTGTGTAACTCCCCTTCTTCCTTGGAACCTAAACTAACCACAGTTCCTTTGGTGTTTTGTTGTTTGTTTGGGGTTTTTCTGGAAGAACTTACATATCTTCCCTGTAATCAACATCAACATTTGCTATACTGTCCACATCCTTCTGAGTCTTGGATACACTGAGCACAGACATTAAATGCCAGTGAGGAAAAATGTAGAACACAAAGCATCCCATACCTTATAATATTTAGATATCGACTGATGTGGCATGAAACCTGTTGTGCTTTCTGGAGGATCGATGTTGAATACTGTCTGGAAAATGGATGTAAACAAATGGAAAGATTTAACAACTGTTCCCAACAAAATCCCTAATGTATCTTTGCACTGAGAAGTAGCTCCACAAAAGTTACTGCTGTGACAACCTTAAATATATCTCCTTGCTCCTGTTACTAAATAAAGACAGACAATCTTGAATAAATACATTTTTTACAGGCAATTCCTGCTAACCACATGGCTTTCTCATTGTTCAAAAAAAATGCAAGCCAGTATCTAAACATATTCAAACTATACAAATGACAGTATTATTATCCGTCACACTGTTCATGACTTCTGGCTGTGGATAAACATAAACACACTACATGTTCATGAGATCGCAGGGTCACAACTGAGTGTAAAATAACTTTTCGAATTCCCTTAGTTTAAAATTTCAGTCATGATACCCTACACTAATAACAATCTGCTTAGGAAAAAAAAAAAAATCAAGTTGTAATCATATCTAGTTGTCCATATATTAAATTAAAAGGTTCTACCAGCTCTTCTGCACAGAGTTATGCTTCTTCCTCTTTTCTGTATGTGTTGTCTTATGACTAAGGGTGATGCTTTTTCAAACATATGGCATTCCAGTGCAACTTCAGTGAAAACAGCTGTGGTTCTCAAATATTTATAACTTCTGTTAATTTTTCTAAACAAGATTTCTTCATACATTTAAAAGGAATTATCCAAGCTCACAAGAGTATCAGCTAGTTGCAACAAGATAGATGTTCTCCACCAGTCAAAAGAAAAAAAAGTTCAATTCCTGGAAATATTAACTTCTGAAAAATAGCCAAAGATAGAGTGTACAAAAAAGATTAATAAGTGTTCTTCTAAAAGGAAGAAAAAAATTTATTATTAATAAAAACAAGCTGGTTACAAATTATGTCTTAAAGACAAGGCTCTGTAACAAGAAAGCACTGTGTTTAACCAACGAAGATGCTGTGACCTAGTCCTACCTGAAAATATCTCAAGATAACAAACTATCACGTGGCAGGTGATTTGCAATTACCACCCATGTGCATGTCCTCAGCAGCAGCGAAGGGATCTCAGCTTTCAGCAAAAGACTGCTCTTCCAATTTAAATCACCTTTCCTCTGTCCCCAGCTAAAAGAGCACACACAGACCGTTATCCCCAGTCCTGCAGCACATGTTAATCTGTGGGCTGTGGGCACTGGGATCAGGAGACCTGGCTTCTACTTCAGAATCTTCTCGTTTCTCAGCTTTGAAACCCTGGGAAACTAAGTTAAATCAAGCACACCTCACTCTCCCCACAGAACAGCGACTCTCACCTTCCAAATCATTGTGGTATCAGTGTACACAAATTGCTACTACTGTATCAGAACATACCTAGAGCTTTTGTTGAACCACTGCTACAAAAACAAAATACTGTGTGTGCCACTGCGACTACACCCTCACAAACATCCAGGCATTCGATGAGTTCAGTATTGCAAACCTCCCAGGACCATTCAAAATACAGCTAGACGGTCTGCAAAGTTTGAGTACATTTCTTCATTTTTAGCGGTACACGGGGTGTTATTTTGTGGTGTCCTTTTGGACATGTATGTTGCTCTCCACCAACATAACAGGTGCAACATGGCTTCACACACTACTACTAGACAAAGCAAGCACAGAATTAAGTAAGAAAGATGAACTATCTATAGGAATTACTGTGTCAACTTGAGCTGACTCTTCTCCTTCAAGCACCTAATAATGTTTTTTAGGAAAATTCTAAATTATAAAGAGTATCCTTTTCTATTGAACTCCAATTCTAGAAGAGGAGGATTCACAATTAAGCTAAAATAGCAAGTAAATTCTTAGGTGAAAAGCAACAATACTGAAGAATTCACAGTTCCTCTGTGTAAGATTTTCCAGCAATCAGCAGGAAGACAACCTGAATGTTGACAGTAGATTTTGGTACACATGACAAAATAGACCTGAGCCATGTCATTCAAAATAAATAAATAAAATCCAAGACTCAGGATAGGACTTTTAGAGAACATGGCTAAATTCAAATCTACATGATTTAATCCCTCCTAGTTTACTCAAAAGGGACACTAAAACCTCTGAACAGTAATAATCTCAGCCAAGGGGACATGTAAGTGGGAATGTTATAAATCCTTCAGCAAAAAGGGAAAACTGAAGTACATAGTTGGTACCGCACCCAGACAGAAAAGAACTTCATTACAAACCTTCTAACAAGTGTTCTTGAAATAAGCAAGAATATTGAGGAAGGAAAAGAGAGTTCATTTGCTCTTGCCAAATGCAGAGCTGGACACAGAAGTCATTAACTTTTCAGGTTATGTAAATTGCTGTCCTCTTTCTCATCTTTGCTCTTAGATAGATTTTACTCTCCTCCTACCTGTGTTCCCATTATTTCATCACTTTTTTGACACTCCTGTGCTTCCTGTATACATAGATTACGCTTGTAAACAGCACATTTTCCAGAAGAAAGATCTATGATGTCAAGGATTTCTGAAAAAGTCTGGCAGCTAATCTATTAGGCAGGCTACCAGTCAGTAGAACAAAATGAGAGAACTACCAAGCGACTGAACATTGCCAGCAATGACAGACTTTAACGTCATGGAATTTCTTGCATCAGTGGCCGAATTACCATTTTTAATTGGAAAAAGAAAGAAAAAAAGATCATTAAACCAAGACAAAAAAGCAATGATTAACACACATTAAAATGCCATCATTATCACCCACCTACTAAAGATGGGAGGAAAGATCTTTTTGATCCAAAAAACACCCACAAGTATTTGGGAAGTAAAGGTCTTATTTCACTGTCAGGAAAAGGGCTAATTCAACCTGACTCTCAGTAACTCAGGCCAAGATGATGCTCTGAAATCACCAAATTCTAGGAATATAGTGAACTTAATCCCACGCGTCAGCAGATTTTCCAATACGTAACACTATGGCTAAGATGCTATTTTGTTTGAACTTTAAGCTGTCCAAACATTATCCCCTTTTTGAGTATCACTCAAGAATATTAGAGCTTTGGTCAACTTCAGAGGGAAGCTAGAAATTGAATCTCATGCCACTGGCCCACTGTACCTTCTAATTTTATGGGGCCCAGGTTTTTCATAACCAATGTTTTGCAAGTGCACAACAGGGAGAGAACTGACAGCACCGTGTGGATACCCACAAGTGTCACATTCAGTTCCTGTGGCGCTAAAAAGGTTTTTATTTTACAGATGCCTTAATTTAATAATTGAATGGAAAAAAAAAACAGTTAAATTACCTTTTGTTTGCTTTTTCTCCTGAGCCTGTGCTATTATTTCATGAGAAGGGCTCATATTCCCAAACATTGCTGCTAGAAAGTAAACAGCTCAATAACCCAGCTCCACCTGGTGGAGGCTAAATCCAGACAAATTTAAATCAAGCATCTCCAAAAAGGGACATCAAAACTGTAAAAGAACAACCTGGGTAAAAATGAAAGTAGACCATCCCATTAGGCAGCAGCTTTCTCCTCAAAAACCCATAGACTTCCATCGCTGCACAAGTGTACACACAATCAAGAATAAAATGGACCCAATGTCTTTCCACATTTTTCAAACCAACTCTTCTATTCTTCAGACATATATAGAAGCAGCGTTAATGATTTACCTGGATAATATCTGAGAGCTTATGCAATCCAGATGTATTGACAAATATCCCAGTACCTAGAAAGAATAACACACAATTACTTTTACAACACAAATATACATCCATTTGCATATAGCCATATCTTTTTTGAACAGCACAACACCCTGAATATGATGACTTGAAAATATTATCTGAAACAAATAAATTATTTCAAGTTTTTCATCATTATTCAAGACACAAGGAGAAATGTAAAACTGGCATTCCAAAGGAAGTTTCATGTCTCTGACACGTTGGGAAGCTGAGACGATTACATAAACTTCTTACAGCTCCTCTACATTAAAAATTGGAAAGGAGATAATTAAAACAAAGATAAGCATGCTTGAACTGTTTGGTTACTTTTTCAAAAGCTCACACAACCACTATTAGTCTCATGAAAAAAAGAATAGAAAACTGACTACCCCGTGTTGCAGAGAGACAAAAATAACCTTTGCTATAGCTATAAATAGCCCTTTACAATCACCTCCAAGCTTCTAGTGTGCTTTACAGAGGAGCAGTTAAAAGAACATACAAAATACAATGATGATGAGAATTTGACCACGGAAATGATAAACAGATGCACCTGCTAAGCCCGAATGCAAACAGCCTAAAAGGAGAAAGATGCTGGGGGAAAAAAAAGGAAGGATAGATGCGTTCTCAAGGGATGCACTTGCAGATCTGACAGTCTGTATTCTAGTCTCCACAGAGTAGGCTTGCCCTCTTCAATGCCTTTACCGGAGAGTCTGCTAGTAAGAACTAACTAAATCATTTTCTTAGCTCACGTAGAAGTTGGAGATTTTTCTTTGCAGAAGGGCAAATTAAGAACGAGATGCTGATAGGCAGTAGAACAGAAGCTTGCTAAATCAAGGAGAAAAAAAAATAAAAATCACACATTATGCGATTCCCAACACTCCGGTTTCATAACTCCACAACCAGGGAAGAACTCAAGACACTAAAAGCACCATCAGCAAAATGTCAACAAGCTCCACCCCAGAATCCTTCTGGTTTTGGAGAAAAATAGCGTTGTGTGCAAAAATCCTCTATGTGTGCACATGTACGTACACACATATGTTGGTACACACTCAGGTTTTGACAAAAAGCTGTTCCTAAAACTAGTTCTGTTGCATGAACAGACATAAAACATGTTTCCCAGCAGAGGATCTCACAGCAAGTCTTAATAAAAAGACACAGGTCCTCAGGGTCAGATTTTAGCTTTTAAAAACTTTCTGATTTAAATCTAAACAAAGAAGCCTTTCTCCTCCTCTCCCCAAACAATGCAAACTTCCAATTACTTACACTGCAGAGAAAAGTCTTGAGTAAAACAACTAACAAATTTACACTTACAGCCTGAAAGAAACTGTAAAATCTGCTCTAGTGACTCCAAGAGTGAGGATTTGGTCTGGAATGTTATTTGGGCTTCTGCAAACAGATCAAAGATGTAGCTGCAATTTAGAAAAAAAAAAGCACAAATGGGTCAACACGGTAAAAAATCACATGGACACAATTACTGTTACTCTTTTATAACAACAATTTCACCATCTAGTAGCAAAACATATTCTTGTCTCCATGAGAAAGAAAAATTTACAGGAATAAAAATAAGTATTTCCTTATAAAGACTGCAGACAATATTGACAAGACAGAAAGCATACTGACCACACCCTTCACATTTTCCATCATTTCTCCACAACATACAATATGTATTAATTTAGAAATAGATTTACATACGATTTCCATTATTTTTTTATAACATAGAATATGCATTAGTTTAGAAATAGACTTACAGAGCTCTGAGGTACCTTAAACCAAATCACTGCAGCACTAGGACCTCTGTTTAAATCATGACGCGAAATTGAAAGCAGCACAGTGGGGAGCTTCTTCCAGCTCAGAGTACCCGATAGGCATACACACAACATAGGATTTTCCACTCTTGAAACTCTTTAAGAGGGAGTTCCACCAGAAATAATGATTATTACACACAGGGGATTTAAGGAAACCCAACACCTTGAATAAATACTATTCCCAGAAACCAGAATAGTAGTACCAATCCTAACAGCTGCTACCAATCCTAACAGCTGACCCAGTTTCACCTGGGTCTAGAATTTGCTGTACTTTTAACATGTAAACACATTAGCAAGAAAAGATTTACCTTCCCTCTTTGGTGACTCCACTGTCATTCGGTGGCAGCTTCACTGCATCAATAGCACTTTCTAGCTGAAGAAGAATTTCTTTAAGAGAGTCAAGAGAGAAAAAAGTTAGGGTTTGCAGAAACTCGCTTCTGGGACACACTTAAGCCTCTTTTTCAAATATACTTTATTACAAAGGCTGTTACCAAAGACAGCAACCTAGCTGTTTTCTTGATTCTGTAAACAAATCAAAATGATCAAAAACAATTTCCTAGATACCATCTCTAAATATTCGTATTCAACTTTAAGAACATCTATGACTTCAATTCTTAAATGAAGCTTAAGTTGCCAGCTAAACATTAAACTCTTCTCTACAGAGAGGGAAAGTTGTTCTTGTTTGTAAGCAACAGCTTGAGATGTCTCATGTTGTTAACTTTAAGTAGCATCATGTTCTTACAGCAGAATGGTGCAACTAATACAATTCCAGCATGCTGGCAAGATTAGCAAACAAGGGAACTTCTAGCTAAGAAGGAAGCAATGCATTCATCTGCCAAATCTCTCATCTTCTTGGGAAAAAACTGTAACTAAACATTCCACAAAAAAAAAAAAAAGAGACAACTTAAACTTCCATGAATTTCTCAGTTATGAGCAAAGTCTACAGAAATGCTACATGAACCTGATTTATAGTTGTTGACCTTTCAAAACTGTTTCAACAACAATTTTCAACAACACAAAAAATAACCTTACTCTTTATCTTTGCTATATCTTCAAGTTCCATGTTCAGTCCTGTTGAAGAAAGGAAAGATTTCAAAGAGGATGTTTCATGTCTGTTTCATTCCCAGTTTCTTTATGGCTTTTCAGAAATTACAGATATGAAGGCTAGAACTGTGTACATGGAAAGACATCTTCTTTATTCCACTCACTGTTCTCCTTCATGACCCCTCATGCCACATTGGTTTGGCCAAGTCTTTTCATGTTTGTCTAGCAGCGATTACTAATTAACAATAATTTATCTACTAGTGAGAGTAAATGTCCCGAAAACTGTTAGGAAAAGTTACTTTTCAGTTCTTGGTAGTAGCTTCCTATAATCCCAGTGAAACAGTGGTTTGTGGTTGTCAACACACCTGAATTGGCCATCTCCATATTGAACTCAGCATTTATTTCATTCTGTTGAACCACTTTGGCTTGTTCTTCCAGTACAACATTTATAGCATCCATTGCCGAAGCCAAATCATAGGGTGTCAAGTCAAAAGAAGATGACTCCTCACACAACTTCTCCTAAAATATAAGGAACGGAAGCATTATTTGAACTGTTCAGTGTGCTATTTGCTCAGGCAATTTCATAGATGATAAAGTCCAGATGACCAGGCCTGATTTCATTTCTGATCTCCTGCTCAAGCCAGAGGACATGTTACAAACACCTGAAGACTCTGACTATTACTAGGCACCCTTTTTTCTAAAATGTAGATCAGATTTTGCCTCTTTCGCATTATCAACATTCTACCATTCCCAGCTAGTAGCAAATCACTGTCATCATTAAGATCCCTTTTGTTTTTAATAGGTGTCACCTCCCTCCTCTGTGTTCTTAGTGTTGCTGATAATAGATTTTTCTTGACATCCTTTTGTTTCTCCCACTCAGTTGCCAAGTAGCATGCTGTCTGATGACAAATTTTGCAACACGAGTAATTCTAGAACAGCTGGTTAATTTCTGCATGCAGGCATCAATTAATATTTTTAAAACACTACAAAGGGGGAAAACCACCAAAATCCAAACAACTATGACTGGATTTCCACCCATTTTTCAACAGAAAAGAAGATGTTTTGACGAAGGAAGCACATACAGGACACAACTCTGCAACTACCTCTAGTCAAACACAGCACACCCTCCGGCGGCCTGTTTATTGAAAGAAGAACATGCAATCAGAAAATAAAACTTTGCAGCTGTTTAGCAGAAATCCCACTGGGAGGTTGTTCATGTGGCAGAAAAAAGGGACATATTTCAAGTGTTCCTTTGCATTTAATTATTTAGGCAAAGGGCTGCAGTTTCAAGCCATCTAAGAGGAAGATCTCATAATGCAACATATTTTTTTTTTTTTTCCTGTGTGAGTGAAGACTTGGAAATATTACAAGTCACATTTGCCATCTACTGCACTGGGACAGCTGATGCAAGAATGGGTCTTTCACGATTTCTTACACCATGGAAGAGAACTCTCCAAACAAGAAAATGAGCGCCCTCATAAATTTGGAGATCCACCCTTCAGGAAGAAACTATCACCTTGTAGAAAATCACAGTAGTGTCAAAGGACCATTAATTAAACTACAAAGCTTTAACTGTCACGGAAACAAGAAATATTCATGATAATGAACATTAACAACTGAAATAGCTGAGTACAGATTTTACAGACTGTTTATAATAGGGCACTGGTCTGGTTTTCTCTTTGGGTGAAGTTTGAAAAATGGCAACAGACCAGAAACAACTTACCACATTGTGAGCTTCATCAAGTATTACCACAGTCCCCTTCAGGTCTAAGTTGTGCGCTCTCCGGCTCTAAAAGATGAAGAGAATGAAGGAGTGGACAAAAACATCCCAGAGAAATATAGAGAAATTAGTTCATGAGACAGATTGGGGCTTTCATGTATTTTGAATACATTTTTTTTTTTAGAAAACAGCAAGTGATCGCTGTAGCCACCTAATATATAAACCACAGAATCATTTTCTCTGGAAATGAAGGTGATAAAATGCATCACGTAGAAGTTTATGGAGGTTACAACTTACATTGTAATAAAGAAAAAAAATACCAGTTGTACCACACTAGGATACACAAGTTTACCAGAATTAATTTCAGTTGCTATTTTTGCCGATAGGGATCCGGGAGGAGTGGGGTGCAAAGCAGGGGGATTTGCCTTGTTTTTACATATTTATGCTTGTGTCGTCTTTACAAGAAGTGGATGTTCTGAAAACACTCCCGACAGTACCAGATCACCTAACTTAATTTCACAATGCTTCTTTGCTTAAGATGGTCAGAGATTTTTTAAATTTTATTTTATTTTTTAATTTACGAAACATTTGGTCTTTTTGCCTTTTGTAGCAGTGGAATGTAATCTGGCTTGTACTATAATTCATTAATTACTCCAAGGTGCATGAAGATGTCAGCAGATTTGTTTCCTCAGAGTTTTCAAAGGTTTCATTTTCTATCCACGAAATATGGACAACTTATTGCAACAGTGTTTTTTTTTTGTTTGTTTTTTTTTTTTTTAACAAAGTCAGCGATTATTTCCAAGAGACATGTCCAATCTCTACCAAAAAAGTTTCCTTATTCTAGAAATCAAGTGGTTGGCTGCAGAAACAAAAATGTCTCAGAACGCACACAAAAATACTGCATAATATGTGACTGAAGATTTGTGTTCAGGAGGTGAATATCACCAAACAACAAGGCATCACATTCTACAAAGCTAATTCTACAAAAATAGCAAGACCTCAAAGAAAAAAAGAAAACCGAAAGTATTTCTTAACTGTGGGAAAGAAGAACTTTACAGAGAAAAACACAAAAGGGCACCCTCTGTGGTTCTGAACTTGAAGTGGGTTGTGATTAGTTTTGAAGTATACCACATAATGCATTCGCTTGCTGTGCATCAGTTCTTCACAGCTTATCCACTAAAAGCCAATATAAGATAAATAGAAGAACAATTGCATTTAAAAGCAAAGATATGTTACCTTCGAGTCTAGTAAATAGTTGTAAGGCATAAAAATAATATCTGCTTGCTGCTTCAGGCTTCGCGAGAGATAATAAGGACAAGCTCTGTTTAAAAAAAAACCAAACGTAGTACAAACTATAAAGTAATACTTGCAGAAATATTAAGAGTACATTCATGTACTATGTTTCATACTTTCAAGGGTTTCTGATCAACTTCTTAAGCAGTTGAAACTGGCATGTTTAATTTTAGGGCAGATGGCTAGCTCTATTCACACAACACAAGTAAAAAGAAGTGTAGAAAACAGTACCTAGCTGCGCAGCTCAACAAAACAAAACAAAAAAGAAATTAAAGGAGAAAGAGTGGCATTCATTACTGCATTATCATTTCACCCCTTTAGGCTAGAAGTAAATGCTGCACTAGACTATTTTATCTCAACAAATCAGTCACCTCATCCTCTTAGATCTGATACAAAACTGCAGTATCATTTGTCATGTCAGATGAGATTGGCAGCCTCTGCTCAAGCGAGAAATAAAACATTGGTGAGCCCAACTCTGATCCAATTCAGTCTTTACACAAATAAGGATTGAAACAAATTGCTGTATGATGCAGTAACAGAAGTTAAGGCTTTACAGCACGCACGCTTTTCTTGGAAGCTGTCTCTGCAACATATGTAGCCACTCCACTTTGCTCTCATGATTGTTCTGCTATTTTAGTGCATGCCAAGTTCATACCAAGTTATTAATAAAAACGAGCAGAGAAATAGTTTTCACTGTTTTCACAAGTAAGGGGGAGGAAGGTCAGAGGGGATCATTTACCTGTGCTTGTTTCCATTTTTAACTAAGTCTTCGATATCCATGATTGATTCAATCAGTTCTTTCTCTGTGCTCTTTTCTGTGAAAAATCACATTACAACCACAAGCTTAGGTAAAGGTACCACACCAAGATTCGTTGTTACCCTGATCATCACGCTCATCCACTTCCTAACATTTCATTCTTGAAAGACATTAACACAGAGCAAAACACCTGCACAGGCATATTCTGCCAACTCTTCCAAACTTCTCTACCTGCCTAGCAAATCTCTCCCTCTCCAAAAAAAATAGGGCTTTACTTCCACAGCCAAACTCACCCTCCACATTGTTGTAGAAATGACAAGCACGAGCCATCACTTTCATTCGGCACATGTAGATCTGTAAAATACCATATATTTTAGCCAAGAGCAGCACAGCTTGTCAAGCACTGAAAAGCGCGTTAAGGGGTGAAGAGCTATTAGTTTTCTGTAACACCAGCTCATGAATAAATGCTAATCACACTTCTTCAGTTTTAAAATCATATGTCCCTCTGTCCACCTTAAAAGTTAGGCTCTCTTTTATGCAGCACAGAACACTCAGATGCTCAGAGGAAATTTTGTTCTATCTTGCCACTAATACTTCAAAACAGTAATCTTTGATGTTACTTGTAAAAGTAACAGGTAAATCAATCACTGACCACTATTTGGAAATTATTGTTGCTCTCGAAAAACACTTCAGTGGCAGATCAGAAAGTAAACTGCAAACGATTAATTCTCATGTTCTACACAATGACATCCTTCTCCGGATGGAAAATGCTACCAGACACTCTGAATTAAGTTTTGCGCTCACAAAACTAGAAACTAGAAGTCCCTCAAAACACGTTTAGAACTACTATCTTTCCCTACAGCCTCCAGCAGTTAAACAATGTCGGAGTTACGAATTACACACCATACGCCAAAACAAAAACCCTCTGTGTTCTCACTGTGCATGCTTTCAAGGCTCTGTTCTCACCTGCATGTGGTTGCTCTCCTGTCGCTTCACTTCGGGATTGATGCAAAGCTGCTCTCTGGAACCCAAAACACATATCTTCGGCCTGTTCAAACAGAATACACAAAACTGATGTTAAAAATAAGGCAAGCAAAAAGAACACAGTTGTACATGCCTAGGTTGGGTATCATGTATCAAAAGCGAAATGTTCAGGAGAAACAGATGAGCCCAAAATAAGGGTCAGAATCAGAAACAGTAAGTTAGTCTGTTTGTAACAGCTGTATATGCTATTTGACTTTATGGTACTGGCAGCAGTGGGTGGTGATAAGCAGCAGTTTACAGCAGGAGGTAATGAGTGGCAGCTTACATCACCCACTACAAAATCTGGGTTCTCTTACGACAGTTCAGGCAAATAAGCTGGGACCTGTCATCTATTACAGGCTATTCCAAGCTGGCTGTGCTTTTTAGAGTAAGGTTGTGACAAGAACTAATGCCCTACAAACATCTGCAATACTTTTTTTGCTTATGACAAGGCTGTATCTTTACAAGAAACATATAAAGGAATGATTACTACCTGCACAAAGAGCTCGGTCAACACACCAGCGTGTCAACAGCTGAAAACTGTGACAGACATTGGTATAGCAAAACTGCAAAGTTCTTCATAGATTTACATCTGCCTAAGGAATTCAACTTTGTAACGGCTTCCCACTGCGGAAAAGCAGCGCAAAGGAAAAGCAGCGCAAAGGAAAAGCAGCGCAAAGGAAAAGCAGCGCAAAGGAAAAGCAGCGCAAAGGAAAAGCAGCGCAAAGGAAAAGCAGCGCAAAGGAAAAGCAGCGCAAAGGAAAAGCAGCGCAAAGGAAAAGCAGCGCAAAGGAAAAGCAGCGCAAAGGAAAAGCAGCGCAAAGGAAAAGCAGCTGTGAAGTATGAAAAAACCCAAACCCAACAACAAAGAAACTCCGGTTCTATACATGCACACTAAGAGAACTACATTTCACTGGATATCATTTTTTATACATTCACCCACATAAATACAAACAATAACTAAATAAGATGGGTTTCTCCACCTTTTCTTTGAATAGGAACATTATCCTAAATCATATTTACCTGTAGACTGTGTTCTTTAATTCGCTAATGACCTGCGTAAGTTGTGAGTGAGTTCTGGAGGCATAAATTATTTTAGGAATGTCAGTGTAATAAGCTGCCAAATAGATGAGAAAAAAGCAGAAAAACATTATTGGCATGGAAAGAAGAACTAGAGATATTATTAGCCTCCTTTCCCAGCTGGTACTATGGTAACAGCTTGCCTTGTAGAGACAGCAAGAAATGTTGTCATCTATTCACACACACAAAATGAGCTAAATGAGTTTCTAATGTTCTAAGAAAAATTAAAAATATGTAAAACACCTTTAAAATCTATAAAATGGTGAAACTGTGCTTCAGCTGCTAAACAACGGCTCCATGACTTTTATAATCACATACTTATTACAAAAGATAGATAAAAGCAAGCGTTCGTTAACACTCCTCTGTCGCCCCTACTGCGCATAAGAATCACAGTACTTACTTGGGATATCAGCATCTGTGGCAGCGTTGCCCCAGGATGACACCGGTCTCTCAGGAAAGAGTTCCACTCCGTTCATACGCTGTGCAATTTTGCGGGCTGAGATAGTATCTTTAAAGTGTTCCCGCCAAGCCAGAGTGGAACACAGCAGGCAGAGGGTCTTTCCCGTGCCTGTAGGGCTCTCCAAAATGCCATTTACCTTCTTTATTGAAGAGAAATAAAATAAAAAGGCAAAAAATGAGCAATTTGGAGATTCAACTAGAACAGGTCTTTGTGCAGTACTGCATTTCCTCAGTAAAAAAAGCAATCACTACCCGGTGAACTCTACCATACAACAGAAACACAGACATACCCTACATAAGGTTGTTATAAATGCACTACTTGTAAGACCCTTTAATCAACTTAGCGAGGCTCAATCTAAAACCCAGAGCCAACTACTATCCTCTAGTCAGCAGAGGAATTCTCCACTTTTAGAGCAAATACAATGCATCGCATTTCAGCATAAAATACCTGAAAATATTAGACGTTATTGCAAAAAACCAGAAAGTGACTCTCAGATTACAGACCGCCAGTTCCCTTTAGAATTAAGACTATATCCCCCATCATAGTTTAGGCAGAAAATTTTCCAAGCACTGTTAAACACCTAGTCCTACTGGATGGTACAATTTTGAAGTGCATAACAATACTACAAGTTGCAGAAAAACTAGCAGCTGAGCTTGCAGTGCCGTGATAATTCCTGTTCAACTGTACTGAAAGAATTTATAATAGGCTTACAACACTTTTACTTTAAAACGAGGAGGTACCAAGCAGGAACCAAGCCATTGCCCGTGACATGGAGGAATTCTGAGCCACATGGAAGCCAACGCTTCCACAATAAGCTTGTTTGATCTCTGTGAAGAACGGGGACCATGGAGATCTGTTAACCAACTCCAGAACAAAGATAACTATTCTAAAGACCATTTCCGTATTTGACATTCATTCAGTAAGATTATCCTATTGTAGATAAAATGATGAATTACACTAATAGTCCAAGGACTAACAACGCAAAACCAAACCCCAGATATCTAAGGACAGACTGCATGAACACATGGACTACTTGCTCAGCTTTTCTTCCTTTTCCCGAGTTATGCAGAAACATTCTACCTACATCTTTACTGACTGCCACTTGCACGCTCCTGGGTTTTTAATAACTATATAGTAAAATAAAAATACAAGTAAAAGAAGGTCAGAGAAGAATTGGAAAAGGCGGGATACAAACAACAAAAAGTAAGCTTGAATTCAAAGAATCACAGGATCATTAAGGTTAGACAAGACCTGTAAGATCATCAAGTCCAACCATCACCCCAACCCCACCATGCCCACTAAACCATGTCCTGCAGTGCCACGTCCACACGTTCCTTGAACCCCTCCAGTGATGGTGACTCCACCACCTCCCTGGGCAGCCTCTTCCAGTGCTTCACCACTCTCTCAGGAAAGACATTTTTCCTAATATCCAGCCTGAACCTCCCCTGGTGCAACTTGAGGCCATTTCCTCTTGTCCTTCACTTGTCACTTGGGAGAAGAGACCAACACCCACCTCACCACAACCCCCTTTCAGGCAGTCGTAGAGAGCGATGAGGTCTCCCCTCAGCCTCCTCTTCTCCAGACTGAACACCCCCAGCTCCCTCAGCCGCTCCCCATCAGACTTGTGCTCCAGACCCCTCACCAGCTCCGTCGCCCTTCTCTGGACACGCTCCAGCACCTCAATGTCCTTCTTGTAGTGAGGGGCCCAAAACTAAACACAGGATTCGAGGTGCGGCCTCACCAGCGCCGAGTACAGGGGCACGATCACCTCCCTACTCCTGCTGCCCACACTGCTTCTGACACAGGCCAGGATGCCGTTGGCCTTCTTGGCCACCTGGGCACACTGCCGGCTCGTATTCAGCCGGCTGTTAATCAACACCCCCAGGTCCTTTCCCGCCAGGCAGCTTTCCAGCCACTCTTCCCCAAGCCTGTAGCGTTGCATGGGGTTGTTGTGACCCAAGTGTAGAACCCGGCACTTGGCCTTGTTGAACCTCATACAATTGGCCTCAGCCCATCGATCCAGCCTGTCCAGATCCCTCTGCAGAGCCTTCCGACCCTCCAGCAGATCAACATACCCGCCCAACTTGGTGTCGTCTGCAAACTTACTATTTGAATTGTGACAACCTCTTCTTAGAGATTTTTTACAGTTATAAATGAAACGCCATTCGTACGCGAACCAAAAGAGGCGGCACTCACCTTCTGCAGGCACTCGAGCACCTTGGCCATGTAGGCTTCCTGGCACTCGTAGGGCTGGAAGGGGAAATCCACCGTGATGCCGTTCAGCGTTACCTTCGGCATGTTTCCCGCCAAGTACCTGCGAGGAACCACAGGCCCGTGATTCACCCACCGCCGCGCCGGGACGGGGCTGCACCGCCGGTGCCATGTAGAGCGACAAACCGGAATCGGGGCAGGTTCGTTTGCACGGCGAAATGCCGAAAGGCCCGGTTTTCGCCTCGTATTTCGGGACGGGACGTTACCAGCGGACCCGCACCGCAGCCCGGGCAGGAGGCCCACGGACACTCAGGGCCCGGCCGCGGCGATGCGGAGGAGCCAGCCCGGCCCGCGTTCCCGGGCCCCCCCGCCCGCTCCGGCCCGGCCCGGCCCGGCCCGGCCCGCGTTCCCGGGGTCCCCGGCCCGGCGGCGGTCGCCATGGGAACGCGGGCAGAGCGGCGGCGGCAACCACCCCTCACCTCCCGCTCCGCCGTTCGGAATCCCCGCGCCTGTATCACGTGCCCCACCGCTTGCCCACTCACGTGCAGTGCGTAACTTCCGCCGGGCGTTCTCGCGAGAGCTGCGGCGTTGCCCAGGGAACGGGGCGGGGAGGCGGCCGCGGGCTGCCGGTGGGCCCGGCCCGGACACGGCCCGCCTGGGCGGCGGGGAGTGAGTGGGGCCCGGGGGTCCGGCGCTGTTTTCTATGAGCTGCTGTGCGGGCCCGAGGGGCCGCGAGCAGGAGGGGACCGAGTCCGGTGGCGTTTGGCCCTGTGGGGCCTGGAGGGAAGCGGGACCCGGGCCCGTGGGGAGCGCCCCGCCATCAGACGCTGGGTGGTTCAGCTGGAGGGTCCCTCAGCAGCCGAGGCTGGGCCCCGAAAAGGCCGGAGACTCGCTATTTGGTTGCTAGAAATAGGAAAGGGGCCACATTTCCAAAGCCTCCGAGCGCTGTTCGGGTGTGAGCGCTCCTGGGCGAGGGCCGCCCGGGGCTGGCGTTCTTCCCCTTCACTGGCGACACAGGGGAGCGTGTGATAAGCAGTGCCCTTGACCAGAATGTGCTTCCAGTGCGCTGCTGTGCTTTGTGCTGCGCCTCTGGCACCTTTCAGTGGTGCTGCATATAGGAGAAGGCAGAATATTACAGCATTCTTTGTTGCAACTCTCAGCATTTAAGATCTAAGGGTTTCTATGTCGTTATGTTGAGCTGTGTAGCTTCTGCATTAAGAACAGTAACGAATTCTGACGGGTCTCTTTTGTTAGGGGGGAATGTGCTGCTCCTTTGTTCCCTGCTTTTCTTCAGCACGATTCTTTCAGCCTTCAGGCCCCTGTCAGAGTATCCCCGCACACGGCAGGGAACAGCTGCATCAGCGTTTCAGTTGCTCAGGCCGAGTTGCTCATACAATATGTGTGTTCATTGTAGTGAGCTCTGAACTGCTCAGGATTGACGGATTACTCAGTTTGTAAGACTCTAGCAAACTGTGCAAGTGTTTTAATAAATGCGTAGGCATGGTTTACCCGGATCCCCAAATTTTGCAAAACCATATTTTATGCAGTTATATGAGGAAGAAGGTAGGAAGAAAATACACACATCTCTCTGTACTTTATTGCTGCATCTTGCGCTGTTAGGTGGTTACTGCATAGATGTAGACCAGGATGTGGCTTGTTTTATTGTAACTTTAAAATGCCTTTATTCCTAGCAAGCTGCACAGCTTCTTTGTATGTAGAAGTGTTAGAATATTTAAAGAAAAACAACTATTAAAAGGAACAGACCTTAAACTTGAGTATATTATGTAATTTAATTTCTTCTTAAACTTCTGGTACATTCTGTGTCTTCCAGGTGTTCAGTTAGGGGAGCTTACGGGCGTTGCTGTTTTGGTTGCCAGCCTTTAAACTCCTTGAGCTGAACTTCCCTGGATTGTAAACTGTCTTTAATTGTAGCAAACGGGCTAGAGAGTGTTGAGTTATTCCTTCAGATCTTCACAGCGTGCCACACAAAATGTAACAACTGATTTTGTTCATGTTTCTGACTGTGAACTCTTTAACTTGATACCAGTCGTGCAAGATTAAGCTGCAAAAGAAATGACTGTGTAAAGATTGTACAGTGAGAGTGTGGGATAAGGTATTTATAATGGAGAACAAAGGTTTAAAACTCCTCATAAGTATATGGAATACTGTGTCATCATTTCCTGTAAATACATCTTTCCCACATTGAAGAATACTATCAATAGTGTGTCAAATCAGATTATTTTAACTGTGATTTAAGTAATGTTGAGTGAAGCAGCGTTACCTTCTGAGAGAGAAGAGCTGGAAGGTTACCAAGCCCAAAAAGGCGTGTGAGTCAGCAGATGCACTGCTGTCCAGGGGCAGACATGAGTCAGCACCGGCTAAACGCTCTTCATCCTTCTGGAGGGTTGTTCCTCTGCACCATTCACCTTACTTGACCAAGGCTGCAGCGCCAGCGTTGGCAAGTCTGTCTTCAGCATTGCTGTGCCAGTTTCTTCTAAAAACTGAGAACAGAGAAAACAAAATTTTTGAAGTTTAATGAAAAAAATTTCTTTCTTATTCAGGTTGCAAAAGAATTGTGAAGGATTACTGAGGCTACAGCATCTGTTTATGTCAGGATACAGATGTGATAAATAAAGGTGCTGGTCTTACACCTGGATTGTCTTCTGGTGATTGGCTCCCCAGGATGAACCCTGAGTTCTTATGAGGCAAGAGACTGGAGAGGGAAGAAGAGGGAGAGGAAAAGGGTTTGAAAAAATTTGTCAGAGTGGCACGGAGGATTGTATGAAAGTCCAGTCCCTACACCCGTAATGGCCTCTGCATGCCAACCCAGACAGCAGGAACCAGTGTGTCTCCGCTGCTCGCTCGTTAGTGGATGGTGAAGATCTTGGATGAACTATTTTTCATACTGTGTGGAAAAACTCTGTGGGGAAGTGGGTGTGTGAGTGGCTGAACCGAACCGCAGAGAACCCCACGAACACCCTGCTTGCGCGGTGCAGATATACAAAATGAATAATCGTCATTTCTGTTCAGAGGCCGCCTAGGCAGGATTCTCTTCCCGGACAAGCAAGAATCTTGAGGAATGGGACAAAAGAGTTTGAAGAGCTGCAAGGACCGGCTGTGAAACTCCTGCAGTTCGCTAGGTTATTTTTCTCCTTTCAGATGGGAGAGGATTAAGTTGCCGTTCATTGTCTTTCTGAGGAGATGAGATGGTTCCCATAGCAACAGTCTAAAACTTTTGTTTAACCACAAAATTATTTGATTCCTTTGAATCCAGATAATCCAGAGCTTTTCTGTCTCTTTACTGTTGGGAAATAACAAAACTGCTTTCCTCTTCGACACTCCAATTTTAATCACAATCATCCTGTTATTAGGAAGGTGAGTAAATACCCATTTTACAGATGAAGAAACTGACACAGATGGGTTTAGTGATTCCGTGGAGGCCAGAAGGGAACCACCAGAGCAGAGTTCACAGCTTCACGTGTTCAACATTTGCTGCTCTTTACCCTTTGTAGTTGCTCAGTCGTCTAGCTTGGCACTGCCAACTTTATGTACAGGCGACACCCGTTGTAGCTGAGCAGGCCTGAGGGTCACCTGAGTTCCCAGCTTCCTTTATACCCCTACGTGACTGAATTAGCACAATTCTTCTTCCTGATCCAGGTTCTTTGTTCAACTTGGCCTCATTTCTCAAGTGCTAAAGATATTTCTCGAGATACTAAAGAGGAAACATCAGAACAACCCTCTTGTTTCTCCTGCCTTCAGGGAAACAGTTTCCTGGGTTAGTGCTGACGTTGCTGTCACTGGTTTCTCCCCTCACTTCTTCTTCTCCTTTATCTTGTATTATTTTACAATTTTGGGGGGTTGACTGCTGCCCTATGTAGAATTTTTATTATTACTATTATTTCATGCGAGCTAAGGGAGCTTCTCCCAGCTTGAGACTGCAAATGGTACTGAGAGGTCTCACGCCGATGCTATTGCCTGGGAACCATGAGTTACAGCCCATGCTTCTCCTTTTAGACCAGATGACTTTCATCTTTCAATGTTATTTCATTAGTCACTAGATAAAACTGTTCCACAAATATTTCATGTTGCCAGTTGGGCTTGCAGCCACAAATAGCAATATGAAGCGTGCCGAGCCCATGGCCCTTCTTGTAACAACCGCAACTTGCAAATGAACTGCCCTAGATGAGTGTTGCCTGTAACAAAACACAGGGAGTGTTCCAGGTCCCTGGTTTTGGGATGTGTTGAAGAGAATCTTTTTGGTCAGATTGGGAATTTTTCTTTTTCTTTTTTTTTTTCCCTTCCTTCAAAGGACACTTCAGTGCTTCAAAGCCAACAGAAGAGCTGCCCTTAGCAGTTTGCACAGATACACTGCTGTAACTTGCAGTTTTCAGCATCGTTGAAAGCATGAGTTACTGGCAGAAGCCCTTCCTATGTTGAAAGACATCTAGGAATATTCAGTTGTTAAAAACGTTGAAAACATTTGCAATAAAGTAGTGAAAGAAGTGCAGGCTACAAAACCAACTTCTTTGCTCATTCTCTATGAAAATCTATTGTTTCCTGACAGTCTGCCTGGTCAGATGTCCTGTGTGATGAAGGCATGGGACACGTTAGCCAAATACTCTCAGATTTTCCCTAATCCCCATCTTGAAAAAAATACCCAGTGCCTTCGGATGCTCCCTAGTGAAAATGGGGGAGAACTTGAAAAGATAGTTACATGTAAAATAAGGAAGAAATATGTCCCAGTGTTACAGATGGATCCAGAATTAATTGTATTAACATTATTTATATGACAGGTTATCTAGAAAGCGTGAATAATATTGGAGCTACAGTGTCTGATGTGCGGCGTAGCCACATAAATCCAGTTTGCTCGCCGTTTCTTGTGCAGCATATTCCACTGGGACACACGCCATGGCACCTTGAAAGCATTCCATACCTTTTTTCTAAAGAAAAGGAATAAAATGCATGTGCTTTATGCCCAGAAGCTCCAGAATATTGCAAGAGGTAGACAGACCCTCGCAGGTCTGGTAGGTAAGTCAAAACCAGAGCTCATCCTGAAAAAGGGGGGAAATTATTCCAGCATTCAGGTGCTTGGGATAGCCACCTTCACCTGGTAAAAGGGAGTGTGTTTTTGAAACGCATACAGTTCAGCCTGCTGCCTTCAAGATAACCTATGAAGTCTTAAAAGATTCAACCCAAGGAGAAAGTAGAGGGAGTTGCAACTACAAAACAAGCCTTTGACAGAACAGGGAGCAGTTAATGGTAATAAAAAAGCTCCTGTTCCAAACACACACTGAAAATTTGTGGATAGTGTTAATATTATTCTGAATTAGACTTACTTTCTACAATTTTTTTTTCTTTTTACATACAGTGTTGAAGGAATAGGACACTTGGAGACTGGAGAAAAAAAAATAGGAAAAAAGGGAAATCTCTGTCTTTTTAACTGAATTTAGAAGGCACTGCCTGTGGCTTCTGCCCCTGGCCAAGGCAGAGCGCCAGCAGCGACTCAAACAACCTGTAGTTCCCTGCAGCTGCTGGAATTGTTTGGAAGTGTCTGCATTGCAGCGTGCTGGGAGATTTGGGGTGTTTTCAGCCAGAGGGGATGTGCAGCCGGGAGGATAACGTCTGGCATGAGAGGGCCAGAGCCTGAGAGGATTGCGTGGGATCGCGTGGGATCGCAGCCGCAGGCCCCGAGGTGGGATTTGTGCAGCCATGGTCGGATGGGTGCAGCTGGCGACAGGGACTGGGGAGGGTTCCTTGGTCCCAGATGTGTGTGTGATACTCTAAAAGCACAAATGCATTGGCCCCTAGCAACAGCCACAAATGGAAATGATAGAGAACAGAATAGAAAGGGAAAAGAAAAGAGGTCCTGATGCCTGGGTGGGGAGGGAGAAGTCCCACTGAATTCAGAGGGCTCCATTCTGCTCTTCCTCTTCTACTTTTACAGCAGTTTCCCCCCCCCCAGACTGCACCCCCTTTTGTGCCCCAGTGCTGGTGCAAAAAAAAACCATGCCTAAAAATGCCGAGCCTGTCTGGGATACCTCCTCCCTTCGCTGTTTGCCCCAAGCTGCTGCAAGGTTCGGGGTCAGGGTTTTCCACCTCAGCCTAGCTAAGCCGGACCCCAGACCTGGCCCTGCGGGTGGGCACCGCCTTGGAATGGATGGTTTGAAAACAACATAAAAATCAATGAATTTGCTTATTTCTGCTTTCAGCAAGGGAAAAAGCAGTTTAGCCCATCTAGAGCAGACAAGAAAGGGAGGAAGAGGAGGAAAAATCATCTTTTGCCAGCGCCCGGCTGGGTGTGTCTCCTCGCCCCCCCCGCGGAGGGTCTGTGTTTCTGGCAGGCAGTCTTGCCTGGGAGGGGTCTGCCGTCAAAGCCACCCAGGAAAGGAGGCCTGATACGCTAATTAATATTCTGAACTAGTGACCCTGCTTTTTCTTTCCAGCCCTTCCCTTTCTCTGGGCTCTCCAGCCTCTCCCCGCCGCGGATGGCTGCAGCCCCCTCCAGCTGAGTCAGTCCTCCCTCCCCGCAGCATTGCAGCACCTCCGCAGCTCCCTGCGCTCCTGCTCCTGCAGCACCCGCGCCGCTCCCGCCGCAGCAGCATGGCCAGCACCGTCTCAGGTAGGACAGACATCTTTTGGGGGGGCTTGGCATCAACCTGCTTATAGAACCATCAGGTTTTATTTTTTTATTGTTATTCTGAGGGTTTGGGTGGATTTTTTCCATGCGTTTCGGGGGAGTTCTCTGATGAGGAGGCAGCTGGTATGGCAGCATTGTTCCCCTTCCTCCCCCATACACACACCCCTCTGATGCAAGATAGCAAGTGGGCTTTTTATTTTAATATGAATACACATGTGATAAACTTGCCAATTTAAAATATTGCTGCCGTTACATTGTGCCATAAGAAGATGCTGCTGCGTGCCAATTAATTATTATTTTTGTAACATGATGCAGCTTTCCCCCCCCCCCAAGAAAAAATTGCATGCTGTGTAGCTGGATGCAGAGAAATCAGCGATTGCATTTTGTTTTGTGAAGATCATGTATTGCCTAAATTGGTAATGGAAAGAAAGACACGGACAAGAGACTGACAGTAATGCCCTAGAAAATGACCCCAAACCCAACCAGAATAACCTGGATGGGTTTCTGTGTGTTCTCAGGGCTTCCCATCCCTAGATTTCTTCCACAGCTCGCATTTCTTCGTTAGAAGATGCTACAGGGGAGCGGTCCTCTGACGGCGTTGGGTGAAAGCAAATGCTGCAAGGGAAGCCCTTCCTCCCTCCTGCAGCAATAACGGGGATCACAGCGCGGCTGCCCAGGAGCCTGCTGCCGGGGTCGGGTTTGGCTGCAGGACAGCAGTCTGCCCTGAGGATGCTGCACCTCTTCGGTCCAGCCGTTTCCCAAAGATGTGTCTTGTCCCTTTGAACTGGGGAGGAGGGATTCAAATGGCTGAAACTGGGAACGTGGGTGAAGAAGAAAAGCCTGAAATGGTACAATGAACAGTGGGTGGGTTTAGAGGGTCTTTTTCTTTAAAAAAATCTGAGTTTTCCCTTGAAATGGCTCTGAATTCTGCAGTGCACGAAGAGGGGCTTGGGCGGGGGAAGCTAAATCCTGGAGGATGTAGGGCTGAACAGGACCAGCAGACAAAAAGGAAAAGCAGGCAGTGCTTTGTGCCCCCCCGGGCAGGGAACCAGCCAGAAGGAGACCAGGCAACACTTCTTGCTTCTTTCACTGGCCTTTGCCCGTGTCTCCTGCTGTGCATTTTCTATTCCTTTCTCCTTTTAAAAACCAGTAGATGCAGGGGAGAGAAGGACAGGGGGCGGGGGGGGTGGGGGGTAAGGGTGCAGCTGATCCCGAGTGGGCTTTGCATGCAATTAAAGATGGTAAAGCAGCGTTGTAAAAATGTGTCTCTGTGATAGAAAATCTCCAGCTATTGTATATATTTCTGCCAGCATCCCTGTCTCAATGAACGCGTGCAGCAGCGCACGCTCGGGAGGTCCCACCCATCTCCCTGCCTTCCCTATGGAACAGGATTGGACCTCATTTGCAGAGTGGGGGTGGGAGGGACGGCTCGGGCTCACCAGCCATCTAAACCAAGGTTGCATCGAACTTGAGATGGACGAGGTGGTGGATGAAGCATGCGTAGGCATAATGTGCATTTTCCAGTTGGTGCATTCTCACCCTCCCAATCCACCACACGCTGATGGCGTATTTCGTCTTCCTGAAGATGCAGTTTTACTGTCAAAGGAGACTTAGGATCATGAAGAAGCATGTGCTTCAAAGAAACCATGCTTCCTTGTGGCTCAAATCAAGCAGAGAAACAATTTAAAGGAGTAGAAAGTTATGGGAAGCCAGAGCTGTGGCAGGAGGAAAGGGAATAGGACAATGTTTGCCAAGGGAGGGAGCGGGGCTGAGCCTCGCCCAGCTGCCTTTGCAGGGAGCAGCTGCCCATCGCCTATGGCACTTATAGCAGGAATGGAGAGTAGCCTGGAACGGCAGGAGAAAAAGGCAAGCAAATCCTTCAATTAAGGAAAGAGCCTTGTTTGCTTTCTTCATTATTTTCTTCTTTATCCGCAGCAAATCTGTGCTGAAGGGAGAGCAGCTGTAATTGTCTGCAGCTGATGCCCGGGGGCTTATCCCCCTTGGGGAGATTTTCTTGGGTTTGTTTAAACAAACAAATCCCTGGGATCAAAAGAAATGTCCTTGCTTCCCCCAGCCCAGCAGTCCTCTCTCTTTTCTCCCTGCCACCTCAGGCGTTTTCTCCTGGCTGTGGTGGTGGTTTGGTGCTAGAGCAGCGGAATCGGCGGCACATGCTCAGTGCAGGCTCAGCTGCGGTGCTGGCCTTGCTGCTGGGCAGACCTTGCAGGGGCAGAGCCCTCGCACCTCCTCCCCACAGCATCTGCACCAAGCGTTGTGCTTTTGTGCACCGCAGAAGGGGTGTCCGGCTCGATGCTGCAGGGCTACGTAACTTTCCCCACCATTTGTAGGCATCTGGGTTGAATAAAGAGACGTGAGGTTATGAAAGGATGCAGTGACAGCCTCATGGGCTTTTCTCCGACGTGAGCGTGTCTGAGAAGGTGGAGCCAAGAGGAAGCACCGATTTGTCATTCCTGGCCTCACAAATGGGCATGGTAAATGTGCCTTGATAGATCCTGAGATTTTCTCCTCCTACACTGATATGGGAGAGTTGTGGGACTTTGCATAGGTCTGGGCTAACCCCTTAACCCCTTTTCTGTGCTGGTGAACACCATACGGCATTGCCCTGGCCTGACACTTCTACTGCCCGTGCTGGAGAGTCACAGGGCTTTCCATCAACCTCTCCATCTCTCTGCCTTCTCAAGAAATCACTATTTTCTTTCTCTTCAGGTGTTCATGGAGTGTATATGGTCTTAGAAATTTATGGTGCTTTTATTGGGACTTCAGTTTTACAAGCCAAGAGAATCTATTGTAGGCATTTAAAAAAAAAAAAATAGCACTGTATCTGAATGAGGGATCTAACTCCTTAGAAAACCTTTGTTCTTTCTAAAATATAAATCATATCTTCTTTGATGGTACCATGTAGAGTCCGTGACGATCCCTCAGATATCTCAAGCAGGGGCTTTCTTGGGGCCTATCAATGCTGGTTTAGATCTGGTGAAGGCATTGTTTTATCACATGAATGCATTCTCCTTCTGCAGAGGATGAGCTGAGATTTAGTGGTCTGATGTGGCAACTGGAAGGCTGCAGGTGAGACCTTTGTGACAGCAGTGTGGGCAGCAGGATGGATTGCAGCTCCAAGCTTTTTTAGGGTGAACGGGGCTGATGATTCTTGGTGACAATACCTGGAGGGACCTGAAGCTCACTAAAACTACTATACCCCTAAATTAACGGGAAACTACATGCCTGCCTAATCCCAGTTGCCCTACTGAAATGGGCTTTATTCTTTCAGGTGTAAACCTACATGTAAAAAAAAAAGTCTCCTATCCAGAGGGGAGTTAAACTGATGGTCAAATCTTTGCCTGTGATTTAGAAATACAAAAGAGCTGGAGAGCAACCAAAGACCACGTGCATGTGCTGCAGTGCTTTGGCACATCCCTGCTGGTGAAGAGCTGCTCAGCATATTTCCAAACAATCCTTTTATTATTTCAAGGTGCCTCTACATGTTTAGTGCTGTACTAGAGAGTCTTATATTCTCTGAATGTGTTTATACAAATCATACCACTGTATAATGGGCAAGAACAAGAATCCTCAGTTAATGCAAAGCAAACCAAGATCCAAAGAGACCAAATGCCTGTCTGTGGTCACACAGCATGTCTGTACATGACACATCATGGCACTGGACTCCTGTCTTCGACTGTCTCATGAACTCCTGCCTTATCTGGTCCCCAGCTCCCCTGTAGCTCTTTGTCTCACCCAAACCTGACCATCTGAATGTATGTTTGCCCCAACTGCCCAAACATTCTGGGACAGCTGTCTCCATGTGGCTCCTTCCTCTGCTTCATCAAATAACCCAGGTCATGCTTCTCTCCTTCCTGACAATCAGTCACCCACCCAAGGCAGGCTGCCGGATTTCTGCTGCGCAGCTTGGGCCCTTCTCTCTTGCTGAGCCCATAGAAGAGGAGATTTCCCTGGTTGTTTTCCTGAGGGCAGCCCACATGTTCCAGTGCTACAACTTGAGTGATTTGCAAAAAATCCATTGGCTGTGCGTAACACGGGTTGATGTGGCATTCACGAGCTGCAAATGAAACCTAGGGGGGAAGGAGCCAGGTGACTGGAAACCATTCCTGGGTGATGGTTTAGCAGATGTCCGACAGAAGGCAGAGTAACCCTCGCATCTGCCTGTTCTCATGGATGATTCCACATGAGCCCGTGGTAACTCAAATCTCATGGTGAGCCGCTGAGATGGTGTATGGCATCAGTGTGGGGTACAACCGCTGAGCTGAAAAAAAAAACCCACTAGTGTTTTCTAGTTGTGTGAGCTCTCCTGCTGACCTGTTTTTGGAAGCTGGGGAGCAAGAAGATGGAAATGAGTCAGACTGAAGTGAAGGTCTGGCTGTTATTTTTATGATAGGATTCACAGTAGGTGAGAATGTCTACAGTCTGTTGTACTGTCGAGGCTTATCAAGGACTATGGTTGCTTTTCTTATGTACGTGGCATTGCAGTCTTCGTGCTGAAGGACTTGGTTCCCTGTCTCTCTAGCTTCTCTACCTTCTGTTTGTGCTTTGCCTACATCTATAATTGGGCTGTTCTCATTTTTTCATGATATAATATTCTTTTAGGAAGCAATTTTTACTTCTCCGAAGTTATCTTTGCAAACGAAATTATTTTCTGGTAATAACCTTCCTTTGACCTTGCTATCAGACATAGCACGTCCAGTCTCATCCATTTAAATTGCCTGAATTCACATAAATTAGTCTTGCTGTGCCTCTGGTTCATTATGAATGACTCTGTATCGGTGTTGTGCCTAAACGGCCTCACTCTGTTTCGCTGGACATCATTAAATACCAAACAAAAAGATAGGCTGCTCAGACAGTCTACACTTTAATGTTACCTGGTTAGGAAGCAGAGAACAAAACTTCTAAATGAATAATAGATGGTGAGTCCCGCTGTCCCAGCACATCAGGAACGGGAAGAAGGTTCCTGTTGCTCATGCACCGCACCCGTCCCCAGCCGTTCCTCCATCTCCTGCACCACAGCTGCTTGGCGAGCAGCTGGATAGTGTCTCGGGGGATTAACTTGGAGCTAAACACTTTAGATGGATCAATGCTGTATATAGCGCTCATGCGAAGCTGCAGGGATATGGAAATGCAGTATGTGCTGTACAGCGCTAGAGGGAGCACAGGCAATGAATCGCTAGAGAGAAAGCAAGCTGGGAGCACCCTGACCCTCTTGGTGGGCTGGTGAAGACCCGGGTTATCTCCCTTCTTCTCCTTGCAACAGGAAAAAAGTCATTTTGCCCATGCAATATATACAGTGCAGAGAGAAGTTAGATGAAAAATTTTAATAAAGATTAATTGTTGCACGGGGTGTGCAATGGAATATAAACAGAGCAGGATCAGACTGCTGATTGCAGGGCATAAATATTCAGAAATGTTGAGGAACTGACTGCACCTTTTTAGATAGGGTTGTAGCTTAATCGCTACTCAGGGTCCTACAAAGCCAACAAAATGCAAGTTTACCCCACTTTACAGGATGCGACTCTGATATATTTTCTATAACTTCTACAGTTCATTCACTTATTAATTTACGCAACTCATTTATTTGCAATGTTTCACCCCAATTCTAATACGAAAGCAGTGAAGCGTTATGACTTAGCGATGAAGACCATACCAGAAAGAACTTGCTAGTGATCCTTCTGCTGCAGTTGTTTGCCTAAAAACAAATGGAAAATATCAGTAATTCATACCTGAGTGAGTGGCCTGTCCTAATCCTGCATCTGCCAGTGAGACAGAGCTCTTGTGGCACCTCTGAGACCAAAGTGATACTTTGGTATGAAGTGCGCCAGGAACTGAGTCAGATAGCCTTACTAATTTATACACATACACAATATTTGCTCGGTGTAAGCTGAATTTATTTCTACTAACTCAGCAGAAGTAAAAAATGCAAACAGATGCTTAAATAAAAAGTTCAGTATTTCCTGTCTAATTGTTCTTAAAATATGTACATTTGCACACTGGAAGACACACAGTCTTTCCTGGAAGGGACTTGTTGGCCATGTCATATTCTGGCCAGCCAGCTATCTTATCTTGGTTCAAGGATTTTGTCCACTGGCATAAATATCTATGTATCTATCTAGATAGTAAATATCTCTATATCTAATAGCTTATATCTATTAGCAAATGTGAGTGCAGATACTTCTGAAGTCAATTTTAACGCTGAGGTTTGCAATGCTGATCTTTTACCCCCGAGAGTTTTAAGCATGCCCTTTCTGATGCAGCTGTGATTGCAACATAGTCTTGCTTCAGGAGATCTTGGGTTTGCTCTTCATTGACACAGTCTCCTAAATAGTGACCCAGAGGTTATGTTTCTTACTTTTATTTATTGAATCAGAGGATCTACCTCTCCTCAAAGGATGCCTTTTCTTATTTTAGCCTATTACAGTGTGCTGGACACACGTACCGCCTATTGTTTGTCACTGAACGTGTCAAATAAAAAGCGTGTGAGGACGAGGGCATCGCTGTGGATGCTTCTGTCTCCCACGGCTGTAACCGCTGGCTCCGGAGCAGCCGCGGGGGCGGGGTGAGGGGCCCATTTATTTCTCAGGGCGTGGATCGGGGTGAATTCTTCAAGGGTCGGTCCTTCCCCCTTTTCATGTGGAAGTCCCTGGCCTTGGCTGGGGGGTCCCCCGCGGTGGTGCTGAACGGACAGTTCCCGGGCTGGGGGGCCGGGGGGCGGCGGTGCTGAACGGACAGCTCCTGGGCCGGTGGTGCTGAACGGACAGCTCCCGGGCCGGGGTCCCGGGGCCGAGCGGACCCTCCCCGGTACCGGGCCAGGGGGGACTCGGGCCGCTGCCGCCGGTGCCGCCGCTTTCCCCGTCCCCGCCGGCAGCGGGGAGGCTGGAGCGGGTTTGCCCGGCGGTGAGGGCTGCCCGGCCGCTCGGGGCTCTTCGGGCTCCTCCCCCGCCGGTCTCCGGGGCCCGGCAGCTCCCAGTCCCGCTCCCCCGCCCCGTGTGCCCGCATGCTGCTAATTGCATCTGATGGCTGGCGCCGGGGTGCAGCTGCAGGCTCCAGCGCCGGGAGAAGGACGCGCAGCACCGCCATAGCTCATTAAAGCACTGCCGCAGCTCAGTGAAGCGGTGTCCTTTTGTCCTCTCGCTCCTTTTCATTTTAATTGACGGAGAGGGACGGTCAGTTTGCTCTACAGACGGGAAAGCGGGACAGGGAAGATCCCGACGGAATGGAGGCAGCTGTGAAATCACTCCAACAGACCTCCTGACAGGCAGGGACTGCAGCACACACTCATCTGCAGAGAGGACCGTGAAACCAGTACTGGGGAGACCTGCTGAGGTTCAAGTAATGAAATACAAAGCACTGTGCTCTGTAACAAGTGCTAGGAGACAATTAAACGAATGGGTCAGGGATGTGGCACATCTGCTTAATGTCTTGGTTTCACCCAGGACCAGACATAATGGTAGAGCAACGACCTCCGTGCATGGCTCGTTTCTATTAAACGATAATGTCTCTCATTGAGTCCAGGGGACCCTCCTCTGGGCTCCCGGCAGCACATTATGAGATACATTAGGTTACTGCTGCATGCCACGACTTGTAGCACGATCCAGCACTCTCAGAGGCTTTCCAAAGACTTTTTTCATTAAGAACAAAATCAAAGATGTCCTGCTCTGTGGCTGGCACTGCTGATGTAAACTGTTCCTATCCGGTTTACATTTAACAGCAAGACTGGGCAGGGTATTAAAATCAGAATGTGGAGCAAACTGGAGAATGTTCAAGAAAGATCTGAGCTTCAGGGACTGCTGGTTAGCAAAAGGAGGGTGTTAATTAGGACAAAGTTCTGTACCTAGGAGGGAAAATAAGTGCAAGTATGAAGTGGGCATATGAAACCACTGTTTTTACACCTGAGTAGGTGCGGGAAGGCAGAGGAGAAGATCTGAAAGGTGTTCCTGAGGGCATATGGTACAGAGGATAGTTTTTTTCAAAACTGTTCTGCCTTTCATGCCTTTTCCTATCACAAAGTTTTGGGGATTTCCCTTTCCTGGCCTGGTGGAGGGTCTTGCTATGAAGGCGGCATTGGCAGCCAGGCTGCAGATTCACCTCGGGCCTGAGCTCAGAACAGGACCTCAGTACGGAAGGGACAGACCAAGACCAGAAGCACAGGGACATGTGGGAAATCCAGAGGCAGAGCCAAGGCTGGACACCAGAATGCCTGTGCCCTGTGGTGGGGGCAGGAGGAAGGGCAGCACGAGGAGGCTGAGGGCAGGTCTGGCAGGACACGCACCCATGAAGCCTCTGTCCCCACGTGCCTGGCTGTCCCCTGAGCAGCCAGTCTGGGGCAGAGCCTCACAGCATCCGTCAGACAGCAGCACCCACCACCGAGCCTCAGCTGCTGACCTGCGACATAGCAGTGATGCTGTGAGGGTTACACTGATGTGATAAAGAACCTGACAGCCTGACAGAGCGCCTCTCTGTTTTCAAGTCTTCCTTCTATTCTGAGGTTCTTTGTCAAGTGTGTGCTAACAGTTCGCTGTCCTGAATGTGCTGAACTCCAAAAACACAGGTGAAGATTGCCCCAGAAGCAGACCCACTGCAAGCTGTGGGTGCTGCTGCCATTAGGGCAGCGCCTTGTGCACTCCTGATCACTGAGGATGCCGTGGTGCGTCCTCTGGTCACAGGAAATGTTGAGCAAACTGGACAGCTCGCAGCAGCGGAGCTCGGAGGGATTGTGTATTTCCCTGTCCTTTGCAGGGGACAGCATTTACTGTGATTGCAGAGCGGTATCAACCTCTGCTTCCGTGGGCCAAGGTGGTGACAGAATCCACTTACGCCCTCCCTTACCTGCTGCTGCAGGGAAGGAGGTACCTCGGGAAGTCAGGTTACAGCCCTTCCCCCCGTGAGCAGCACCCCTGAACCATTTCTTCACTCAGATGTCCGTTTGTTCTCCACATTGCTGACTGCATCTTGCCTCTTCACCCTGATGTCAGAAATGCTGATTTGTGAAATAGCAGGAACTTGCCGGGGGTTGGGTGATGTTTCCAGGTGTTGATGGGCGTCATTTTACCTCTGAGTCTGGAAGCGGAATGGAGAAAGGGTCTGGGCAGCGTTCAGCTCCTTTGGAGGGAAAATCCTCCACAGAAACTTATACCCCTAGACGTGGTAAATTCCTGCTGTGTGCCTTCCCGTGACATTTGCCACACTGGCAGCTAAGTTAGTCTGCTCTAGAACAGACACTCCTTGGGAACCTTTTGGCAAGCTATGGCAGCCTGGAAAAGCCTCCGTAGAGTCTGGTAGCTACAAATGGGTTTCCTTGTGTCTACTTGCTTCTTTTCTCCAGGAAAAAGAGCTGCCGTTGCTGTTAGGTTCTCTTCTCATTGTGATTTCTTCTTTTTCAGCCTACAAGGAGAAAATGAAGGAGCTGTCTCTGCTCTCCCTCATCTGCTCTTGTTTCCACACCCAGCCGCATCCTAACACCATCTACCAGTATGGAGGTAGGTGACCAGCTCCCGCGGAAGCCACAGCATCATTTGCATGACACTCCTGCAGGCAGTGTGGGAGCTCATCAGCGCGCTGGGCTGTCCCATCCCAGAGCAGCAATCTGTGCCTCAGCCCGGGGTCTCTCTGTTTAGTCTCCTTTTACAGTTTATTTTATTAATGCAACCCACATTTTCCCAGCAAGACACAGCTTGCAGTGGCTGTCTGCTTCGTACTGGGGTGACATACGCTATATTAACAGCAGTACAGCCTTTCTGTAATTATGCTGTGAATTTAAGTTAATTGCATTGACTTGGGGGGGATGAGGCTGATCGCTAATCGGGAAATTTTGGAGGTAGAACAAAATCAGCTGGGACAGGACATGGGAACACCCTAATTCCTATGTGAAGAGCTCGGTGCCCTCAGGTGAATGAGTGTCACAGGTCCACAGAGCTCCTGATTTGTTTTTTCCCCCCTAAAGATATGGAGGTGAAGCAGCTGGATAAGAGGGCGTCGGGCCAGAGCTTCGAAGTGATCCTGAAGTCCCCTTCAGATTTATCTCCCGAGAGCCCAATCCTTTCCTCCCCCCCCAAGAAGAAGGACCTGTCCCTGGAGGAGCTGCAGAGGAGGCTGGAGGCTGCAGAAGAGAGGAGGAAGGTAACGAGATGTCCTGTAGAAGCAGTGACTTTTCTGTGACGGGTACTAGTTGCACCAAACCCTGAAAGTGGCCTAGCAGGGGCAATCTAAACCGGCTGGAAATAGTGTTCTTAGACTTCTTATATTCCACTATAAATCGTCAGGTGAGACATGGGAGTCGCGGCCTGAGGTTCTGCAGCCTGGTTTAGGCAGGGAATTGGATTTGATCATCATCATCATCACCCTCCTGTTCTTGAAGCCACCCAGTACGGGATCCTCTTGGACCTTGTGCCTGTGACCTGGCTGGCAGCACTTCTTGCCAGCTAATGCCGCAGGAGGTGTAGCAGTTGGCCACGCATCCGGCTTAAACGTCAAACCTAAAGACAGCCTTGCGTTTCTAACAGCGGGCTGTGCCGCATTTCGTTGTAAGTGCGTGCTGTGTAAAACGTCTTCTGGTGAAAGCTATTGAAAAGGAGAAAACCGGCAGAGTAAGGCAAAGTGTAAAAGTTACGAATGTTGGTGGGTACGGGGAGAGCAAGCTGAAATAATTGAAAGAATGAGGTGACACTTGGAGAGGGGGCTCTGCACCCTGACGCATGTCACCTCGGTTTTGCTGAGCCAGTGGGCACAGCGTTGCATTGCTGGCCTGCCTGGAGCACTGGACCCAGCAGACATTGCCCCAGAGCAGGTAAAGGAGTCAAAGCGTCTTCCAAGCAAGAGCGTTATGGGATGGAGGGGGGTGGCAGAGGGCTCTTGAGCAGAGGAGATGGTCAGAAAGCCTCTCTGGGGAGCTGAAGGCTAGAAGATCCTCTTCGGTTGCCTCACGCCTCTCCCGATGCCTTGCCTCGGCAGACCCAGGAGGCGCAGGTGCTGAAGCAGCTGGCAGAGAAGCGGGAACACGAGCGGGAGGTGCTGCACAAGGCGCTGGAGGAGAACAACAACTTCAGCCGCCTGGCCGAGGAGAAGCTCAACTACAAGATGGAGCTGAGCAGGGAGATCCGCGAAGCACATCTCGCCGCCTTGAGGGAGCGGCTCCGCGAGAAGGCGAGTGCGATGCCCCGGGAGAGGGCGGGGTGCTGGTGCCCATGGTGGGGTTGGGGGTCTGGTCCCTGCAGGGTCATCCCAGAGTGATGGGCACAGGGGAGCGGGCGTTTCGTTGCTGGTGGAAATCGGGCTGCGGAGCAGCTCCGCTCCGGAGCAGCACGAGAAGGGGGGACATGTCCTTCAAGGTCAGTAGAGAAAATACCGTCTGACTGATCTTAGTAAGTGCAAGCTCAAAGGCACAGGATCAGGCCCACTCCGTGTCCAGGGGCTGCGTGGCCAAAGGGCTTTGCAGAAGAGGGGAGCTGTTTGCATCACCTCCAGTCTCCCGCAGATGAGATGCTTCGCTCCTCCCAGGTGTCACCCACTGTCCTTGGGGTGTGTCGGCCGGGAAACTGGTCCCTTTTTTTTTTGTCTGGTGCAAACCCTGTGTGCAGGAGAGAAGGAACACAGGGACTGCAAGAGCAGACAGTGTTAGCCGGGTGTCATCTCTCCCGTCTTTGCAGGAACTGCACGCAGCTGAAGTTCGCAGGAACAAGGAACAGCGGGAGGAGATCTCTGGATAAAGGGCTTTTCTACACATCTAGCACCTGATTCCTGTTAACAAATCAACCAATCGACCAACCAACACATTTTATTTTGTTTGTCTAGATGCGACATTCGGTTCTCCATCCCCCCCTCCCCTGGTGTTCGTCCCCCAGCTACACGCTTCTCTATCTCTGCATCCTTAATCGTCAGTACTTGTGGGGATTCACAGCTCGTAGGGACCTCTAAGCAGAATAGCAACTAGTTCACATGAAATAGAGAATCGATCAGTCAATCAAACAGCTTCTTTGGAGGGTTTTGTCCTTTTTTAAAAAAATATTTCTTAAACTGATGTAAAAAAAAATTAAGATATTAATAAATTCAACCAGCAGTGTCACGGAGATACGGATTTCTTATCCAGGGCTTTTACTCCTCTTGGTGTTTGCTCTGAGCCAGGTATCAGTTTCAGAACAATGGGAAGTAAGTGATAATTTCTGTGTGTGAAGTGGAATAGGGAACAGCCCCATGTCTGCCAGCAGCAGGAGAGAGGAATGAGAGAGGGACAGGATGGCTCAGGACTCGTGCCGTGCAGACCCCCCATCCCGTGGCTGTACCTGGAGCCAGCCCAGGCAGGCAGTGACCCAAAGGCCTCATCTGTGGGTGATTCTTTGGTAGCCCGTGTGGAAGTAGGTGAGGGTCTCCACCCAGAGCTCAGTGCCGGGTGCCACGTCACGGCAAGTCCCCGTCACGGCAGGCACCGCCTGATGCCCTGGTTGGCCCCGGGCTGGAGGAGCCCGTAGACTGAGCTGCCCTCTCCTCAGCAGAGCGGGGACCGAGAGGTCTTGGCTGAGCAGCCCGGGAGAACCACAGACAGTGATTGCATCCCCGGCTCTGCGGGAGCCCTGGGAGAGGGCGCTCGGTCTGCGGGCTCTCCAGCATTCCCAAAGCGTGAGGTTTCACTCCAGTAAGAAGGCAAATCAAATAGAGGCAGTGCATGGTTGTGAAATAGCCTTTTAGTGAACAGAATAATCATCCTTCCCTCTTCCCAAAGATGGATGTGACTCTTCGGTGCCATCACAGGGCAGACACCGAGACCGGAGACGGCCAGAGGAGCCCCGGAGCTCTGGCTCGTAGGCAGCACCCCGGGAGGCAGGGCACGCCGGCTGCCTGCCTGCTACCTCCAGACCGGTGGCTTTGGATGAGTGGGAGCTAAGAGGGGAACAATTCTGCAAAGTAAGGGTGAAGAGATGTCCCCATGCGCATTCCTTGTCTATCTTTGGCTTCTCAAGGCCTGTTTATAAGAAAAAAATGTCTCTTGATGGAGGTAGGGATGAGCAGAGAAGGTGCAAGCATGGCAGTAATGTCTGATCTAAGCAGGTGACTGTCAAAGCCCAGGGACTTCCTCCTCTCCTGGAGTCATGGCTTATGGAAATAGCCACGGTCCAGGCAGGCGCCGTGCCCTGCGAGCAGCTGCCGCCCTCCCGCTGAGATCCACAGACCTGCTCGCCTTGCCCCAGCTCTGCTTCTGCCTTGGAAAACTCAGCGGAAACGTTGCATCTGGAGAGCAGGGAAGGGCCACCGTCGGGCGAGCGGGAGCACGGTCCTGCGGCAAGGTTTGGCAGAGCACTCGGTGGAAGCTGCTTTCATTTGAGGCAGAAGGTAATGAGAATTCCCCTCTGTCCAGTGCTTAGAGATTACCAGGTTGGTACTTTTTTAACAGACCGGTGCCGTGTTTCGGGGACACGGCGCAGGGTGCCTGGAGGGTATTTACACCAGGGCACTGCTCCCCTCCGCCTCGCGATGGCCCCTCCATCCTGGCTGCCCTCTCAGACCCCCAGAGTAAACCAAAGGGGCATCCAAGGCACCAAGACGCTTCGTTATTAGTAATTGGTGTCCTCTGCACGCTGTGCCTCCAAAGAGCCGTCCTGTGGGTGGGCTGAGGGACTCCCGCGGTGGGCTTTGCAGGATCCTTGGGGAATAATTTCAGCGCACAGGGGGTGCAGACGTGGGCAGGGGCAGCCCGGCAGCGGGGCACGGGCACAGCCCAGCCCGGGGCTCCCCAGGGACCGTGCTCTGCACGGCGGTGCCAGGCAGTGACGAGGAGCTAGAGCAGACGAGGGCTTTGCCCGGGGAGTAACGATCCCCTTGCCTCTCCTCCCCTCTGGAAAAGAAATGGTCGCTGAGTCTTGTCAGAAGCTGAAGTTTTCTGCCTACCCTGTGCTTTGATTAGGTAAAGAATTGATTATGGCCTGGGGCGAGCATCAGGCGGTCACAGAAACCCCACGGAAAGCCAAAGAGCAGCAGCTGCTGGAGATCAGGTCCCGGGGCCCTTTGCTCATCTCCCCAGAAGTCCCAGCTGGATTCGGGAGAGATCCCTCGATGGCCACGGTTTGATGTTAGGGGACACTCTGCTCCCAGAAGGAAAGGCTGCCTTCCTCCCAAACCCCTCCGCTCGGGCTGGGGGGAGGACAGGACTGTTGGAAAGCCCCAGCGCTTTCGAAAAAAATAAGATTTGGGGCAAAGAGGAAGGAAACTGAGGGTTGAATTTCTTAACAGTAGCTAATGATCAGTTTATAGTAGCAGCTGTCTTAGATGAGCATCTGTGTAGAGCGCGGCATCACCGCCAGCATCACCTCATTCATATAGTGACAAATTTTAAAAAGTTTAAAAAAAAATAATTTAAAAGTAATTTAAACGAAATGTTTGTGTGTAAGAAATGGTTGAAACTGTCAGATGTCTGTGTCCCGCGTTGGTGGGATCTGAGAAGGTATCTGCGAGATATTAACCCTGTCCTACTCTCTGTGGTGCTGAGTGTTTGCTTGGTGTGTAATTCTGACCTGGAGCTTGTTGTAAATACTGGTTTTAGTACTATGATTATTATGATTATGATGATTATTATTATCAGAAATGTACTCATGAGCAGGAGTTTAAATCAAGAGAAATGACCGTTTTTCGCTCCCTCCTTGGGGCTCAGGAGGAGCGGGAGGCTGGGCCGGGTGAAGGCAGGGTGCCGTGGGGTGGGATGCCAGATCAGAGAGCAGCTAGAAAATCATGGATTCGGGAGCTGGAGGCAGCCGAGTCCTGCGGGCAGGGCGGTGAGAGCGGGGTCGGGCTGCTCCTCGTGCTGGGAGGAGAAGGAAGGGCTGAGAGGTGGGATAGAGGTGGTGCTTCAATTCTGGTACATATAATTTAGTGTTAACCCAAACCTCCTCGTGTGAGGGGGTCCAGGCAGCCCCGGGGGAAGCCGGAGGAGCTGCGAGGTTTGCCGTGTGCTGGAGGAGAAGCGGTTGGTGGCAGGCTGCCCTGGTTAGAGCCGTCCTCCCCAAACAGCTACTGAGCCTCTGGACTCGGTTCCTGCCTGACTCCTCCATCCCGATCCTTTGTGCTGCCCTGCGCCCGCTCTCCTCCCCACCCCTGGAGGCCAGCCTGGATCTCAGGTGGGGACTTCTTCTTGCAATAGCTTTGCCTGGCGAAAAATCCCACGGGAAACGCACAGGAGAGCGGCCTGGCACACGGTGCTCATGCAGGTGTGAGCAGTGAGAAACTCGTTTTTCTCACTTCCGTCGGGTCGGTGCTGTGAGGGGCAGTGGATGTGGCTGGAAAACGTGTTTCTGCAGGGTCAGCTCCTGCGTCAGAGGAGCAGGGATGTGCAGGGAGAGTTTTGCATCGGTAACGTCAGGGGACCGGCTCTGTTACTGCTGCCGAGACGCCTCGCGCCAAGGAAACAATCTCATCCGTGGGGCCCAATGCTTTAGGTGTAGCAGAGCCATGTTTGCCCGGTGCGGATGAATGTAGTAGGGATGGATGCTGGGGAGCTTGACGTTTGTCCGGTGCCACCGGACGCTATCAGGGAAATGTGTGATTGCTTTGGCTGTGTGCCCCAACTCCTGCGGTTTCGGCTGGACAAGGGGTGTCCACCCCCCCAATGCACCGCTCCAAACCCACGGGGACGGTGCTGCCGGCGCCAGCAGCTAACGCGGTGCCGTGCCCGACCGGCAGCATGCAGCACGGTCCGGGATCACGGTTATTCCATGCCTTTCCATCTCCCAGGGTTGTGTGCAGCAGCATACGTCATGCCTCAGTTGAAAGTAATTACAGATCCTCATTAACATCCTTACCCTCCCAGCCTCCCTCATTCCCGGGCCGTTCCCACATACCGCAGTCGCGGACATGGCATGCAACCCCCCAGTTCCGGGGGCCACCTTCCTTATGGCAGGACTTGAGGTTCTTCATCGATCCCCGTAGATGTTTCTGAATCAAGCTGTGTAAGGACAGTTAGCGGCCGCATTTTTGCAGCAGCGCATGAACACGAGACTTTGTGCCTGGTAGGGAGAGCATCCTCGAGGCGGCCGGCAGCATCCCTGCCCAGACCACCAACGGACGGAGCGTTTGCAGTTGTGCAAGGGAGGAAAGACGAGATGGTGACAATTTATTACGTGCATGCATACACCTTTCAAAGAGCTATCCTGGAGAAGGGCCTCCGATTCAAGCAAGACAGAGAAGCTGAAGCTAAATGAGTTCCCAGCTGGCACCGACAGCTGGGCGATGAGCAAAGCGCTGGGACAACTGGCCTCGCGTCCCAAATTAAAGCTCTGCGCTCACGTTATCCTTTACAGCAAAGTGCTCAGCTCTGTCTGGAAATTGGTGCTTTCAAGGATGCTGGCCCCTCAGACTGCTTCTGGACTGAGTCTATTCCTTGTCTTATTATTTTTGAGTCATTAAATATCTTGCTGTACCCCAGACGTGGGGTTACCTTTGAGTTGACCTTCCAGGGATGGCGGCAGTTCACGATTGCATGCATCCTACCTCGGGGGTAGGTCGGTATTGCTACTCCTTTTAAAATGTAAACTTCAGCTTGCTTGCTTTTGCTTAGCCCGGTGGGACGCTCTGGCCCTGGCTCTGCAAAGCCTGTCTCATGGGGTTCATTTCATCCCGTCCCGCTGCATTACTTTCCTCCCTCGCGGTGGCTGTGCACTTGGCTGTGCACTCGCGCACAGAAATGCATACGTGGAAACGATATATGCACAAACACTCTTACACCACTTGAAATGAGTCAGGGAATGGCTGTTTACGGTGCTAGAGATTTCTTACTATCCATGCTAGGGATGAGATGACATAGTAAGACCAATAAACTCCACCTTCGTAGTCAGTTGTCTTTGAGTAAAGCAGAAGAGGGGCACCGGCTGATGCCTACGTTTGGGTGCTCCGTGGTCCCCGGGGTGCGGGGAGGCAGCCACCCCCACCCGTCGCCGGGGTGGTGGGACCCGAGCGCGGGGGGCAGCCGGGCATCCCAGCCCTGGCATCCCCCCTGCCTCGGTTTCCCCCGCTCCCGTGACAAGGGGACACTGACGCACCCCACGGGGACCGCGGGAGAGCCAACGCATCCACGTCTCTAAAGTGCTCTGAAAATGGAAAGTACCGAAGCACCGAGTCGTGGCCCAAAACCATCCACCCCGGGAGGAATAAACCGGCCCAGGGCTGCAGGCAGAGGTTTGGAAGATGACTGCGTGGCCGCGGGGCTGAGCCCTAACCCCAGGGCTCAGCGCCCCGGCCGCCTCCCGGGCAGGATTCGCTCCTCCTGCCGCAGCCTGGGCCGCCTTCGCTCGTGCCGGGTGGGCAGCCGGGTGGGGAGCTGGCGCGGTGTCGTGGAAGGACTTTCCATCACTAACAGAGCCTTGTCCGGTTCCCTTCGGTCTCCCGCGTGCATTTCATTGTCAACTTGAGGTTGTTGTTGTGCAAAAGAAGTGATTATGGAAAAAAAAAAAAAGAAAAAAAAAGAAATAAACTTGGTATGAAACCATATGTGTCTGTCTCTCTCCGTAAATGGATTGGTTTAGTTCTGAGGCTTCTCTTTGTATTGTGAGAATACTAATAAAATGCATTAAACGGAAAATTGACTTAAAGATTAAACAAAATAGACTTTAAGCATCTGTATGCTAAATGAGTGCTTTGCTCCCAGCATAAAAGATGCGGAGATCTATAGTTTATCGCCATTCTCAAATAACAAAATAATATCAATAACAAATTTCAAATAACAGAACGCTTGCGTGAGGGCGCTGCGGCGGGAACGGTGAGGGTGTGTACAGCCTTTACAGAGGAAGGTCGAAAAAACATAAGACAATTACAAATAGAATAAATCCAGTTCTGGAAAACACGGGGGCTTCTTTTTAAAAAGAAATCCAGTGTCTGCTTAAGGCGCTTTTCCTGAGAAAGGATCCGGCCTTCCCCCCGGGCTGGACAGGGCGAGGGGAGCGGGGCTGCGGTTCCCAAGGAGAGGGCACCCTACCCCGGGAGGCCTCACCCGCCCAACGCTCCACATCACATCCCCGGGGCCCGGCGCACGAAACCGCCCAAAAAGCTGCAACGGAAAACGGGGAGGTTTGTACTCCACGGGGAGACGCGAGGGGAAGGCGCTGGCCGCTGCCCCGGCCGCCGCGGAGAGGATCCCCCACCTCGGCGTGCGAGGAGCTAAAGCGAGGGGAAGGCAGAAGGGGGTAAACTCATTCCCAGGGCGGCTCTTCTGGAAGAGCGGGGAGGGCAGCGCTGGGGCCGGCACCGCATCGGCGGCGGCTGAGCCACCTGCGCCCGACGCTCTTCCTGCGCGTCCGCGGGACGCTACCGCCCGCACAAACAGGAATTCTATTTTTGCAGCGTGACCTTCCTGATTTTAGAGACAACGACCTAGCGGCAAAGGCAGCGTTGCTCACTTTTCTGCCAGGGTTCGCTGCAGACCACTAACCCAGGCTCCTAAAAAAGTGGATGTAGTGAAGTAAGCCTCTGCGTTTGTCTTCGGAAAATAGGCGCAGTGCCTCGGGGCCACAAAATTCAAGATATATGAGAAAGACCAAGCGTGGTCACCCTCTAAGTAGCTAATTCAAGTCAGATCCTTCCTCCTCTTGTGACCTGAAGGAGAAAACTGCAGAGGAACGGGGTGCGGTGGGGAGAGGGGGGCCGGGAGGAGCGGCAGGCATTGCACCCACCGCCCTCCAGCCTCTGCCCACGTGCGCAGCCCTGCGGGGCCCAGCGCTTGCAGGCAGCACCAAGAGGGCTTAAAGACCCGATGCTGAAGCCTTGGACCAGGTTGTAGCACCCACCAAAATGCTTCTTCCAAGACCAAAACCAAGCCACCACAGCAAAATATCGTAAGTAACTCTTGGAAGGATCCCTACAAAGTGCTCAAGGCATGTCTGAGCAAGGGGAAGAGAACAGCGACTCTGGCAAGGTAAATGCAGAAGTATGCCTGGGCAGGCAAAAAAAAAAAAGAGATTTTGCAGAGTAATGTGCTAAAGGTTTGAAAAATAACAGCCCAGCCTTTCTCAGCAACCTCCCGGGCACTAAGGCTGCGAGCAGCCTGCCACCCGCCCGGGGAGCAGCGAGCAGGAAAGGTGCCAGGAGGCAAATTCCTCCCGGCCGTGGGTGCCTGGGGTCTGCCAGCAAAAGCAAGGTTTTGCTTGCCAAGAGGCCACCAGCTGCCGGGAAAACCGCAGCCGGGCAGCGGCGCCGTGGGTTTGCCGCCTTCTTACCACCTTTATAACGCCTCTGCCGTCGGGCGCTGTAGGGAGGTGGTTACGGTGGCAGAGGGACCTTTTATCTGCCCTGTCCAGCCCCACGTAGGTCCCGAGGACACAGCTGCCAGGGCAGGTCCCCGGGGAGCCGCTGACAGCGGCGCTGCTGGAAATGCAGGCAGGCTTCCACGGAAAAGGGCATCACCATTTCTAGCGGGTGAATTAACATTGCTGGTTACCGTTGGTTATCTTGGAGAAGGAAAAGAAATGCAATTCCTTGTGAACTATCACTTTAATCACTATTAGCTTGGGTAAACTGGGGAGCGAAAAGGAACACGAGGGAAGTAGAGCTGGCAGGTCTGGATGGGGAGGATGTAAAAAGAAAAGGAAGAGCCTTGGGAAAAATAAGCATTAAATAAACCACTACAAATCTATCAGACAGGTTCATTAGAAATTCGTGTAAAAATACTGCTAACCAGCCCAAGCACACACGCGACGGGCCAGCCACGCCACCCAAACGCAACGCAGAAAAAGCCACTCGCCAAGTAGCTGCGAAGAGCCGACAGAGCTAAAACACAGCGAGTGTTTCGAAAAGGGATTCACAGCTTTCAGGGCCCCTGGTCTGGCTCTTCCTTTTTCAGAAGGTGTTAACCACCCGCTTGCAGAAAAAGTGCGATGTGGCAAGATCGCGCGAAAAGTCCTCCCTGAAAAATCACTGCACGCCTTTCAAACCCCGGACCCCACAGGCACAGCTTGCAGGGTAAGCCCGGGAACGGCAGAAACGACACCAAAACCCGCAAGAGCTCGAGGTGGCCGAGGGAAACGGCGGAGAGCAGAGTTGCAGCACGATATTTAGCGCTGATAGGCAGCGGCACGTCTTGGGTGCAGCAGCTCGGGGACGGCTCCTGGGCTCTGCACCGGGCGGGAAATCACTGACCCGGGATCAAACAGCAGCACCGCAGCGTCGCACAGTGCCCCAGCCCATCGCACCCCCCGGGTGCCGCAGGGAGCCCCGCTCCTTCCAGGGACCACGGCACTCCTCGGTCGCTGAATGGCCTTTGCACGGGCCACCCAGCGAAGAGCGTGCAAAGCTCAGGGGCGGCTCGCAGGGAGCTCGGGTGGGAGGGGGGTGTCCACCGTAACGGAGCAAACCTGCGCAGAGCGCTCCTGAGCTGCAGGAAGAACTGCCGCTGAGTCTAAATGCCTCCACAGACACAGCTGCTTTCTCCTCCAGGTGCAAACCACACTTTTCTATCTCCCCTTTTATAATTCATTGCTGATAAGGACAGTAAAAGAGTCTTCCGAGAACTTCTTTATCTCTTTAGTTTTTATCAGGCCTTTTGAATCGGAGGCAGAGCAGCGCGGCGGAGCTCTCGCAGGGCTGCGTGTACTGTAAAGACGAGTGAAAGGCGTATTGGAAAGCAGACGCCTGGAGCTCTGCCCCGGGCCAGCCCCAGTGCCGGAGGGAGAGGCTGGAAGGTCACCCGTGACACCTGGGTGCCTCCTCCGAAAGCTGGCAGCCTCCAGCCCTGCCCGCTCGCCCGGGCCCAGGCGGGGAGCCTGGGCAAAGAGGAGCACGCATGTGCCCGCCACTGAGCCCAGACCCCCCCGGGCTGTGTGCGGGACCCCCCAAAACGCTGCAGGGACTGGGCTGCGCCGTGCCCCGATGGCGAAGGCGGGCACCGAAAGTTCCCCAGCCCACTATCAGAGAGGTGCCCACGCGCTGCTCTGCACCCCCAAAGAGCAGGCACCCACCTCCCACCTGCGCACGGGCACCCACGGGGCGGGGGGGAGAAATATATGCCCAGCACCCCCACTGCGCTTGGCCTGAGGGGCACACACAGCTCGGGGGGCAGGGGGGGGCAGGCACGTCCCTCGAGCAGCCATGCCCCGGGGCGGGGGGCACGCAGGAGCCCCGGGCACGTTTGGGGGCCCAGGGAGCAAGCACACACCGGGTGCGTGCAAGGGGGGGGCATCGTGCACAGGTCCCGGAGGGTCACGCGTGACTGAGGCCATGCACGAAGGCGGGAATGCAAGTGGGGAGGCACGCGGGACCCCCGGGGGGCACTGAGGACCCGGGGGGGCACACACACAGGAGACACGGGGGGCACTGAGGACCCGGGGGGGCACACACACAGGAGACACGGGGGGCACTGAGGACCCGGGGGGGCACACGCAGGAGACACGGGGGGCATTGAGGACCCGGGGGGGCACACGCAGGAGACACGGGGGTCATGCAGGACCCGGGGGGGCACACGCAGGAGACACGGGGGGCATTGAGGACCCGGGGGGGCACACGCAGGAGACACGGGGGGCATTGAGGACCCGGGGGGGTACACGCAGGAGACACGGGGGGCATGCAGGACCCGGGGGGGTACACACAGGAGACACGGGGGGCATTGAGGACCCGGGGGGGGGCACACGCAGGAGACACGGGGGGCATTGAGGACCCGGGGGGGCACACGCAGGAGACACGGGGGGCATTGAGGACCCGGGGGGACACACGCAGGAGACACGGGGGGCATTGAGGACCCGGGGGGGGCACACGCAGGAGACACGGGACACACGCAGGACCCGGGGGGGCACACGCAGGAGACACGGGACACACGCAGGACCCGGGGGGACACACGCAGGAGACACGGGGGGCATTGAGGACACGGGGGGGCACACGCAGGAGACACGGGGGGCACTGAGGACACGGGGGGCATGCAGGGCCCGGCGGGGGCACGCGGGACGCGCGGGATCCCCCACGGAGGCGCCCGCCGGCGCAGCAGCGGACCCCACGCGCGGGCAGACCCGGGCGGCGCGCGCCGTACCCCCGTCCCCCCGCCCGCCGCCCAGCGCGCAGGCGCGCTGCGCCGGCCCGGCACCTATTTCACAGGCAGCTCGGGCCGCGGCGCCCCCGCGAAATAAGTCCCGGGAGCCGGGCCCGGCCGTGCGCCTGCGCCGGGGCCGAGAGCCGCGCGCGGCGGAGCCCCGCTCCCCCCCACCCTGCCTCCCTTCCCTCCCCGCACCCACCGCCCGCCGCCCAGCCGGAGCGCCCGGAGCCGGAGCCGGAGCGGGGCAGCGGGACCCCGGCCTGAGGTAAGCGCCGGGCCCGGCCTCGCCCGCCGCGGGGCCTCCGCACGCGCCGTCCGGCCGGCGGGTCCCTGCGGAGCGTCAGGACGTTACGGCAGCGGCAGGAGACGGCGGCAGCGCCCGGCCGCCCGCCCGCCCCGCGCCCCCCCCCCCTCCTCCTCCTCCTCCTCCTCCTCCTCCTCCTCCCTCCCGCGCGCCCGGCGCTGCCAGCGTGAGCGCGCCCACGCGCCCCCCCCCTTCCCCCTTCCCCCCCTCCCGCCGGCCTCGCGCCCGGCGCCGCCGGCGGGAGCGCGCGCGCCGCCCCGCCGCGGGGGGGCACCCCCCGCCCGCCCTCCCGCGCGGCGCCACGCGGAGCGCCGCCCCCCCCCCCCCTTCCCCGCGGCACCCGGGGGGTCCTGCGCGCGGCGACACCCCCGTGCACCCCCCCGCCCCGTGCACCCCCTCTATGCAGCCACAGCCCCCCCGTGCGCCCCCTCTCCCCGCCACCCTCCTCCCGCCCCCCCCGCGCTGCGCTCCGTTCCCCCCCCCGGGGTGAAGTCGCCTCTCTCCGCACCCCTGTGCAACCCCCCCCGCGCCCCCCCGGACCCCGCGCCCTGTGCAACCCCCACCCACTGTGCACCCCCCCCCGGGGAAGCCCCCTCCCCGCGCACCCCCCCCGCACTCCCGTGCACTCCCCATACACCCCCTCCCTCTCCATGCACCCCCGTGCTTCACCCCCCCGCACCCTCCCTGCGTGTGCGCCTTCACCCCCCATTTGCTGCACCCACCGCGCTCCCCCTGCGCAGCCCTGTCCCCCAGCAGAGCCCCCCCATGCCCTCCTCCACCGACAGCGCACCCCAAAACTCTCCCCCTCCCCTCCGCCTGCTGCAATGCTATTTTTTTTCTTTCCCCCCTTTTTTATTCTGTCTCACCCCAAATCTTCCCGCAGCCCCTGACACTCGCTCAGCGCCGGCTGCGGTGCTCCGGGGGGACGCGTACGGCTGCGCCGAGGCCGGGCAGAGCCGGGGTGCCCCCCAGCCGCCCCGCTGCACCCCGCTGTGTTTTCCGCCCGGTTTTGCCTCCGTCCCGCCCGAAGGCGTCGGAGCGACGTGTGCTCGTGGCATTCACGCCTTCCCGCGTGCCGCCAGCCCTCCGTCAGGGTGCCGGGTGGGATGTCCGCAGCGTCCCGAAACTGGGCAGGGTCGCGGCGGCCGTCGCGGGTGACACTAACGCTGCAAGAAGGGTGTTACCCCGAAACAAAAGATGAGGGGTGTAGGGGTAGAGCGACAAAAAAAGGTGCGGGCGTTAAACCGAAGGCAGCTGAGCGTCTGCACCGCATCTCCGTCCGGCACTGTGCGGCGCCCAGCGGGCTTTTATCCCGATAAAGGGCAGGGAGCTGCCGTCCCGGCGCGGGAGCGAGGGGAACGGGGAGCGGGCGTGCGGCTGGAGCGCTGCGACCCAGCCCGGTTCCGCCATGGCCAAAACGCTGCTTTGTAGCCAACCCTCTGGTTTCTCTCGCCTCGCCCTCGCTCCGGCCGCCCGCTCTCGCTCTGCTCCGTGCCGCTGCGAAACCAAAAAGCGCTTCCATGGGTGGCTTCGTGCCGCGCTGCCTCAGAGGGGCCGGTCCGCCTTTTCGGCTCGGATGAACTCCATCGGAGGGCGAAGATCACCTCGTGGGCTCCGCGCGGGTCAGGCGGGCGTTCCTGCGGGGCGTGAGTCGCGTTGCGAAGTCAGGTGAGACGCGTCGGCTCAGCGCGCGGCTCCGGCTGTGGCCGGGGAAGGTGGCGGGAGCCGAGCGGCTTCTCCACTGCGCCCTGTGCCGCCGCTCCGAAGGACGGCATGGGAGCGGGAGCTTGGACGGCCGGACCTTGGCAAGGGGAGCACTCGCAGAACGGTGCCCTTGCCTGGCTCGGCGTAGACTGCGCCGGTGCTATAGGAGCTATCGGAGATGCTCCGCAGCCGCCCGCTTCCCCGCGCCCGGGCGTGAGCGTACCCGTGGGTGCTGCTCAGCTCTCGGGGGGAGGCGCGGGTCGCTCCTGGGACAGGGCTGAAGATCTCGTCAGAAGCTGATTTTACTGCTCTAAATAGCGTATGCTAATTTTATCACGCTGTCCTTGTAACGTTAAGGATAACGGGGTGTTTGGAGGGTGTTTATGCACGTATACGCCTGTGTCGGTAAAGGGTATTTATTTCCCTCTCTGACCTCTCCTCTCCTATTGCTTAAATGCCATAAAACTGCTTCTAATTCTCCGGTTACCGAAAATCCCCGGGAAAGCAGGCGTAGGGTGAGAGCTGGCAGGAGAGGTGGGCGACGGTGTCCCAGGGGACCGGGGCTTTACGTTGTGCTCCGGGCACGGAGGCTGGAGCAGCCGGGGATGGAGTGCAGCCGTGAGAGCAGAAAAGACGCACGGCTCCTCGTGCCTCGAGTTATCGAGGGTTTGCTTTTTTCCCCCCGGTTTCTTCTCGCGTACGGAACGCCGGCGTTGCAGGGCTGGGCGCTGAAGTTGGTTTTCAGTGCTGTTTTAAATCTGTTGCCCATTGATTAGAAACGCGCACTTTGAAATGGTTTTCAGGCGTCGCTTTGTTTCTGCAGGCTTGATGTCCTTTTTGTGATTTGACTTTTTTGTGCGCCTGTGACTTTGGAGGAGGGAGAGCCCTTGTTCTCACCGTGGAGGAGACGGTGGTGAGCTCCTCCGGCAGCCTGAATTCCTTCTGAGGCAGTTCGAAATGCATTTGGAAACGCACCTTCAAACTGTCAGTGAACTTCTGGAGTTTTTGGTGAACGCCAGGACCGTTTTTCGCGCGCCGTCTGCTCCCACTCTGCCCCTCGCCACCGCCCATCGCCCTCGCCCAGCCTGCGGAGCGCCTGCTGGGTTACGAGCTCCCCTCATCCCTCCTCTTGGGATGGGGCGGTTGGGGATTTGCCAATCCCCTCCTCCTTCGGAGCGGGGATTCCCTGCAGCCCCCTTGTTCTGCCGCGCCGACGACGGTCTTTCCACGGCCGATTTTTAGCGGGGAGACCTTTTGACGCGGGGCTTCTCCTCCGTTCTCCGCAGGCAGCCGGTGACCGAGGGCTCGCCCGTCGCTGCCCGCTCCTGCCTGGCGATGGCCACTCCGGACGTCAGCGTTCACATGGAGGAGGTGGTGGTGGTGACGACGCCCGACGGCACGGTGGATGGAGGCGGCGTGGAGGAGGTGAAGACGGTGCTGGTCACCACCAACCTGTCCCAGCACGGGTAAGAGACGGGGTTGGCGTACGCCGAGGTGAGGTGCTGGAAAACCTCCCACCCGTGGCCGTGGTCAGCTGGGCTGGGTGCTTTTAATCATCCACGTCTTGCTCCTGCATCGCTTCTCACAGCGGGGACCGCAGCGATGCCCGGGCAATCTCCGGTTCCTCCTTAGGTGCTCACTGACGCCCCGGGACCACAGCCAGGGCTCTGGGCTCCGCAGCCCCGAGCTTACAGAGCAGAGCAGGCTCCACTCTTTCTGTTAAAGCTGGGTTACCACTGAGGGGTTTAAGCTGGTGTTACCTGGGGTAAAAAGCAATGCAAGACTTTTGTTTTCTCCAAAACATCCAAACCAGAGGGGGAAAAAAAAAAACCCAAACCAAACTATCTTTTCTGAGTGGATGTGGGTGCTGGAATGGACACAAACCCTGTTGGAACAGGACGCCGGTAGCTAAATCAATGGTTTTCTGCTATTTATTTCACGATGGCTTTGCTGTGCGTGCCTCCCAGATGAGTCTCCGTCCGCAGCGTGGCGAGCGCGGTGCAGCAGGGCTCCCCTTCCCAAGGGGGGGTACTTGGGGGCCGCATTTTTCGGCAGAGCCCCGCAGGAACCTCTGCTGCCGGCAACAGGAGCGAGAGAGGTGGCCTTGAAACCGCACGGTGTTGCGTGGAGAGGCACTGCTCAAAAAACCAGGGTGAATACGCCTGATCTTTAATGCGCTGCTGCTTTGCCCCATTTCTGCCTGCCTTGTTGGCGTTTCGGATCTGGGGCCACTGTTCGCTCAGGTCTGGTCTCTTCAGCTGCAGGTGGCTCAAGTCTTTGCTTCCATGGCCAAAGCACCTGGCTGGTACCTTGAAGGCCCATGTAGCGACGGGCTCTTCGCTTTCTCTCTCTTGTCTTTCACGGGACGGTGCCCAGAGACGTTTTAGTGCTTTGCTCTTTCGGTGGGCAGAAAATCCAAGGTCGCACCTGGAGCTGGATCCGGGCAGGTTTGTCTGATCCAGAAGTCCCTGCACTTGAAATAAGTGGATAGCGAGTGGCTGTTTATTGCTCTCTACAAAAAAAAGAGACATTTGTCTCCCTTCCTCACTTACACCTCGCTGTTTCTGTGTCGGTTCCCTGTGGCTCAGGGCAGGGCATGGCTTTTACGTTACAGTGCGGGCACCGCTCCCCTCATTCTGCTGTAACCGGGATAAAACTCGGTAACAGATGAACTTCTGGTAGGGCACAGGCAGTGGCAAGAGCTGCCAGCGCTGGGGCGGGCAGCGGGGACGCCACGGGCAGGAGCTGCCCCGCTCCTCCACTGCACCCCGAGTCTGCGAGCGCTTCCGAGAGCCTTTTCCACTCCCGAAAGAGCGGGTGGTGGTGGGGAAGAAAGGCTCTGCTCTTGCTTTCTGGCCCACGGTGACTTCCTGAGCTCCCTCGGTGGCGAGGCAGCCAGACGTGAAATTTGAGATGTGTCTCTTCTTGGATGCGGAAGGGTTTCTGGGCTTAGTGTGGCTCCGAGCCCCTGCAGACCCACGTGCAGCAGCGCAGTGTTGTCTGGGAACACGGATCACGGCAGAAGCTGGCTCAAGCGGTTTGGTTTCCTTTTGCTCTTATTTCCCCTCTTATTTGTCTTTGGAAACCTTTTCTTATCCTCCCAGTGTCCTCTGGATGGTCAGGAACAGGACAGCTCTACGCAGCAGAGAGAAGATGATTTTTATTTACTCAGGCTACAAGCGGAGCATATCTTAGCAGGCGTTAAGGATTCCCTGAGGGTTTTCCATGCGGCTCTCTGGAGAAGGACCGGTGGGCAGGCTCCTCGCTCCCTCCTGCTCCGGGATGGCAGCAGGTCGATGGGAAGGACGTGGATCTCGGGCTCGCGGAGCAAAGCCCGCCCGACTCCCGCTGCACCGGCTGCTGGGATTCCCCTCGCCGAGCAGGGCTGTGGGGCTGGTGGTGGGTGGCAGCACGAGCCACCCACGGTCTCTCCGTAGCCTTGGACGGTTGCCTCCGCTGGGCTCCACTCCTCCCGGGGAGATGCCGTAGCGGCGCTGGCTCCCTCTCCCTCTGTTTTCCCTTTGCAGCCCCAGCTGGCGTAAGGAAAGCGGTTGCAAGCACGGGCTGGGATTCCTCGGCTTCGGCTCGGTCACCGCTCACGCGGGAAGCGGGCTTTCAACTTGCCTTATGTGGCACTTGGAAACCGAACTCAGCCTGGGGGTCGACGCCTTTTTCTAGTGCCCCTTTGGGTATGGTTTTGCTATTAAAAAAAAATGATACAAGCAATGGTTAAGAGCTTAATCGGTTCATGTGTTTTGAAGATTGACTGGAAAAGGCAGAGGGAAATGGGAAAGCAGTAATAATCAGCAAGAAGCTTTTCTCTTCCATCGGCGATCGGAAGGGGTCAGCGCTTGATGCTCTGGTGAGGTGCCTGTATTTCCGACCAGCGTCCCCAGTGCGGGTTTCTGGGGGAGACTTTTTTCTCTCTCAAGTTTCCAGGCGAGGCAGGAGCGGAGGAGAAAGGAGGCGCAAGCCCGCTGCTTTATCAGCACACGCTTGCTTCTCTTCCTCCCATCTGGTTTATGGATCCTCCCGGGGAGGAAGAGGAGAGCCTTCCTCCCCCGGCTTCATCATGGCAACCGGCGAAGGCAGGACCGGCTTGGTGGGATGCACCGCTGGGGCTTGAAGGTGTTTGAGTTCTCTCCTGCGTCTGCCTCACTCTGTTCCTCTGGAATGGGATGGGGGAAACAGTGCGGAGGAACTCCCCTTTTTTTGTGGTTTTGCTTTCCCCCCAGTTACGTCTCCGTGGCAGACACACACTTCAGTCGCTTGAATTTTTCATACAAGCTGTTGAAGTTGGTTTGTTTCTTTTTCTCTGGAGGACAGGGTTTAAGATGTGGGCTGGGTTATTTACTCGGTGCTGGTGAGGCCGCACCTCGAATGCTATGTTCAGTTTTGGGCCCCTCACTACAAGAAGGACATTGAGGTGCTGGAGCGTGTCCAGAGAAGGGCGACGGAGCTGGTGAGGGGTCTGGAGCACAAGTCTGATGGGGAGTGGCTGAGGGAGCTGGGGGTGTTCAGTCTGGAGAAGAGGAGGCTGAGGGGAGACCTCATCGCTCTCTACAACTGCCTGAAAAGGGGTTGTGGGGAGGTGGGTGTTGGTCTCTTCTCCCAAGTGACAAGCGACAGGACAAGAGGAAATGGCCTCAAGTTGCACCAGGGGAGGTTCAGGCTGGATATTAGGAAAAATCTCTTTCCTGAGAGAGCGGTGAAGCACTGGCAGAGGCTGCCCAGGGAAGTGGTGGAGTCACCATCCCTGGAGCTGTTCAAGGAACGTGTGGACGAGGCACTGCAGGACATGGGTTAGTGGGCATGGTGGGGTTGGGGTGGTGGTTGGACTCGATGATCTGACAGGTCTTTTCCAACCTTAGTGATTCTGTGATTTCTCTCAACCCAGTACTGCCTTTCAGTCATTTTTTGGAGCGGTGCGAATGGGATGGAGTCTGGGAGGAGGCTCTGTTTCGGGTGCTGGCTTTCTGCTGGGGTGGTTCTTCTAGATAAGTCGGTGGAGGTTTTTGATCCGGAGGCAGATCAGAGTCGGGGCTGTGGGGTGCTGGGCTTTGCACGTCGGAGGTGGCTGCGGCCTCTCGCAGCCCTGGCGCCCTGCTGAAGTGGTGTTGCTGGCTTCGCTCCGAATTTCTCCGTGGAGAAATGCGAGAACCAAGCAGCAAACTGCTGAAGAAAAACCAGGTTACAATCTTTCCATTGTTCTTGTGTCAGACCGCTGCTTCGGTAATGTTCACCTGCGTACAAAGGCGTTAGCCCCGAGTTTACCTTTCTGAGCCCTGCGTTACCCATCCCCTTTCCCTCCCAGGGGTCTGGCTTGTTGGTGGCCGTGAGCCGCAGAGGCAGCGTGACATCCCGCGGTGCCTTTCTTCTGAAACGTGGGGCTGCCTTCAGCTCTCGCTTCGCTGAAGCAGCATCTCCGGAGTTACTCACCCGGCGAGGCTGAGCTGCCGCCCACACCGGCTCCCTTATCTCGGTGCTGCTCCCCACGGGGTCCCTGCCCTGCAGCTGGCAAGGGGAGGGCTGCTTTGAAGCTGCAGTTCCACCCTGGAGCTGTGTGTTAGGAGGCCAGGATGGAAAAACCAGTCGCTCTTGAATTTGCTTGTCCCCGTGGCATCGCGGGTGAGAAATGCGGTTTCCGATGAGTCACTGGAACCCTTTTTTAATTCATCCGTGGTACCAAAATGGGGTAGTTTTCTGGTTTAAACCTTTTTTTCTCCTTACAGTCTTCCTTAGGAAGTTTATATGCTGAAGCATGTGACAAGTTAACTGTTGTTTCTCCCCTCCTGCAGGACCCTGAAGAGGTCCGGCAAGCTTGCCACAGTGATTAGAGATCTTCAATAACAAAACCAAACGCACATTTTAAAACCCATTAGGAATGGTCCATGCTGAGAGCTGGCTGTGACGCGCAGGTCGGATCCGTAAGGGTGCCAGCGCGGGCTTCCTCCCTCGCGCGGGACCCTCCCGGCCGAGGGGGTGAGGAGCGTGTCCCAGATCACAGCCCGAAATGCCTGTCCTGTCTGGGCGTGCACCGAAGCTTGTTGGAGGGGTTTGGGGCTCTGCACGCCGCGGCGAGAGCTGGAATGGGCGAGCAGCGAGGATGCGGTGCGGGACCAGCTGTGTGGCTCCATCGGCAAAGCGCCAAGAGAAGCCGCAGATCTCCGGGGCGGGGAGGATGAAAGCAGTTGGATAGCCAGCTATTAGTTAATATCATGGGTACACCAAGTTGTAAGAGGCTCAGAGATGGGATCGCAAGGGTCTGTAGCTCACGTTATGTTATCTCTGCTCACAGATTCGCTGTTAGGATTTGTCGAACTCCTTTATAGTGTGTTTGTGGCTCCTTGAGGTCCTGCTCCTGGGAGCATCCCGTGTACCAGGGGATTCAGCCAGTCCATCGCCCAGACAGCGGCAGCCTGTTCCGCACATGTTTTTCTTGGGGAAATCTTCTCAGGCGAAGCTGCCAGAGGCTGGCAGTGACTTCTGAGCAAGGGGCCGTGCTGACAGCATCCTTCCACGCCAGCTCCCCTGCATGGGCTGTGCTGGAGGCAGCTCCATGGGGCTGGGTTAAAAGGGAGACGAGGCAGAGCCGGCCGGGCTGCTGGCAGCAGTCCTGCCTGCTGCGAGGCTCTTCATGGAAAAATGGAGCTGAGCCTCTCAAAACCAGAGCTGACTTTTAGCTCTTGTGGGAAAATGTGGTCTGAGAGACTCTTGAAGCAATGGCTCTATCGGGTGTGGGGGTGGCACATCTGCGTGGCTTAACTCTGCCTCTCTGACTCTCTTACCAGCGGTGACATAAACGAAGACACGCTGGAGACCGAAAATGCAGCTGCTGCGGCTGCTGCCGCCTTTACAGCCTCCACGCATCTGAAGGAAGCGGTCCTAGGTAGGTTCAGCCCGCGCCGCAGCCCCTCGCTTGAGCCGTGCCAGCTCCGCCACCCCGATGTGGCACAACCCTGCGCTGGTGCCGGCCGAGAGGGTCTGGCCACTGCTGTGCAGAGCTGGCGGCGGGCCCGGGGATGCTCTCCCAGGGATGCTCTCCCGGGGGTACCGGGGATGCTCTCCCCAGCACCCAGGGGAGCCCGGGGAGCTGCAGGGGCTGGGTGACGGGGAGGGAGCTGGCGGCTGCTGGCTGGGCTGCTGCTGCCCTCTCCTGGTGCAGGATGAGACCCTGGCTCTGGCCACCGCTGGCTCCTGCCCTTCGGGCTTGCGATGGGGATGTCAGATTTGCAGCAAACTCGCTGGCTTTGATTACAAGCAAAAGCGAATTTAGCGAGCAAAGACGGTGAGCAGCCGGGCTGGAGCTGCCTTTGAAACAGTTGCGCTCTAAAACTAAAGGTGAATGGACAATTACCTGAACACCACCATTCCTTTCGTTTTTATCCAGAATTGAATTTTTTAAGCTCTGGCTGCTGACTTCTCAGATTTCACGCACTCAGCTGCAGCCGGATCGGTATAAATCTGCCTGCGCTGTTTTGCCTGTGGAATTTGAGTCGTTGGATGCTTTAGTAGCAAAGTGCAAGTGAGTGGTGGCCACAAACCCCAACACAGCCCACCACGCATCATCTACAGTTCTTTTTTAATCCTGAGCTTCAAAACTGCCTTGTCGCTGTACGTGTGCGTCGGGGTGGTGAATCGGGGGCTGCGACTCACGTTTCTTTTTGATCTGTCCCTTCCTCTGTTCCCTGTGAGAAGTGAAGATGGCTGAAGATGAGGACAGTTTGGAGGCAGAGATTGTCTACCCCATCACCTGCGGCGACAGCAAAGCCAACCTCATCTGGAGAAAGTTTGTGTGCCCTGGGATCAACGTGAAGTGTGTGCAGGTGAGAAGGAAGGGCCTTGACGCTGGACTCATGCCTTCCCGTGCCCGCGTTGCAGGCTCGCCTGGCTTGTCCTGGTTTTGCTGAGCTTTGGTAAGCTGCTTTGCATCAGAACCACATCGTGGTGGGAGAGGAGGTAACTTTCTTGGTACTGTGGTGCCTGATATTTGTCATCTTGGCCAAGTTGAGCAGTCCTGGGGGGAGAGATGCTGCCTCAATTTAACTGCATTATTGGAGGGTTTGAGAAATTTGGGCGCTTCCATTGTCTGCTCAGTGTAAGAGAAAGCTGAGAAGTTGAGAAGATTGTTGGTAAGGGAGCTATTGAATAGGTTGAATGGTAAAAATTTGCATGAATTTGGGGAGCAGGGCCAAACTTTCATTTCCAGGACCATACCGTGGACGATGCTGCTATTTATACACAGACTCAACACTGCCGTGCTGAGGGAGCGTCTCCCTTGGGCTCTGTTGCAAGAGGGCTTTCCAAGGGACGGTCCTCGCCCTTCGTAGGATGGATGGTCTTTTCCATCCCCGAGGCAGAGGATGGGTACTGCTGCAGATAATGCTGCTGCCTAAAATCCGTCTTCTCTTTGCACTGAAGCCCATGCACTTGTTCAGAGAAGCAGTTTCTCATGCGGTAGCGGTGAGCGAGCTCTATGTTGGTCAACACGAGCATTGAAAAGAGGAAGCCTGGACTAGGGAAATCCTTTCTGAGATGGGCCGCAAAGCAGCTCTTCAGAGGACTGATTCTGCAGGTTGCTTTTAGGTCAGCTCATGGGCTCAGGCACAGCTGGGTGTGTAGGGCAATAAAAGCAAGGGGGAGAGCTGGCTGCCGATATGGTGTGTGCCAACTCCCTAAAGCTGGTTTTCGGTGGAAGTGGGTGTGTGCTGTGAGGGAGGCCAGAGGTTTCACTGATATCGACGGTTGGGCTTGGTAGCACGAGGTCAAAGACCAAATGGGCTTCTCCTTCCCTCGCTCGCGCGGGGCGTAGCGTGCCCCCGGACCCAAACGTCACCGGCAGCAGCCCGACTTTCATTGTGAGTCTGCACGTTAGTGGGAGCGTGTGCATCTCACTGCTGTTAATGATACTTTGCATAAGCTGTGGGTGGTTTTCCCCGCTGTCCTGCCTGGGCTGGGCATTTAGCAAACTCCTCTGTGCTGCACCCCCCCAAACCCTTGGCTTTGAGCAGCTGTTGACTAACTGTCCATGAAAAGCAATGTTTGGCTTTGATTTTTTTTACCTCGGTCAATGTTCTCTAAGGTGGGGAGCAATCTGTTTTGGTGCTATTGTTTAAACAGCACGTTGAGGCTGTGATGCAGCTCCGCTGCTGGGCACCAGCAGCCAGGCTTCGCTGCTGAATCGTGCTCGTGGGGCACGCTTCCATTGCATTATGGCCTGTCACACTGATGTTGCACTTCTGCCTCTTGCAGTTTGACAATCACCTAATTAGTCCCAAGGAGTTTGTCCACTTGGCAGGCAAGTCGACCCTGAAGGATTGGAAGCGGGCGATCCGGATGAACGGGATCATGCTCCGGTTAGTCTCTTCATTTGTATCCGCAGAGCAACAGCGGAGACATCTTCTTTCTGGGGGATAACGGTGGGGTGGGATGGAGCCCTTGGCACGGTGGTTCTGCTGCTGGGAGAATGAATGCGCCACCGAACGTTTGTCTTAATGACAGCCTGGCCCCACATGTGGTCTGTCCAATGGCTTTGCTTTATCCTGGTGCCTAGGGAATAATTTGGGGCAACAAATGCTTTCCCGGTCTTTTAGGACTTGAAGCACGCCACGTTCCCAGCTGGCATAAGGTGATTGGAAATTTGAATGGCCAGTGGTGGTCGGGCCGTGCTGTCTACGGGTCCTCAGTGTGACCTACCAGATGGAAGCCTGGTCATGAACGTAACGCTCCCATTGCAGTATATCTGCTTTATATCACTTTTTTTTTTTTTCCCCAAGGACTTATTTAAAGCTTATTTATGCAAGCATTCCTCTTCTCCAGTCTTAACTGCAGCAATTGAATTCTTCTATGGTCTTCCTGAACACCAGCCTGAAACTGCGATTTAATTAAAGTCTGCCTCTGCCTGTAGGCAGGATAAAAATGCATCACCTCTTTTGCCAGGAATTGTCAGTGGTTTTATGCTCTTTTCACAGGGTGACATTGCCTTTGCCTGTATCCTTCTGCTTCAATGCAGGCGTCTCCATATTCCTTCTAAGCAGCTTTTGCTCCACGTAGATTTTGCATAATAGGCTTATACTTTGGCAAGGCAGGTTTTTCAAGGAAAAAAACCCAAACTTCACACAGCGTGTGTGAAGGCAAGCCCCGCAGCCCGTGGGAGCAAACCGCAGGAAGCTGAGGTTGGTCTTGGCCAGCAAAGCCCGGGGATGCCTCGGAGACACCTTGCCTCAGCTGGGAAGATCACGTGTGCCAATGTTGCAACCTCCTTTGCTTAAGCTGAGAGACCCTATTTTAGTTTATAAATAGGGTTATGCCCCATCTCTTTTTGAGGTGTAGAGTCAAAAAGGGAAGGAAGAGACTTCTTACTGTCTCAGCCCTGGACTGAGACTTCAGCCAACCCTTCTAGAAGCTGCGGGCATGTGTGGGGGGAAGGTGCTGGTGGGACCAGATTGGGACCTTCTCTTCCCCTTCCTCCCCCCTCCGTACACGAACCAGGAGTTCATCAGTCCCAGTGAGGGCTCCTAGTTAAAATTACAGCCCCCCCATGCCGGAGAGCCCTCTCAGAGAGGTCGGTGGGTTCGTGGCTCCCGCCAGCTCCGGAGCCCGGTTTGAGTGGGGGAAGCGAGCGCTCCCCCGCACTCTTTGACCGTTTGATCCCGCAGGAGGATGTGGGATGTAGCAGGGAAGTGGTCAGAAACCAAATCAGTTCCATTTCTTTACCACAGCTACAGCACAACGTGCTCGATGGACTTTTTCCCCCCATCCCAGCCTCCCAAAACGCTTTACCACCACTGGAGTATTGCGTGGTGGTTGGATCTGTGCGTGTGGCCGGTACAGAGCAGCGTGCGGGTGCTGGTTTAATTAACTCTTAGTTAATGCCACTTCTCAGGTCAGGGCACAGGGGGGCTTGTGAAGGGAAATTCAGACCGTTGCCTCTGCCTGATCTGGCTTTTGCTTTTCATCTGGGACTTTGAGAAGTTTGGGGGTGAAGGCTGCCAGGAGCTGCGTCTCGGCTCCTTGTGACCTGCGTCTCCCCGTGCTTGCTCCCTGTCTTGCAGGAAGATCATGGACTCGGGAGAGCTGGATTTCTACCAGCACACGAAGGTCTGTTCCAACACCTGCCGGAGCACCAAAATCGACCTGACCGGAGCCAGGGTGTCCTTGACCAGCCAGACGTCGACGGAGTACATCCCTCTCACTCCCGCCTCTGCGGATGGTACGTCCAGCCATTCCTCGCACCCTGAACAGGGGCTTTGAAGCATTAAAGCATAACAAATGCCACATAACCAATGCCCCTTACGGTTGCCTTTCTTTTTGGCTTTGCGGGTTGTTTTATCCTCTGCTTTCTCTCCCTGCTCTGTTGCAGGATCCCCCATAGCAGAGCTAGGCAGAGTCGTTGTTAGAGCATCTCAGCAGAGATGCAATAACTCACCTAGTTGCTCTGTAACACTGCATGACCCGAAGAGCCGCCCTTCTGGCCTCCTGCCTTACCCCAAACTGTGTAGCTGAAGCAGAAGACTGCAATTAATCTGTAAGAAAACAGTAGTCATTGCTCGATGAAGTTCCCTTCTGTCCTCGCTGCCGGTCGGGCACTGTGTCCGTAGGGCTCGTCCCGGGAGGCAGGGATCGGCTCGGCTTCTCCTGCTGCGCGGGTGCCGGGGTGGGAGTCCCTCCTCCTCCCAGCTCTAACCTGACTCCTTCCAGAATAATCATGGGGTTTTCATTTAAGGCTCCCTGGCTGAATTATTATTGGGTTTGTCTGATGAAAGATTAAAGACAACTAGGGGATACAACAGATTTTTTTTCTATCTGTGCTCGTGTATGTAGTTCATAAAACTGGATTTAAATGGTGTTGTGGCTACGTAGCTGTAGCCCTAAACTCAATTTGACCTATAATTACAGGCAACTATTTTACTGGAAAGCTTTCTCATTTCTAAGTGCTTCTATATTTCCTAACTCCTTTTGCCTCTGCGTGTTAAGAACAGCTCCCAAAGAGCCCCACACCCCGAGCTCCTGATGGTGTCTGTGGGAGCAGAGCAAGGGCAGGGCGAGCCCCTTGGCCAGCTCTGCAGAGCGCCTTCGGCACCGCGGGGCAGTGGGGAAGCCGATGCCAATGCACGGTGCGGTGGGGAAGCCGATGCCGATGCACGGTGCGGCCTCCCCGGGCTCCAGAGCCGCAGCCTGTCCCGAGCCCTCCCGTTAAACGTGGGGATCAGCTCGCTAACGGGGAGACGCTTCCCACGCCGCTGGAATAGCCCTGAAGGCTGCAGAGTAAAGGAGCAGAGTAATCGGATTTAATGGCAGCGGCTGAGCATTACAAACGCTCCACGCAGCACCGCGGGTCTCTGGCCGCGTTCCCATTCATCCCGCTCCTGCGCACGGCTCGAATGACGCCGGTTCCCCTGGCTCTATGGTAACAAAACCGCTGAGATTCAGCAGAGCTGGAGGGAGGGCGGGAGCTCCTCTGCGTCCCTGCGCAGCGGGGGGATGCTCTCCCCTTCGAGGCTTTAGAAACCCTCCAGACGTCCCAGTCCTGCAAACTGTAAGCTGGGCAAAAAAGGATTGCCAAAAAAAGTCCAACTCTAAATCGCTTTGACTTTTGCCCTCAGCAGTGCTAGTGTGTATGCAGGGGGGAACGGGAGGGAAACGCTGCTCTCGGGCATGTGTTCTTGTGCAAGGGTTGCAGAAGTAATCCCTGGGGTATTGCACTCCAGTGCGGAAAAATAAGTACTGCTGGCACAGCAACTGCCTGCGGCTTCGCCAGCCGCTCGGGCGTCTCTCCGTTCGGCTTTGAGAGCTACGTTCAAATAAAAGTGGTCCTATGCAATAAAAAGGAGAAGTCGCAGAAATGCAGCAAGGGAGCGCTTCCCTCAGAAACAGCCCGTGAAAAATACAGAGAAAAATCAGGACTTGGGGTTTTTTCTTTTCTTTTTTGCGGTTGGTTGCAGTGAACGGATCCCCGGCTACGATTACCATAGAAACATGTGAGGATGCCAGCGATTGGAGCACCAGCATCGGAGGTACGGCTTGGGATCCCGCCGGGCTCTGCGTATCCGGGGCAGAGGATGGAGGGGATGTAGGGAAAGAGGGAAACAGCAGGGATGAGGAGCAGGACCCTTCCTGCCGGAGCAGCCCTGCTTGAGCCTCCGCTGGGATTATTTGTTTGCCGCTTACTGGCACATAGTGCTGCGTTATATCCTGCCTGTGTGCGGTCTGACGGCAGCATCGTTTTGGGATGAAGTTGTTTCTAAGCACCAAGATGTCAAAGCGTAGCCCAAATGGTCGGTGTGGCTCTAGGAAAAAAAAAAAAATCAGAGGGGTCCTAAAATCATTCGTGCTCCTCCGGTGAGCTCTGAGCAACGGGCTTCTCTTGTAGCATTGGTGTCCTGTTTGTGTGCAACAGAGGATGGGGGAGGCATGTCCTTTTCCAGCTGCCCCTCCTTTGGGTACACGCTCCGACGGGGCTTTGCCCCAGCGCCCTGTACCTGCCGCCTGGGAGACTTCACCCTTGTAGGGACAAAGAGGGGAACCCAGAGCGGATCACCGGTAGAACCCGGTCCGAGGATTTTGAGGTTCTCCCTTGCTTTCTCTTTCTCCAGATGACACCTTTGCTTTCTGGCGAGGCCTGAAGGACACGGGTCTCCTGGAAGAAGTAATCCATGAGTTCCACCAGGAGCTGGTGGAGACCATGAAGGGCTTGCAGCAGCGAGCCCAGGATCCCCCGCTGCAGCTCGGTGGTAAGGACCTGGCATGGGCGCTCAGAGGCATCTCAGGAGAGGGGCATGCGGATTTTTTTTTCTCCTTAGGGATATCTGGATGGCACTATAGGGACATAGTTTGTCATAACTCAATCCCATTCCTGGCTGCTCCCCAGACAGGCTCTCGGCCGTGCTCGGGGACACTTCAGGTGGCCTCAGTTCTCCAGTTCCCTGTGCCTGGGGCTTCCTGTCCACTGGCTCTGGGTCTGGACAAACTCTTGGCTTGGGAACTGAGGTGGAATTGAGGCCATTGGAATAACGCTGCAGCTACTGTGCCAGCAGATTTCTTATCACCCCTGCTAGGCAGGAGAGGAGTCTCTATATGCTAGTGACCCCTTGCACTTTCTCATGACTTCTCCTGTCTCCTCCTCTTCCCCAGCCTCTTGCGTTACCCTCCCACATATTTGGGCCGACTCAGCTGAATGCGTTCGCCATCGTATGGCTTTTTACCAAGTCATAAATAGTTTGCGTGGGGAATTTCGTGTTCATTAAAGATCTGTGTCTTGTTTTTAAGATGCTGTTTTACTTAACAACGTAGTCCAGAACTTCGGTATGTTGGATCTGGTCAAGAAGGTCCTGGCCAGCCACAAGTGTCAGATGGATCGCTCGAGGGAGCAGTACGCGCGGGATTTGGCAGGTATGCCCCCGGCACACGCCGGTGCTCTGGCGCTGGCCCTCGCTGCCAGCTCGTTTTCTGTCTGCCTAAGAAAGTGGGACTTGTGTTAAAGTTGGCGTGTGCTAAACCAGCCGCGGTGGGATGGGCTGCTGCCACTCCGGGCATTGCCGCGGTCCCTGGGAAGCTTGTCCCGGGGCTGAGCTGATCCTCCTCTCTCTCCAGCTCTGGAGCAGCAGTGTGACGAGCACCGCAAGCGAGCCAAGGAGCTGAAGCACAAATCGCAGCACCTCAACAACGTCCTGATGACCCTCACGCCCGTCTCTGTCCCCACGCCTTTAAAACGTCCCAGGCTGACCAGGGCCACCTCCGGACCAGCTGCCATCACCTCCCAAGTCCTGTCCCAGCCGGCGCAGCTCGCCGTCACGCCCGGCGTGCCCGTCTCCCAGCTTGCCAACCTCCCTCTCGGCAAAGTGGTCTCAGCCCTCCCGCCCTCGGTGCTGGGGAAGAGCCCGTCCCAGCCTCCCGCCGCCAGCTCCCCGGCCTCCCCGCTGCTGGGAGGGTACACGGTACTGGCCTCCGCCGGCTCCACCTTCCCTGGTACGGTGGAGATCCACCCGGACGCTTCCAACCTGACGGTGCTGAGCACGGCCGCGGTCCAGGACGGCAGCACGGTCGTGAAGGTGGTGAGCCCCTTCCAGCTGCTGACGCTGCCGGGACTCGGCACGACCATCCAGAACGTGACACAAATGGCTCCCAGCGGGAGCACGGTCGTGACCGTCCCGTCCGGTGCCACCGAGGCTGCCAGCGACGAGCACGCCGCCATCGAGGTGACCGCAGTGGCCGACGAGGCAGAGCAGAAGTGAAAGGGCGACTTGCCTGGAGGGACGCTGGCCGTGCCGCTCTGGGTGGAACTGCCTTTTCTCTGGCTGCGCTGCGGGATGAGGAGCGGTGTAACGAGGGGCACGGGTTAACGAGACTCAGAGCGGCTCACGTCGGTAACAAGGAGGTTCAGGTCAGAGGGAAGGAGAGGGAGGAGAGATGCCTGGAGAACGGAAAGGCAAAAATGCTCTGCCCTCTTTGGAGGAGAGGAAAAAAAAAAAAGCTTAATTTTTTATAAAGCTTTCCTCCCTCGTTCTCTTGGAATAGTTATTCCGCTCTAGCTCGTCAGCCCTGCCTCATCTGCAGGCGTAGCTGGAGCAGCATCCATTAGAGGAGCGGGCAGGAGCCAGGGCACAGGGCAGGGAGGCAAAGGCGGTAGCGAAAGCCAAAGCAGGCGAAGCGCTGAGCAGGCACCGATCCGGCTGCCGAGGGGTCTGGCGTGAACTGATGGGAGGTGTCAGGGAGCCGGATGCCCCCCCCCCGTCCCTGGGGGGCTCTGGGGAGGGAGAGGGGATGCTGACAGCAGGTTGTCCATGGGATGCGTGTGGTCATCGAAACCAGGAAGAGGCTCCGTACGGCAGCGCGGGCGCAAGCCCTGGGAGGTTGGCTTCTGCGTGTGATGCTGGCTTTGGGTGGTGGAAACGAGCGGGAGCTCTCGTGGCGCTGGTCACGGCGGGTTGCCCAGGTCTGCTGGGGAAAGGAGGAGGGAGAGAAACCCAGGTGGCCGGGAAGAGCTATAGCTTCTGAGGATTTAGGGTCTCTTTCTAGTTTTCTCAAAAAAAAAAAAATCCATTCTTTGGGATTTTTTTTTACGCAAACGGCGATATTTAAGCAAAGCCCTTTGGTTGTGAAGATCATGCCATAAGGCAGAGACGTGCTGTTGAACGTGCAGAGAGAAGAGCTGAACGGCAGCGCTCTGAGGAGCTTGCACTTATTAACGAGGTGTGACCCTGGTGCAGGATCCCTGGTGCAGGATCAGGCTGCTCCCTGGTCCCCAGCATCGCGCCGGGCGCCTCGTCCCGCGGGCGCTGGGCACTGCTGTTCCCTCCCCGCTGGGTTTGAGCAGCCGTTCTGTAACTGACCCCCCAGTACTCCTTCGACCGTTCAACTCGCTGCGAGTTTCACCTGGTCCTGTTTCAGGGCACACGTGCGCCGAGCGGCTGCAGCGATGTTCACACTGTCTCCGGCTGGGAGGAGTCGGGTGCTTGAAGTGTTGGGGTTTCTACAAATGATCTGGCAGCAGCAGCGACGACAGGTCACTTTAATGAGCTAATAAATACTTTTTTTTTGCAAGAGCGCTGCTGGTTTATTGCTTTTCTGCGTCTGGTTGCGACAGCCAGGGTTGCAAAGCGGGGCTAGATCAGGGCAGGAAGGTGCTTTTCACTTTAAATAAACGTAAATGCACGCACGTGTGCTGTATGCGTGCTGCTGTCTGCACCTGTGCAAAGGTGCTCCAAACCCTTGAGGGTGGCGGGCACGTTGTGATGCTCTGACTGTATCCTGGGTGTTGAAGGAGTGTCTGGGTTGGGATGCGCCGCTGCGTTTTGGGGGGTTTATTAACCCCAGGGAAGACAAGAGGGTGTTTTCTTTGTCTGAATCTGCTAGCTGTGTTTGGGGGTGCTGGTCTGGTAAAACACTGGGAGGAACACAACTTGAGGAAAAACCCTTAGGTTTTGTTAAAGGAAGACAAGAACCGAGTTTTGCAGTAGGAGAGGGCGGTCCTCCCGTTGGAGGGAGGAAGAGACCTCTCGGCGCTGGTGCGGACCCTGCCAGACGTGTGAGTTTGAGCGATTCCGGTGCTACCGCAGTGAGTGGGAGCAGCTTTATCCCAAACATCTTCATGCTATAAGAGGATTTATTTTCTTTTCTTTGCAGGTGATGCTTTTAATTTCAGGAACTGGAAAGGTTGGTGCCACCCCACAAGCCTGGTAGAGACCAGGCTGGATGAGAGCAGCAGTCACGCAGAAGATCTTCCATCCCAGCTGTGGGATGGGGCTGCCCCGGCTGAGTTGGGAGCCGTGGCTGTGCCAGCGTGTCCCGGCGCTCCGGGGCGGCACCGCGGGAGCAGGGGATGGAGTGGAGAGCTCGTGTGTGTGCGCTGCTCCGGGGAAAGAGCCCAGAGACGAAGCCCAGGGGTGGCTGCGCTGCAGCTGCGCTTAAAGTGGACACTTGGCTCTTTGCGGTGGCAGCAGACGGATGGATGCCGTGTGTCTGTGTGGAGGCAGAGCCCATTTCTCAGAGTCCTTCTTCGTTAGCCGCAGGGTCGTTGTTCGGCAGCCTCTAGTTCTGTGTGTCACAGCCCCAGCGGAACCATTAAATCAACCCAGTATTGGCTTATTCTGCCTCTTCTGACTACGGCTTGCTTCCTCCGGGTAAATAAATGTTAACTCCTTCCTCGCCCCGGGGAGGGGGATGGCACGGCCAGGCTGGCCCGGAGGTGAGGTGTGTGGGGCTGGGGGGGTTGCTCCGGCACGGTGTCCGCTCTGCGGCTGGTTCAGCCGCGGTCACTGGGGTGGGTGGGCGAGGGCACGGCTCAGCGGTGCTGGGTGCTCCAGCGGCCCCCGGCCCTGCCGTGGGCACCGAGGTCCCCAGGGGGGAGGTTGCAAGGGGGGTCCTCTCCATGCTTCTGTGGTCGGGGGCAGGTTCCCGCATCCTCTTGAGGGCCGGAGCTGCCGTAGCTTCAGCAATTTGTTATTTTCAGGGATATTCAGCAATTTTAATGAGTTTTATTTTCAAACCCAGCCCTGGTGAGACGGACACGGCTATCAGGAGGGGGGTGTTGTGAAGGGAGCGCTTTGCTTTGAAACCGGCAGGCGAGGGGAGGCAGAGTTACCTCAAAAGGCTTATTGAGCTTGAAAGGATGCTGGGGTGAGGTGGGCGAAGGAGGAGCGGGAGGTCTGTCCCGCCTGTGTGCCCACCGGTGGGTCCCTCAAATGGTCTGCGTATCCCCAGGTGGCAGGGGATGCCGTGGGCAGCGGCGTCTTTCTGGAGGTAGTTTAGGTGTCTTTAAAAAAGTGGATTTTTATGGACTCCGCACATCTGCTCTCGTTCAGGGATGCTCGGATCCCTTTCTGTGTTGTTTTGTTTCTCCACTCCTCGCCTGGGATTGGATGGGATCCTGGGAAAACCTCCCTGCAGCTGTGCCTACGCCAAAAACCACATCCTGAAATAGTGCAGGCAGGGTGTCGGGGCTGTCCCCGAGCGCCTGGGCTTTGCTCGTGGCACTCGATGCCGTCTCCATCTCCGATACAGGCAGCAAACTCGGCACCAGGCACCCGCTGCCGTGCTGCCCATAACATCCTGCCTGCAAAGTACCGGTTTTAACTTAGAAAAGCACCCGGCGGTTATGAAGCTGAGCTGAGCACTTTTTGGGGTGTGTACAGGGCCAGGGTGTCCCCGGCATGGGCCGGGTGTGTGCGGGGCTGGCGAGCCAGAAACGTGGCTCCAAAGTCTGGTCGTGCGTGGCACGGCTGGGGCGGACCCGGCTGCACCCAGCGCTGATAACCACCAGCTCCTCGAGCTGCCTTTTGAGGAGTTATGACATGCACAATCAGGAGGAAAAAATATTAATTCCTCTAAGGCATTTGATTTTGTTTCATTTTGGTCAAGCCTGAACCCGGGGCCACAGCTGATGAGGAGGAGTCCTGCCTACATAGAGGTTTTTCCCTCCCGCGCTGCAGGCTGTTAGGGTATCGCAGTCACTTCTTCCTTGCTATCTTTGTACTTGGGACAGCGTACGTATGGCAGACCAGGGAAATATAAAGGGTTGTGATCGCCGTCAGCCTCTTGCCTCTCCAGCGTGAGCAGCGGTGCTGAGCCGGACCCGGGGCTGCGTTTCTAGCCCAAAGCCCTCTGCTCCCACGCTGGGACGGTGAGTGAAGGTCTCTCCGTGGCCACAGGGTCACCTTCCCCTAGCAGAGCCAGGGGCTGGAAAGTGTTGGTGCATTTGCCCAGCCCTCGAGAGCTGCGGGCTGAGTGCCCTGCACCAGCCGCCTCTGCTTTGGACAAACCCATCCAGGTTGTCTGGGGGCTGCGGCTTGAGAGGGGACGGCCACGGTGAAAGGGGACAGCTGGAGGGACCTCCTGGCTCCTCTTCAAGGGTGTCCGAGAGGTGGCATCTGAACATGGGGTGGGACAGAGTTTGTGGCGTCTCCGTGTTGGTGTGGGTGGTGCTGGGGACGCGGCAGCGAGGGCTGGGGCAGAGCTGGGAGCGGGCAGGAGGCAGCAGCGCTTCCCCAGCTCCGTGCACCTTCACCTGCCCTGGAGACTCTAGGTCGCTTTGCCGGCAAAGCGTTCCCAGTGTGGGTGCGCTTCGCCCTGCGAGGAAAAGGCTCCGTAGGGATGTAAGCAGCTCTCCAAGCAATAAAAGCTCCACAGGCAGATTTTGGCTGGTGCAATCCTCCCCTCCCTTTGCAGCAGCTTCTGGGGTGACTGGGCAGGGAGGTGCCACCCTGTATCCCTGGAGAGATGGGTGGGATGGATTTCCTGGCAGTGTGCACTGCTCCCGGGGTGACTGTGCCACTCCCGAGAGCACCCGGTGCTTCCTCACTCTGCGGAGGGTGGCTGGGTGCTTGCAGGGCTGTCGGTAACGCGTGGTAGGGCTGGGGCTGAGGCTTGGGAAGGAAAAGCCAAGGGGAAGTGGTCTACAGCAAGCTGTAAATAGCAATTATCCGTTAGCGTGTGGATAACTCCATCCATCCTGGGCTGGATGCGGCAAGGATGTGGCCACTGGGGCTTGGGCAAGATGCCCTGGCTGGGGGCAAGGTCCCGTGGGGGTGGTCTGTCTCCTGGTTCCTCAGCCCTGGTTTCAGCAGTGGGGTAAAGCATCGCTCGTGGGGAGCACGTCACCCCCACGGTGCTGATGGCAGCACCGAGATCTGGGGCTCTGCGGGAGGGGACCCCCAGCCCTGCCCTCCCCAGTGTCTGTGCTCACGGGCCGAGTGCTGCCGCAGAGCCGGGGTGGGCTCCTGGGGATGCAGCGGGTGTCACGCACCCCACAACAGGGGCATCGGGGTGAATCCCAGTGGGTCAACCTGCCGTGTGAGCCTGGGGTCCCCGCAGCAGGGCTGGGGCTCCCCTGTGCCCGCCGGTGCCCGCTCTGCCAGCCCGGTGCTGCCGGCAGCTGCCTTCCCAGGGTGCTCAGTCCTGCTCCCCTTTCCTCCCCAGCACGGAGCAGCATCCCGCGGGGATCCTGGGGCTGCTCTGCTCGCAGCCGTGCACGGAGGACTCGTGTCCAGACACAAATTACATCAGGGCTGCGGATGACTCATGCCAAAACCCTGTTTTTCTCCAGGTTGTGCGGTGATGGAGGCACGGCTGCTTGCGTTTTCTCCTCCAGGCATCCGCGGGAGCAGCCTGCAGCATTTGGGAAAGACCCACAGAGGCTCCGACTGCCCGGGCATCCAAGCGGCAGCATTGCAAGCGGAGCCGTGCCGTGGAGCTGCGTGCGGGCTGCCAGGGAGCGGGAGCCTGCGAGAAATGGCCAGTTCCTCCGTCGCTGGGTTTCCCTGGGCTGCTTAGGGCTGTTACCGGGGCAGAAGATGCTCCAGCATCTTCGTGGCAAGGCCCGGCCGGGTCCCGGCTTGTCCTCGGACGGTTGTGCAGCACACAGAAGGCAGCGTGCCCTGGGCTGGGGGGGCTGTGGCTGAGCCCCCCCGGGGCAGCAGCAACAGCTTTGTGGGGAAACCCCTCCGTGGCTGTCAGTCCGGTCGGCGCAGGAATGGAAACCGAAACTCAGGGCTTTCAGCTGGGTGTGTGTTTGTCTAAAAGCAGCAGATCCTGGGTTTTGGCTCTCCCCCGCCCTGACGCTGTTGATGCGGTGACGCAGCTTTGCCTCCTCCCTGCTCTGGCTGCAGCTCCCGGCCCGGGGAAGAGGCTTCCTCCTCTCCCGGCCGGAGATTAAGTAACAGCAGAGCCCGGCTTCTCCCCTGGGTTTCTTCTCTGTTTCTGTCACCTTTTTATGCATGCCAAGCAGGGCTAGAAGATTTATATAAGGTAGTGAAAGCTGTTTTCTGCTGGAGCTCTAGGGAAAATATCCCACCTGTAAAATCCATCCCACCTTGAAAATCGGAGCGAAGCCTGAGTGCCAAGGCTGCTCTGCCTGGGTGAGCCTGGCACCGTCCGTCCTGGCTCTGGCCTCGCGCGGGGGGTTCTTCGAGGGTATTTTCTTTTGGTTTTTCGCTGCTGTCTGGTGATGCCTGAGCCTTTACAGAGACGTTTGCTGTGGTTTAGAGTCAGTGATGTCTGAGTGCTGCGGGCAGGAGGGTTTCTGCCCGCAGGCAACACAAACCAGGGACGGGCTCCATCGTTGTTACGCGTCCCGGTGCCTGCACTCGCTCCGTGCCGGGGCTGGGGGCCGGAGCTGACGCCTTCCTGAGTTCTTCGGCCTCGCTCGGCTCTGGGGCTGCGTCTTCGCAGGGGAAGGGACCGCTCCTTTCCTGGGCAGGGATGGGGCCTCTGTGCTGCCCCGACCGATAACGGTTTTCATGGCAGCTGCGAGGAAAAGGCCGGGAGGCTCCTTCCTGGGCAGGAAAGCTGAGCGCGGGGACTCGGCGGGGTCAGCCGCCTGCTTGCTCCTGGCTGACAGAACGCTGAGCGGGGCAGAGTGCGGCCCTGCAGCCGTGGCCCTGCCGCAGGCAGCCATCACGGCCATGCGTCTGCCGGTGGTGGGGTCCTGGTGCGTGGCCCAGGCGGGTCTGCTGCCCAGGGAGGGCTGGTTTGCACGGCCACCCGCCGCTCCCGTGGGGTCCATCCAGTGCCCGCAGGCCTGTGCAGCACTGCACCTCTCCCCGGTGTGAAAGCCCCTTTCCCCTGGGGCACCCTGGGGTGCTGCGGGGTGGGAGCGGGGTTGGGCTCCCTCCGAGGCACCCGATGGGTGCTGCCGTGCAAAGCAGGAAGGTAAAAACATCGTTCGCCTTCCTCCTTCCTTCAGTGTTGACAAACATGCCAGAAACTGGTCCCTGCCCCTTTCTTCCCCGGCTCCTGCCGCCGGCGTGCCCCACGGGCTGTCTCTCGGCTCCTCGGCGTTTCCTCCTCCTGCTTGTTTCAAGGGTGAGCTTTTCTTTCCCTCGCTGACGTTGGCTTTGTGTCGGGGCCCCTGCGCAGTGTCACCAAGCACGATGTGCTCATCCCTCGAGAGAGGGATTGAACAACGTTGCTATCGGCCAGGAAAATTTGCCTCCGGTGCCTGCCATCTTTTACAGTCGCTCGTAGTTGGAGGCGTGGTGGTTTTGCCTGGTTGCTTTCCAGGGCTTGCAGCTGGCCGTTGGCATGAAGATAATTTTATTAGGGGGGAAGGCTGGGGCCCGGCCGCACCGCTGCGTCGAGCACAGCATCCGCTCTGCAGGTCGGTGCTTTCTGAAGCCTCGTGTCCGGGCTGGTGGGACGATGCGCTGGCACAGCCTCCCTGCTGTGGTGTGGTCCTGGGGGGCCGGGGGCGTTAGAGGAACCTCGGGGGGGCCCTTTGGCCTTTTGCTTGTATGTGTGTGGTTTGTGGGGGGGTTCTTGGGCTGCACTGTTAGCAGAGTCTACTCTCACCAGTCTTCTGTGTGTGCCACCCTCAAATGCACGGCAGCACCAACCCACACAGGGGAAGGGTGCTGCCTTGTGCCGCGCTGGGGCTGCGCCGAGCTGCTGTGGGTTTGGCTTGGCGAGCTGGGAAGGGGCAGCGCTGGGGGGCCGAGGACCCCCCCAGGCCCCGGCTGCCAAGCGTCAGGCGACGGCCCTCGTGGGGTGGCATGCCCCTGCAAACCAGGGCGCGGGCTCTTGCCACCCAGGATGTGGGTGCTGCCGCACACAGCCGGGTGCAAACGAGTCCCTGCTCCCCTCGGAGCGCAGTCGCTGCTGCTGGGGGTGGAGTTGGGGTCTGTTTTGATGGTTTTGGGGTTGGAGTTTGAACTCTGGAGCTGGGTGCATCTCCTCAGGCAGAGAAGGGAATGGAAAACGAAAGCGATGCTGATGAACAGAAAGGAAACCGGCGCTTTGCCCCTCCCGCACCCCCTTTTTAAGCAGCAGCCGTCGGCTCCTCGGCTGGCGGGGGGGGCCGGGCCCTTAATACTCGCTTTGTCGTTCCCCGGAGCCGGTACCGCCGCTCCCGGGCGCCGGACCGGAGCGGGAGAGCCCCGACCCTCCGCGGGTGAGCGGCGGCCCCGGGAGCATCCCCTGCGGGGGGGAACTCGGCCCTCGATGCCGGGGGGGGACGGGGACGATGGGACCGGGGTGGGAAACTGGTGCCCCCGTCCTGGTCGCTGCGGGGCGGGCCCCGCTGCCGGCTCCCCCCGCCCCGGTGCCGGTGCCGGTGCCGGCTCCCCCCGGTGCCGGCGGGCGGGGCGGGGCGGGGCGGGGCCGCCGTGATGCAATTTCCGCGAAGTCCGGCCCCGGTTTGAATGCGGGGAGGCCCCAGAAACGAAACCGGCGGCGGCGGCGAGTCCCCAGGTCCCCCCCGGCCGCGGCAGCGGTGAGAGAGGCGCGGGGGGCTGCGCGGGTGGGGGGGGCTGCGGAGCGCCCTGGGGTGCTGCAGGGCTCAGGGTGCTCCCGGTAGCCCTGCAGCGTGCTTTGGGGTGCTGCACGGCGTGGGGTGCTCAGCCCCCGTCTGCTCCCGCCCCAGCTCGCAGCATCCCCTCCCGCTCGGGACCCCCTTCGGGAGGGGGGGGTGTCACGCTCAGGGTGCAGGTTTTGGGGTGCAAAGCCCCGGGCTGGCAGGGGTGCGCGGTGCCGAGCAAGCCCCGACAGCTCTGCCCTCCCCGCTGCCGCGCCCGAGCTGCGGGGGAGCGCCCGGGGAACTTTCTGCAGCGGGACAAGCAAAGGCGGCAGCGGGGGCTGTGCCCGGACCGGGGGGGCTGTGCCCGGACCGGGGGGGGCTGTGCCCGGACCGGGGGGGCTGTGCCCGAACCGGGGAGGCTGCGCTGGCCCCCCGACTTCGGGCAGCGGTGTCACGGCTGTCACTTCGCAGCTGGTAGGACCGCGCTGGCTCTCTGGGTGGGACGTGGGGTGAACCGGCTTGTTGAAAAAGGTTGGGGAAAGGAGGGGCCCTGGGAGCTTCTGGGGTTGGTTTTGCCCAGGAGGGGAATACCGGAGGGGCTGCGGCGACGGGCAGCATCCCCAGGGCAGCATCTCTGGGGCAGCTCCTCTCCCACCGGTGCCAAACCCCTCCGGCCACGCCGGCGGCACCAGTCGCTTGCGGGATGCTGAGGGATGCCGCCCTGGTCTCGCACCACTGCTCCGAGTGCTCGCAGCCGAGAGGGAAAACTCCCTGGGTGCCCAGGTTCCGGTGCTTGGCTGGGACCGATAACCGGGGTGCAGGGCCATGGTCCCCTGAGGTGCACAGTCCCCTGGGTGTGCCGTCCCCTGGGTGTGCTGTTGGCCTGTCCCCATCCCTGCGGAGGGCTGTCCCGGCACTCTGACCTACGTCATGGGCTCTGATCGAGGGCCACTTGGCTCACTCCAGCGTAGGGTATTGCCTAATCTCCTGTCAATAATTAATCGAGGTGAGACCTGACAAAAAGGCCACCTTCCTCATGGTGGGCTGGCATGGCAGAGGGGTGCAGAGCGGCAGGACTCGGCCGTGGAGGCACGATGAGCGTTTCTCTGCCGCAGCCGTGCTTCGGCTCGCCATTTCCAGGGAAATGTGATTATCCCTGGCGTCAGCGCAGCGCTGCGAGGCGCCTGCCAGGGGACAATGCTCGGACATAGTGTGGCCGGCCCTGACCCAAAGCGTCTTCCCGAGCATAGAGGAAATGCCGTTAGTGAGGCGGTGGCGTGGTTTGGTTTGGTTTGGTTTGCGGCGAGGTGGGACCGGTGCTGGGCAGCGCAGGCGCGTGTCCGTGTCAGTGCATGGGGAGGGTACGTGCAATTGGGTGAGAGGCAGCTACTCGTCCCGATGGGGCCGTGAGCCTCCGTGAGCGGGTGCGGAGCTGGGCATACAATAAACCAGCCTCTCCGTCTGCCAGAGTGACTCGGTTCACCCATCAGTGGGATGCAAGTGGCTTTCAACGCCAGGCTGGGCTTTTCAGGACCAGCATAAAGACGGTTGTTTTTCTTAAAATGTACAAAATTCAGCTTGCAAATCACAGTCTGTGGCTTGCTTGTAAATATTGCTGTCGATCAGCTCCTACCTTCCTCGGGGCACTCGGATTTTGCCCTGTTGACACCAGCGTTTTATTATCGGTAGGATGGCTGTCTTATGGTGCACCTCTCTAGGCTTCCTCGAGCCCCGCATCTTTCCTCCGCCCGGCCTTGGATTCCAAAAGCTCCCATGGCTTTCTCCTTTTTTTACTTTCTTTTCTGGTACAAGATGGTTGTAGAGAGAAAAGGCTTTAATTTGGCTTCAGCGCTGGTGCTGCAGGGAGACTTTAAGAGGGGTTTGCACTTCCCCTTCCTCTTCCCTCCCACCTCCAGACCCAGAGCGTGTTCTGGCAGCTTGCTCAAAATCAAACGCTTTCTTAAAAAAAATAAACAGCAAGGGAATTGACCCTTTAAAGGTGGAATATTCCCTCTTAGCTTTTTCCAACTGGGATGTCCTGCCTAGGCGTGAATACCATAACAGCCCGCTTGTCCTGTGCGGTCTTTATGGGTGGTTCTTAAAGCATTTAACCGAGCAGCTCGGTGTCGTCGCTGCTGCAGGACCGCGTCTCCTCTGGGGTCTGTGGCTGTGGATGTGCCGGGACCGGGAAGCTCGGCTCCCGCTCCATGGAGCTGAGTGCCAGCGATCAGATTTCATCCTCTCCCGTGTGTGTTACTGAGATATTCTGGAGTTTTCACCGGTGACAGTGTTGCACAGATGTTGCACAAATCCTGAACATGAGTGCCTTTCCCAGGAGGACTCATCCTGAGGAGGAGAATTCCAGAGGAAGGAAGGTGAAGCTGCTATCGGAGGGAAACTGAAGCGTTCCCAAAGCCGCAGATGTTAGCCCCAAAATAAGCCCCGGTTCCGCCGGGAGCGTGCTGCTCACCCCCGCCAGCTTCGAAGATGCTGAAAGGCTCTTGGAGGCCGAGCGTCACCTCGGGTCCCTCCCTGGGCTGCGGTCCGGCAGCAGCCTGGCCTCACCGGCCCCTCGCTGCCGCGCCTCCCCCTGCCCTCCCTCCTGCCCTGCCAGCCCCTGCCTTGCCGGGCCCTGTGCAGAGTTACCGCGGCAGCGGGGGTCCGTGCCTCTGCCCTGGGGTCTGGCTTAGCTCCAGCCGATTCCTGACCTCCCGGGGAAAGCCAAGTGGGAACGCTCCCTCTTAGCATCATGCTTTGGACGAGGACAAACAGTCTCCCCAGGCTGACACAGGAGGGGTATTTGCCCCCCGAAAAGGTGCAGGGGTTTCCCCTCCTGCAGCCCGGCACGGGGTCCCACGGAGCCGTGCTCGGGGCAGAGCGTGTCTCCCCAAACCGCTGCCTCGGTTCCCAGCGGCCGGGGGTTTTGCAGGTGTTAATGACCCTGTGGGGGTTCGGCGGGAGCAGCCCCCGGGCGCAGGGTCTGCAGCCCCATGCCAGCGCTGCGTTGCCTTCGTTGTCTCGCTGGCGATCAGCGGAGCATCCCTTGGTGCCCTTGGGCAGGAGCCGCAGCATCCCACTCCCCCTCCTGCCTTTTAATCGTTTGTGGGTGCTCTCCTGTATTTTGATTGTTTCCCAGGTTATTTCGTTTCAGTGCAAAGCATTTTCTCTGCATCAGTCAGCAGTCAGGTAGCATCAAAACCTCTGCTGTGGCCCCTATTTTTTTTTGTGGTAGAACCAGAGCAAAGAAAGAGCTCTTGAACACTGTGCAGCAGCTGAGCCGCAGAAAAGGTTTTCTTCCAATGACTGTGGCCTTCTTACAGTCAAGAGTATGGGGGTACCCTGGCTCTCCGCTGGCCCCAGCCCCGCTCTGGGTTGGGGATGCTCTTCCTTAGCACTTGTGCTGCGTTCAGGTCCAGCAGCTCTGGCTTGGGTGCCCGCAGGACAATTTAGAGATAAAGAGGCCAGGCAGAGCCGTGGCAGGGCCACGCTGCCCAGGCGGCTGTAATTCATGCTTTAAGTAAGGGCTGCCAGCCTGCACGGGAGGGCTGCAAGTAAAGGTTTGGAAAGGGAAGCGCAGAGGTGAGTCGGGGTGATCTAGCTCTTGGTGTGGAGAGCCGATGGCATGGCACAGTGACCCGAATCGTGGCGGAGGAAGAGCCAGCGCTGCCGTGGGACTCCGCTGCGGAGTCTCGCAGCTTATCGAAACAGAAAGTATCAGTTCTGCCCAGCGCCAGGCTCGCTGCCAGACCTTGAGAGATAAACAGGGCTGGTGTTTATCCACCGAGCGCGTGTCCAACCTGATGCACGGCAGAGAAGTAGGATTAGGTGATTTCTTCCTAGCTGGGCAGCGGGTGGGTGCTGTGGCACTGGGATGGGATGCGAGGAGCTCGCTAACGGTGAGCTGGGAGGGGGGGTGATGCTCCGGCCGCTTCCCCCCTGCGGTCCCAGCCCGGTGTTTGCTGCCTGGAGCTTCAACCGGAGCAGCAGCTTCAGCACCCCCCTGCCCACCTCCCCCAGCACCAAGCACCCCGTTTATCCCAGAGGCGGGGAAAGGAATCTTAATTAGGAGTGAAAAGTATTTCTGCAGAAGCAGCGCCAAGTTTGCCCCCCTGCTCCGTTGTCTGCTGGACCGCAGCCGTAAATACCGTGTTTCCCCTGTATTGCTAGAGAGCCGGTCCTTCGTGGCTGCGGGTCAGGAGCCCGAGGCGGATGCTTGGCATGAGGCTGGCGGCCTTGCTTGGCAGCACATGCTGCCCGCGGATCCGCCCTGGCGAGCTCCCTTCGCCCCGAGCGCGTGGCCCAGCCAGCCGTCGTGCCTCCCCAAAACCCTGCAGCATCATTCCCAGGGATGCTCCCGGCCTCTGGTTACCCAGGAAACTGCTGGCAAATGCCGGGGCCGGTGGCCGGGGAGGGCATGGAGCCGTGAGTCACCTTCCTCACCGCGGAGCCGGAGCTCTCCCAGCCGGATGTTTACCGAGCTGTTGGCCAGAGGAGATGCCGGCAGGTCCCTGTTCCAGCATGTCCGTCTCTCGGCCTCGGGTGCTGCATCTGAGGAGCAAAGAGGGTGGTTGCTTTGTTAATTAGTCCCAATTAATCTTTTGTGCCACGGGGGGAGATGGGCTGGGGGGTTGGACCTGGGTTTCTCCCGCTTGTCATGGGGTGACGGACGCAGGGGAGAGAGCAGGAAAAAGAAAGAGAAAGTTGGCAGGAGCGAACCGAGGCGGGGGAGGCGCCAGCAGCGGGAAGAGGAAGTCAGATAGTCCGGCCGCAGTCTGGGAGGACATCGGTGGCCACTGTGGGGACTGTGCCGGGCCCGCCGGGTTAGCCTCCGCTGCAGCCAGCTCTCCTGTGTTGGGCGGTAAATGCCGACGGTCTGCAGGCTGTGGCACGCCGGGGACCGAGCTGAGCCCTGCCGCGAGCCCTCGCCGCTCGGCAGCCTGGTTCCTGCTGGACGTGGTCTCCTGGGACCTGGCTGGCGGGTGAACGGAGCTGGGTGAGCGGGTGGGGGCAGACCCCAGGCGCTCGGGTGCCAAGGGCGAGGGTGTCTGGTGGGTTTGGGCGCTGGGTGAGGTTCCTGGCCACTTGCTGGTGAGTGGAGCCAGGCTGTGCCGGTGCCTCGGCGTGTGCCCAGCCAGGGACCAGCTGATGTTTCCTGCTAAGTCGCTTGTTCCTCGTTTCTTTGTCAGGCTTTGTGAACTTGCACCAATGGCTGGCAGGTACGTAGTGAGCTAGGACACGGCCGCTCCATGGCGCCTCCTCTCCCTGGCATCGCCTTGTAGGAACTTCCCGACGTTAATTTTGCTCCACTCAAGCCACCGCCGAGGATGCCGACGGCAAACAGGCCGGCGGTGCCGCTGGGCTGCCTCCAGCAGCAGCTGGAGCTGCGCCTGGTCTGCTCCAAGTGCAGCGTGAAGGAGAACGAGATCACCTACCAGCTGCGAGAGGTGGAGCACAAGTGCATGTACGAGATCCTCCTGGCCCGCTGCCGCAGCCGCCGGAGCACAGCCTGGAGGAAGGTGTCGAGGCGGCCGGGCTTCCCCAACCCGGCCCGCTACGCCGTCTGCAGGTACTATGTCATGGGGCTGGGCTGCAGCAAGCACAAGAGCCAGTGCACCTTCGCCTGGAGCCAGGAGGAGGCCATAGTCTGGAACTTTGAGAGGGAGCAGCAGCTGGACCGGCGCCGGCTGAAGGAGGCGGTGCTGCAGGCGCAGCTGGGGGTTCGCCCCGCTGCTGCCCCCCACCCCACGGCCAGTGCCGCCAGCGAGATCGCCAGCGAGTTCGGGGGACAGTTCCAGGAGATCTGCAAGCCTTGCTTCTTCGGCTGCCCCCAGCGCATCTCGGTGGGCGGCCAGGGGTGGTTCTGTGAGTCCCACCGGACCTGGGACCCCCTCCTGGTGCACGTGGTGTCGGACAGCCGGAGGAAGCAGCAGTACACCGCCATCCGGCCCTGCCCCAAGAGCGTGCCAATCCTCAACTACTGCAGGTTCGTCTCCAGGGGCCAGCCCTGCAAGCATAGCGCGCAGCGCTGCCAGTACGCGCACAGCGACGTGGAGATGGCCGTCTGGGACGCCGAGAGGCACCACGGCTTGGTTCGCTCCGACCTGCTGCCGGCCGCGGGGACCTGCAGCACCAACGGCGAGCTGGCGGCACCTGCGCCGGTGCACTTCTACTGCCGGGTCTGCCTGGTGACCTTCAGCTCGCAGGAGAGCTTCGAGAGCCACTGCTCCTCCGTTGAGCACAAGCAGATGCTTTCGGCCGACACCTCTGTCCAGTGGGTCCACCGCGCGCCGCCGCTCGGGCTGACCAAGTTCTCGCTGTGCAGCAGGTAAGGCATCCACCCGGTGCCGCGGGGAAGAGGGCAGGGGCAGCAGGCAGCTGCCCGCTCCCCACGGAGCCCTGTGCCACCTGGGACACCTCTCTCCCGACAGAGCGGAGGTGTGCGAAATGGGGAACAGCTGCACCAAGGCTCATTCCGCCGAGGAGCTGCAGGAGTGGATCCAGAGGGTGAAGGTTGCTGTGAAGAAAAAGAAGCAAGCACTGAAGGAAGGGCTTTTATCCTACCAGGACCGGCTCATCGCTGAGTATCGGACGTGCTCCAACGAGGTGTTGATTGTGAGTCATGGGCGGTGGGGTGGGAGCGTGCTTGTCTGCCGGAGCCCGGTGCATCACGAGAAGCCTCTTGTGTAAGAGCTTGGGAATGGAGGCCACCGCTCACCTTTTCTAACAGTGATGCAGAAAGGGATGTTGCATCTCCGTTCCCTCACCCCTTTTGAGATGGCAACCCAAGAGCCTGCTCGGGGTATCCGAGTGCGCTGCTCTGCCATGGGTCCTTTCGTTCCCCAAGGCTGCTGCGTGGGGACACTGAGCAGTGGTGTGGGTGAGGACTGAGCGTGAGGATTTACTGTCGGTCTCCTCTCAGGAGGACGTAGCATAAAGGCAAAGGATGAAGATGGCCCCACCGAGGGCTCTGCAGTGTGTCCCTGGGATGTTGCCCTCAATCCTGTTCCTCTCGTGCCTCCTCCACAGATGGCTGAGCACGTCGAGGGCGTCAGAGTTGTGTGTGAGCAGCCCCTGGACGTGCAGTCAGAGGACAGGAGGATGAAATACCAGTGGAAGTTCAGGGTCCACTCCCAGGTAAGCCCAGCTCTGCGCAGCAGGAGCCTGCGAGCCGCTGGCAGCGCCTGCCGCTGTGCACAGTCCTTGTCCTTTGGGGTTTTTTGTTTGGTTTTCTAGCTATTATTTCTGCAAGGGGCAGAAGGATAGGGATTTTGGGATGTCTGAATGAGGACATATGTCAGGTATTTGGGAGCAGCTCAGGCTCAGGCGGTGCCTGACCTGGGGCCATGCGTGGAGGGTGCAGCCACCGTGTCTCCTGTCTCGTCTGGTGTGATGGGGCTGGGGCGGGCCCGGCTGCTCTCAGCACCTCCCACGTATCATCACAAATAACAACATTCAGCCACTTTCCTGCCCAGGATTTTGTGGGTGTTGGGGACGAGAGCCTGGGTCTAATTCTCCTCTCCAAGTAGGAGATTTCCCGTTTACAGCAGACTGGCTCAATTGCTGTAAAACTGAAACCTGAGGTTCTTTAAGACCTTAAAATAATTGCTGTGGGGTTGCACAAGGAATAAGCTCCTTTCAGGAGAACTTCAAGAGCACCGTAGGTCCGGCATGGCGTTCGGTTCCTGCAGCAGCTTTTGGTACGAAACGCTGCTGGGAGGACGTCATCAGCCACTGGACTCTTCCCGCGGGCTGCCTCAGCATGTCCCTCTCTTCTCCTCAACCGGCAGATGCCTCTGCAGCACGTGGCGCTACTGAAGCGGGAACCTGGAGTCAACTTCTACCTCTCAGGGAATGGGCTTTCCCGGGGCCTCCACTACATTCGGGGGGAGCACGTGGCCACCCTGCCTTCTTCCCCACCCACCGCGCTGGTGGAGGTCTGCATGGAGTGCTGCACGCTGGGCATCTTCGAGCAGTGGGTGGTGTTCGACTTCGGCAGACGCCCCGTCCTCATGCAGAAGATCAAGGTGAAGGTGGGCCGGCGCGAGACTCCCCAGCACGTCCCCGGCAGCAGGGACAGCAGCCGCCCCGTCAACTTTGTGCGATGGGATAGAGGTAACCGGATCATCATTCCCAGTGTGCCAAGGACTAGTGAAGACGTGGATCTGCTGGCCAAGTACAAACCTCCTGCTCTCGCGCTGGACTACCAGCGCGAGGGTGGTGCGACCGTTCCCATCACCCGTCTCAACTATCGTGAGAGGATGCACAGCTTCCTCTTCCGCGAGGAAGAAGCTGAACAGGCTCTGATTGCCAAGTAAGTGCCAGGCGTGGACCCAGAGGGTTCCTGCTCACTATGGACCGTGGGCCCATTGCTAACCCTGCCCTTGGGGCCACGCCGCTATTGAAGTCTCCGTCTCTTCTGGGTTGGGTCCTGAAGCGCCTTCCCAGAAAAATGGAAACCTGCCCAGAAAGATGGCTTGCTGGGTGGTGATAGGAGGGGAAGGGCTGGGCTTGTCCTGCGGCCCTGGATTAGCTAGAAGCACGGCTTCTGCCTCTGTGTGCTCTGGGGGCTGGCAGACCCTCTCTGGGTGTAGGTACCAATCCCCCCTCTGCAGCGGGGAGGGCGGTTGCTGATGAACCGACCGGCCAGTTCTCTGCTGTTCACTGGGGTGTTTCCTCCTTTCAGACTCAACCTGCGGGTCCTCATCTTGCTGACCCCCATGCTGCAAAGCCTCTCCATGGGGATGAAGTTTGCCCTCTCTGGTGAGCTGTTTGCTGAAGTGCCTACCCCTTACAACCTCTCGTCGGACACAGACGAGGGGTATCTGCTGAGCAGGTCTGTGCCCACTGCTTTCCTGGCACTTGACCCACCTGTAGACAATCGAGTTTACGAGGTTATTGTGGAGCATAAAGCCACCACGGAGAAGACCATCTGGCTACAGATACCAAAGAGATGCTGCTCAGAGCTGAACTTCAAGCCAAACACCTCCCACAAGGTGGAGATCCAGTTCCAAATCGACCAGCTGCTGTTCCGGCAGTGGCACCAGGCTGTGGACCGCCTCTTGGATGAGAAGCTGGTCCTACCAGATGTCGCCAGTTGCTCTGTCCCCTACTCTCTTGGGTCACCACAGAAAGGGAATATCAAGCAGAAATCAGCCATCTCCTTCATCACAGGCCAGGCAACCAGCAGCCGGCAGGTCCCCCCTCTTCTCATCTACGGGCCGTTCGGCACAGGGAAGACATTCACCTTGGCCATGGCCACCATAGAGATCCTCAGGCAGCCCACTGCGCGGGTGCTGATCTGCACTCACACTAACAGGTTAGCAGGGGGTGAGGGAAGAGGCAACCAGAGTCATGGGCTGGTCCATCGCTTGCCTGATGGGATGAGCGGGAGCCAGGGTGTATGAAACAGAGCTGAGCTGGCCTCTTCTTAGCATGCATTTCAATTACTTGTTTAAATAAATCAGTTTTTATTTAATATGTCTTAAACTACTCTAGCACTTCCAGCTAGGAAGAAGCCTGGCATGGGTGGAAGTCTTTGTGGGAGAGGCAGAATATTCCTGCCTCGTTATAAAATGGGGATGGGGTTGGAGAGATGGTTATTTCTTCCTAGCCTTTACTGCTTACCGGAAGAAGTAGAAAGCCGTTGCCTGATCTTGTTGGGATAATATCATGCTCTACTTGCCCTTGAAGACTATTGTGCTCTGTGCGCATGCCAATTTTTTGACTTTTCCCAGGGAAGAGGAAATGCAGATCTGGTCTGACTGCCGTTGAATCTGCCTTCAGAGAAACCAGGCCAAGATTGTTAAAATTAGAGCAGTTACGCTGAAAAGAGTGTCCACATCCGATCCTGCAGGCTGTTACTGCCTTAGTTGTTAATGTATAATAGATGGGTGACTGCTAATCTTAGCCTGTTTCAGGCTGTCTGGTTGCACGGAAGCTTCTTCTGCAGATCTTGTATCACCTGCCCGGGCTGGGGATGATTAGCTGTCAGAGGAGAGGTCTGTGTGACTTGGCCCTGGAGAAGCAGGGACTCAGAGTTTGTTGGACACGTTACGTTTTTCCATACGAGCATCGAGGGATGCCCTAGTCTTGAGTATCATCTCCTATTTTAAACCAAACTCTCAAAATAGGCTTGGAACTGGTGGCTGAGTAAACACCGGCTTCTTTGTGCATATGTGAAGATCTCCTGTGACAAGTGCATTGTCAGCCGAAGCTGGGGGAGGTTTTGGGTGCATGCTGGTGAATGATCAGATAGCACACTGGGATGATGTCACAGCATTGGGAACAGCACTTACAATTCCTTGATAATTTCCCCTTTTTCCCCCTCCAGTGCTGCTGACATCTACATCCGGGAGTATTTCCATAACTACGTGACCAACGGGCATCCGTGGGCTGTTCCCTTGAGGATTATATCCACTGACCGTCCCATCAACATGACGGACCCCATCACTCAGAATTACTGCTGCCTCTCGCCAGACCAGCGCTCCTTCCGGCACCCCACACAGGCGGAGATCAACAGGCACCGCATCATTATTACCACCTCCATGTTGTCCAAGAACTTGAAGGTTGCCCCAGGCTACTTCACCCACATCATGATCGACGAGGCTGCTCAGATGCTGGAGTGTGAAGCTTTGGTTCCACTCTCCTACGCCACTTTTGAGACCCGGATTGTCCTCGCTGGGGACCACATGCAGATAACCCCAAAGCTGTTCTGTGTTGGGGATGGACAATCTGCTGATCACACCCTGTTAAACCGACTCTTTCAGTTTTACCAGAAAGAGAGGCATGAAGTGGCCATGAAGAGCAGGATCATCTTCAATGAGAATTATCGTTCCACTGCAGGCATAATTGAGTTTGTCTCCAAGCACTTCTACGTTGGCAAAGGCAATGCTATCCAAGCCAGTGGGAACATCCCACCCCATCCGGAAATCTACCCACTCATGTTCTGCCACGTGTCTGGCGTGGCTGAAAGGGATATGTCCGTGATTTCTTGGCACAACGCCTCCGAGATAATACAAGTGATTGAGAAAGTGACGGAGATCTATCAGAGGTGGCCAGATGAGTGGGGTGCCCAAGATCTGAAGAGGATCTGTGTGGTGTCCCATGGGATGCAGGTATGTAGGAGAGCCACACGTTCCCCACCTGAAGAGGCTGTGTATGCACTGCTGACCGCTCTCTAAACACTCCCTAATAAATGCTGGACTCTATTTATGATAAACCTGTCTCTTGTGCTAGTAAAAAGGGAATCTGGGGTCTGCCATCAGTGTTTTTTCGAGGCGCTCTCCTTTGGGTAGTAAGTCATGGGTGGTCGGAGCAGAAATGCCTCCTGGTGGGATGGCTTAGTTGAAGAGTTCTTTCAGCATCTTCTGGGCAGGTTAACTATAGGGTAGACTGGGAGCACTGGCTGAAGTTGGCCCAGGACGTGTGGCTGCTGTCGAGTAACTTTCTTGGGGAACCTTCAGCTGAGAAGGGTGAGGGACCTTGGGGCTGTAGGGGCGTTTCTGAGCTGGAACTGTATTCAGTTGTGCCTCTTTCTTTCTTACCAGGTTTCTGCAATAAGACAAGAGCTGAGGAAAAAGCAGCTACAAGATGTGGTAGTAGAAAACTATGAAAACTTGCCAGGTTTGTGTCTTGTGCAATAGTTGGTCACGCCTGGCTGCGTTTTGAGGTCTTCTGTGTGCTAGGGAGAACTTTTGCAGTCACGTTGGTGGACAGGAGACTCTATAGCAGCTACAGCCACTGTGTAATGGGCAGGGGGAAGAGACACTGGGTCATTAGCAGAGGTCTTTCCAGCATCTTGACGTTGTCCTCCTTGCTAAAATGCAAACCACCAGCTGATCTCGTGGCAAAATACCTCTCTGGGAGGGTGCATGCGGTGCTGTTTGGCAGAGCTCCCCTGCCCCTCCCCGTGGCTCTGCCACCACTGCAGTGAGCGGCCACAGCCCACGTAGCGCTGATTAGGAGGGAGTGCCTGGAAATCCTTTGGCTGATTTCCATCCCCTTCTGGCTGGTAATTCTTTGATTTTTGTCCTTTCCTTAGTGAATAAGATTTCACACTGACTTAAATCTGCACCCAACTGTCAACTCGTTTCAAATACATGGATGTTGCTTTGTAGGAGGGTGAAAACACTGTAAGTGCAATCCCAGGGACTTGAGCATGTGTGAATCATGTGAAAGCCCCAAGTACCAGCGGAGGAGGCTGGTAATAGAAGGGAATTGAAACCAGGACGGCCTGTGGGTACCAGTCACAGCAAAAAAATCACAGAACAGCTCACTAAAGGAGGATTCTGCTGCTCTGGATGACAAGAGAGGGATAGGGCTGGTTTTGTCCTTAAGGACTTAATTTATGACTCATCCATGTTTTTATCATTATTTTTTTTTTATTGTGCAGCTGGGACTCCTCGTGGTGAGAATAACTGACCCCTGGGGTGTGTTTCTGATCTCCACACCCTTTCTTTACAGTCTCTTCCCAGCTCTGAAATCACCAGGGTGCCTCTTGCCGTTTGTTATTTGTCATGCGATCAGCCAGCAGAGCTGTCCTCGAAGGGAGAGGGATTCTTGCAAATGGTCATTACTCTTGTTCCTGCAAGACCCTCGGTTCCCTGAGGAATTTGGGATTCACAGGAAACTATCCATGTTTGTGAGGAGTGGCTGGCGGGGCTGCCGGTGGCACTGAGCACGCAGGGCTGCTCCACGGGCGCTCATGGCTGCACTGGTCCGGTGCCCTGCCTTTCTCCCATCTCCACGCTGCTTTTCGCTCCCTGGTGCATGGGTGGTGGTGGCCTCGTAGTGTCTGTCCATCCTGGTTCATGCCTGGAGGCCCTCGCGATCCCCAAGAGCTGCTTTATTCGCGTCAGGCGACTCCTGTGACTCAGCCAAGCAAGGTTACATCAGCCCATGGCCATGTAACACAGCGTAGATGGGCAGAGCGCCGGGCAGCAGCCAGACAGGGTCTTCCCCGTGGGGTTCCTGTGAGTGACTTCTCCCTTGTCCCCTCCGGTGCAGGGCGGGAGTTCCGGGTCATCGTCATCAGCACGGTCCACACCAGTGAGAGCCTGCGCGTCTCGGCCTCCTACCACCTTGAGTTCTTCAACGAAGCCAGAGTGCTCAACACCATCATGACCCGGGCTCAGTCGCTGGTTATTGCGGTGGGGGATGCCGTGGCCTTGTGCTCCCATGGCCAGTGCAGCAAGGTTTGGAAGCGCTTCATCCAGCAGTGCATCGAGAAGGGGAGCATCTTCCCGGAGAACCTGACAATGGCCCAGATCAAACAGGCTGCATGCGACAAGGAGAGCTGGAACAGGAGGAGCCCGGAGGGGGACGAGGAGGACAGCGACACGGATTCCTGGAGCTCTGAGGCTGAGAGCATGAATCCGGATGATCCCATACTCCAGGAGCTCTTAGATGAGAGCAAGAACGTACTGGTGACGGTGTCCGAAGAAGGGCTGCTGAACGTGAAGTCCGAGTCTTCAAACCTGTGGGAAGACAGGCAGGAATACATCAGCTTCTCTTCTCAGATGATGCAGGAGTATCTGCATATGAACCCCAAAATGTACAAGAGGTGCGAGCTGGTCAAAGAAGGGTTCGACAGAGCTTCTGCCTTCACCCTCGACGACTCCCCTGTGATGACCATTCAGATCAAAGGCAGAGTTCACTGTGGGACGGCCTTCACTGGGGACGAGGTGCTCGTGCAAATCCTGCAGAGCGGCACAGCTGACAGCGGCAACCACCGCGCTCAGGGGAAGGTGGTGGGCATATTAAAGCGCGCGGAGAGAGAACGGACCTTCATCTGCATGATGGATGAATTTGATCCCCGGGTGATGATACCCATTGATCCCACTGTCACCAAAATATTCGTCCCAGGGCTGAAGGAGAAACCCAATGTCATTCCTATCCGCAGGCTTGTCAATGGGAAGTACAGAGTGGTGAGCTGCGAGAAGATTAGCCAGGAGACGAGGAGATGCCAGTTCTTCTGCGTCCGGGTTATCTCCTGGCGGGAAGGATTCTACTACCCTTTGGGGATAATAACGGAGATTCTGCGTGCGGCATTGACTTTGGAAGAAGGCTTAAAGATCCTTGACTTGGAGTACGGTTTGGAGAAGAAATACCCAGCTGCTGTCACTAAGGAGTCAGCCAAATACACCTCCAGCAGCAAACTAAACCTCACCAAGGAAAATCTGAAGGACTGTCGCAGTTACCCGACCTTCACTGTCGACCCCCAAGGTGCCAGGGATTTGGACGACGCTGTCAGCATTAGGGATCTTGGGCGTCACTATGAGATTGGGATCCACATTGCAGATGTGGCTGGCATAATTCCCAAAGGCAGTGCCTTGGACGTGGAAGCAAAGAAGCGGGGTGTCACCTACTATGCTCCCAACCAGGAGCCGCTGTGCATGTTCCCACCCCACATTAGCCAAGACGTCTGCAGCCTTCTGCCACAGAAAGACCGTCGGGTGATCTCCTTGTTTGTCACTGTAGAAAAGGAGACTGATGAGATGTTAAAGCGAGTCTTCACCATCTCTGTGATCCACTCGGACAGGCAGCTGTCCTACGAAGAGGCAGAGCTCTGCATTAAGGACCGCTACAGGAGAGGGGCAGGGGCCCTTCGTTTCGATACCCTGGAGGACTGCATAGCTGTGGCTTATCACTTTTCCAGGATCCATCGGAAGTTTCGGCTGCAGGAGGACTGTTTCTATGACCAGCTGGATGAGGAAAGCTCCCCAGGTAACAGGGGGTCCCATCAGATGATAGAGGAGTTAATGATCATGTTCAACAGTTCTGTGGCCAAGTTCCTCACCAACCAGGAGGACACCAGAAATGTCACTCCTCTCCGGTGCCAGTGCGAGCCAAGCCCTCAACAGTTATCAGTCATGAAAAATAAGTACAGCCACATCCTTCCTTTGTCCATCCATCTCTCACACCACCTGGGAGAGGTGCCTCCTGACCACTCCTCTAAAAATGCGGAGTTCAGCCTCCTGGCCCCCATCTGGGAGCAGCTGCAGTCAGCTGCTAATGTCTGTGACTTCCACAAGATGCTAGACCTTATCGTTACTGATGACATCCACCCGAAGCTGGCCCCCGTGGCCCTGGAGTTCAGGAGACTGCTCAGCCGCTCCTATTTCAGTCGCTCCAACTCCAGTGTCCAGCCGAAAGTGGGCCATTACTCCCTGCGTGTTGACTCGTACACGTGGGCTTCCTCTCCCATCCGCCGGTACATGGATGTCGTGGTCCAGCGACACCTTCATTCTGTGCTACGCAAGAAGCCCGTTGTCTATTCTTCGGATGACATTGAGTTTCTCTGTCATGACTTCAACAGGAAGAATTCCCAGGTGGCGATGTATGAGAAGAGAGCCCGCTGCCTGCAGATGGCCACCCAGCTGAAGGGCCAAGTCCTGCAGAAGGTCGCCTTTGTAGTGGATATCGAAGGGATGAACAAGTATTTTAAAGCCCTGTTTCCACTGAACAAAGAGAGTCTTCCCGATCCCCACTTAATTAACTACAGGTCTCTTCAGCTGATAGAGCAGCCCGTGTTCATCCAGCAGCGGAGCAGCATCAGGCTGACGTGGAAGAGGAGGGTGTACTCTGTGGAGACAAAGAAGGAGCACAGCCTACAGGAAGGACCTCTCCGCGACCGCAGCGTCACCCTCTTCAGCACCCAGACTTGGCAAAATGTGCTCGCAGCCGTCAGGAGAGAGGAGTTTGAGACCGCGGCCTCCCTCCTTCGGAAGAGCAAGGACCTGTACCAGCGGCACATGGGCTGGGTAAGGAAGAGCCAGTGCTCGCACTACATGGAGCTCTCCCTGGAGCTGAGCGCCGGCGATGTGCTGCAGTTCCAGCTCACCACGGACGTCTGTCGGGGCTTCCTGGTGCCCTTCGTGCAGCTGTGGTGCGTGACACCGGGTTTCGACGTCTGCCTGCAGCACACGGAAAAGCCTATTGATTGCTTCTCTGCCTACGCCACCCTGCCATCCAAAGACAAGTACAAGCACACAACGGAGTATAAAAAGGTATGGATGCCGATGAGCGCCATGGAGTCCGCTTCGTGTGCAGTGGCCGAAAACGACTCGATTGTCCTCCATGAGGTCAAAATAACTTGGGCAAAGCAAAGGACAAGCAAAGGACAGCTGCAAGGGAGCTTCGTCCTAAACAAAAAATTTTTGGAGGAGTGCTCCATTGAAGTGGACTTCAGCCACTGTTACTTGTGCATTCGCTTATGTGGGCTGAAGCTTGGGAGCCTTCAAAGCGATGAGGAATGCCTTAGCCACGGCCTCCAGAATCTGACTTTTCTTAACAAGGGCAGGTCAGAAAGCAAACTTGTGGTTGATCCAGATACCTACACCTGGGTGGCTCACGGGGTCACTGAAGAGTTCAGTGACGACGAGAAGTCAGACAGGACTAGCCAGCAGACTATGAACTTTTACATCCACTATATGTCTATGGAGAACATCCCCGTGGAAATCTCACAGGACTCTGCCAGGTTCACGGTGGAGCTCATACCAAAGATGCTGCCAGACATGTAAGTGCGCTTAGCGGTCGTGCTCTGGTTAACCTGTCCACGCAGAGCAACGGCTTCCCACAGGACTCCTTCCCTGCACCCCAACGGGCTTCGCTCGCTGGTGCGGCTGATCCCCTGACAAGTCTGCCTTTACTCAGCCCCGACTGGCCATGCTGTTGGGCTGTTGATGTTTGGTGGGGGTGGCAGCATTTCTCAGATCTATTCTCCAGATGGCTTCTTGCTCTTCTGATTGACCTTGAGAATGGGGAGATAGGGGAAGGTGCTGAGCTGAAATTTCCCTGGGCATCTATTTCTTATGTTGTTGGATTGCTGCAATATGTGTCCTAACACGCAGTGTGAAGCACTGGATCAGGGTTTGCTTAGCAGAAGTGCTCCCTGATTTCCCAACCATTCCTCTTTGTTGTTGCTGTGAAGCAAGATCTGCTTTTATTAAAGCAGAGCTGATGTCTAGTTTGCCCTTCTTTGTACACAGCAGGGACTTCTATGCACCCACAACTGCTGTAGCTTTTTCAGGGCAGAACGTGTTTCCTTTTGTATCATGAATTTTAGGAAAAAAATGGAAGCTAATCCAATAAAATGGGGTGGGCCGTAATAAAATGGAGTTGGGACAGAAGTTGTGCTTCTTGCTCTCAACATCTTTGCAGGCTCCGCTCTTCAGACAGTTGAGAAATAGTCCCAGACGCAAAAGAGCAGACTAAGAGTTGGTTTGGTTTAAGTTCTTTGAGGAAGGATTTAATGCAACACCAAAGCAGAGAGAAAGAATAAACAAGACAGTGTACAAAGCTGTATTACAATTTTTGCCATTTTATGCTACATTCCATTCATTCTTATTTTTCCCTGTCTGGCAGACGGAAAGAAAAGGCAATTTGGAGGCTCAAGCATGCCTCAGAGCTTGCTAAAAGCATCGCCCTCGGCCATGAACCTCCTAAAAAAGGTAGGTGCAAATATTCACCTTTCTTACTTTGTGGCTACTTGCTTCTGGCCAGGCAGGTGCCCTGGCAGCTTCCGTGGGCCCTCGCCATAGGGGTTACGCTCCGAGACCAGGAGGTTCCCCTGCCAAGGGGAGGAGAGGAGCTGCTAGCCTGGCAGAGTAAAGGTAACATGAGATGCCCTGCTGGGGAGTGCCACAGGTGTTGCTTTAATCTGCAGGACTCACAGAGAAGGGTCATGGGCAGAACGTCTCGGCACGGGACAAGGATTACTTTTAGGTGGTCCTGTAAATGGGCCATGGTTGCTTGGTGCCTGCTGCATCCTCCTGTTGCATTGCTTGTGTGCTCTCTTCAGTAACCTTCTTTAAACTTGTTTTCTTGGCTTTTCCCATAACAGTGACAATGTCCAAAATCCTGCAGCAAAAATCCTTTGAACTCCCTAGAAGCCACAGGAAGCTCAACCAGAGTCAGAACCAGGCTATTCTAAATGCTCTGAAAAAATCCTTCACGCTCATCCAAGGCCCACCAGGTAAGGCTGGGGGCACGGCATGAGTATGTGCCTACGTTGTTCTGAAGGGCAGGTTAGAGCTAATCTGTTGCTTTCATAGAATCATTTTGTTTGGAAAAGACCCTTAAGATCATCGAGTCTAACCATTAACCTAACGCTACCAAGTCCACCACTAAACCATGCCCCTAAGTGCCACGTCTACACGTCTTTTAAATACCTCCAGGGATGGTGACTCTGAATCACAGAATCCTTAAGGTTGGAAAAGACCTGTCAGATCATCAAGTCCAACCACCACCCCAACCCCACCATGCCCACTAACCCATGTCCTGCAGTGCCTCGTCCACACGTTCCTTGAACACCTCCAGGGATGGTGACTCCACCACCTCCCTGGGCAGCCTCTTCCAGTGCTTCACCACTCTCTCAGGAAAGAATTTTTTTTCCTAATGTCCATCCTGAACCTCCCCTGGCGCAACTTGAGGCCATTTCCTCTCATTTTATCACTTGTCACTTGGGAGAAGAGACCAGCACCCACCTCACCACAACCCCCTTTCAGGTAGTTGTAGAGAGCGATGAGGTCTCCCCTCAGCCTCCTCTTCTCCAGACTGAACACCCCCAGCTCCCTCAGCCGCTCCCCATCAGACTTGTGCTCCAGACCCCTCACCAGCTCCGTCACCCTTCTCTGGACACGCTCCAGCACCTCAATGTCCTTCTTGGAGTGAGGGGCCCAAAACTGAACACAGTATTCGAGGTGTGGCCTCACCAGCGCCGAGTACAGGGGCACGATCACCTCCCTGCTCCTGCTGCCCACACCATTTCTGACACAGGCCAGGATGCCGTTGGCCTTCTTGGCCACCTGGGCACACTGCTGGCTCATCTTCAGCCGGCTGTCGATCAACAGCCCCAGGTCCTTTTCCGCCGGGCAGCTTTCCAGCCACTTGTCCCCAAGCCTGGGGCGTTGCTCAGGCTCAACCACCTCCCTGGGCAGCCTTCCCATAGGACCCTCGGTGAGACAGGAGAAGGTAGCGTGGGTTGGCATCACCCACAGCTGTTCAATGCAGCCCCCTCAGTTCTTGATTTTATTTCATGGCTGATCATCCAGATGCTGATTTAGAGCATGGGTGTCATGGTTAAAGGTTCTCAGCAACCTCCTTGCTTTTCTAGGCACAGGGAAAACTGTTGTTGGAACTCACATTGTCTACTGGTTCCATAAGCTGAATGAGGAGAGCATCCAGAAGGAGCAAACACCATCCTCTGAAGAAAAGCACAAGAAGAGAAAGTGCATCTTGTACTGTGGCCCATCCAACAAGTCTGTTGATGTTGTTGCTGGTAAGTATTGGTTTTAAGCCCCTGAAGCGGCTTGTACCGGTGGGAGGGAAGAACACGTGGCCGTGAGCAGGAGGCAGGAGGGGCATAAAGTGGGGCTGGTCTTTACAGAAGACCCCTCACTGCAGGGAAAGGACCAGTAAAGGTGGGGTTGATGAGTGAGGGGTGGGGAGAAGAGGCGAACACTGGGCACCTCGCAGGCCGTGAGCTTTCTCAGCACCACTGGTGCCTGGTGCTGTCTGAGCAGACCTGTTCTCCTTCCCCAGAGATGCTGCTGAAGATAAAGAACCTGAAGCCACTGAGGGTTTATGGCGAGGCCATTGAGACGATGGAATACCCGTACCCGGGGAGCAACCGGCACCTCTACCGCAAAGCCTTGCGGGATGCAAAACCAAAGCGTGAGCTCAGGTAGGCCCGCATGGCCCCGCAGGCTCTGAGCGTGCTGGGGAGCGATGTCGTCTGCGCTGGTAAAGCTGAACAAGCCAGAGCAACTGCGGTTTCCACACCGCTACTGTGGAGCAGTACTATTAACCTGCCTTGTGCTTAATTTTTTTTCAAGTAAAGGTGTATAGTCTAATGTAGCACCTAGTCAGGAATCCCAGGTTGTTGAAAACATCCTAGATGTTTTCATCTCTCTTTTGAACAGCTCTGAAAGTCTCTGACTTCATGCTGGCTTGCGACTGCTGAAGAAAGGTCGTTGTGTTTTGTGTCCTCGATAGTGAGCTAAGTGTTAGGTCTATAAAGCTGGAAAAGTCTGGCTGTGACTTCTTTGGCTAATGGGGGTCTCCACATAAACAGGTGTGGTCTGCTTCACTGTAGAAGAGATCACTCGGGGCTGTGTTGGGGGAAAATATTTATATATTTACTCTTTATTCAGCGAAATAATCCTGCATCATCGCATCCGGCGGCCGCCCAACCCTTTCTGGCAGGAGATCTGTAACTTTGACGCTCAGGTGAAGAGAGGAGAGCAGATAACAGAAGAAGAAATAAGGAAGTGAGTAGAAAGAGACACTGGTGAGGGATGGCTGGCTCTGGCCGTGGGCCACCTCTGAAGCACTGCTCGGAGGAGCACAGTGCAGCAATCTCCTCCCCCTGCAAGAAGAGGTTTGGGCTCTACTTGCTAGGTCTTGGCTGACACAAACTGGTAGAACCGCGTGGAAGTCAGCGGATTTGTCCTGACTCATGCAAGCCAAGGGACTAGGTGAAAACATCAAGGCAGATTAATAAGCTGTGTGTTTGGAGTGATGACAAAAAGTGATTAGCTTGGGGTTAGTGATACAGTGCAGAGCCCCAGTGTCACTTCTGCTCTGGTGCTGTTGTCCGTCTGGACCAAAAGTCATGTTATGCATGTGTGAGACTTGCATCCTCTGTCCCAAGCCCCTGCCCTGTTGAGTTGGGGACAAAGTACATTTCCTCCAGTGTCCATCCAAAGCCCTCTTCTGGGAACACCGGCTCATCCTGGGGAGGGAGACAGAGCCATAATAATTGGGGAAAGTATAGCCTCTGCCTGGTTCCTGTATGAGGAACCTGGAGGTGTTTCCCTTATGCATAACCTGGTCTCTTCTGCGTTGACCACCAGGTACAAAAATCAGTTGTCAGCTGCTCGCACTCATGAACTGGCAGACCACGATGTCATCCTGTGCACGTGCTCCGCTGCATCTGCCACCTCCCTGGAGCAGCTCAATGTCAAGCAGATAATCATTGATGAGTGTGCTATGTCCACGGAGCCCGAGACCCTCATCCCTTTGGTCAGCCACCAACATGCTGAGAAGGTAAGTCCCTTCCAAAGATGCATCTCTAGGACGGCTGCTTAGGGCTCTCAAACCTCTGCATGTCTTCCACCCCTTACCATGCTGCTCTTCCAAGTTTTACCAGGTTTTAAGGTTGTTCTTGGTAATATCTATGATGGTGTATCAATGTTTCAGCCTTCAGGGAGTTGTTTCCTTTGAGGTATAACTCTACTAACTATAATTAAAATCTTGAGGCACAGAGAGGTACATGCAGTACATGAATATTCTCACTAGATGCATGAGCTGTGTGTTATCTGTTGATATCACATAAAGCAGAGTCGTAAAGACCTGCTGCAGGCCTGAAAGCTGTGGTGGAGAACTATTGCATCTACACCCAGCCTTTCTGCTGGGTGTAGCAGCTCAGCTCTCTGTCTTCAGACAGTTACACCCGTACGGTCTCCTCTAAACTCGCTCTTGGCTTTCTGCAAGAGAAGGGTGGTCGTGTGGCTGTTACTTTTGGTGCTTCTTTACAGTGTGGGTATCACTGCCACCAAAAAATGTGCTGACCCAGGTACAAAGTATTAACGTGCAAGAAGCCCAGAGCAGATCTTAGTAGACTTGCTGTGCCATGTCTGTCTCCTATCAGGTGGGAACTAGGCTTCACATTATCTGGGTCAGGATCTTTATATAATGCCCAATGTGGTCCTTGATTGAGGTTGCTGTAACCATAACATAAATAAGGAGCAACAAATGTCTGTGTGCAAATAGCCTTTCAAAGAGCTGATTGCCTTCACCAGCGCCACCACCCTTGTAGCTGAGGTGTCCACGCTTTGTTCCAGGTTGTTTTGCTCGGGGATCACAAACAGCTGCGGCCTGTGGTCAACAATGACTTCTGCAAGAGTCTTGGCATGGAGACGTCTCTCTTCGAGCGCTACCGGCATCAGGCGTGGATGCTGGATACGCAGTACCGCATGGTGAGGCCTTCCTCAAGTGGATTGTCATTTCTCTGTCACAGAAAATGCTGCTGTCGGGGCTTGCCTCAAGCCACCGGGAAACAGATATTCTCCATTAGTGCTTTCCCCTCCTAGAGTAATGAATGATGCGCTCGCCCGGTGCCAGCTGTAGCACGGTGGCATTGCAGGTGAAGCCTGCCCAAAAAGATGCTGCAGGTTTAGAAGTTCCTTGGTTTTTGCTCACCTCAGTTTCTCCCCTTTCCTCTGCCAGCACAAAGGCATTTGCGAGTTCCCATCCCGGGAGTTTTATGAAATGCGGCTGAAAACATGCCCCCAGCTTCTTCGGAAAGCCAGCGTCTTCCAACATAAGGATAACGGCTGCTGCCCTATCATCTTTGGGCACGTGGAGGGGAAGGAGCAGAGCCTCATGATTTCTACTGAGGAAGGAAACGAGAACTCCAAAGCTAACCTAGAAGAAGCGGAGCAGGCGGTGAGGAGGGTCCTGGGGAATTTCTGGAGATGCAAAAGGGGGGCGTTGTGCGGGGGGACTCTGGGGGAGGGATGAGGGGTGATGAGTAGCGCTAGAGGATAAAGATCAGTGGGGTGCGGTATCTGCCTGGCGTCCTCTCGGGTCCGGAGCACTCCAGAGGGAAGGACCCAGCCCAGCGGGGAGCGGCACAGCCAGGCCCGTCGCTGCCCTGGGTGGGGGGCCAGGGTGCTGGCGGGTGGCCGCTGCGGGTGAGCAGGACCCTGGTGTCCCCAGGTGAGGCTGGCGAAGCAGCTGACACTAGATGGCACCATCCATCCGGAGAGCATCGCCGTCCTGAGCCCCTACAACGCCCAGGTCTCCGAGATCGGCAAGAGCCTCCTGAAGGAGGGCATCCGCGGGGTGACCGTCTGCACCATCATGAAGAGTCAAGGTGAGGCTGGGGGGAGAGGGGGGGGTGGGCTCTGCTCTCTCCTGCCTTCCTGAGGACTGAGGCAACTTCTCGCGGAGACAGCCTTCGAGCAGATCCTACACCAGGGTCGTTTCAGCCGTTGGAGGAAGCATCCCAGGGCCAGACTTCTGGGTGATTTGTGATTATAAGAAATCCTTTGAAAACCTCTGGAGCGCCCAGGCAGGGGGAGACTGCTGAAGGTGGGAAGGTGGAGGGTGTCTGGAGGGGGTGTTAAAGAACTGCCCTAACGCATGCTCTTTGGAGAGCAACGGCCAGGAGTCCAATGGCCTCCAAAGCTGGAGAAACCCAAACAGTGGCCGTAGTTTTGGGGGTCTTGCTGTAGAGAAATGAGTGTCTTGTGGGGCGGAAGGGTGGCCAGATGCTTCCCTCTGAAAAAAAAAAAAAAAAAATCTGGTTCAATTCCACTTTCTAGGAAGTGAGTGGCGATACGTGATCCTGTCAACTGTACGCTCCTGCCCCCGATCAGAGATTGATAAGAAGCCCACGAAGAGCTGGCAGAAGAAGTACCTGGGGTTTGTTACCGACCCAAACCAGGTCAACGTCGGCATCACGCGAGCTCAGGAAGGACTCTGCATTTTAGGTGGGTCTCCTGGGAGTGTGCACAGGCCTGCGGGGGAACAGGATGCTTGGATAAAGGGGTAGAGATGCAAACTAGTACAACCGTTGGTCTTGCTTGATTCTTCTGCCCTTTAGACTGTCTGTGGTTTTGAAACTGGGCTATCTGGGCAATATGTGCAAAGCAGAGATAGTGCATGGCTCGTGTGCAGCACGTATAATTAGTTTTTCTCACCCTCTGGTTCGGACCACATTGTTTCTGTCACTTGCATGCCAGAGCTCTCTCCTAACAGAATTTGGCTGCTTATTTTCCCCCTAACCACGCAGGCGTAGGCTGTGATGTGTAGGGAAGCTGCTCGCAGGTAGGACAGCGCTGAAAAGGGAGCTGGGATTTCACAGAGCTCTGGCTGAAGGAAATGTCCCTGCAAGTTATCCAGCACCCTTAGGCTAGCAATGTTAGACCAAAGTTTCCGTCACTGGTCTGTGATGGTATCACCCCAGCCTCTTCTGGCCACTAACCCGCTGTGCCAACAGGGAACCGGTACCTCCTGGAGTGCAACCCGTTGTGGAGGAGACTGCTTCAGCATTACAGACAGCACAACTGCTGTACCGCAGCCCAGGGGATTTTTGTCAGGAAGACTTCAGCCTTCCGCCGATGAGGATGGGTTCCACCTCGATGAGCTCATCCCTCTCTACCTGGACTGCGTTACGTGTGCCTTGGGAAGGAGGCAATCTTTCCATTATTTAATGACCCATGGAGCCAAACGCGGTGGGGGAGCCAGGATCTTCCCCGGCACGGCAACAGCTCAGCTTCAGTGCGTGCTTTGGCATCTTGGGGTTTTTTAATCAGTGCAACCTTGGACAGGGACTTTCAGCTCTAGCAAACCAAAAAGCATTGGAAATGGATGGATGGGCGTATGACTTTATTGATGATGACAATATTTTTTTAACTGTAAGATGCTCAGCGGAGCCACCATCCTATCTGCCAGTGCAGCTGCGCGTCGGGGACCAAATACTCAGTCCATTCATCAAGGGTGGAGTGACTGCACGCAACAGAGCCGCACGGCACGCTGCGATTTGCCATAGAGGACCAAAGCTTTTGAGTACTACCACTCATTTTAAAACCAAGGCTTCTTGTTTCTCAAAGCAGAAAAACAAATTTTTTTGTTTTGTTTTTTTGTTGGGTTTGTTTTTTAAAGTGAAGGAAGAAAGCAAAGAGAGAACCACGTACCACTCTTTGTCTAGCCAAAACGCTGTTCTCTGAGCGTGTAAATGTCACAGAGCCAAGGCCAAGTAGATTTTGTAAATAGGTTTACTTATTCTTTGTACAAAGGAGGTTGTCCTCACCGGTATAAAGTTAATGAAAACCGAGGACCTCTCCTACCAGGGAACATTGGAATTTGTAAGCGTATTTTAAACTGTTCTGAGTTTTATTTGAAATCTCCTCCTGTAAGAGCCCCCCTTTCCTACCCCATATGGTTTTTTAAAGCTGCTTCTAATTTATTAACTTTTAACTCTGTGAATTTGTTTCACAGTCTTATGGCCTGAGTTTTTAAGAGCGGTGATGGAAATTTGATAAATGTACCACAGCATATATGTGTATAATGTATTTTTTTATTTTAAGTAGCCAAACTGCTGTGAACTGGAAGCTGTGATTCACTAGAGAAGGCTGCTTTTGCCCAGTAACGTATGGCTGATGCAGATGTATAGCGGTGAAGTGGTGCGCTCTGCTGAATCACAGAGCTGCTTTTTGAAGCACGGTATTTTTGAGGGCGGGGTGTCTTTTATCTCATTTCAGTTCTGAATGTATGAAGTGCCTGCCTCAGCTCCCCCCAAGACCACACGCTTGGCTGTCTCTAGATGTTCACGTGGGATGGAGCCAAGATGCAATCACGGTGGTTTTGCACCAAGTGTGTACTGTGCTGGGGCACAAGTCCTCCTTGGCGTGAGCGAGAGGTCTCCGTGACTTCACGGTGCCATGGCAGGGATGAGTTTTGTCCTGTGATTGCAACTGAAAATGCAGCATGGCTGTCCCAGTGTGAAGGAATGTGCAATAAGAAAGCGTTGTGTCTGGAAAAGTCCTTATGTAACGCTGTGTTTCTTCTCGTGACTCCGTGTTAGACTTGACTCAAGAACCTATGGAGAAAATGTGTTCTTCTCTTCTTTATTTTAAACTACCTTCCTGCACTTCTGCATTGATCTGCACACTAGAGACCACCCAGGCTTGCTCTTGTCTTACTGAGGCATAACAATGGGCATATGGCTGGCAATTCCATAAAGGACAAAAGCCTGTATGAAGCAGGTCCTGCTGGTTCTAAAGATGCTGGATAAAAGCTGGTAAGATGTAAAGTTCATTGTTCCCCTTTGAAGTCATCCCAGCTGGGATCTTAAAGGTTCTGCTCCAGCCTGATTTTGCAAATAATACTGCAGTTCCAAAACAAGCTTGTATGGGAATCATGTAGTGGACTACTGAAACGCAATCATGTATCTCCAAGATGATGTGGAGAATTGCAAAAGGTGCTGGAATCGTTGGGATAAATACTTTAGCATGGTGCCAGCATCGTTCTAACAAAGACACCTTGGTCCCTTTAGAACCAGTGGGTCTCACTTTCATGATCTTGTGTAAGCAAAGAGTCTCTTCCCTGGTTTTTTTGCTGGTTACTTCCTTACATGTAACACAAACAAGGAGACTCACCCCAAGTGCAGTGTCATAGTCCAATGCTCTGTGTGGGGTTTGGCCATGAGTTTGTACAGACCAAGAAAGACACCTCACAAAGCATCTCTTTGTTCTCAGTGTGGGAAAAAATGTTTACAGCTACTCCTTGGAGGGTAAAGCCTAGACTGAAATGCTTTGCTTGGTCGCCTCTGTGTTGCAAGACAATATACGTTTTTTTGGCGTTTTTTCCCCTCTGAAGATGCATGTTGTAACTGGTGTTTAGAAAACGCTGCCCTAGACCACCTGAGCAGCAGTAACAGCCAGGCTGGACTCTTGGGCTGTGGGCAGGTACCTGTAGAGTTGGTCATGCAGCAGCAATAGTCAGGGATAGCAGTAAGTGCAATTAATCAAACTTTTTATAGACTGTTAGTGACAGCTGAATATCGTGTTCTTGTCCTTATGCTCATGGATAGAGAGAATCATTGAATTTTTTTCTCTATTAATTTCTAAGTAGTCCAGTTTCATTTGCACACAGAGCTTTGAATTTACTTTTGAAAGAATTTTATGTTCAAGCACATATTCTGACAATACTTATAAAAAAACAAAACCACCAAACCTTTGGTAATTCCAGTAGGAAACCACTGGCAGCACGGTGCACAGGGTATCTGTACAATGGCAGGCTCGACGTTTTCCGCAGCTCACAGACAAAAGGACATCGTTGCAGAACACAAATGTGGGTTCATCCAACAGGATTAACTGAGTTGCCTCGGCACTAGCTAGAGCTTGAGCCCAAGCTGACCAACGGGAACCTGCGCACGCAGCCAGCGGCGTGCCAGGCGTCAGCCTGTGACGGTCCGTGTGGTTGCAGCCACCGCCCTGCGTCCTGCTGGGACTGGCAGTGAAATGACAGACGTCCCGAACTAGGAAACCTCTCCTTTGGCTCCAGTGGGCAAAGGAGAAGCCCACTGGAGTGTTTTTGAGGATTTGGACAGATCTGTGTAGGACAATCAATGTACTGCAATAAATGGTTGGTTTTTTTTAAAATAGAAATGAAATGTTAAGCGTCATGAAGTGTAAATTAAGGAACTTTAAATGTGGCAGGTTTTTATCTTTTGTATGTCTGTGACTTGCAGCAAACCTCAAATGACATTTTGGATACAAATATTTTTACCTGCTTCTCTGTTTATAAGAATGAACCTCAACATTCCTTTTTTTGATATTTAAGCCATAATTGTAAAAATGATTTGAATTTATTTCAGTAATAAATTTTATTACTAAAAGGTCTGTTTATGTGATGGTTTGACTAGAATCTATGTGGGGACAGCTATATTTGGACTGAACCAAATGGTGAAAAAGAAAATGAGCATTAACTGCAGTACATAGCAGAAAAGATTGTTTTCTACATATTGGTTGTGTGGATGTATTACCCTTCCCTGTTTGTTGGGGCAGTGGTTTGGTTTTTTTTTTTGTTGGGTGGTTTGGGTATTTTTTAATCGGAGTGGTCTTTTCACACAGTGCAGAGGGGTGAACATGAAATCATGCTGAGGTACCTATAAGGCACAGGGTGTAGAGGGTGAGAGGAACCAGACAGGGAGATAAGTTAGGGTGAGTGACCTGAAGAGCTTAGGCTTCAGTTCAGGTGTTCTGGAGGAAGGACATGGTGTGGGGGGGAAACTTGGGGTAAAAAAACCAAAACAACGTCATTGCAAGAAGCTGGCACTGGGCATCTTTCGGTGGATGACGGAGATGTTTCTGTCTCCTGTGCTTTGCATCCGAGGTGCCCGGCAAGACTGCCGGCTTCTAGCTGCTCCCACCTGTGAGCTCTGGCAGCGGGAAGTGAGTGTTGAGTCCCGAATGCTGCTTAAGGATGTTATTTTGTGTGAGAAATTCGGAATGGGTTACTGTTAACCTGGAAAGATTTGGAGAAGGCGCTTGTAAAATTGTTGTTGAAAACAGATCGAGTCCAGTTTTACACAAAATGTTTAAAAATAAGGTTTACCTTTAATTTTTCTCATTCTTCTTTTTCAAATGGATAAAATGAGAAAAATATTCTTGCGTGCCACCTCATCCATCTGGTGCACAAGCACTGCTGCCCGCATCTTCAGCAGCGTTAGTTTTTGTCTTCAATGTAATGCTGTCGTACCATTTTTCACAGACAAATGTGTGAGTGTTTGATCTTCTAATTGTGAATTCATACGATCTGCCAGGCTGCAGGTCCTGGACTACACATGTGTTGGAGGTGACTTCCTGAATCCTACGGTAACCCGCTTCTGTCTGACTCCCATTTGTCAGTAACTTCAGGTGCAGTTCACATTGTTCGAGGTGTGACTCTTGGTTTTCAGTAAACCACTTGAGCTTGGCCCAGTTCTTGTGTGCAAATGACTCTTTTCGATCAAAAATCAGTGGCATCTTTGTACGGAGAGAAAGCCTAATGTTGGGGAGTCTCGTACCTCTAAGATGTGCATGTGACACCAAACAGTGCTTGACATAGAGCTTTCCTGGCACTTGCAAGGAAAGGAGAGTTTCCATAAACTCGGAGAGCTTGGACAGTCTCTGCATAATCAAGTCCCACCGGGAGAGAAAAGTTATCATGTCACAGGTCTCTACGTAACAGCTCAGCTCCTCCCGACCTCGTTCCAGCTGTTTTAACAGCTCAGTTAAAAGGGACAGCTGGATTTCAGTCTGGTTTTTTCCCACCTTCTTCATCCTCTGCAATTGGCAGGGGTCTATTAGTTGCAAGATGTCAGTGCGATGCATCACATGGTTCTGGTCTCTCACATTCACGTGTTTGGGCTCAATCTCCAGGTAAAAGTAACACTTCTTCAGAAGCTCAACTTTGTTCTGGTGGTGCTGGAGGTGGGAGAGGCTCAGGCTGGAGCGCAGGAACTGCAGAACGAGGCTTCTCCTTTCCAAGTACCTCTCCCAGCTGGCATTGTCTTCTTGTTCTTCGCTGTGCGCGGTACTCTCTGAAGTGGTTTCAAACTCATTCAAAATCACAGCCATGATTCCAAAGCTCAGTTGCTGTGTAAGAAAGCAGCAATAACAACGTTAAGAACCAAAGAAAAAGCAGCTGTGAGGGAGTATAATCATGGCTGTGACTCTTCTCTCTTAATTCAAGCTTAGCTTATAAATGTATAGGTGGGAAAGAACTGTTAGACTAGATGTAGTTCCAGAGGAATTTTCTTCTATAGCTGTATGGTTTCTAATGTTTTGTATAGTCTACTTTTTTATATATGCCAACCAAATCGTCTCCTTCTACCCCCCCGCCTTGAGAGGTTCTACCTTTGCTTCATAGATTCACTGTCAGGAACTATTCTCTGATATCCTCTGCCAAAATTTCTCCCTATCTTATTATCTTCTGTTTCATTCTACTTAGATGCCTTTGTACTCCTGTAAGCAATTTCCTTCCATTCTTCTACATCTCTGGACATGTCTATTTTTCTCCCTTTGTAATCTGCCAGGCTGTTGAGGTTTCAGACCCATCTTCTAAAACAGTTCCTAGAGCTACATAATCACCTTGGTGATTCAAATTAACCCTCTGCCCCCTCCAAGCAAGCTGGTACGCAGCAGGCAGAACCATGCAATACGTTGAGAGCCACCTCACAACAGCTTTCAAGAGGAACGCTAGCGATTTTCCTTGCACCTCTACCTTCAACAGCGGATTGACAGTCGTAACCCCACAACATTTTCAGTGATGTATTGCTTTCCCTTTCCTTGGTTTTAGTTTACATCCCCACCTTGGCCCATGATATCGACTTGCTTTCTTGTAGAATGCTGTTAGTCTATAAACAATGTACAGTAAGAGAATGAAACAAACACACGTAAAACACTTGTGAACAGATAGCGGTTTGCTGGTAAGAAGGTGTTTAGGTAGTGGTCCTTTGCGACGCCGTATCCGCTCCCTGCCTCAGTCTTAGCTGTTTCATTTACTGGCGAAGCTGTGCCCTGTTTGGCAGTGCCTGCTGAGCTAAGAGGGAAGGTGTTTCTCTGTTGTGCTTTAGCTGAAGTGCTGGTGGCTCATCCAGCTTATCTATCACAAACAGAAATTAGCTAAATAAATGCCTGTGTCCCTGTTGTCGGTGATACTGTAATGAGAACCCGGCTCGGTGGGGAGAACGTGGCTTTCACAAGCTGGACATGCTTGGTTTGAAAAAGAAATAAATACGGAATTCTGAAAGTAAGATTTTGGGACCCCAGTCAGACTGCAGTGATATGCTCTAGCAACAGGTAACTCTCCTCATTCTATGTACTTTTCTGCTTATAATTATTTAAGTTCTTGTAGTATCTAACTGGGGTATTTCAATTCTTAGGTATCTTGTAGAAGCTAGATGGTGATATCTAGTTGACGAAGCAATTTTTCTTAGCCTCCTTTTCCCTAAATACATAACAGAACTAACAACATTTCCTTGCAGGAATTGCAAGCGTTTGTCTGGCTGATGTCTGGCCCTTAGCTGCACTACAATTTATACTTATTTGCAGCAACATTTTTTTCCACAAGAGCTGTCAACTTAAAAAACAAGCTCTATTTCCTTTTCGCTTTTTTCTTTCCACAAAACCCCCAAACCCTGAACCAAAGCAGTGCCAGTTCCTGGTGTCCCCGTATGGAGTGCACCAGGGACAGCACACGCGCCAGGTTACGTTACCCGCTTTCAGAGGGATTTGGCTCTCTGGAGCGGTCTGTTTGCCCACAGACAGAGCTGTGATTGTGCTTGTTTTCCCTTTCTGGTTTTATATCCCTTTTTTTCTTGCCAGAAACGGCTGTTTTCCCAGGAGCGCCGCTATGTTTGCAGCCTGGGAGGCTGCAGTGGCACAAGCTGGAGGCTGCGTGGCCCCGGGGGCCAGGGCTTGGGGGGGTGCAAGGGGGCACCCATGGGAGCCGGGGGCACCCCAACGCCTTCCCCGCGGCTCAAAGCCAGCCCCTCATCCCAGGGCAGCCGCCTCCTCACGCTGCCCCGGGCTGGGCTACAAGCCCTGGCCCCTCGGGCACGGGCCAAACCCGGGAAGGCCCCGGCCTGCCTCACCCTGCCCCGTCGAGCCCCGACCCACATTACCAGGCCCCGGGGAGCTCCGTCCAGCGGCCCCGGCCCCGGCCCGGCCCAGCCCGGCTCTGCCTGCGGCCCGGCCCGCCCGCCCGCAGCCCGGCAGGCCGCCGCGGTTGCCATGGCGACTTATTGTGGCGTCTGGGGCCTGGGCCGGGGCCGGGGCCTGTGCTGGGGCCGGGGCCTGGGCTGGGGCCGGGGCCTGGGCTGGGGCTGGGGCCGGGGCCTGTGCTGCGGCTGGAGCCGGGGCCTGTGCTGGGGCCAGGGCCTGGGCTGGGGCTGGGGCCTGGGCTGGGGCTGGGGCCTGGGCTGGGGCTGGGGCCGGGGCCTGTGCTGGGGCCTGTGCTGGGGCCTGGGCCTGGGCCTGTGCTGGGGCCGGGGCCTGTGCTGGGGCCTGGGCCTGTGCTGGAGCCGGGGCCTGTGCTGGGGCCTGGGCCTGTGCTGGGGCTGGGGCCGGGCCCCGGGGGGTCCCTGCCTGTCCCCGCCACTGCCCAGGCCCGGGGAGCCGCGGGCAAAGCACCCGAGGCTGAGGCTCCAGCATCTCGGGCGAGCGTGGGTGCTGATCCCTCGCCCTGCAGTCGGTTTCCACCACCCAGTCATGCCCCGGCCGGTGGGGCCGAGCCCCCAGCACCCACCGACTTCTCCCCCAAGCCTCTGCTTTTCACCGCGACGCTTTGTGCTCTTGGCGGCGGTGGTTTGTGGGGACATACCCCGATTGTCTACGGGACTGTGAGCCCCAAAGTCGTTTATACTTTCCTCTCCGTCAATCTCAGTAGCCCGTGCCTCAGCTGCCTCCCCCTCGCCCTCCAGCCCCTGCGGAAACGTGGGACCTTGGGCTGGGTAAAACACCAGGCTGGCCCCGAGGGGAGATGGCCGCGTGTGTGGGGAGAGGAGCACGGCCGTGCTCTCCTCTGCCTGCTTAATTAGCGGCGTCTGTTTTTATACGGAAAGCGGTGACTCAGGTCGCTTACAGCGAGCCAGCACACAATACCTGGCTGTTGTAATCACAGCGCGATGCATCGCATGGCGCTGAGGGTCAGTGCCAGCCTTGGGCTGGGCGTCTTCGAGGTGTGAGAAGGCTCTGCCCCCCACCCCAGGGCTGTGCCCGGGCACTTTCCCACCGTACCGGAGGGCAGGGAGGAGAAGAGCCGAGGGGCCAAGGGCTCTGTGCTTCCCCCTTAACAGGCATATTTTGTTTCACTCCCATCTTGTGCCCTTGCTGTTGCGATGGGGCTGTGGGAGCGCTAAGCTGACGAAAGGTCCGTTTTCTGAGGACTGCGGGGTTTGTGGTGGTTGGAGAATCCAAAACGTGATCTCCAAAGCTTTGCTTCCCTGCATGTGATGTTCCCATTGCTCCTCCAGCGTTTCACCTCTGCTCCACGGAGCTAGGCAGCGGCCTCGGTGTTTTATGAGCCCTACTCCAAGGCCAAGGGGCCTAACAAACAGAGCTGCTTCACTGTGGGCTGGTTTAAATCCCTCTTCTCACTGCAGAGCCCAGACCTCAGCAGTGAACTGCGGGGGGACAGCCTCGAGGCAAGGGTCCCGTCAGACAGGGATGAAGTAGCTAAGGCAGGACAGCCAGAAAATAGTTGCTGGCCATGTCCACCCAGCAAGCTAGCTCAGAGCAAGGCGTAACAAGTGCAGCACCAAGCAGAAAAGCTGGCTCCATCCTGGGAAGCCCTAAGGTCTAAGTGGCACCCCGCACGCTGCGAGGTGCCCTCGGTGAAGCGCTGTGCCGGCACACGGCTGCCCGGCTTCTCGCACCACAGGCACCTCGCTGGGGTTTCGAGTCGCCTGGTGTAGGCACGCCTCTGCCTCTGGGGCCGGTGAATCCTCGCAGCCCCAGCTATCATCTAGGCTGCTCCAAACAACCACACTGTTTGTAGCATTTCTGGGAGAAGGATTGTGACTGACCCTGCCCTGAATTCCTGAGCAGTAGGACACCATCGTGGGCACCCCACTGCTGCTCTGCCTGGGACCTGCTCTGAGCCCAGCATCGGGCGGATCTGGGATACCCACAGATATGCTTCAGCTTTGCTCTTTGCTGCTTGCCAGATGTTAATATTCACCCAGGAAAGCATAGGTGGTTCTGGGCTGTTAATGGGCTCTGCTGGGCTTTAATGGCATGCTGAGGGGTGGGGGTATTTTTGCTTTTCGAGGGTGAATCTTGTAGTCTTTGCATTTGAGGCCGGATACACTCCAGTGCTTTGCTCTCCACAGTGAGGCTGAGGCTGTCTCACAAAGTGTCAGGAGTTTTGTTAACTTAAACACATAATCCTTATTAAAGAGCTGTGTTGAAATAGGATATAAACTGCTCCATCAAGTGCAGCAAACTTCCTTTTGGGGAGGAAGGGATTTTCCTGCTCTGCCTTGCTGCCGGACCCGACTGGCCAGTCAGCTGTTTTATTGTGGAGAAGAGACTGGCTTGTCTGGTTCACAGTGGCAAACGCAATACCATGACCAGTGTGCTCATCAGCAAACCGGACAGGCGTCCTGTGTCTGAAGGTGCCTTCGTACTCCCCACAATTAAATCTTTGGGTCAGGGCTTAGCCTTAATGCTGTCTCGTACGCTCAGCTGCTGCATCTCTGCTAAGCTTTTTTAATTGAATGATAGGCAAGATCCATAACACCAGCCCTGAGCTACTGCTTGAACATCAAGGGAGGAGGCGATCTGTCATTTTAAGAAATCAATGCATCTTCTCCAGGCAGCCGGAGCTTACCATTTCATTTCACAGCTGCCAAGAGATTAACTATACAATTGTCAGGTGTGATTCTCTAACAGACAAGGAAGATAACAAATATGAGTGAAAGAAGGTTGATAGCCTTGCTGGGGGCGGGGGGGCGAGGAGCAGAGATCAGTATTTGGTGATAATGCCAAGTTTCTGCAGGAAATGGATGTTCATGCTCATGTCATGGATCCCAGTCCTGTCATTCGGGCTGTGTGTGCTGGGAACTGGACCTGTCCTTTTCCCTCGGCCTTGGTGGTCTGAGCGCTTAAGGACGTACGAAGAGTCCTGCAGAGGTCCAGGTAACCTCGCCTCCTGTTCCAGCCACGGCCTGTGCTGGATGCCCAGGGAGGAGCCTAGAACAAGGCTGGCACTTTGTGTCCGTCTCCCTTGGCACCCTCCCATCCCATGATTTCTGAAGATGTGATGGTGTCTTTGTATTTAATAGCTCTCGGTGGAGACCATGTCTGCCTTCGAGCTGGCGGGGTCTAGGCTATTCAGGGTGTTCCCGTACCCCAGAACTGACCTGAAAAAGATGGAGGTAGACGATGAAAGTATTGCACAGCTGAGCCGAGTGCAGTGGCTGAGTTTCTCAGGCAGCAAAGGCGAAGTCCTGGGCTTAGCAAGTTCTGCTCATCATTTTGGCAGGGTTAGGATGTCACCTGAGCACTTTCTATGAGCACAGCATGGTGCACGTTTGGATTTATTGCTGGAGTTGTGCAGAGACTTTTGCACTGAGCTTGCTTGTACTTCTCATTGTCATAAAAGCTAACCTTCGTCCCAAATTTAGCATGGAAAAATGGAATCCCTTTGGCTGCCCTATCCAGAACAGCTGGCCAAGCTGCTGTCTTGATTTTAGGAATATGAGCAGAAACCTGCTTATAGTCTGCAGCTGAAATTTTACTGGTTTCAGTAGCTTTGCATCAGGGATCAATTCAACTATAGGCTTTTATAGCACTCTATGAATCTCTCTGAATTAATACAAATACAAATGTGTTTGAAAAAAATCAAATACCATGTACCCCTTTTCCCCCCTCTCTCATCAGCTGAGCTGTTCTGGAGTGGAGCTGACAACCGTTGTCTGCCACGTTTGTCATTCTGCCCCGTCCTCCTGCCCACAGCGTCAAAATAAAGAACTTGTTAGTCCTGTCTTTGAGATCAAGATATAAGCAGACAATTGATTTTCCTCCCTCTTCTCATTAGTGAGCTCTGACACTTAATAAAACATATATTTCCGCTCTCGGGGTAAGCAAAACACCCAGATAGTGCCTGTCAGAGAGAACTGGAAGTGGGGATTCATCTTTATGGAAAATCAATAGCTGGAACAGAGAAATTGGCAGAACCCAAATTAAAAGTCGCTGGCAATTTCTGTCTTAATATTTCATGTCTACTGCATTTCTGAAACAGTAATTTGCTGCAAAGGAAACCACCACGGGGACAGGGAGGAGGATGGACTTTGTGCCTGGTTATTCCTCTGCTGCTTCCAGACGGGACCTCGTGGGTGAAGGTGGGTGTCCGGTTTGGAGCAGCTCTTCGGGCAGTGCCGGGTTGAAGGTGATCCCTGTCCCGAGGACGACGGGCTGTTCAACACAGACCTTTCTGCTAGAGGTTGTGTCGCCACGGCCATTGCTGGCAGCAGTGTCATAAAAGTCTCCCAACGTCACCAGCTCCTCCAGGGTTCCTGACTGTGTCCCTGCACCCCCGGAGGGCACCCACATCTCCTTGTGTTCACCTGGCCCCATGGGAGCGGGACTTTCAGAGCAGGGCTGCCCGTCAGCCGGCTGCACTGAGCTGCTTCAAACCCCATTATCACAAGGGTGTGACTGATTTACTCACTGCTTGCTCCCAGTTTCACTGGAGCCTCATATACCTGAAATAAATGATACATTCCAGATATATCCCAAATCTAAATCATCGCCACATTATGAGGCAACTCACTTTGCTCATCAGGCTGTGATTCAGAAGGCTCACTTTGAAAAGGATGAGGGATGTAAGTTTTCTAAGGAACCTGGGGGGGAAACTGCTCTTCTGGGATGCAAAAGCCCCAGCTGGACCAGGCCAGGAAGGGGTTAATTGTGTCCCCGAGGCAGCAATTATCTCCAGCTCATTACACCCACTAATGGCACCCTGGAAGGGAGCCCCACAGCCTGGACCTGCTGGAGTTTGGGGTAGCTGTTTGCCTACAGCCAGCCAAGGAGTTTGTGGGTTTGGAGGCTGGTTTGGGGCAAAAATCTTCCCCGGTCCGTGCCCAGCCGTGAGATCTGCTCCGTGCAGGGCTGAGTGCTCGGGATTTCCTCGGGAAGAGGAGCCTTTATCTGTTACTCTCCTTTCCTCCCCTGCTGAGTGTTTGATGGTGGGACAGCCCGGACAGGTCTTAGCACAGAAGGGGCGTCCTAGGGTGGACAGACCCTCTGTTCTCCAGCGGTGACATTAATCTAAGTACCCCGCCACGTGTGCGGCATGTGAGAGGTGAGAGCTTGTCTGTGCTGCAGACTACCGCAGGGCTTGGTTAACCAATGGTCTAGCTCAGGAAGGTAGAGCAGGGTCACAGAAGCTCATTTATCTCGCTGGAAGCTCATCAAAAGCCCGTTCGGATATCCTTGTGCTGTCCCGCACTTTGCAAGACAGAAGTCCTTGAGCATAAGTTCAAGTCAGGCTGTCGTGTCCCAGATCCCACGAGACAGCCCTTGCTGGCAGGCTCATCCGAGTGGCGAGCGTGCATCCCCCTTTTTCCAGAAAAACTTCCTGGGGGGGTTCATGCTTGCTTCGATGTGGGAGAGAGAGTGAAGACAGAAAATGGGAAACTCGCTGAGCCTGCAGCTTTGTCCCCTGGTCATCACTTGCGGTCAGTCCCCACTCGGGGCTGCGGCTGGCGGGGAGCACTGTTGGGCTGACAACAGGACACGGTGATCCCGGGGAGCCGGGCGTCCGCCCTCCCCAGGGCACGGGACACCAAAGCAGCTCCGAGGCTCCAGCATTCACCCCACTGGGACACATGGCGACCAGCACCTTTAGTACCAGTGGGCAGAGCATGGCCGGCAGAGCTGGAGCCTGCGTGGTGTGATTTACCGCTTGTCCGGCTGGCTCGTGCTCCCTTCCATCTCTCGGGGCTAGTGCGTTAATCTGCAGCGCCAGTGTGCCGGGTAAATCAGCCCAAAGCGTTCCTTCGTTCCTGCAGCGGCCTCCAGGCAAGGGGAGGGGGGGGAGCTGCAAAGCCCCAGGGCATGAGCAAGGCAGGGACATTTATTTCTTGCCATTGAAGGCTTGGGGAACGTTTGTCTGTGTTCCCAAACACAGGGCCCAGTACTGGGGCATTTCTGTGGTACAAGGAGGAATTGTGGCCCGTGGTAAGATAACAGCCTTGGCTTTGTGCAAGAGGGGCGGTAAGCCCTGCACATCCAGTTTAGTGCCACTCACTGATTTCTAGAAGGCTTTTCCGAGGGGGGAACAAGCACCTTTTGCAAGACTACAGATGCTGGCCCTTCTTGGGTTAAAACAGGAGCGGCTGCGGAGACGGATCCGTGCAGAGGGAGCAGAGTTGGAGCTTGGAGCGGTGTGCCGCTGGGTCAGGCTTTGCTGCTGCTCGCAGGGATGCTCACCCCGGGGGCCTCATCCAGCCCTGATGTGCAGGGTGCTGTGGAACTGTATGGCGGTGGTCCATGTGGTTGATCTGGGGGGGCTGGCGTGGCTGGAGCAGGGGGATTGCTCTGGGAATGCTGAAACCTCCGGATCCGGCGGCAGGACAGCAAGGGTGAAGTCATGCCTGTGTCAGCTCATCCATCTCCACCACTCGCAGGCTGGTCCCGGGGGAAGCGCAGGCTTTGGCAGCTCTAAGTGGCATTGGAGGCGGATGCAATTCTGGAGAACAAGATTCCCTTGCAAAACCTGTAAAAAAAATAAAAATTAAAGTTCTTGGCTGAGAAGATTGTTTAAAGATCTTATCTCTGATAGAGGAAATAAGGTCTTAATTCCCTCCCTTGCTGCTTGCCTCCCAGCGCGTCTTCGCAAGTGCTGGGTCCCCAGAGGAGCGCAGGCCGTTAACTCTGCCAGGAAACGAGCTGGAGACGAGAAGTGGCTTTTGTTTGTGGAGTGGAGACCGACCTGAAGTGGCTCTGGGCGAAGCTGTTGCCTCGGCCGTGTGTGGTCCCTGTGGTGGGGAGAGGCGGGTGGATGTGCATGGGTGGGCACCCCGCGACCTGTGCAGCTCCACAAATGTGCATTCGAGGCAGATAGATAGCAGGCAAAAAAAATATATTTGGCTTTCTGACTTGGCTATCTTTCTTTTCTGAAGCCTTGGTTGGAATCGGGAGGTGGTTTGGGTGATGTTACTCCCCTTGCTCCGTCCCCTGGGCGAGGCTGGTATCCTGAGGCTGCTGCCTAGGGTTTCTGCAGGAGGAAGGACGGGGTGGCCGTGGCCATCCCACACACATTCAGGGCTGCACTGCTCCTGTCCGAGTGCAATGGGATAAAAGGTTTTTAATAAGTGACGGCTTGATGCCATCCATGGCCTTATCCGCCACGCGGCAGAGCACCGGGGCTGGGCTGTTCCTGTGCCAAGGCCCCCCATGACTGTCCTGCAACCGAACAGGGGGACGGAGGATGAGGAGGGTCCACCCTCCTGCCTCGCAGCACGGCGGCCGGTGGGGAGAGCAGAGCGTGCCGGCTTTCGTACCCTTGCATTTCAGCGTCACCTCCACCCGCACGAAGAGCCTCGTCTGAGTCATCTCCCGGCTAAATGGAGTGTGTGGGCTTACCGCAGCTTTAGCTGTTCATCCTCTGCTTTGCTGGAGCCTGACACGGGGTAAAATAGAGCTATTCATCAATGTGGAGATGAGGCAGATAAATGTCCTGTACCAATAAAACAGGCCTTGCTCTCCTCCTACCAGCTCGAGCAGCTGGTGTCTCTCTGCGGTCCAGCGAGGACCGCTGAAGTGGCTGCTGCTTGAGGAGCTCAAGAGATCTTAAAAGAAATATGGACTTATGTTTTGCACTGAATGACTTAGTGCTCTAGCTGTAAAACGCAGTGCCAGAGCCTCTGTGGAGAGGAGGCTCTTGAAAATGGTCCTACCATGTGTCGAAGCAGGGAGAGGGAGGGGGGGAGCGAAGCCGATGGCGGCAGCATCTCACCTCTGCTCTCTGATGTTAAATCCCTCTGAGGTGAGGTTGGTGTTTGCCCAGCTGGCACTCAGGACCACAACTGGCCTCGTGGCCGTGGTGGCTGCCAAGAGTCTCCTTGCCTATCCCACCCTCGCCCTGCTGCCTGGCCGTGGCCTTTGCCACGTGCAGCTCTACGCCAGCACGTGCCCTCGCCTGGTCCCCAAGGAGCGGCAGGGCAGGGGGTGGCTGGTGCTGGGGCACTTTTGTCAGCTATCAAGTAATTAATTGAAGCGTCTTTGTGGAGCTTAGCAGCCCTCTTTGCATACGAAATAGCAGGTCTCCAGAGAGCAAATCCAGAGTGAAACATTTCTCCTGGTGACTGACACCAACCTCTCTCTGCTAATGATGTTAAAAGCTTTTCGGCTGTCGGCTGTGTCATGCGGTCACCTGCCTTTACCGGCTTCTTGCCTGCAGCGTGGTGGCACGTGTGTGAGCTGACCCGGGCTCCCACCTCAAGCTCCTGCTGGATTTCATCTTCGTCATGATTACAGGGGCCAAACTGAAGAGAGCTGGGGGCCGTGGGAGCGTACGGAGCACGTTACGTGTCCGGTCACAGAGGAGCGCATGATGCCATGAACCTAGAGGTTGGCAAAATGATCCTTGTCACTGGTGGAGCTTGAAACAGAGGGAAGTCATGGGAGCACAAGGAGCCTCCTTGGAGGTGCAGCAGCTTTTCTGCTGGGGAAATCGGGGGTGACTGCATGTGGTGGGGGACAGCGAGCCGTGTCCAGGGCAGCAGGATTACGCAGCATCTCTGCAGGCAAGGTCGAAGCATGCGTCACCTGACAAACCTTTCCTCTGCTGCATCCCTTCCTCTCCCTCCTCTGGTGGGATGCCAGCGATCCAGACCTGGATGCAGTGGTGGGGCCCCCCCTGCTCCCCAACCTGCAGCTGTGGTGCAAGCAGCCCCGCTCACCCCGTGAGCACCGAGCTGGTGACCACGCAGCGGCAGCGGTGTGGCACAGCCGCTCTCGGCACCTGCACTCGTCACAGGGATGGGGACAGTCTCGGGGCTTGTCCCACACCCGCTGCCAGTGCCAGGCAACCCAGCACCTTCCCTGCCTGCAGGCAGGATGCTCTGGGCAGGACCGGGGAGGTCGGGCGATGTTTGAGCACCCAGGTGGGTTGCTCTCGCAGTGGGTGCCATGCAGTCAGTGCCCCTCGGTCCCAAGATAACCCAGCTGGAAGCTGCGGCGCTGGGGGAAATGTGGCTTGGGCCCCTCCTTGCTTACCTGCGGATGAGCGGGGACAGCTCTGGCTCCTCAGCATAGCTCCGGCTGGGGCCGACCAGCCCCGCTGCAGCCCGTTGGGCTGAAAGCATCCATTTTAGGTCCCTGTCAGCAGTGATTAGGGAGCACAATGCTGACGGCCATGCGGAGGAAGCCCGTGGCCATGCAGCCAGCGATGCTGGGGCTGCCAGAGGGGGAGTGGGAGGGGAGCGCTGGCTGCCGAGCACGTCCCAGCACGGCTGCTGCGGCTGCCCTGGGTTGCACGAGGCTGCGAGGCCATTACGCAAGGGCCAGCGAGCGGTGGTGCATGGCCCCATGTGCTGGGACACCCTGTGTCCCTTGCTGGCTCGGAGTGGCCCCAGGCTGCTTGACACCGGGGAAATTGCTGGCTGCTCTTCCCTGCACGAAGGAAAGTTTCTTGTTGCCCCAGCGTGTGGCTCAGCCTCACTGTGCTTTTCCCATCGTGGGTGTCAGCTGTGGCACTGGGGGTCCTGGCTGGAAACAGAGCTACGGGGGCTCCCGGCTGCTGTGACTGGCTTGGGTTTGGTCTGTGCATCTGGGATTTGGGGCAGAGGATCTGTGCAAAGGAAGAAAATATTTGTGGCTACTAAAGCAGCAATTCTGCAGGGCATTTTTCTTGCTGGGTTTGCAGCCACCTCTGCAGTGGGTGGCCAGCTGGGCGAGAGGCTGCTCGTCCTTTGGCTCCCGAACTGTGGGGCTGCCGGGAAAGGGGCAGGAGGAGGAGGCATTTCCACAGGCAGCATGCAGGCAGAGGCCAAGCTTGCCTGCCCCGCTAATCGCCATGGCCTACTTGGTGTCTGCAGCAAGAATAGAGCTAATCCTAATCCAGGGCGAAGATGAACGGCTGCGGGTGCTGCGTTCCAGGGAGCCACATTCTGGTTGGCACTGGCCACCATGCCTTGGTTTAGTGCCCTAAGCCCCGGGGTCAGGCTGGCTAGCCTGGCGGGGCTTAGCTGGACCTGCCCTCCGGGATGGAGCCGGTACTTTAGGGTCTTGGTCTGCCCACCGCTGCTCGAGGACTCCCCTTCCTTACAAACCCGCTGCTGGCAGCATGGCGGAGGACAAACGCACAAAGCTTGTGTTTCAAGTTATGTGTGGCTTTTCAACCCCATCAAATAGCTTTATTCACACAAACGTCTCTTAATTTACAAAGCCTCTGCCACTCATACACATCAGGGTATCCACAGTGTTCAAAGAACTTAAATAGAACATCTCATACCAACCCGAGTAAACCAAGTACAAAAAATATTTATATAAAGTTGTTCACACATAGGTCCTAAATTACCAGCTTCTGTGCAAAAAAAAGGAAAAATACAGGTTCATTTACTAATATAATTATCTTTAGTTTGGAGTCTGGGTTTAAGCCTTCTGCTCTTGCTAGCCCAGCGCGGGGGCTGCAGGGAGCGGGGGGAGCCCGGAGCAGGGCTGGGCCAGGGAGCCCCTGTCCTGGGGCTCACCCAGCACTGCTGGGCCCCCCCCGCTGTTGCAGGGAAGCGGCTCTGCAAAGCTGCTGGGGTTTGCTGGATGAGCGGCTGAAGGCCCGGGATGGGGACACCAAGCATTCCCTTTTGGCCCCTGCGAGCTCCTCCCGCAGCCTGGACATCACCCTTGGAGTTAAAAGCACTTGGGCAGACTGCAGAGAAACAGGATTTGTCACATCGCAGCTGGAAGACAGCAGTTCCCTACGCTTTCCTTCCAGCTGCATCCACCGCCCCGACACCCTGCTCTGAAGTGTGAAATGCTTTTGGACTTGAAGAGTTACCAGCTGAGGAGCAGAGGAGCCGCTGGCCGCGGCTCCCGGGCAGCACCTCGGCGAGGGAGCCAGCAGCACGAGCGTTGGCTGCATCCCACAGCTGAGGGAGCCAGGGGCTCTATGTTCCAGATGCTGCCCCTCGGATCCGTGCAGCCCGGCTGAAGGGGTGGGAGGCTGCAAGGAGCCGGGGTGAAGCACACAGTCTGCTCCTGCAGCACGGCCGAGCCGGCGCGGGGCTGAGCACCGCACGCCCGTCCTGCAGCAGCGTCGCCGAAATGGGACCAGGAGCCCCCCTCGCCCCGGGCAGCTGTAGTGTGAGGATTGGGCAGCACATGTCTGGGGGTAACAAAGGAAAGCAGCAACGTGTTTCCCTACTCTCGTGACCTGCAGAAAGCACAGGGAAACGTGTCCCAGTAGGTGCCCTGAAGCAGTTGCCCCATGATGCTTGGCAGGCTTAAACCCAGACTCGGTACTGCATACGGAGGAGACATACAATGCACACAACAGAGGATTTCCACAACGATGGTAACGCTTGTTTTAAGTCTTATTGCTCCAGAAAGGCTCTGGGAGCCTCTGATATGTGAAGGAGCTGGGTCCTGAGGAGTGAAGGAAGACCACAGGGGTAACTCTTATCTGTCACTAGCACCGCTGAACCTCAAACACAGCAGCAAGGGGACAAGGGGGAGCTAATCTAACCCCTCTAGCCTAGAGCTACCTCTGCTCTCTCCTCCCCATGGACCGAAGCTGGCTGGGAGATCCCCGTGACGCCTGCACAATGCCAGGGGTGTCGGCCTTGCTGCAGGCTGGTGCAGATAACACGTTTCCCAATCCTCCTGAGGCTTGGCTTGTTCCCCCCACCCACCCCACATCCCTCTTGTAAACAGCATAGTCAGAAGTAAACAGTTTCATACAATCACTCCCCCGGTGCAGGCACCGGCTGGGGCCCCGCAAGCCTGGAGGGCAGTGGGGTTTCGCGAGAGGGTGCCTGGCTCCCCCCACACTGACCAAGCCCCCCCGGCACCTGGATGCTCAGCTTCGCTGCGGCCAGGAAGAGATGAAGACAGCCTGGCCCCAGGCTGGGCAAAGGGCTGCAGGCTCGGTGCTGCTTTCCTAAGCTTGAGTTTTCCCAGCGGCGCGTCCTAATGCTGAAAAGACCTGCAGCAGAAGGAGAAGTTCAGCCTGCAGGAGCTGGGCAGGAGATGCCCGACAGACCCAGCTGGGAAGAGAAGCCTAAACATCCCCCATCCCACAGCACATGCATGTTTGAGCTGTTCCCTGTTCCCACCTTGTTCTAGAGGGAGCACTGGTCTGGGCCAAAGTAACTGGGAGGAGAGATGCTAGGAGCTGTAAACACAAGGCAGGTTCCCATATAGTCTGGGGAGTTGAGCACAAACAGCAGCAAAATCATCAGGGAGAAATGCTCTTAAAAGGACAAACTAATGGGGGAAACATCCACATTGGCCAGAGGCTAGCAGCCCTAGGTTTCATCCTTGGAAGTGTTTGCTAAATCCTAAGTAAGGCACTACGGTCTAGCTCACTAACATCAAGCTGCTTTAAAAACACATCTGCAATGCAAAAGCTGAGGTGGAGACGTGTGGTTTGAAGATGGCCTGAAACAGCGATGGACCAAGAGGGGTGACCCTCCCAGACGCTGCCTGCCAGGCTCGCTTCTGTCCCCAGAGAGGAGCAGGGTGCTGGCAGCAGTCCTGGTGAGCAGCTTACTCACCACCTTCCATCTCCACGTCCTGTGTTTCAGGCTTGGTTTCCACACATGGAAATCTCCTGCTAGGAAGCTCCCTTCTCCCAGGGCATAACACCCAGTGAGGGGCCCTTCCAGCAGGGAAAGCCACGTGAGCAGGGCTGGGCGGGTGAAGCCCTCTTACCGCACCCGTTCAAGCCAGGGTTGGGTTATAACAGTCAGGAGCAAAGGCTCTGTCAGGTGGAGGAAGGATGGTCCAGTGATCAGGGCACTAACACTGTACTTGTGATCTACGGGGTTCAGCTCTCATCTCCCCACAGCCCTCCTGCGGGATGCCAGGCGATGTGCGGAGCTCTGCAAGCCCTCCCTGGGAGCTGGGGGAGAAACCCGCCTGCAGCTCCTCGGCATGACCGCTGCAGGGATCTGCTGCTAATTAGAGAGAAATGAGAGCAGCCAAAACGCTGTTCAAAGCCCCCGAGAGTGCTCTGCGGCCAGGCCCAAGCACAGCGCCCGCTAACCAACCCCAAACTGCTCAAACCCCAGTAACCAGCCTGGAAGGAGTCTGCACAGTCATGGTCCGGCTGTGGTTGGCCACAGCCCACAGAAGCAACCCTAGGAACAAACAGAAGAGCAGCGTGGGAACAGGGGCTTGGCACTGAATTTGCGCTGTCCAAACCTTCACAAGTCACAGACACGTGGTCTGGAGCCTCCTGGCATTGTCCTCCTAAGACGGACCTGGCATTCCTGCAGCAACAGCCTTAGCTTTGTGTCCTGGAATAGATGGAAGAGAAAAAAGAAACCCCTCCCCTCCTTTCCCTGCTTTAGCTCTGCCTTGGCCCACATGAATTGACTGCATTTCCATTCATTCCCATGAGGTCAGCAAAGTACACTGAGTAGATACAAGGAGGTGCTGCCAGTTCAGGAACCTTCCAGTGATGACACAGAAAAGCTGCAGCCTGCACGCAGGCAAGAAGCAGTTCCCACAGCCAGGGACGAGGGGGCCCGGGGGACCCTCTTCTGCCTGTGGCCCTGGCCAGCTGCGGCAAGGGCTGAGCACCCAGGCAGCTCAGGAGCGATCCTAGCTCAGACCAGCCCGCTCCCCATACCGCTGCCGGGTGATTTAGCCTGCTGAGAAATGTTGTAGTTGGTTCTGAACCCACAGGTAGAGAAGAGGTGGTGCTTTACATTGCATTTACAGCGAGCAGAGTCTACAGACCATCAACACTGGATCAGCCCCAGAATATTAGTGTTGCTCTAAATATAGGCAAGGAAATCAAGTATTAACTGCTCAGCCTGAGGTTCCAATCTCCTTACCTGAGCTGTACTGTAACCAAACCTAAACAGCAGCATTGCCTTTTGCTTCCTGGAGATAGTTATCTAGCAGGGAAAAGTGTTTTGTCGGAGGCTAGAATCCAGCCCGTGAGCCATTTAGACCAAACCTCCTCCTCTCCCAAGTATTGTTCCTAACAACTGAAGTTTGGCATTAAACGGATCAGAGTAGTGGACTGCGTTCTGTTTCTCTTGTATGCAGACGATGTCCACCTGAAAATGTACCTACAGGCTCCCCATTGCCCTCTGGAGAGAAAGACTGTAACAAACGTCCCTAGTGAAATCCAGCTCGGCGAGAAGGAAGGTCTGCCTGTCGCAGCAGCAGACCTGCCTTGCCAAATGGCTTTCCAGCTTGTTCATCCTACTCTATCCTAATGTCAACTGCTCATAGCCTGGGCAGCATCCACCTACGTAGAAGCTGCCTGACTACGAAATTATTTAGCTGCTTGCAACACATGGTCCAAGAGGCTCACTTTGTCTAAAGCACTGCACTCCTGGTGCAAACCTAGCAATCACTTTGCTCCCATTTCCCCTAGGCGAAAGCAATAGCTTTGAACCCAAAGTTGTGCCCAGCTGGACTCAGAGCTGGTGCCTGGGAGCACACCTCGCTGCTGGGCTGCCGATTCCCACCTCCTTATAGAGCCAGATCTTCTCTAGAAACATCTGAGTCAATGGCAGCACAGGAGACACAGGGAGGGTTGGGCAAGGGCAGCTCTGCTCTCTGGATCTTGTTTAAAGTAGTCTCATGAGCATGATAACTGCCAGCTTGTGCTTTTCTACAGGCCTCTGCAGCCCCCTCTGCACTCCTAGAACACCTCTTCCCAAAAAAACCAAAGTAACACCCAAAGATTTCACATTGCCAGAGATCCTGCAGACCAGGAATCTTCCGTATCATCCTGTTCCCTTATCTTTGACTTCCCTCGTTGCACGTAAATAATGGAGATTATGGGTCCCTGGTAAATAAACCTGCAAGAAAAACAAGAAAGGAGAAAGAGAGGTCAGGTACGTCAGTGGTTTTGCCCCAGTTACTACATTGTGACAACGTCCTCCCAGCCCTCCCACTGCCACCTGACCCAGACTGCAGATAGGTAAAGCAAGCAGGATGCTTGCTGCACCTCCGCCTTTCCTTCCCAGGCCTTAATTAAAGCTGCATTTGAGGGTCTGGGAGAACTCCAGATGAGCGCACGCCTTCTTGTTACACAGCCTCAAACAATGACCGTGAACAGCAATGCCTACGAACAACTCTACCAGGTGGAAGGTGCAATGGTAACCGGATTGGTGCTGGAATCATTTGGCTCCTGGACAGAAGGGCTGGAGGACACCGCTGCAGAGAGGGAGCCCACTCCCACAGCCTTCCCACTGGTCCCAGTTAGCCCAAGATGGGCATTGCCACATCTCTCTACTTCGCAGTGCTTTCACTATCGATCCAGGCACTGCGGGACTGGACTCTGTTTACAGTCATTTGTTTCTCAAGAGTGATTCAAACAGCCCTGCGCAGCACGCTGCCAAGGTCAGTACGCATCCAGCCGCTCCAGCGCAGGGGCTGAGCTGGGATGGGTGAGCATTGCCCCGCACGCCGGTAACACAGCCCCATCCCACGGGGCTCGCTGCGGTGACAGCCCAGCTGGAACAAGGACGAGCATTACAGCTGCAGAGCCCAGCCTTGAGGCTCCATGTGAGGCGCTCGCAAGAGCTGGCTCCCAATCCTCCACCAGGAAAGGTGGAACAAGCTGTGACACCGGGGACGCCCTGCACCACTTGCCCCATGCGTCAGCAGCAGCTCGCGCTTCTCAAGTGGCTCTGCAAGAGGTGGTTAAAATCCATTTCAGTGCAACTGAAAGCAGAGCAGGATGTGTTCGCAGCGTGGCTGTGCTGTACTTGCAACAACAGCCCACGAGGATGCTCAGTGCAGGGATTTTAGGGAAGAACAGGCAGATCTTTGCTGTGCCAGTCTCTGCTCTGGCCAAAGCCCCAGTGCACAGCATCCCCCCACGGCCCCCGTAGCACCAAGGGTGCTGCACCGATTCCTACACGGCCCTGGCACCGCACCCTCCTGTCCTCTGAGCTCAGGGACGCAGAAATGCTCAACTCCGCACGTAACCCACCAGCATTTTCCTCCCAGCTTGTCTGCAACCCAGCAAATTCCCTGTGGACATCCCATCCAGCAGCAGGGCTGGACCCAGCAGAGGAACAGCACACATGCACATGATATCACTTCTGTATGGGAAATGCATCATTCAGGATGTCACAACCTCCAGAGGAGGGACCAGCAGAGCTGAGGCCAGGAGTTGTGCTGGGAAGCGGCGGCGATGGTTGGGTGAAAGCTGGGACCCACCTGCCCGATGGAGGGACCCGGGGGTCTCCCGGCTGCTCTCAGCTCTGCCCACTGGCTCCTCGAGGGCTTCCTGCAGCGGGGGACAGGCTGGAAGTCACTGAAACACGTGCAAACCTTCAACCCAAGGAGAGGGCCCTGCTTCACTTCGTCACCCCTCGTGCTATGCACAGGTGGTAATTTTCTAGCAGTTTAATTCTTCCCCAAGCTTAAGCTCTGAGCTCAGTTACATGGAAAAAGTTGGGGGATCAGTGAGGGGGTGGATTTAGCTCCCCCCTCACCTTCAGCACAGGCAGATCCACGCTGGGGGGTACAGCCAGATCCTCTCCCACCAGGAATGAGCGAGGGGCTCTGCAGAGACACCGAGCGACAGCGATGGAGCAGCAGGAGACCTGCTGAAGAAAAACTGCCACTGCCCAACAAATTGCTCAAACCCTTTAGCCCTAGGAAATCTCATTAAAGAAATCTGTGCCCGAGGAACACATTTCTAAAGGAAGAGGCTGCCTCAGCTGCTCAGAGCAGAAGCCAGGGCCATGGGCACGCTGCTTTTCAGGAGAGGTTAACCAGGAGATGCTGCTTTGCAGGCTGCAATCAGAAAAACAGCCTTTCTGTCTGAGAAGGCAGGCTTGAGAGAGGCACCCGGGCATCAAGTCAGGGGCAATTGGGCGAGGAATTTTCTGGAAGATTTCTCCTGTGGTGCAGCTTCATTAGCAAGTAGGGCAGCATTTCTGTTTGTGCTTCCCTGGAGTAAGAGCATTTTCAGGGAAGGCGCTTGCTTGAGCAGCCCCCAGCTCACAGCTCTGAGACAGGAGAGCTCACTTCATTGACGCACGTTGTTTCAGGGGCTTGTACAAGAGCTTTTAATCCCTCCACTGATGCCACTTATAGTTTTAATCAGCTCAAATGTTCATTCGGCATCAGCAGGATGTGAACCAGCAGCCCATGGAGTCCTCATCCAGCACCTAAGGAAGATGACACTAATGCGTGGGTCACGGCAGAGATGGGAGGTGGCAATGCCGTCTGCGTGGTATCAGAGGACTCGGCGCAGGGGAGGGAGAGATAACCCAGCACCTTCTCGTGTTAATCACATTATCCACCCCTGTGTGAGAACACAGGGTACAAGGGAAGGGGGCTGAGAGCCTGCTTTATCTCCTACGTCCTTCCTCATGCTCCGTATGTATATTTGTGATGCACTCCTTGGGAGTTTCCTTAAATCCAACTGCAGCAGCCTCCCCCAGGAGGGAGAGTGGGGGTGACAGTGAGCAAATGCCAACACTAACGCATCTGGCCAGAGGTGACAGGATCCAGTTCATCCTCAGGACTTCACTTCTCCCCAGAAAGATGTCACCACTCCACAGGGTGGCCCTGCGATGCTGCACCTGCCGCTACGGCCAAGAGGAACTGACCTTTTGCTTTTACCGTCCCATGGCTGTTGTCCATGCCAAGATTCACAAACCACACTGAAAACAGTCTGAGGTCAAAACCAACACTGTTTCAGAAACTAAACCGCTATCCTTTTCCTGGACTTGCTCACCTGTTCCTGGCTAGCGGGGTCAGGGCACTTTCACCACACGGTAAAATTTGACTTGAGCAGTATTAACAGACAAGACCTAACTTGATGCAACAGCCCTGCTCACTGGCAGCTCGCAGAGACGCTGCGGATGGGCATTCGATCCCTGCCCTCCAGGTCTGAAATTCCATAGGGCAGCAGTTTATTAGCGGTGCTCAGGAGCGGCTGGGCACAGCACCAGAGAGCTCGCGACAGGGATGGACACCATCATGCAGGGAGAGCAGATGAGCTTGTTCAGCATCAGCTCCTGTTGCATTTTGAAAACGCAAAGAGGAGAACAATACAAGTGCAAACAGCTGCTTTCAGCTGAAACTGGAATGATCAAAACCAGTGACAGAGGAGGAGAAAGAGGAGTGCTGGAGTGAACCAGGCTGGCCTCGGCTGTCAGACACCTTCCTGCTGAAAGCAGCCCCTGAGATGCTGCAGTCTGCACCACACCGCGTGCACAGATCCCGCCGTTCACCTTGAGCATCCACCCCAAAATCAGACCTACTGTTTTATCCACAGTGAAAATACCATGGAATATGATCTACCAGAACAAGCTGCCTCCTACACTGATCAGAACCATTGCAGTTTGATGTCCTATGTGAATTAAAACTATGAAGTTTAAATGTGTAACTATAGGTTTTGGGTGATGCTGCCACTTGCCCGCCTTGTTTCTGCAGCCAAGACCACTGCTGCCACTCCAGCGAGCAGCAAACAGCCACGTGCTCTTGCTGTACCTTGCTCCTCAGCAACTTGTCTAAGGGTTGCTCAATCCACACTGCACAAACCCACAATGTCAGAGGTCCCACTGAAACAGTGTCCACGGGAGGCCCCTCGCCTGCCCCGGGGGACTCAGAGCAGCTACAAGAAGGACACGCCAAGAAAAAGATATTCACATTGCAGGAAAGGAGAGAGAGCAGTCCCAACCTTCCAGTACCAACAAAGAGGGGTGAAATACTCCTTCCCGTCGGGCGCAGTCACAGCGCTGGGCTATCACACGGCAATCAAGAGCTGATCAGCAGGGACCCAGCGCAACCCAGCCACTCCCTAGTTGTGCTAGAAAGGCTTTTCTCCTCTTTGCCCAAAAGACATACTTTTGGGAACAGCGATCTCAGGCTTTAGATAAACTCCTCTGCAGAAGGTGGGGAAGCACAGTGTTCAAATAAGAAAGAGAAGACCCTCATTTTGCCCAGGGAAATGCTGCCCACCTCTGCTGGACCTACCGCCCAGGGCCACCAGCAGCACTGGGGAGGGAAGCATGGAGATAAGCAGGCTCATCTCCACCCCAGACACCCCAGTGTCCAGCAGAAACCAAGCCAGGAACTTTCCCGGCTGAGAACTAACATTTCATGTCTACATTTCGGAAGGGCAACAGAGCATGAAACCTGCTGACTGGCAGGTGCGTGCAGCATCTGTAGCAGAACTAAAGGCAAAGCTGCTGGGACATGAAGCAAAATTGGGAGAGGTCAACAGCATACCAAAGAATAAGCGAAAATATGATTGCCAGGGTCAGGGAGGGTTAGTTTTCCAGGTTATGACACGAACCAAGGCTGAGCAGGGACTCAAGCTGTCCTAAGGAAGAGGAACTCACTGCACGACCCAGCAGCACTATAAGCTACACACCAGTGCCACAATTAAGTTGTAAGAGGTTACTTGAGTTCCTCGGTCAACTTAAATTACCTGAGAGCAGAATTCAGATTCAGGCCCTGCTCTAAATCCCATTTTAAGCTTCTCAAGCAGGTTTCCAATTTAAGATTTGCATTTAATAACAGACAGCAGTAGGCTGATTTGAATACACAACGCATTAGAAAAAAACCTATAGGAAAGCACACCAAATATTCTGCTGTCCCATAAACAAGCCAGAGGAATGCTGCCTGCTGCACAGCGCAACGCTCCAGGTTTGCAGTGAACATATGGCTGGTGCTGGGCTCTTATCTGGGCCAAGCAGCCATGCTACGGATGCCAGGTCACATTATATAATTGCATCCATCTCTGCTGCAGCTGTGTCACCGATGGAGCCGATCAGTGCAGACTCACAGCTGGCTCCAGCCATGGATGGGGGGGGTTGCAGAAGGCAGCTGGGTTTTAAGCAAATAGCCCCGGGGTAGGACTGTCCCCTCGGTGTTTGTTATCCCTGCATGTACTATTCTGCAGATATGCGCAGGATGAATTTTCCCCGGAGGGCACGGGCTGGTTGCATAACTCAGCAGCATCCTGTCAGTACAGAGCAATCGCAGATGGCAACACGGCAGCGGCGAACCCTGACCAGACCCTCCGCCCCGCAGCAGAGCTGCTCACAACAGCCAGAGGAGACCCATGCCTCGCCCTGGGGCAAGAGGTGGGGTGCCCTGCTCTTGCCCCGGGACTTTATCACACCCATCTTAAGGGCTCACGTGTCTGCAGATTCACTCCCCCACCCTAATCCCCAGCCCGCACTTGCACTGGGACCAGGCGGAAGCAGTCGCATCAATTACTTGCTTTGGAGATCTTAGGGGCGTTAAGTATTTTGTGCAGGGGTGCGCAGGGGTCTGCGGACTAGTTTGGACAAACCAGCAGTGACAGAACTAGACCTACCCCATGGGCCTTCCCATTTCTATACTCCTATTCCTCTGCAAACAGCACAAGGCTTAGCTGGGCACATGCAGAGAAGGGACAGGCAGCACATGGCTTTACATAAGCTCAGGAACTCTCAGGTGGGTGGTGAGGAGGTTTAGCAAAACCTGCCAAAATGCCCCCACCTTCCCCACCAGCCTGCTGCTGGAGGCTTGCTCTCAGGAGTGGGCTAGATGCACGGCCATCGGCTGAAGGCTGGGCGTTTGCTGGCTAGGGCAGCCATTTCATCCCTCCTTGCTCTCTCGTATCTGCGGTCGGCTCTGGTCCAGCAGCATCTGTGTGGTTTCGGGGTGAGGTAAGGGCTGGGGAGCCCAAGCTGCAATGCCAGCACCTGACACAGGCAGGCTTTCAGCAGTCTCCTGTGACCAGCAATGGTCAGGCAGCTCTGCAGGAGCTTGAGAAAGAACCTGGGCTGGGAAGACGTCAGCCTCGTCCCCTGTAATCTGTAATTGTTCAGTTTCATTGAAGTGTTTGGCCAGGAGAATCCCTAGTCACAGCCCTTGTTTACAGACAGCTTTGCCATGCAGGCAACACCTCCCAGTCCTTCAGTGTCACTGGTTAGTGACACCACCAGCTACCCCACGTCCCTGAGGGTCATTCCAGACCATGTGCGACCACCCAGGCCTCAGGACCAGGACCTCTGAGCTTGGGACTATTGAGGAACCAAGCTGTGGGAGGCGCAGGGAGGGCACTCTGCTCAAAGGGAGCTGAGCTCACTCTGAGCACAACCGTTTTGTAAGCTTCCTTCCTGAGCAGACACAGGTCTACACACTCCGAGACCAAAGCATCCTACGGGGTTTGGGCAACTGCAGTTTGCACCAAAGGGAAGTCCTGCCTTTAGCAAGGAAACGAAACGAGACAGACCCACGAGACGGACCCACATGCCTTGTAAGCAAAAGCAAAGAAAAGAGCTTTGTATGTGCCGAGATGGACCTGCCACTCCACTCGGTGCCTGCTTACGGAGCCAGCCGAGCCCCGAAGTGTCCTGTCCGAGTCTCAGAGGGGAAGGGGACTGTGCTAGACAGCGAGGTGCTCCCAGCGGTGACCACAGAAATTATACCATGCAGCAGAGGAGGCAGAACTGGCAGCTCCTTCCCTGCCCCTGAGAGAGACGGATGTACCCAAAGGTGATGTGGGAGGGTGTTTGCAGGTCTCGCTGCCGTGCACCGGCCTGTCTCAGCCACTGGCCAGGACCTCTGAGGAGCAGGGCTGCTGCCCAGCCCTGCCAGCTCCGCTGGGCCTTTGGGCAGCAGCGGGATGAGCAGCTGCTAATTTTGTTTCCCACCTCTACTTTATTTTTGCAGTAGAATAGGTGGAAAAAACCTCAGAAGCAGTGCTCTGATGAGTCACTATAGAAATAGCTCTGGGAACATAAAAGACTCCTTTGTGTCACTACAAAGTGCATTATCGGGCTGGTACAGCAGAAAGAATAATAAAAAACTGTGGATCACTTACCCAGCTGCAAAGCACAGCGGTGCCCTGCCCTGAATTTAAGCAGCACATGTAACCTGGTCCATTCTGGTTTCAAGCTCAAAGGCATCGGGTCGATCCTGCGGGTTAGCAGCCAACATGTCTTTCAAGAGCTGCTTGATCCCCTCAGACATGGAAGTCCTGCGTTTCTGAGGGATGTGCAGCTCCATCTTTGGGTTTTCTAGCAGCGCTTCCCCAACGGGCACAATCTCGGTCCCCTGCTTGATGTAGGTCCCCAGCAGCTCCTTCTTGGTCTCCGCATCGATGAAAGTTATCCTCTCAATCATGGCCCAGATGATGATGCCGAGGGCGAAGATGTCAGCCTTGGCAGTGTAGTGTCCCTCCCAGACCTCGGGCGCCATGTAGAAATCGGAGCCGCAAGCCGAAGACAGCCAGTACTTGTTCACATTCACATTTTTGTTCTCACGCCCACCCTCCTTGCCCCGAGCAGTCAGGCCAGCGCAAACCTTACTCAGCCCGAAGTCGGCCACCTTGAGAACAGGGGTGCCAGACTTCTCGGTTATCAGGATGTTGTCTGGTTTCAGGTCCCGGTGGACAATGTGGTTCTTGTGCAGGAAGGCAATGGCACTGGTCAGCTGCAGCATGAAGCTCTTGTTTGTCGCTGGGTCGGGTCTTCTTGACAGCACGTACTGGTTGAGGTCTCCCCCTTCGCAGAACTCCATGACGAACCAGAGATAGCAAGGCTCCTCCGCGTAGCCCAGGATCCTCTCACCTAACCGAAAGGGACAAAAGCAAGAGTGGGGTTTTCAGACACGTTACAAAATGTCCACACTAACTCAGCACAGACAAGGAACAAGTCTGGTTTATGCTGATAGTAAAGGCCTTAGGAACATGGCTGGGACCTATCGCACCGCAGGATACCAGCGGTGGTGCTGGCACTGCTGTGGCTTCAAGTGCTTTAGGATCCTGTTGAGTGTCACACACCAGCACCACGTTTGTCTGAGCCCATTGCCTGGGAGCCAGCTCAGTTCCCAGCAAAGTACAGGTGTGCGAGTGAGACCAAGCACACGTCTTGTCGGGTGCTTGCAGGGAACTTGGAAGCAGAGGGTTATTTTCCTGTGCTACCATCAGGCAATTCTCCCCAGGCTCTGACAGCCAAAGCAGCAGAGACTAAAAGCACAATTAGCACCAAGTCTATGGGAAAAAATCAGTTCTATGTGAACGCCAGCTCTCCCACCTGAGCTCTGCCACAGGAGGCAAAGGCTAGCTTATACCTTATGCTTTATACTATAACAGCAAGTGGGGAGTAAATCACACCCCTTATCACTGTGCCAGTACAGCCTTGCTAATAGCAGTCACACCAGTGTCAAAGCCTTGCGGCATGCTGGCTCTTCTTAGGCTAAAATTTGTGCGTTTAAGCGTTGCACTTGCGCTAGGGGAGCTCTGCCGCTTCATACAGCTTTTGTTAAGTGCCAACAAGTCTTCGAAGAGAAGAAATTGGAGGCCCAAGTAGCCAACAACATTTAAGTGCAATTTCAGCCACTCTTACAAAAATAACCTTTGCCTCACTCGTTAATGCTGATACTCAATATTACGCCCCAAACAGCTTCTTCCTTCACCAGACATCTCACTGAGCTCTTCAAGCTCAGAGCCTCTCAGGTCCAATTCATTGCATCTAGGTTTTACTCCACAAACCCCCTGCCAAGGCAAACCACTCTCTTGCACATAAACTAGACACGTGGAGAAATGCAACAGCATCGTATCAGCTAACAGGGCCGGGTCTGCCACCAACGCTCCCCAGAGCATCTTGGCATCACAAGGATCACGGGTGGCAGACCCGGCCCATTAGCCGACTCCAGGATGCAAATCCTGCTGCCAGCCCCCAGGTCGCCTGCACAGAGCACCCAGGTGACAGGCAGAGCCTGCACACACAACCAGGGTATCGTTCTGCTCTAGGAACTAGTTTTTTACCTTCAAGCACTGTAAGGGAGAAGCTGGAAGACACCACTTGCCTCTGCCACAGTTAACAAGTCACACAGATGAATCCAAGTGTTTTGAAAGCAGTTAAGTAACTCCACCCATTGGACAAAGTCTGGTTTTGTTTTACCAAAGCCCTAGAGAGCATCTGGGAAAGCAAACTTCCAGCAGCAGGTAAAGGCAAGGACTGCCAGGGACACCAAGCCCTGGGCTGCCCGGCGCCCATGCCTGCAGCGGTCAGCGATCGGTGTGGGTGGGAATATTGGTTATTTGCACAAACAGTCTGTATCCATGGCTACTGCTATGGAAATGAAAGGCTGCACAACAGCAGGATTTGGCTGCACCTCCCTGCCCTCAGAAGATGAAGGTTAGGTCTGGGGGATGGGAGGGACCGTGAACAGACTGGAGACCTGGGGCACTGGGTGCGCTCTGAGGGGCCAAATGGGACCCCCAAAGTGCTGGAGGGGGGGCTCAGCACGCAAGCCCAAGGGCCAGCTGGGAGCAGCACAGGACAGCTTGGCTCCGGAGACCAAAATGCTGACCAGGAAAAGCAGCTTCTCCGGCGCGAGTCACCCTTTGGTGAGACTAGCATGACAGCATGGAAACTGGAGCAGAGGCCGCTCATCCCAGGAGCGGAGACCTTTGCACAGCCAGGACAGCCCCAGCTCACACCGCTGCCGCCACCTCGGGTTTGCTAAACTCCAGCGATGCCACAGCAGAGCACAGGGCTTTGATTTCCTGCTCCGCTCAGCATCCATATAGCCCTGACATGGGGAGCAGGAGGGTTTGGCTCTTCTCAGCCAGGAACTGCACCACGACGGGGAGCACGGCAGAGCTCCGTGCCCGTCACACATGGCCAGCAGCATCAGGCCAAGGCACGCAGGTGAGAGCATTCACACAGCAGCGCTGCAGACAGCCCCTTCCCACAGGGAAGTGGTTCAAACACCGGCTCACCAGCAGCCAGGACCTGCTGGCTCCAACAAGCTGAGGTTTGTTTTTAGCATAACAAAGGCTCTGATTTAAAACTTGGCCCCCAGACCTCAGCAAGCGCAGGGAGGATGCCGCTGACCCAGCAGTAGCTGCAAGCACCGTGCACTTCACTTTGGGTGGAGCGCTGCTAGCAGAGGCTTAAGCCAACAGTAACATTTCCTCATTTTCTTTCTATAATCTGAAAGTATTTTAGTTGTTAAATCATCTTCCTGCCTTCAAAACAAACAGCTTTAAACATAAAGAGCTGGCAAGCCAGTTCCTAAAGATGAGATGTTAGCAAACTGAAGTCAAGCAGCCAAGAGCTGAGGAGATGCAGATGACAGGCCAGACCTTTTCTCCATCACAAAGCGAGCAACCCCATGCACAGGACAGCGCACGCTAACCTCTCTGTCCCTGCAGCAGCCCTCCCACAACCTATCCTGGGAGCTCATTAACAGCTTGCTAATTTGCTCAGCTTCACAGGGAAAAAGTCTAACAACAGCAGAACCAGCATCCCACTGCTGCCTGTAACCTCTGACTCCCTCTGTGCAAAGAGGCTGCGCCAGAGAGATGAGAGCCAGCGGCATGAAGCCTGGGTGCTTGGACTGATGGTCACACGCGTGGGTGATGCCAGGGCAGCCTGCGAGCGCAGCTGAGCACCGGCAGCGAGTCGGTGGCCCTGTGGGTGACATGCTAGGAAGCAGCACCCTATACAGGTTCGCTTAAGGCGGCTCTATCACTGCTATGGGTTAGGAACAAGAGGGGCACGTGGCCGTGCCCAAGCCCCGAAGTGTGCGTGTACCAGAGCACCGAGCACATTGCTGAAGTACATGCCTCTCCTCCAGGCTCAGTGCCGGGCTTTCAGCTTCCTTTTTGCACTCTGCCCTTAAATTTATTATTCCACATCTCATTAAAATGATGAAGGTGCAGGCTCCGCACTGTAGCTGAGACCCAACATCGCCTGGCATCCCGACAGTTGCGCTCCTGATTCAGAAAGTCTCCAATTAATCCCCCCCCCCGTGCCCTGATCCCCGGCACATTGGCACAGCATCTGTGCAGGCCCGTAAATAGCCCAGCTGCGGTCGTGCAGAATGGCACGGCAGCACAGCTACGTGCCGGCTACCTCGGCTGGAGTGACAGCACGGTGGCTCCACGCACACAGCTCGCACGCTGCAGACAGGGAAGGAGAGCAAGCAGACCTGGGAGGCTCACCTAGATCTGGCTTTAGTTTTGAAAATATTTATCGGTGCCATATCAGACCCAAAGCTCGGGAAGGCAGCGAGCACAGCCTCTGCCCGAGCCTGTGGCCAGCAGATAACACAGCCCAGAGGAAGGCAGATGGAGGGGAGAATGCGCTCCGGTTTGGGGAGCAAAACTGCTGCTCTCTGGCCTTGGGATGGAGAGCCCAGCTCTGCACCCCTCTTCAGAGGGCTGCAGCGGGACCAGGGCAGGCAAAGCCCTCGCTGCTGCAGGGAATTTGGGGGGCTCTCTCCCCACCCAGAGATGGGTGGTACCTACAGCTACCCGAGAGCTATCCCCAAGCCATGCCATCTCTTCTCAGGGCGTGCAACATGGCAAGGGAAGGCAGGAAACCCCCGGACCTGCCAGAAGAGCTTGACTTGCTACAGCTGGCCATGCACTCAGAGGGAAGAGTTGGCTCCTTTCCCGGGGGTCACGCCTGCGAGGGCACGTAAAGGAAGCACCCAGGCTGTACAGAAAATAGGACACTGCCCTTCTGGCAGGGGGTCCCTTGGGTGGTTGTGTGCGGAGTGCGAAGGGAGAGCAGGATCAGTCTGCGTGGGGGGGAGGCAGGCAGGTCTGGACGTGTCCCCCCAGGAGTGCAGAGGGGACAGGCAGGGCAGGGGCAGCCTGAGAGCCAGAGGTTTGCTCGGAGGATGCGTCTCAGCAGCCTTGCGTGAAGTCTGTGCCTGGCAAAGGGTTTAGAGGCTGCCTGCGCTGGGGGGCTCAGCTGCAGGGGGCATGGGGAGACTGAGCTCCCCAAGGAGCATACAGGAGTCCTGGCACACAAATTTGGGGAAGGGGGAGTTGGGGTGAGCTGGCGCTGGCTGCAGCAGGCTGGAGGGTGCAGGGGCATCGAGGAGACAGGGCTCCAGTATTTTTCCGCATTTTTACTGCACATTGGCAGAGCTGGGTCTGACAAGCAGCCAAGGGAGCAGAGGAAGGGAGGGAGCTCTTTGGAGATGTCACCATCACAGTCATCGACTGTGGCAGGAGAAGGTGACCCCTGACAGCCCCGTGATGCTGCTGAGGGGGAAGATGGGGGTGTCAGCCCAGGCTGCGGGCACCAATGCTTCCAGGGCTGTCCCCACAGAGCCAGCACTTGGAGGGGAACAGGGACAGGAGAGCACAAAGAACAGTCCCAAAGCTGTAAGAGCTCGAGGGAGCAGGCAGGGCACCGTAACGGGCTGCAGCCTTGGGGTGCTCAGAAGAGATGGGACTGTGTGTCGGGTGGAGAGGGGGGAGACGTCCCCTTGGTGTCACTGGGGCAGAGACTGCTGAAGGTCCCCGAGAGACAGGCATGGGCTGCAGTGCAGGTCAGGGTAGCGGAGGGAGCCGCAGGAGGGGGGTGTAATGGAGGAGGAAGTGGTAAGCACTGGCAGGGGGTGCAGGGAAGGGCTGAGGGCAGCACGCAGGGATGCTCCCCAGGGCCGGGTCTGAGCCTGGAGGTGACAACAGGGTCCCTCAGGAGGAGGGGCACGGCGCTGGGGTGCTGCAGAGGTGCAGGGCACAGGGAGGGACCCCACGGGCAGGGCACAGGGCTGCCGAGGCATGGGGTGGGGGCTTAGGGAAGCGTGTCCCTGGGAGCAGCACACAGAGGAACGGGAGAGAGTGAGGGGACACACAGGGAGAGCCCGGGGGCACAGCACCGGGCAGGGCCCAGGACATGTGATGTTGTGCAGGGGTCCCAGGGGGTGCTTGGCAGCAAAGGGGGGTGCCAGGGGCAGCAGAGCGACCCTGCGGGGGGGCCTGCAGGGACAGGACTGAGGCGGGCGATGGAGGGGAGCATGCCGGGGCAGATACCGCGGTACAGTGGGACCCCAGGGCTGGCAGGTGTGACAGGAGACTGGGACAGCCAGGGGTGCAGTGGGGGACCCCGGGGGGGTTATACTGGTGAAGCGATGAGTTAAGGTGGAGGGCGGGATGTTGCAAGAGGTGGGGGGGACCTTTGGGTGGTCCTCTGCGGGCAGGCGATGCCAAAGAGGGATTTGAGCAATGGGGTGATGCTGTGGGGCAAGGCGGCTGCCCAGGGTGGGGGTGTCTGCCCCAGGAGCTGGAGGTCAGGGTGCCCCGAGGGAAGGGGGCAACACCCGGGTGTCCCGCGTGGGGTACCCCAGCGTGGGGGCACGGATGACAGCGGGGAAGCGGCCGGCAGACCCAGGGTGCTGGGGGGGGATACCCCAGGGGTGGGGTGGCACTGGGGTGGGCAGGAGGCCCTGGGGTGGGGGCACCCAGGGAGGACGAGGCTGGGGTGCCCAGGAGGGTGCTGGGGGGGGGCTCCTGGGCATGGCGGCAGCGCCGGGGTGCCCGGGGGCGGGGGGGGGGTCGGGTACCTTTGAGGGAGGTCTCGACGAGGCGCAGGTAGAGCTGGCTGCGCTTGTTGCCGTGGCTCATGCGCTGCCCCAGGCCGTGCCGCTGCAGGACGCACTCCTCGAAGCGCACCACGTTGGGGTGCTGCCGCCGGAGGCTCGTCAGGGCCCAGAACTCCGCCAGCGCCAGCTCCACGTTCTCGGGGGCGTCGCAACGGATCCGTTTCACCGCCAGCCGGGCGCCGCTGCGGCCCGACACCGCCTCGTACACCACGCCGTAGGCCCCGCGGCCGATCTCGGCCAGCAGGCTGTACCGCGGGGCCCCGCCGCCGCCGCCGCCGCCACCCGGGCCGGGCCCCGCCGCCGCCGCCGCCATGGGGCCCCGCCGCGCCGCCCGCCGCCGCCGCGCCGCCCTTTGTGTCCCGCGGCGGCCGCCGTCCGCCGTCTCCATGGCGCCGCCGCGGGGGGGCCGCGCGCCCGCCGCCCCCCCCCCCGCCCCGCGCGCCGGGCAGCGCCGCGCCGGGGAGCGCCGCGCGGGCGAGGGGGCACGCGCCGCCGCGTCGGAGGGCGGAAAAGCGCGCCCTGCCTGCCCCTTTAAGCGCTCGGCCAATCGTGGCGGCGCGGGACGAACCACGGCGGCGGCGGGGGGGGAAGGCGGGCGCCGCGCCGGGAGCCGGCCTCCCCCCAGCGACGGGGCGGGCCTCGGTGGCGGCGGCCCGGCCCCCCCACCCCGCGCCCGGTAGCCGGGCCGCCGGGCCGCCAGGGCGTCTCAGCGCGGCGGGGGCTCAGCGCGGCGGCCGGCCCCCCTGCTCCCCCGCCGCCGTGGTACGCGCCGCCCCGGTGTAAACAGGCCGGTCATCGGGGCGGCGGCGCCCGGCGGCCGCCCCGGCCTGGCTTGGCCTGGTCTCCCCCGTCCCCGCCGGGCACGGCACGGGGGAAGCAGCGCGGCGCGGCGCGGGCCCACGGGGCTTACCTGGGGCGCGGCGGCGGACTCCGGGCCGGGCGCTGCGCGGCGGCGTGTGAAGGGGCGGGGCGGCGGCGGCGGCGGGATAAGAGCGGGGCCGCGCGCCCTGACGTAACCCCTTATGTAACGGCGGGGGTGACCCGCCCCGCCCCCCGCCCCCACCGCACCGGGACGGTCGGTGCACCGGGGAGGGGGGGCGGAGCACCGCGGGGCCGCGCAGCCGTGCTCGGCGCACCGGGAGGGGGTGATGGACCGGGGAGGAGGGTCGGTGCACCGGGAGGGGTGGTGCCCCCGGGGACCGCGCGGCGCGAGAGGGGACCCGGTGCACCGGCCGTGCGGTGCAGGGGGGTCGGTGCACCGGGGCTGTGCAGCCGCACCGGGAAGGGCGGGCGCGGGGCTCGGGGGCCGTTTGAGCCCCGGCAGCGTTCAGGGGCCCCTCCCGGGCACCGCGCTCACCCAGTCGGGGACGGTCCGACCGCGCTCCCGGGGGAAACCGTGGGGGTTTCCAGCTGGAAGTTTCCCGGGAAAGTCGCCGAGATCCCGGGGGGCCGGGCCGGGCGGGCGCTGGGGCAGCGGGGGCTGGGGCGGCCCGGTGCCCGCGGGGTGGGAGATGCACCGGTCACCGAAAGCGAGGCACGGCGGCTGCCGTACGCCGGGACCCTGAGGGGCGGTGGGGGCCGGGAGGGAGCCCCCGGGGATGCAGCGTGACCCCCCGGGGTGGCTGCGTCCCCACGCAGGGGTCCCTGTCCCCCCCCCCCCAAACTGCTCTTTGCCCCCCGGCCGGGGGCTTCATGAGCATCCGTCCACCCCGGGCGGTGCGGGGGTCTAATCCTGGCACCGGGCTGCTGGGCCTGGCGCTGCTGGGGGCGGGCAGCCGGCAGCCCCCGGGGTTCGGGGCTTCACACACCGCCGAGCTGCTCCCCACGGGCTTGGAGGGGGGGAATGGCGATGAAACCCCCCGATGGGTTTTTTCCCAGCCGCTTCTCCCCGCGTTTTCGTGTCCCCCGCGCGGGTGACGTTAGCGGCCGGCACGCTGCCAGCGGTCAGGGAGAGCATCTGCAGAGCCGGTTCACAGAAGAGCTCGAAAAATCGCTGCTTTCTTGACTCGCTTCCAAGGCGTGTGCTGCTGCCATCACGCAGCCCGCAGCGGCTCTGGCCCGCATCGCGCTGGTGTGTCCCCCCAGGGGGGACGGAGACCCCCAGGGCCTGGCGCGTGGGGTGGCTGATGGCTCCCACGGCCGGGTTGACCCACGGCGGCATGGTGGCACTGCACAGGCTGCAGCTCCTGCAAGTGGTTTGAACTCCATTTGCTTTTAAATGGAGCCACTTCACCTCCTGGCCGGGGATGAGGGGGCTGTACCGCAGGTCCTGGAGCCGCTCGGCAGCCTGGCGCAGCGCATGCCGCCGGTGGGGACAATGGCAGCAGCGTGACTTGCCGTGTTTACGTGGGCTCCGCTTTTTTGTACTGGCGTCGAGTGGCCACTTGTGCCTCCTGCCCACGCAGGGAGGTCACTGCGTGCCCGCACATGTGCCTGCCTGAGCTGTGTGGTGACCTCGAGCCACTGCGGCGTGACGCAGGCAGGGCATGAATCGGCTCCCGGTCTTACGCCGCTGTTGTGCCAGCTGCCGTGTCCCCCGCAGCGGTGACCTCCCCCTGCTCCGTGCTGCCCACCTGGCACGTGCCTCCAGATCTCACCGGTGCAGCTGCCGGAGGTTCACTCCGGTGCTGTGGCGGTTGATCGGAGACTGCACGGCTCCCGCTGGCGGTTGGGAGCAGACCCCCAGGCTTAGCCCCCCCGGGCAGTTCTCCCCACGGAGCTGTCGGGGCCTCTCATGGCCCACGAAATGCGGCCGGCGCATCCCTCGCCCCGCAGCCCGGCAGCAGCCGCAGGCAGCCGTTGCCGCCCCGTGCCCACATCTGCCTGCAATAAGGCCACCTCCCGCCCTGCCCACGGCAGCCTGGCATCGCTGTAGGGCCAGGGGGAGAGCGAGCAACGGAGCTGTTTCTGGAAAAGCCCTGTCCCACTGAATAGGATAAAGCTGACGGTGCTGGAGGAACGGCAGCAGAGCGACTGCCTTCCCATGGGAAGCTCCCACCAGTAGCTCTGGGTTGCAGTCCCATGGCTCAGGGACAGCCCAGGCAGCCGGCAGAGCTCGTCCTGCCCGCGGGGACGGTTTACCCCTGGAGCTGGGCACCCTTGTGGGTGCAGAGCCAGAGGTGCCGTGTCTGGGCTGGGGGTGTCGGGGCAGAGCCGTGCCGCTGCTGCGGGTGACGTTATCTGCCATTAACTCCCACTTGCTTTCGCGGGAGCCTGGTACGCACGCTCGTCCCCCTCCTCGCCGAACCCACTTTTCACTCATGTAGTTAGGAAAACTTAACTTTTCTATTACTGCACATTTCTCTTACCCAGGTGCTTAATTACCATTGTCCCAGGGAAATGTCAGTGTGACTCAGAGACAGTTTCCCATTAGAAAGCGACAGATGAATATTAATTAAACTTGCTGGTGGGTGGGCTCACTCGCAGCTCCTTTCCTGGGGGGACCCTGTCACCCCCCACGCCTGCCCGGATGGTGACTGGCCCTGGGGAGGACCCTCTCGCCCGGCTCAGCACATCTGCAGCACACGTAGAAAATAAGACACCTCTGCTCCGGGGACAGGAGTAACTCGACCTCCCTCCCAGAGCAAAGGGAATCAGCCCTGCAGAAGGAACATTATTACAAATTACTTTTCTCTCTGTGCTCCGTCTCCAGAAGCGCATCTCCCCCCGGTGCAATTACCCTGCACGGGGAGGCGGCTGCACCCCGGGCCGTTGGGCTCCGGGGGGGTGCTGCAAGCAGGTCTGCTTTCGGGGTGGGGAGCTGGCAGCAGCCGTGGCCACGCTGCTCCTCTCCGCGCTCCGTGTCCCCGGGCAGGCACCGGCCTTTGGGGCGATGCTGTTGCTCCCACCTGGAGACGCGGCTCCTGGATGGAGCCATTTGCCTGCGTTAACGGCAGGTCGAACCAGGGAGGCCGGGATTTAGAGATGGACTTCATGGGTTTGGGAGGGCTAGTTGATAGAAATAATGGTTTTGGGGTAAGAAATGCTCCTCCCCACCAGGGCTGTGGTGCCCGCAGGACTGCCAGCACCAGCAGCAAGGGTTAAACCTGCCCAGGGGGTGCCCACAACTGCGCAACTCGCCAAGGGGGTCTGTGGTGGTTTGCAGCTGTGTTTTGTTCTCCTCGGCTTTGTTCTGCGCCTGCACAGCCCAGCACACCGAGCGAGGTGGGGGGGCCATGGCTGCCCTCTGCCTGTGCCCCCCGTGGGGCCCGAGCTCCGTCCCCCCTCGCCGCAGCGCTGCTGCCTCCCGGGATGGGTCCCGCAGGGGACGTCTCCTCCATCGGCCCTGGGGAGATGCAGGATGCTCTGCCCTTGCCTTGCCCCCCCCACCCCGTGCCCTGCTCCCTTGGTCCCTCCGTGCTGGTACAGCCCCAGCCCAGGCGAGCTAAAATCCACCTCCAAGCAAAAGCTGTGGGGTCCCACGTGCTTTCTGGGGAGCAGAGCCTGGCACCCCAAACATGGGTGCTAGTAGAGGCGGCCACCAGCCTTAGGGATGGGGGACCGTGGGCAGCTGGCACAGGGTGCCCTGCTCGCCTGGCCGTGGCTGCTGGGTGCCCAGTGGAGGGTCCTGGCCGTGCCGATGGCCCCCGTGCCCCTCACCAGCGCCGGGGGGGCTGAGTGGGGGGCACCGGGTCCGGCAGTTGGTGTTTGAGCTGGGGAGAAAGGCAGGTTGCTGGGAAACATCCCTCTTAAGCTCCGATAAAAATAGCTCCGTCTTCAAGGCGAGAGGACGGGCTGCGCTGCCGGCGGCGCCTGGGATGCGCTGGCACCCGCCGGGGCTGCAGGGGACGGGGCGGGCTGGCCTGGTCCCACGGGGTCTGCGCCCCAGACCCCCGGCCCCACACGTCTGTCGGGACACGGTGCAGGGGAATGGTGGGGCATGGGCTCGGGGGGGTGCCCTGGCATTGCCCAGTGCTGCCTTCCTGCACCCCAAATCGGGCTTGGAAACACGTGAACAGGAATCGGGGCTGAGCAGGGAAGGCGGGGGGGGTCTCTATCCCCCCCACCCCACTCCCCCTGCCCCTTTGGCTCATCTCTTTGGGTTTGTCCCCAGGAGGAGGGAGGATGGGGCGGGGGGGGGGATGATGCCCAGTGGGTCCGAGCCCCATCGGTGCTGAGGTGGGGGGTTTCCCGGTGAGGGCTTTGCTGCCCAGCCGCAGCTGGGCTGGGTGGGTCGGGGGGGACCAGCCTTTCCCAGGTGTGAAGACCCTCTCGCCCTTCCCGGCGGCTTCGGACGGGCTCACTCCTCTCCCTGGCATCGCCACGAGGACGGTGTCTGTCCCCAGCCTGGGGAGTGGGCTGGGGGGGTCAGGGCTTCACCCCCCACCTCCTTCTTGGGCAGGATTTGAATTTGGTGCCCAGGGCGGGATTCACATTCCCGGCAGCTAAACTCCTCCGCATGCAGCTGGGGGGAGACGGACCCCGTCCCGGTCCCCTGCCACCTCCCGTGTTTGGGGCACGCGTTTCAGCCCCAAGGACCGAAGCTGGCCCCGACGGGGGGCCCCCAGGGACACAGCCGGCGGCGGTGCAGCGGCGGGACGTGCACCCCAGTCCCTCGGGGGCTGCGGGGAGGCCCCGGCACGGCGGGAGAGCCTGTTCGGGAGGTGGCGAGGATGCTGCGGGGCTGATCATTCACAGCTTCCCTCGCCCCGATTGGCTCCGCGGCGCTGAGCGCAGCCGGGCCCCGCCGCAGGAGGAGACTCCGTGGCCATAAAAGCAGGGTGGGAGCCAGCCAGCGGCGAGTCCGGTGGGCAACCCGGGCACCACCACGGGGCCACCAGCCAGCGGGGCCTTGCCGCCGATGACCGGCTCAGCCTGACGCCCGTCAAGGGACACCCACCACCCACCACCCGTCCTGACTTGGCAAAGCGGGTGCTCGGCGGGACGGGGAGCAGCGGCAGGTAGGACTGCCAGGGTCGCCATCCCGCTCCCCTTCCCTCGCGCGGGCGCAGCTGGGGCATCGCTCCTGCTCACCAAAGAGTGACTCTAAAAACACCCCCCCCGAGCCGCGGTGCCGAGCGTGGCTCATGGTTGGGCTGGTTATTTAGAGGGGCTCCCACCCGGCCGCAGGTGCTCTTCTTGTCCCTCGAGCGGTTTCGTAGCCCATGAACTGCCATCCAGAGCTTCGCTGGGGTTCGTTTCGACACCGATGCCAGATGCAACCTCTGCCACCCTCGCGGTGGGGACAACCCAGGTCTCGGAGGCGCAAAGGGAGCAGGGGGAGAGGGCGGGGGGGGGGTGTTCTGTCGCCCCCGGCTTGGCTCGAGCAGCAGTGGCAGCCTGGTGCTGGGTTTTGCTGCGATTCTGTTCCAAAAGGCATCAGCTTTTTTGAGAAGCCTTGTCCTGAAGGTGTTCCCAGGTCATTTTTAAAGGTGAGGAAAGGAACTGCTGGAAGGTGATTCTTCTTCTCCACCAGAAATCTCTGCAGGGTCCTACCCTGCCTGAGTTAGACCTGTGTGGGAGGAGAGACCTGCTCAGCCTGGGAGAGCTGTTCACATCCCTCACTAGAAATAATCGCAGGTTAATTGTAACGGGGGGATCGGTCTCTGTGCCACCCGGCACACACAGTCCCGATTCCCCATCCCTCCTTGGGCCGTCAAGTCTGTAACCAGCCCCTGGGGTGCACAGACGCAGCTCGGGGCTTTTCCACGCGTGAGAAAAGCCTGGGCACCGAAAACTCGAGTGGAAACGGGGCAGGGGAGGAGGGGACCCTGGCAGATGCCTGACACAGGTAGGACGTGCTGAGGGTGACCGCGGAAGCCGGGACTCACCACTGGTGTTGCCAGGCACTGCCACGATCCTGTCAAGGTGTTTCTGCAGAAGGGATGGCTCCGGAGCCTCGGGACTCCTCCAGGTAACATGGGATAGAGCTCTAACTCTGCTTTTCTTCTTCCTCCCTTTGTGTGCTTCTTTTCGCTTTTGTCCAAAGTCCTTTGTTTTCCTCCCCTTTTGCTGCCCCGGTTTTGCCAGTCCCCTCCCGACACTGGAGCAGGTAGAGTGCTGCGAGGGCGTTCGTGGCACCACCTGGACAAGGTGCGTTTGCAGTGGGATGTCCCAGGGTGGGTCCTTGGCCCCGCTGTGCCCCAGAGAGCTGCAGCTCACTTGAGTGCCATGAAGTCACTGATTCTTCGGCTGCAGCAGGGCACAGGGCTGCCGGCAGCGGAGGAGCATGGCAGGGGCAAGGGAAGGGAGGCGGGTGGGGAAAGGGGGCAAAAAGGTTCCCAGTGGGGCTGCTGGGAAGCAGCCGGCGGTTGTTCTTGGGAGCTTCGTTGCCCTCGGTGCTGCAGCTGGCACCTACCTGCACGGCTGGTGAGTCCTCGCTCGTTGGTGCTGTCTCGGTGGCAGCGAGGAAACAAGGGACCGTCGCTGTGTCTCAGCGGCGAGGGCTGGCTGAGGTCCCGCCGTGCCCGTGCCCATCCTGGGCATCTGCCTGCCCTGGTGCCTGCCACTCTGCCGGAGCGAGTCGGAGCGATGCACATAGGGCTGCATGGAGCCGGTGCGCGGTGCAGCCAAGGAATGCAGACAGCTTGATACACGATGGTGCAGATAATTCAAATTAAATTTTAATCTAGCATGAATTAATACTGTGGCATTAACATTTCTTCATCAGTACCAATTACAGTACATTAGCAGATACTGCTGGAGAATACAATAGTCTCTAATATGCGTCATTAATGTGTAACAGATCCCTCTGGGTCATGCCTTTCCACCCCAGATAAAAGCAGCCAAGGAGGCAGGTGGGTGCTGGCTGCCAGCGCACCCCTTTGGGGTCAGCTCTCGCTCCTGGGGCTGTCGTGGTCCCGGTGGCATCGTGGTCCCGTGGCACTGCAGCTGGGGCCAGCACGAGCCCCTCCAGCCTCGCCCGGGGGGATTCTGGAGCGGCACTGGGCACTGCCACTGGCACAGCCATTGCACAGCGTGTTCAGCCCTCCCTGCCCTCATCCGCAGAGGCAAGAGGCTCTGGCACAGCTCCCGGCAGGCTGAAGGATGGTGATCGCAGCTTGCAGGTAGGCTTGAACCTGAAATCCAGCTTTTTCTCCCTCCCTCCTGCTGCAGCAGCCCAGCAGAAGCGGTGGGTGGGAGGGAGGGGAGCCGGGGCTGTCCCAGCGTGGGGTGCAGCACCTGGGGCGAGTCTGTAAACCGATGATGGCATCCCCCCATCCCCTTTCTGCTGGCAGCTCCGATGGTGATGCTTTTCTTCCCCAAGGCCAAGGGGAAGAGCCAGTGATTCATCCCCTCCACGCCTTGCAAAGGCGGCGATCGCAATATTGCAGAGAAACTCAACACTAAAGAAAAAAAGGGGCTTTTTCTTTCCAACGGTATGGCAGGACCAATGGATGGGATGGGATGGGATGGGATGGGATGGGATGGGATGGGATGGGATGGGATGGGATGGGGTGGTGGTCCCTGCCCCGGGGACCTCAGTGGCCCTGGGGGCCTGGCTGTGGCTCGGGGCTTGTGCAAAGGGACAGGCTACAGCTCCCGCAGTGTCCCCACTGGTCCCTCCTGTCCCCTTCTCTCCCTGTCTGGGACCCAGGAGCAGCACCCAGAGGTGAGTCGCGTGGGTGTGGGCACAGGTCCCAGTGCACGTCCCCAGGAGCAGCCACGCAGGTGGAGGCGGTAGGTGCCCCACGCCGAGGGTGCCAGCGGGGTGGTGATGGGCTCCCCGGGGCCGGCACGGGGAAGGTGATGGGCTCTGTGCTGTCTCGCCCTCCCCAGGCAGCGGCTGCAGGGTGAGATGGCGCGGCGGGCGCTGGTGCTGGTGCTCTGCCTCTCCCTGGCTGCGGCGGCATCCGCCGACTGCGCGACCCAGTGCTCCCTCTGCGCAGCCCAGACCCATGGCACCGAGAGCAGCATCCGGCCCCTGGTGAGTGCTGGCCCCACACCGCCGTTTAGCCGGGGGGGGTCACAGCAGCGGGGGCATCACGGGTGCCCGTGCATGGTCAGCAGAGCTGGGTGTTGCTGGGGTGGTGGTCGTGGGCACGCCAGGGTGCTGGGAACGTGCAAGCTTCGGCTCCTCACTGAGCTTAGCAGCGTGGTGAGTGTCGACCCCAGGGCTTGGGGTGGGGGCACCCCCAAGGCGGGGTGGGAGGAAGGCTGTGGGGGGGGGTCACCCCGAGCAGCGGGGTGATGCTGGCGGGCACCCTGGGGCCGCTGCGGCCACTGTCTTGCAGATGTGTCTGCAGGAGTGCCAGGGCTTGTCGCCACCCGGCTCCGAGTGGGAGACGTGCAGGAAGGCGCTGGCGCTCCTGGCCCCGCTGGTGGCCCTGGCCGAAGGGACAGACCCGTCCCCACGGGAGGCGGAGGACGAGGCAGAGCCGGAGCAGGAGCTGGGTCCCGGGGAGCTGCCGCCGGTGCCAGCCAAGCGCTATGGGGGCTTCATGAAGAAGATGGCCAAGGGGAAGCTGCTCTCCCTGCTGCGCGAGAACGCCCACAGCAAGGGCAGCCTCAGCAAGAAGTTCGGGGGCTTCGGCCGCAAGCCGTGGGAGCGGGCAGCCCCCGAGGACTACCTGGGGCTGGGGCCGGCGGGTGACGGGGGCGAGGAGCCAACGGGTGCCGGAGCCGAGGGGCAGGAGCTGGCAGAGCTGCACAAGCGTTACGGCGGCTTCATGCGCCGGATCCGGCCCAAGCTCAAGTGGGACAATCAGAAGCGCTACGGGGGCTTCCTGCGGCGGCAGTTCAAGGTGACCACGCGGTCAGACGAGGACCCCAGCGCCTACTCAGGGGAGGTCTTGGACCTATAGAGCCGGGCGTGGAACGGGCGGCACCACGGTCCCCACGCTGCTGGCCCGGACTGCACCATCACCCCTGGCCCCATCCCCTGCCCAGCCCGGCGTGGCCGGCGTCATCCCTGCCTCGTCCCCCCAGGGGACCATGGGTTCCCGTCCCCAATTGTCCCTCTCTGGTTCACCTGCCCATCCCTTAGGGACCTCGTGTATCGAGGGGACAGTGCCACCCCTCTGGCTGCTGGTGGTGTGGCTGCGGGTCCAGCCCCAGCGCTCCTGGGGGCGAATCGAGGTGGGAGACACGTATCCTCCACCCTCCCACAGCTGCAGAAGCGCAGCAGGGTCTGGAAACTATCACAGCTGATGTACGAGGCAATGGCCTCCGAGCACCGGGAAGGATGAGCTGGGGCAGAATCAGGCCCTCTGGGCTGGGAGATGGCTCACGCAGCCACCATGGCCATGGGGAGAGGCGGCTGGGCAGAGCTGGCACCGCGGCACTGTCACCAGGGCAGGCAGCTGGCTGAGCACAACCCCAACTCCCCGAACCGAGCCGTTTGCCACCTCCCACCCGCCCCAGCGCCCGCCTGGTCCCCCCGAGCTGCTTCTTCCGAGAACGACCCCAGGAGGCAGGATCGGACCCGCACCCCGGCCCTTGCTCCCCCCCGCAGCCAATAAAAGGCAGATGCCAACAAAGCTGAAGCTGTGCTGGGTGCTGAGCGTCCTCCGTGGGGCAGGTCCAGCCCACAGCACGAGGGGCCCACGCACCCCAAGCCAGGGCCTGGGGTCCACGGGTGCCCAGGGCTGGGGTGCCAGCTGCGAGACCTGCAAGCAGCATGCAGTGGTACCCTCCCCACGCCGTGGGTGCCAAAGGGGATGTGGGACCCCATGCACCCCATTGCTGCTGCCGCCCCTGGAGACCTGCCCTGGGGGAGGCAGGGCCCCCCAGCCGAGCAAGGGCAGGGTGGGGATGCTCAGCCCAGCCCGGGTGCATGCGGGGTGCTGGCCGGGGGACCTCTCGTAGCGCAGCAGAGCAGGGCCACCCGCTCACCCCCAGCAGCACCCAGGGGAGGCTCCCTTGGGAATCCTAGCAGCTGCCCCAGCCGGGACGGGGCAGCCACACTGAGGGCAGTGGCCAAGCTGTCCCTTTCCAGCTCATGCTTTGAGGACAGCGTGACCCTGCCAGCAGCAGCTCAGTGCTGAGAAAGCCCAGCCTGGGCAGCAAAATCCCTGCTGAACTTCTTCGTAGCCTCACCCTCCGCATTGCTTGTCATCACAGGAAGCCTCCCACCGTGGTTCCTGGCCCTGGTGAGACACAGCTTGTGTGCCAGACACAGCTGAGCTGCCAGCTCCGGCATGGGAAAGGGGGCAGGTCACTGCAGAGCACTGGCACACTCAGCTCACCCACAGCACAGGCTGCAGCAAGCACCAAGCCCGCTGGCACCCCAGCTCCAGCTCACCTCCCGTAGAAGGGGGTCCCCTGTCTGTCCTCGCCCTCAGGGTGGGCTGCTCCCCTCCCTCATGCTGCCCAGATGGACCAGCACCACAGCCCCCATCCCAGCATCACCCCTCTTCCTCTGCACCACACTGAAGGGACTGTGCAGGATGAGGGCCCCTCCCAGGGCTGCCGGACATGCTGACCCCCCCACCCCACCACGCACCCCCAGTGCAGGTGACAAGGTGACCACCCTGAGCACGGGAGATGCTGATGTGCAGGAGCAGCACAGGACTTTTCACTTTTATTATAAAAATATCTTGCAAGCAAAAAGAAAAAAAAAATAGTCTGTACAAGCCATCACATTGTTCTCAAAGCAGCCCCGGCCCCCCCCGGGTGGCCAGCCCCACGCGTGCCCGCTGCTCCAAGGCCACCCGGGTGCTGCAGGAGCCAAGGCAAGGTGCTGGCCCCGTGCGGTGTCCCGGGGAGGGGGCACATGGAAGACACTTGTCCCCGGGGGTGGGCTGGGGGGAGCCTGCCTGACCCCCAGGGCAGAGCTGGGGGGGCACAGAAGTCTCTTTAAACTCTACGGCGTTTAGGGGTCCTTACCGAGGCCTCCGTCTTAATTTTGCACATCTTATTCTAGTGTTAAGTACACAGCAGTACACCCACGTACAACACGAAACATCGGGGTTTAGCTCTAAAAATTAACAGTTACATGTCAAACAGTCAAAACATGTTACACGGTACCTGCGGGGAGCTCCCGGGGGGAGCCAGGCTGGCAGGGGCACCCGCAGCCCGGCCGGCACGGAGCTGCACGCTTTGTACAAGCTTGGGGCAGCGCTGGTGGGTCCCGGTGCGGGGCAAGGCTGTGCAGAGGAAGATGAGGAGGAGGATGCTCGTACCTGGAGCCTCCCCGGGCAGCAGGGCAGGGGAGAGCCCGCAGCAGGGGAGCTCGGCTCACCGGCCGTCCCAGCCTCATTGGCCTTGGTGCGAGACCGAGGTCCCGCAGAAGGGACACTTGGGAAGAGAGAGGCGGACACGTGGGTCCTTCCTTTAAAGCCAGAGTTTGTTTTCCAGGTGCCGGCAGCAGAAAGCCCCAGAAGGCAGCACAGGGGCCCTGGCTGGTCCCTGCGGGGTCGGGGCAGCTGGGGGAAGCCGGGCGAGCCTGGCCGGGCAGTGGCATCCCCATGGGAGCTGGCATGGAGGCACTGTCCCCGTCCTCTCCGCCCAGCTGGAGATTCCTGAGGAGCCGCTGCTCCGATGGCTTAACCAGCTTGCGGGCAAACCCGGCACGCTGAGGCTAAGCGGCCCCCGTGGCTGTGGGAAGATCCCAAAGGGATGGAGCCAGCAGCCCTGGGACCAAGCTGCCCCCAAAAATCAGGTGTCTGTGGATGGGAGCCGGCCTCCACAGTGCTGCAGGCTCCATTTCCACCCCGAAACACAGGTACCACAGCACATCTTTGTGTCGCTCTCAGTGCTTCCAAGAAAATCCTCCCGGGGAGGAGCAGAGCAGCTCCCCATGGGGCGGGGGCTCCCGGCAGCCGCTGCAGCCCTGCTCACTTCCTCGGGATCTGGACACTGGCATACTCGGAGCCGGCCTCCTCGGGGCACGGGGCCGGCCGCCTGGGCGCCTTGCTGAGGTGCACCATGTCCAGGTCGGCGTAGGTGAGGTTGTCGTCGCTGGCGGGCGCCTGGCTGGTCTGGATGCAGGCGTACTCCGACTGCTGGCTCATCTCCACCATCCGCCGGACGGCCTTTCTCTCTCTGTCGAAGTTCAGGTCTGCGTAGGTCAGGTTGTTGGGGTCGGATTCCTGCGCGAGACACCAAGAGTTCCTCCTCTGGGAGGACGAGCGGGGAGCCCCCCGTGCCCACCCTGTGCCCCAACCCAAAGCCCCACGCTGAAGTCAATCCCGCTGCAGCTCAACCCGGGACAGCTCGGTCTCTGCTTGTGCAGGGGGAACGATGCCAGCAGCCGGCTGGGACGATCCAGCAGCAATGCTTTACCCCATGCTACATCTTCAAATCGCCATCCACCACTGCCAGGCTTCAGAGCCACCACCGCTATTCAAGAGCCACCACTGCAGCCACCCCATCCTGGTAGGGACAGGCAGGAGCCCACCTGCCCAGCGATGCCCACGCAGGAGCTGGCAGAGGCTGGGTGGGACGGACAGATTGCTGCTGATCACGACTTTGTCTGTAACCACATCACCAAATGCAAAATAACTCCACAAATAGCCTGGCTGGCTATCGCACAGCTGGTTCTCCAGGCAGCACAAACCCAGACTTTCCTGGGAGGAGGAGGAGGAAAGAGGGCGAAGGCAGAAAAGATGCTGGGAAGTGGCTACCCCATCCCTGGAACAGCTTCTCCTCCCTCTCCCACCACAGTGTGGAGACACTGAGATGTTTCACAGGGGAACCACCACCCTCCACTGGAGACACTGAGATGTTTCATGCAGGAGCCACCACCACCGCTCCCACATCTGGTGCCTCCCGGCTGCTCTCCCTCCCCGGGTCCCGGGGCTGAGCGACACACCTGCGTCGTGGCCTCGCTGCTCTTCTCCGGCTCATGTAACCTGAAAGGGGGAAGAAAACAAGTCAGATGGAGTGCCCTGTTGCCTCCTCCCTAGTGATGGAGCAGCTGGGGGGGGTAAGATGCAAAACAAGGTCCTTGCAGCAGCCCTGAGCAGGATGAGTCCTCACCAAACGAGCACTTGCTCACGTGCTGGTCCAGCCACATCTCTGCAGGCTCCCACCCACTTGTTCAGCCTCACCAAAAGCCAAACATTTGGGTACAAGATCACCGTGGGGGCAGAACCACAACGGGGAGACCGGCAGAGCCTGCACTCCTGCCTTCCCTTTCACAACAAGCGTTTGGGGATCCACCTGCATCCCGATCCCAAGGGACCGTGTTTGTGGGCTGGAGGTGTCCAGCTCAGAGTGCCCGCGGGTTACTCAGTGACTAGAGGAGATCATCGCTTACCTAGCAGATGGCGAGCTTTTACCTGCCGGAAGAGAAATAGTTTAGGAAAGAAATAGTTCAGGAAACAACATAACCCCGCCGGCTTCCCCGGGGAACGCGAGCCCACATGCAGAGACTGCGGCGAGAGCCGATACACGTCTCTTCCCAGAGGCAAATGGCTGCAGTTTTCTGGAGTTTCACTCCACTGACTGCAGGACTGTTCCTGGCAGAGGGCAGGAGGTGCGGGGAGGTGTCAGACCTTTTAGGTACAAGGAATAATGAGCACATTTGACCCTGCTCCTGGCCGGTACTGGCAGCAGGCAGAGCTTTCCCTGCAGCCTGCGAACAACCTGGAGAGCTCTGCTCTGTCCTCCCCTTTGGGCGGGAGCCACAGCCGCAAATTCAGCGTCCAAGCACTGATGCTCAAGAGGGAGAAGGGGGTCAGGAGCAGATGCTTCCTTGCCGTGCACATGGTTTCCTTACCCTTGCTCTGCTTTGCCCGGATGAGGTAAAGAATTGCAGCCACCAGCAGCGCCAGCACAGTGCAGACCACTCCCACCACGCTATAGATGAGGAGCGAATTATCTGAAACGTGAATGAAAAAGGTCACCACAGGCCTGAAAACGCTGGTACCCACCAAGTCGCCGCAGCCTTACAGCTGGGGTTGGCCTGGTGACACCTGAAGCGCTGAGGACAACAGCTCCATACCTGCCAGCATCACACCCCCCCACCCCGATACGGAGACTGTGTCCTTGAACCTGATTCTGATGGGACTTTGAGCCTTCTCAGGGGGGTGACATCTTACAGCCTCCCCGGCAGGGACTGCATCCCAGCAGCTCTCACGCACCGATACCTGTCTGCAACCTGTCAGTCATTTTCTTCTCAGCTGGGGTGGTGATCCACAGGGTGGTTGACCTGTCGACGGGGTCCTGGGCATCGTGCACCACCCGGCAGGTGAACACGGACCTGTTCTTCTCCTCCGTCGCTTGGACCTCCACCAGGCTCCTCAGCGCAAACAAGCCCTGCTGCATCTTCACCGGCCCAGAGATGTTCTCCGCCTTCATCTCCGTCCCGTTCTCCAGCCAGGTGACGGCCACCTCTCCCGGGTAAAACCCCTCCACGTGGCAGGTGAAGTTCACGGTCTTGTTCACCTCAACGGGACTCGGCGGGTCAGGGACCACACGGACTCTGGGGGGGACTGGGAAGAGAGGCAGCGCCTGCTCACAGGGTCCCCCAGCTCCGCTGCCCGTGCAGTGCCCCGTCCCTGCCTCAGGACCCCCAGCCCACGGGAGCTGGACACCCCGAGCCCCAGTCCCCCCCCAGCCCTCACCTCGCAGGACGCTGCTGAGCTGGTACATCCCCCTCAGCGGGGCTGTCAGCGTGGGGTGCTGCACCTCGCAGATGAGCTGCGAGTGGACATCGTCCTCCTGCAGCATCATTGTCACGGTGCTGGACATGTTGTAGGAGGATTTCATCCACTCCGGGGTGATCTGGGGCTGCTGAGCCGAGACCGGGGCACTGTTCTTGAGCCATTTCACGCTGATGTCTTTGGGGAAGAACCCTCCGGCCGTGCAGGTGAAAGGCACCGATTGCCCCGGCCCCACTCTGCGGCCGGGCCCGGACACAACTGGGGTCGTGGGTTTGGCTGCGGGGAGAAGCGTGGGGCCGTCAGACCGGGCTCTGCCACCTCCGCCCGGCCCCGGGGCTGCAGGGAGTGGGGTCTCCCACGGGGCACCCGGGGACAGCTCACGGGACCCTCTCCTGGGGCCGGCCCCCGAGCCCCTTCCCCGTCCCCGCTCACCCCGAGTGGAGCCCACCGGGCTGGGATGGGCTGGGATGGGCCCCCGGCAGGGCTGGTTCCCACTGGGAGCCCCACTCACCACGGACAGACACCTCTGTGCCATTTCCCCGCAGAAACACCTCATAACCAAGCAGTGATTTGCGGAACTTCACGCAGTAATAGGTGCCGGCATCCTCGGGGTGAACATCCCTGATGCGGATGGTGAAGTCTGTGTCGGACCCCTCCACTGCCCTCATCACACGAGTGAAGGAGCCCGTCTGGCCGTAAACAGTCTCGTTCCCACTGCCCCAGCCCTTCAGCCACTTCACGGCACCAACGGGACCGCCTTGCGATGTAGTGCAGTTCAGGGTGAGCGTCTCCCCCGCCATCACCGACACCTTGTCCTGGGGCTGCCGCAGCTCGAAGTCCTGACCCGGCCGGGGGGCACCCGCACCTGGGGAAAGAAACAGAGCGGGTCTCATCCAGCCCCGCACAGCCGGCCCAGCTCCCCGCCTGCCCTCCGCGGCCACGGGAGGGGTTGCGCACACAGCTCTGGTTATCAGCGACCACGGGTGACAGGGCTGTGCCAGCACCGGGGAGCTGCTGCGGTTACAGCAGCGGGCACAGACCTCTGCCCGCAGGTCTCGGCAGCAGAGCCGGCCAAAGCTTTGCTAGATGACCGCACGCCATGCTCTGTACAGCTAAAACATCGAGCAAACCCCAGCTGCCTGCACCAGCCCGCACGCCGTGCTCCCTCCTGTGACCGCTTGGCTTTGTCAGCCGGGAGGAAACCAGGGCACAAAATACAAGGCTCTCCAAAAAGCAAGCTCCCCTCACAGCTGCAGATGCACACCCCGTTTTCTGCACTGGATCTCTCCCATTTCTGCATCGAATCCAAGCCCCGATTCATTCCAGTGGAGCACAGCCACTAGCCGAAGCCGGTGCCAGTCAGGCAGAGGCCACTCCTGCCTGTCACCGACAGGAGAGCAGTCTTCTTCGAAGCGTCTCAGTAACGAGGCTCCCTAATCCAGCCGACCATGTCGTACCTTGCTGCACAAACAGAAAGCAGCCGTCCCAAGTGCCCCCTCACCTCCGCACCCATGGGTGCTGACACACCGTCCCGCATGCGCAGTCAGGCAGGGAGAAACTCCAGAGGTCTCCAGGAAAATGGCAGGGGCTCCACTCTCCCTGCGGGCAGGCACTAACGGAATCCACCCTGGGGGGATCGGCAGCCAGAGCCGGCAGGGACAGGGGTTCCAAGCTCGCTGCCGTGCAGGTGCGATGCACCAGGAGCCGGCCGGCTCAGCCCCGCGGGAACCAGCGATGCCGCTGTTCCCTGCTCCCCAAAAACAACTGGAGCAGAGACAGCCACCCCGTAGCCTACACGGCTCCTCGAGGGGTTAATTTTGGCAACGCTTGCCATCCAATATAGTTATTGCGACTGAATTGAATGAGATTTCAATACAGGTCATTGCTTAAAGGAACATTTTTAAGCAACGTGGGAGAGAGGTGGGAGAACCACTTAAATCCGCCTGCTGCTGACAGGGGCCGGGTACTGTCGAGCGCTGCAATCCCGGAGCTGGGAAGCGGCATGCAGAACCGGTGTCACGGTCACGCGGAGACCATCGTGTTCGAGCGGGCAACTCCTGCTGCAGCTGAGCCGCATTGGGAGCGTACGGACCAGCCGTCCTGGCTGGAGGGCTGCAGCTGCACCCCACATCTTTTGCACCAGAAAAACCCAGGGCAGCAACAAGACCGGGCTTGGTACCCCCACAGCCATCCCCAGGATGGGACAAAATCCTTGGCTGGACGGAGGACAAGCTGCTCTGACCCCTCCAGGCCACGGCTGGCTCCCACAGAGCCTGGAGAGGATTTTTAGCAGCTCTTAATCCCTTCTGACTTCCAGCAGTATTCAAGGTACCCACAGACCTTCCCCCTGCCTGCGCAGTGACTCGATCAATGACCAGAGTTACCAGGAGCACAGTTTCTCCAGAGTCCTCTCAAGTTAAAGGCTTTTTGCCCAGGGCATTAGTCCGCTGCATCCCCAGCACAGGCTGATGCTCGTAGGCGAAAGCTTCAGCCCTTGGTGTTTCCCTTCAAAGCCACGTCAAGGCTAACACGGTAGCAGCACTCGACACCGAGACGAGTTTGTCCCGAAGACAAGCACGGAGGGACAGGAGCCTGGTTTGTGTCACATCCGAGTGGGTCATACAGGCTGAGCCTCGGTCTTCTGCCTGAGCAACAGCGGTCTGGGTTTCCGCAAGGTGAGCCGGTGTTTCTCAGGTGACGCCCCAGTCCGGGGGAGCAGCCCCAGAGCAGAGCCCCTGCCCTCAAGTGGGGGCTTGTGCACCCCACGTGCAGAGCACGGCGCTGAGGCAGGGCACGCACAGCCGGCTCCGCTGCTGCGGCATCTCATGTCGCCTGCTGCCCCCGAAACTTTCGCAGGAGGTGGTTGAGAAATGCGTAGAGGAAGTTTGAAAGCACAGAAGCATCATCTGCCTCTCGTCCTCCGCCTCTTAACAAGCCCCCGCATGGGGACGTGACGCAGGCGGGGGACCGGGCTGCTCTGGGCGCAGGGACCAGCACCCCCAGCCACCCACCGCACGCCCCCCCCGGGCCCTTCGCACGCCCAGGGTGGCCGCGTTGCCAACCGCTCGCTCCACCAAGTTGGACAAACAGAGCCCGCGTGGCCTCACCACTCGTTAGCGGGTGGCATTGCAACGCAGCAAGGACCACGGGAAGCGGGGGGCCGGGCACCAGGCCCCCTCCCTGCCGCAGGGGCTCTGTACCCCATGACAAACATGTTGCTCACTGCCCCCCTCTGTAATCCTCATAAAAGAGACTTCTGCGGGGTGGTGACCCCCCACGTCCCCTCCAGGATCCCCCGTGCCAGGGAGAGCTGCCCTGCTCGGAGGGGCCAGCGCTGCCCCGCACAGCCCAGCGCCTCCTCTTCATCCTCCCTCGCTCCATCTGTCCATCTCCCCAAGCCATGTGCTGTGCCGGAGGGGAGAGCGCCAGAGGAAGCGCCTGGTTTGGGGTCCCGGAGCTGACCCCAACACCGGAGCGCGGTGGGGGCGAGCGGCACGGGCATTGCTCGACCCCGAAGCACGTCTCTTCGTTGCAGCGATGGGGTCTCGGAGCAACATCCACAAAAGCAGCGGGCAGTCAAACTGACCGTGGCCGGGCTGTAGCTCACCGCAGCCTCGGCACAAGGCTCCCGCCTTCCTGCGGTCACGGGGATTTACCTTTGTAAGCAGCAAGGCCGCCTCTCCGAGAGCCCACGTTTGCAGCCGGGCTGCCGATGGTCTGCGTGCATCCCGCACCGCCGAGCACACATCACCTCCTCGCCGGGCAGCGGCGTGCGAGTGCCCTGCCTGCTCTCTGCGCCGAGGGATTTGCAGGCAGGGCGCGTGCTGTTGTCCAGTGACAGGCTGCCGGAGATGCTGTTGCAGCAGGGCCGTCGCTGCACAGGGCTTTTCTGACAGTGCTGCTGCTCCCAGAGCGGCCGGGGAACAAAGGGCTTTGCGCTGCCGGCAGTGTCGCCTGCCAGGAGGCTTCGCTGGCAGCTCTCGGTCATTGCAGAAAACACTGCGTGGCTCTAGGTAGCCTCCCAGATAGGACCAAAACATGGCTTTTGGGTATTTTTCCATGTGTTCTGCTGTGAGCCACCATGCTAGTTGAGAGACTTTCACACACAGCTCTGCTCTGCTGGTGCTCTTCAGATCACCCCATTCGGGGTTTGCAGGAGATCCATCATAGCCGAGCCTCAGCCACGACACGCCACGTTAACACCACGCTGCCTTAACGAGACCCACTCACACCTCCCAGGTGAGGAGCACGAGTCCCATCAGACCACCCAGCCTCTCCGCCTGCCCACTCTGGACCCAACAGCCCTACACCAGGACCAACCTGACCCGCCACGTGCTCAGAAACACCTTCAAGCTCCAGCAGCAGCGTGCTGCCCCAGCCCCCCTGTGATGGGAGAACACAAAGGGGAAGTTGATAGAAAACCCAGAACATGCAAGTTAGAAAATGCAAAGTTCCTACTGAAGCTTCTCTCCTCCCTTCCCCCTGAAGGCAGCTTCTCCTTGCACCCAGAAGAAGATGTCTCTCCTTCCCCTTTCTGGACACTCGCCCCGAGGAGCGGCAGGGCCAGGAGCCCGGCCGAGCCCCCTCCCAGCAGGTATTTGCCAGCAGCGTGTGCGAGCCCCATACGCTCACAACGTGCTTGCGCACCAGGAGCGGGACGCAGGGGGGACTTCATGCTGCAAACGCATGGGACGCACCGCGATTTCTCACCGCAAGCACCGGTTCAGTGCAAACCGGCTCCCCACCTGCACATTCACAGTGCCACCTGATGACACTATTTTCTTAGACTTCGATTTCAAACCACCTAGAGTCAGAGCGCAATCCTTTCGCCACCAAGATCAAGGGGAGTTTAGGTGCTCTGACCCTGTAATCTGCTCTATCCTACGCTCCAAAATTAGCAAAGAGTTTTAGAGCCCTGAAAATCACCACCTGACAGCTCCCACGTAGGTGGGAGCACCCTCGCAACATGGACTCGGAGCACTTCCAGCCTGGAGAAGAGGCACGAGCACAGGCGTCGTGCTGCGCCTGGTCTGGCAGAGCCTCCCTCCCGTTACTCGGTTTAATTTGAGAGCAAAATAATCCCCGGCTCTCCCGCTGCGGTGCAAGTTTTCCGTCTTGGTGACACATTTTTTTTCTGTATTCCACCTTTTGAAGTATTTGATACCGAACAGATTGCAAGAGGCCAGGGTTTAATTCAGGAGAGGCTGCTTGGATGCTTCTTGATAAAAATAGATTTTTTTTTCCCCTTCTGAAGGAGCCGGGTAAGGAGCTCCGGGATGGCGAGGGGAGGGCTGCGCGCTCCAGAAGCGACGTGCAGCTGGTCACCGGCATCCGGAGCCCCACAGTCACTCGCTGAAGGAAGGGGCTGACTGGCAAGAGAAGCCCCAAAATAATCCTGCTGGAATTTCACCTGCAGCGGGGGAAACTAACAGGTGCTGCCTATAAAAAGGGCCTGGAATCTGCAGTTCGGGGAAGACGAGAAGAGAGACCCGGGGGTAGCCGTCGAGCACGATGCAGATCCCAGAGCGGCGCAGGGACGGTTATAGTAAAGGCTGTATTTCACATACGTGACATCAGAGGAAGCCTCGGATGACACGCAGGCACCATTTGCGAGCTTCCCTCCTTCAGCGTTAGCAGAAATTCAGCTTGAAAGCCAGAGCCCCACCACCAAACAGATCTCCTCTTTAGAGGAGGCTCTGGGAAGCGCAGCTGCACCCCTCCGTTGAGAAACGCCTGCACGGGGCGCAGATTTTGCAACGGGGCTTTGCAGTTCGGCTGCCCAGTGTCTCGCTCCTCTTTGCCTTACTGGAAGATCTCTTGTAGGACCTTCCCTTTTCTCCTTTCCTTCTGCAGAAGCGCTGTCAGAGCGGCCGCCCTCCGGCAGCGGGAGCCTGGGCCAGCTCTTCTGGAGTTCAGGCTTAGTTTGAGCCGTGGCCCAGGAGGGTTCATCTCTCCACCGCAGGGAAAAAACAGTCTGCATGCTCGCACCTGGAAGCAGGGACACAAACCACCTCGCAATCCAGGGCTTTCTGCCCCAGGATGGTTCTTTTCCTATGGCTGCCTTGGAAAAACGGGGTTTTTACTCCAAGGCCACGTTTCATTAAACTCAAGAGCTTTGCTCAGCCATTCTTCCGTGGCAGGAAATCGCAGCGGTTCACTGAGAAGCTGCGCTCGCCGCCAAAGCCTTCTTGGCTTCCAGCAACCGGGAGTTTTCAGCTTGGGGCCAACACTTCTCAGTTGTGATCAGGCAACTCAAAGCAAGGAGTGTTGTGCTGAAAGCATTTGCTTTCTGCTCAAGTTTGCGCTCAACTCTCTGCCCAAGTAAAGCTTCGACAGTAAATATTTCCGACGGGCCTGGGAGAACGTGGTCTTCCCCCATGTGGGACGGCATTTCACTCGTGCGCAAGCCTGGGCTGGGCTATTTGCAGTGGGATCCGTCCGTGAAATTTGGACAGACCAGGCAAAAAGCTCAGCAGCAAGATGCTCCTGAAGGTGCATTGCTATTGCCCCAGAAGGTCTGCACAAAAAGCCCCGTCCCTCCCTGGAGGCGCAGACAGTGCCGAGCAGGAAAGAGCGCGATTCCTTTGCAGTATCACCCGAGATGAACAGCACCGAAACGAAACATCCTAGAAAGGAAACGTCCTTGAAAGCAGCGGCTGCCACAGGGCTTCGTTCCTGGTGGGGCGAGAAACTTCCCATCGCCAGCGAGGGAAGGTAAACAGCCGGGGAGCAGCGCACGCTCCCATCATCCCTTCCCACGCTGCATCCCCAAGCTTTTGTAAGGGGCCGGTGGAGCCACAAGCCCTGGGGAGGGTGGGGGCACCCGGGGGGCCCGAGGTGGCCCCGGGCCAGTGCTCGCAGCAGGGCTGGGTGGCGCAAGGTGCCTGGGAGAATGGTGCAATCCCACCGCTTCGGTGCTCGGAAGCTGGATAGAGCAACAAGAACCGCATACCGCCGGGGGTAAAGCAGGGGGATAGCAAGAACAACAAGTTCCCGGCGGAAGAGGCAGGCTGCCCTCGCCGGAGCCTCCCCTTGCCCGCTCTGCCATCCTCCCCACCTCCGGGCAGCCTCCGAGTGGGAATTTCGGCTGCTTGCGGAGATTTGCCTCTCACATAGCTGGCAGGGGGTGCTAGCAAATGGGTGGAAACAACAAGCCTCTTCATGTCCCTGCCTAATTCCCTCGCCTCGCTGGAAAGGGGAACGTCTTCCTTGAAGTTTGCTTCCAGAGGAGCAGCCGAGCCAGGGCCCTGCGGCAGCCTCCCGCTCTCCCGCGCCATCGCCGCGCTCGAGGTCATCGACAAAGGTCAAACCCAACGTGCGCAGCCAGGCAGCACCGCACCGGGGACGGGGGGGAGAGCCGAGGACGGGGGGAAAGGGGGGGGGAAAGACGGCAAAGCAGAAGGGAGGAGCAGGAGGGCCGGGGCTTACCTGGCCCGCCGCGCAGGGCGAGCAGCAGCAGGCAGGTCAGCGGCCAGGCAGCGCGGCCGGGGCGCGGCTCCATCGCCGGCGCGTCTGGGCGGCGGAGACGAGAGCGGCTTCGGAGCGCGGCTCCGGCGTCGGGCTCCGCGGAGCGGCAGCTGGAGAAGGAAAGCGCTCTTCTCAGCCCCGAAATGAGGAAGGAGGGCTGGGCTCCCGCCCCCCCGGCTGCGGGCGGAGAGAGCTCACACGCACGGCCCCCCCCCGCCCGCCCCGCCGCCCGCGGGCACTGACCTGGCCGGGCCCCGGGGCTCGGGCTCCGCCGCCGGGCGCTGACGGGGCCCCGGGCGGGCGCATGCCCCGGTGCCGAGCGGAGCCGCGCCTGCCTCCCCGCCGCCGCGCCGCCCCCCCCCGCCGCCGCCGTTGCCTTGGCACCGGGGCGGGATGGGGCCGGCCCCGGCGCGGAGACCCCCGGCCGCGGCTCCGGGCAGCCCCGGTTTAAAGCCGCTTCCCCGGCGGGGATGGAGGGGGGGGAGACAGCACCGCCCGGCCCGGAGCGAACTCGCTTTTGTAAGGTCCTCCCGCTGCGCTGCCGCCTTAAGGTGGGCTGGGGGAGCCCCCGGGCCGGGCTGCGGGGAGCCCCGGGGGCGAAGCGGCTCCCCGGGACAAGGAGGAAGCCCGCCCGGCAGGCAGGACGCGGGGCCGGGCGGAGGAAGCAGCTGGGGCAGAGGAAGGATGGTTCAGTGGCCCCAGCGCTCGCTCAGGGCTGCGAGGGGGGTGACTGGGGTCCCCCCGCTTGCCACAGGCTTCCTGCGCCAGGGCCAGCACAGCCGCCGCTTGCGCAGCACGCAGCCCCGCATCCCTGCGCTGGAGCCGGGGGGAAAGCACAAGGGTGCCGGGGAGGCAGGCGGCCTTGGGGCTCCTGAACAGGCGGGACATTTTGTGCCACCCAAGGGACCGTGCAGGGCCAGCGGCCGAGCCGGGACAGCCCGTGGCAGAGGCACAAGCAGCATTCTGGAGGTGCCACGCGGGCAGGCCAGCTCAGCCCACGGGGTCAGACGGAGCAAGGAGGGGACTCTGGTGCGGCACAGACCGTTGGGAGAGTGGATGGGGAAAGAGAGGAGATACCTGCACCCCACTCTGCAGGGGGTCCTGGGGACATCCCCATGATGCCCCCGCAGCAGGACGGGCCCAGCAGGAGCCCACGGCTGTGGGATGGGGAGAGCCTGAGGCAGCCGTGATGGGAGATGGGCTGAGGGAGGGCACGGAGGAAGAGGGGGGCGTGCGGACACGAACATCCATGGGATGCGTGTCTCCGCACCACCATGCTTCTCCCTGACACAAAGTCCCTCCCAGGGGAGGCACAAGGACGTGTCCTCCGCCATCTGTGCCTGCTGGAGCTTCTCCCACCACCCTTGGGCACTTCAGCAAGGCCAGGACAGGGACCAGCTCCTTCCCCCGTGTCCAGATGGGCACTGTTCACCAGCAGCCAGACACGATGCTGGCAGCTCCCAAAACCACCCCGTTTTCCCCTCCACCTGCCCAGGGATGGGGTATACACGCTGCTGAGCAGGGGTGTCCAGCCCCAGCACAGCCAGGTAGCACCCAGCAGCACCCACCCATGCCACGGCATCCCCAGCAGCGCAGGTCACACCCAACTGCTCTCCCACACAGGGCCGGGCCTCGAGGGCAGCACTAGGTGCTGCGCCAGGGGACCAGCGGCCGGCTCCCTCCTCCCTCTCCAGGCAGTTGCTGGGGCTGTCGGCTTTATTTAGAGCTTCGCACAAACAAACAGCAAAGATATCTGAAGTGACTTGGCACCATCAATCTGCGCACGGCGTCAGCCTGCACGCGTTCCCATCCCCGCCAGCCTCCCCCTCGGCCCCAGCTACGCCCATGTGTTGCATCCAGCCTTAATTTAGCTCACTTTGCTGGGAGCTGGGACCGGCCTCCCCAGGCATCTGCACTGCATCTCCCTCCAGGACCCTCCCCGGGCAGCTGGAGGCTGCACTTGCATACTGCAGCCAGTGCTACTCCTACTGTAAAATTATTTGTGGCCAGCATGGCTCCCGGGGAGCCCAGTGCAGCCGTTGTTTTTATTTCCCCTTTGCACAGCTGGCGAGGGCATGAGGAAGCAGCAGGGAGCCAGAGGAGCTCTCAGGTTTGGCCTTTGGCATATGCAGCGTAGCAATAAATAATGGCTTTGCACAGCAATGGGACATGGGATTAGCAGTGGTTTGTGGAAACCTTGCAGCTACATGGGCGGTACACCCCACCCAGCCAAAGTTTGGGACCAGGCACCCTTGGGGCGAGCGGGTGCCCAGCAAGAGGGAAGGTGCTGGGGACACACCGCAGCCATTCACCGCTGCTTTCCTGGTTATTTTTAAATGGAAGCACAGTTCCTGGAGGCCTGACTGACTTCAGCCCGTCTGGGCTGTTCTCCCGCTCGGCGTTGAAGGTTCAGACAACCTGTTTCGAGGCGATTACAAAGCAGAGACAGCCCGTACGCAAGCAGCCGCCGCAGAGCACTTGGGAAGGAAAGTTAGAGCTTAAAAAAGCTCTGCAAGAGAAGGTACCGCGGCAGAGCAGATGGTGCAGCGTGAGCTTCCCGGGAAGAGCTGCTATTGCTCCCCATTAGGAAGCATATGGGCAGGCTCAGCTGCCTCCCCTCCTGCCCACGGCCCTTCCACTCGGCATCGCAGGGGCCAGCTCGAACACGGGGGGTTTGGAGGATCCACCCCGGGAGGGCAGCCCCTGCCCCGCGGGCTGGCAACAAACCCGGGGGGAGAGGAGCGCTCCGCTCCTTCGCATGCCCGAGACGGAGCGAGCGCCCAGCGTTTCAGGAGACGCAACGGCATCATTAGCAGCTTCCTCCTGCACCAAACACCCACGGCGAGCAGGAGGCTGCTGCGCCGTTTGGCAGGGCGGGCAGCGCTGCCAGACTCCCCGAGCTGCCAGCGGGCAGCCGGGCTGCGCTCGCTTTTGCAGCATCTTGATGCTTCAGCTCCAAACCACTGCTCCTCAGGGATGATTTTGGAGGCTGGGTCTCCCCGGCACCGGGAGCCATGCAGCAGCCGGCGTGGGTGACCGGGACAGCGTTTCAGGAGAGCTTTTCAAGAATAGGTTGATTTTTCACAGCTTTGAGGCACAGTGAGGAACTTGAATCGTGCTGCCAGCACCCTTTCGGGGAAGGCAGATGCTCCGGCTGGTCTGGGGTGGGCTCACCCACCCCTGCAAGTTTGGGTGCTGGAGGGAGGCTGGGCCAGGCAGGGTGCTGGTCCCCTTCCTGGGGCGAAGGCTCCGGCCAGAGCTGCCGCTGGTCCCAGCAGGGACCAGGAGCCCGATGTGCTTTTGCATTTCCCCATTTTCAGCTGGGCAGCTCTGCGTGGGCAGCAGGACCGGCTGCACGAGTGGCTTCCTCCCCAGGAGGAGGTGGGGATCCTTCCCCACACAGGGACCCCCAGCCGGGGCAGCAGCACCCCATCTCTGGGAGGGGCCCAAAAGGACCCTCTTGTCTGAGCCCAGCAGCATCCAAGGGGGGGAATTACAGCCTCGCTAGGGCGATCCCAGCTGAAAGTCTTGCAGCACTGGTTTTGCCCAGACTGCTCTTTCATCCCCTAATTAGCAGCCTGTCTGATCCCCTCCCAGCACCGACAGCCCACGGGGCAGCAGTGGCTCGCTCTGCTGAAGGGGATTCATGGTGATGGAGATATGGTGCCAAACCTGGACCTGTTACCGAGCCACGTTTCACTAGCTATGGAGGTGACTGCAGTTCTTTCCCTGCCCAGGACTTCCCCCTCGGCATCCCCACTCCCCAGCCCCGGACCAGCATGGTACAGTGCAGTGGGAAGGTTACCTATGGCCTGACCAATCGGCCACGTCACACCAGGACACAGCAGCTGTCCCGGAGGGCTTGTGGGCTTAGGTCAGCCTCAAAACCCAAACCAGCAGGGAAAGCTTAGAGATAAACATAAGAAAACCACCAATACTTCGGACATCAGCCTAGAAAACGCCTTAAAACCAGCATCCAGCAGTGCTGTTTTGGGGCCATGGTTGCAGAACTGTGCCCAAGCACCAGCAAGTAGCCAGCACCTGAGGGAGCCCTCCATTATAAACCCAATTAACACATCACACATCCCCTCCAAGGCACTCAGGGTTGCAAGCACTCTGCCCCAGGGAAGCTTGGAGCCTCCCAGTCATATCCTGGCCCAGGCCCAGCCCCAAATACAACCCAGCCCGGTCCCAGCACCCTGAGAGATGCTGCTTTCATAGCTCACCACAACAAAACCAGGTGTGCGACCACATCAGAGCACCGAGCCCAGCCCCAGCACCCGCATTAGGTCTGCTCCAGTGCACACAAGCCAGTGCAGCCTCCCTGCACCAGAGAGCGACACATGCACGGAGCTGTGCACACTCACCCCATCTGTCCTCAGCTCCAAAGCCAAATTTCAAGACCCCTCCAGCCTATGAGCCAGGTGGACACATCCTGCCTCTCCCCACCACCCCTCAGGCTTCAGAGTCAGCACCCTCACAGGGCTTTTAGCTAAGAAAAAAACACACAAATGTCTTCTGAAGTAGGTAGCACCAATTACACTGCTGATATTTAGGGCTTCCAGCACAACAAATGGAGCTTCAGCTTCATTAGGTACCATGCCAATTTAATCCAAGACATCCAGTACAGAAGGAGCTTAAATTAGTTTATCTGATGTTAACTTATAACAAGCAATATGTTAACACAAGGATGGAAAGAAGTGACCTGCAGCCTGTTTGCAAGGAGCAGCACACAGGGGTGGCTGAGCCGGACCACAACCTGGGGAAGGGGTGAAGGCAGCAGGCACCCACAGCAGGAGCACCCCAGCCCTGCAAACACTGATTTAAGAAATCAGGGTGTATATCATACCCGTCTGCTCACCGCATGCTCCTGCCACAGCACCCACCACCATCAACACCTTGCAGCTAGAGATGGGGGCACCCAGCCACCCCTTATGTGGGAGAGGCGCTGGGTGGGGTAATGAGCTGCAGGTGCTTCATTAAGGCTGCGATCGCCAGAAGAAAGGCAGGGCTGGGCTGTGGAGGCTGCTGCACGAGCAGCCTGTGCACGGGCTTTGTCCCTTACCCTTTGGGGTGGCTCACGGGAACTGTCTGTTATTGCTTTGGTTGAGCTTTTATCATGTGATTTAGGGCTGAGCTGAGACATCTCAGGTCCTCGTCTGAGCTCTCAAGCCCCAGCGATGCTGATGGTGCTGGGGGCGAGCAGGGAGGAGGCGCTCCCCGGCACGGGGGGGTTTTCTGAGGCCACCTCCGCGCGCGCCGGCTGGACCCGCTGCCTGTTACTGCAGCCTCCTCGGGGAGCCAGGTTCCTAATTGCAGCCCACTTAATTTTAGAGGCACTTGAGCACTCTGCCAGGATCAGCTGGTCCTCTCCAAGTCCATAAAATAACTTTAATGGAGGACGAGGGAGGGATGCCGGCACTGCCTGCCCCGCACTCGCCTTCGCCGGGGTGGAGTGATGCTCCGAGTGCCCTCATGGCATTCACTCACCGTCGCCATGGGCTTTGGCAGCAGGAGCAGAGCCCAGCCAGCATCAGACCGTCCACCACCACGCACCGAGCAAAAAGAGAAGCGTGTGGGCTGCAGCGGGGACCGTATCCGCACCGCGGCTCGTGCATCCCTGGGCCATGCAATGCTCCCGGGCTGCCCAGTCGGCAGCGGCACCCTGCGGGTGCTGCAAACGGGGTAACTCGGCCAGGCTTCCTTAACGCACGCTTCCGACTGGGGGAATTCCTCCTGGCTGTGTCAGAGCAGGAAAGGTGGTTTATATCCTGTGCCTGGCCCGGAATCGGCCCTGGCTGACCTGGAGGCGATGGGCAGAGGGAGGGGGATTTAGGGTGAAACTGCTGACAGGCTGGGAAGACCCAGCTGTGGGGTCGGCTCGGAAGGATGGGACCTGGCAGGGCCGGCACTTGCTGCCCGGTTAGCTGCTGTGGAATCGCGGAGGGCTGTGATGACCTTTGCTCGCAGGCAGGATCCTGCCCCTTGCTCTGGAGGAGGATTTGCTCGCTGGCTGTGGGTGCAGCGGGTGAGCAAAACCTGAGCAGTCCCACGCTGCAGCCTCCTGGGTCCGCAGCACGTGCACAGCGCAGGGATGGGGACCAGGGCGCGAGGCGGCTCCCCCCCAGGGCAGCTCACTGAGGGGCACAGGGTGGCCCCAATCCTGCACCCCTTGTGCCAGCGGTTGAAAAGCTCAGGGGCTGTGGGGATACCCGCACTGGCTGGGGGGCACAGCCGGGGCTCACCCCAGCTGCCGTGGGCTCCAGAGCTGCAGAGCGGTGCCTGCCCTGGGACCCTTCCCCACCCCGGGCTGGGCATGGAAGGGATGCTCAGCCCCCGGAGCGGTGGTGCTGTGGAGGAGAAAGTGGCGGGGAGGGCAGGCAGGGGCAGCCAGGATGCTCCAGCCACGCAGGGGACATTTCAGAGCTGTATGTTAATTGTTGATGGGCTCCTGGGAGCTGTTTGAGCCAAGCCTCCATCCCCGCTCCGGAGGGGGATGCTCCGCGCCGCGCTGGCCCATGGGGACGTGGTGACAGTACCGGTACCCAGATCCCCATGACGCACAGGCAGCCCCCCCAGCCCACAGCCAGATTTATGTACCGGGGGCTAATGCTAATGGGAGATCTTGTCACGCTGATGCCAGACAAATTTACTTTGCCCTCTCGAGCCCCGGCAGCTGTGGCTCTCCCCAACAGGCCAGGTCCCTGCCAGAGCTGCTGGTGGTTCCCCACATCAGGTGCAGCCCAGAACTCCTCCGGCTGCACCGTGCTCTTAAATTGGGGGCTGCCAGTGCCATGCCCAGCCAGGGACCGTGCGCCGAGGGCTCCCGGGGTGCTGCGGGCGGGTGGACAGGGTGCAGGCTGTGAGAATGCACATGGGAACAGTGGGTGCCTTTGAGCCTACAGCCCCACGGAGCGATGCTAGAGAAGACCTTGGTCTCCCCTTGGCGGTGCTGCTAGAACGGTGGTGGGGTGAGGAGCCTGGCCGAGGGAGGAGCGATATCATCTCAGTTTTCTTCTGCCTTGTTTTTTTCTGCATCCTCTCAAAGTTCTTTGTTGATTGCAAATTGTTATCATGAAAGCGCATCCAACGCTGCAATAGCAGATAATGCTCCACGCACTCGCAGGCATGGCTGCTGTAACTCATTGCAGGCTGGGCTGCCTGATAAAGTCCCGTGGCAGCTGCAGATGAAAATAAAAATGCTAACGCGGGGGGATTTATCATGTTAAGCTATCTCAGCCCATTGCTTCCTGCTCGTCAGAGCTCTCGCTGGAGGCACCGGGACGGTTGGGGGACTTTGAAACCCAGGCTTGGCGGGGGGATTTGTGCTGGTGGACCTTGCCCGGCCAGGTGCTCGCACCTCCGGAGCCGGGGAGATGCCCCAGTGGAGGGCTGAGCCGGGGCGCATGGGGTGCGGGAGACCCAGTATAACCCCACGTCACCCCTTACCAAGTGTTATTAATGAGGGTGCCGAGAGGTAACAGTGTGGCTGGCAGCGAGGGCTTTTAGCGGGTTTATTTGCGAAAGTGCCGTATCTGACGCATCGCGGTGGAAATGGCAATTGCACGGCGGCTGGGATGCAGGGGGGATGCGCCCGCCGAAACGGCCGGACTCAGCCCTGGAGGGGGGGTGCTGCTGTCTTGACCAGCCCCAGCGTCGTCCCCAGCCCTGACATGGGGCTCTCCCTGCGGTGGCCGTCCCCACGCTGTCCCCACAGCAGCCTCACAGCTCGGGGGCCATGTGATGGAGCTCGGGGCTGTTTGCTTTGGCCCCGTTGGGACCGGGCACATCCATGCGGCCTGACCCAGCATTCCCAGCTCTGCAGGGCCGGGGCCATGCTGCTCCTGCTGCTGGGAGCTCGAGGAAAATGCTTCTGCAAGGGGTTTGTGTTGTTTTCTCTTTTGGTTTCTTTTTTTTTGGAAGTTGAAGGGCAACAAAAAGCACAAGGATTAATTCCAGGTCTGCAAGATCGACCGTGCTCGTGGTGACTGCATCGGTCCCAAGGGTCTGGCCTGGCCCCGATAAGGAGCTGCAAATCAGAGCTGCGAAATGCTGCCATCCTGCCCCGGAGCTCGACCTGCCGGAGCCACAGAGGGGGATCAGGGATTTAGAGGGTCTGTGTGATGTCTAACAGGTTTAGAAAATATTGCTCGGGATTATCTACTAGCAGTGGTGACCAGAGACGTCTGAGCCGAGACACACATTGGCACCAGCTGATGTCTGCTGAGGGGTGTGCGTGCACATGGGAAGCCTGTTCTGCGTGTGCGTGCATGCGTGTGCATGTGTGTACACACACGTGCATGCACGTGCAGCAGTGACAGCTCTGGGACGGGGCTGTAGGTGCGAATGGGGCTGCTGACCCAGTGGCACTGCGGGGTCTGAGCCGTGCATGGCCCCCGGCAGCTGCCAGCCCCGTGCTGGGTTTCGGGTGCCAGGAGGGAACCCGGAGATCCGGCGGTAAAGCATCGTCCCTACAACAGGCACGAGGAACAGCCTTCGTTGCGCTGCAGCCCTTTGACAGCAGCTCCTGACCGCCAGCATTAATGATATCCACCCAATTAGCCGCTGCGAGCTCTGCCTAGCCCGAAGGATTAGCAAACGAAATCATCAACCCAAGGCGTAAGTGGTTAACACTGATAATTAGTCATCGTGTGAATCCTAACCCAAACACTAACCCGGGCGCAGGCAGCCGGCCGTGGCAGCGCTGCGGGCAGGGGGGTGCTCTTCCCCCCCGGCCGGGGTCCCCCTCGGCTCCTGGAGACGGGAGCTGTTTACGGAGAATTTGCCGGGCTCGGGGATACGTTATTTTTACACGTTGCCATAGTTACCGATACCATTACAAAATTAAGCCTGAACCTTGCGGAAGAAATGGATCTGTCAGAAGCAATTATTTTAGCGAGCGTGTTGCTGATCCCGCCGCGCTGCCCACCCCGCAGCCGAGCCCAGCCGGGGCGATGGAGCTCCCCGCCGAAGGCTCTGCAGGGGCCGCATCCTGCTAACGGGCGCGTCGCCGGGCCGAGGCGCCGGGCAGGCTGCCGGAGCACCAGGCTCGCCTGGCTGCACCATGCCGGGAGCCGCTGGCGCCGGCACAGCCCCTCCATGCTGGCAGCACCGTTGGGCATGTCCAGGGCGAACAAAAGCCCAGTGAGAGCGCGCTTTCAGCCCACTCCATGGCTCCCTCCCGCAGCGCCTGCTTTCCCCCTTCTCCTGCTTCTCTAAATATTTTTTCTTTTCCCTGCACTTCTCAGAGGGACGCTTGTGCCAGGCTCAGGGCACTGCCAGCGCCGGGGCCACTGCCAAGTGCAGCCAAGCTTTAAGGCTGCTCCATGCCAGGAGGAGCAGGGAGCGCCGGGGACCCCCGCAGCATCCTGCCCTCGCTGGCTGATGGGGATGCCCTGTGCTCAGGAAGGGGAGCTCCCCAGAGGGTTTCCCCATCCCGAGCAGCAGCCCCCGGCTCTTTTCCCCAGACATAACCCACCGGAGCATCCCCAGGAGCATGTGCAGCTCACTCCAGGCACGATGCACGTGTGGATGTCAGGGGGACCAGGACGACTCCAATGTGCTATCAACAGTTGATCCAACATGAAGAGCCCCGGGCATCCCCAGTGCAGGCAGGACACCCCTCCTGCCCGCCCTGGGACCCTCTCTCAGGCGCCGGCAGGACCAAGCACCGCAGCTAGATCTACCCTCCCCGTGCCAGCTCTGGAGGGCGATTGTCCCTGAGCAATGTCCCGTCAAACACCGAAAGCACAAAGTGAGTCTTTCTTAAGCACTGGATGTTCCTGTTCGTCCCATGGTCCTGGAAATCCCTCTTAAATCATTGCCAGAGTCTTGGCCTCCACGACATCCTGTGGCGAAGGACTGCACGGGCCAACGGAGTGTTGGGCACAAAGGATTTCCTTTGAAATGTGTTTGACATTTTCATTTTCATTGCCTGCCTCCTCTGCCTGCGATAGAAGAGATGGGGAATGGCCGGAGGGCAGCCCCTGATCTGCCCCCATGCCCCCTCAGCTCCAGGGATTTAATGAAAATGAGACCAGGTCGGGCAAAGAGGTTCCCAGTAGCAACAGCTGCAATAGCACAACCTCCTATTAGACACCAGAGAATCCACACAGACAAGCAGCATCCTTCAGGCACCTCCACCTCTCCTTGGCTTAAAGCCCTGGACCGCAGCCTGGGGGTCCCAGTTCACCTCCCCGTGGCTGTAGGGCAGTGCCCGGGAGCCTACCTCCTCCCCGCACACCCCGGGGGGTCCCGCAGGACGCCCCGGTGCCATGGGGCGGCTGTCCCGTAACGTGGCTTTCACTGGGACTGTGCTTGCGGGGCTGGAGAAACTGCTGCTGTGCTGGCAAGAGCCCTCGCTACATCAGGAACCCGGGGGGAGGATGAGGCTGGCAGTGAGGCTGCGGCACTGAAACAGTTCCTATGACAACCCCAAATCCCAGCCCTGTTTATCCCCTTTAATAAAAATCCACAATAACCATGAAACCAGGGAATAAGATTCAATAAGTAAAATGTGAAATAAATCAGGAACAGCGTAAAGCATGTCACCGTTTTACTTCGGCTTCGTTCCTTGCTTTCCAAGGAAAAGCCTGAGAAACGGTGAGCTGCAAAGGGGTGAGCTGGCGGGTTTGGAATTGGTGGGAGCAGGGTCCGGCTGGGCAGCATCCCAGGGCTTCTCCCTCCAGTTCTTTCTCCTGGCAGGAGCGCAGCCCAGGGCAGTCAGCGGGCACAGGCGAGACTCACGTGGCGTTTCTTGGGGACAATCAAAGTGTCCCTGAGACCCTCTCGCCCTTTCCAACCCCCTCAGAGCACCCCAGCTGTTCCTCAAGCTCCTCATGCTGCTCCCCGTCGGTGTCCTGGCACAACATCCCCACGGCATTGCCTGGCCCCATGGCATCCCAGGGTTCCCATGGCATCCCAGGGTTCCCATGGCATCACACAGTCCCCATGGCATCACAGGGTCCTCATGGAATCACGGGGTCCCCATGGCATGACCTGGTTCCCATGGCATCACGGGGTCCCCATGGCATCACTTGGTTCCCATGGCATCACAGGGTTCCCATGGCATCACACAGTCCCCATGGCATCACGGGGTCCCCAGGGCATCACGGGGTCCCCATGGCATCGCCTGATCCCCATGGCATCACAGGGTCTGCATGGCATCACCTGGTCCCCATGGCATTGCCTGGTCCCCATGGCACACGGGGTCCCCATAGTGTCGTGGGGTCCCCATGACATCACCGGTGCCTGTGGGGGCCCTGTGGGGTCCCTGTGGCATCGGATGCTCTTGGACCCATGGCTGTTTGGCTGATGCTGATGAGCAAAGGGACCAGCCTGTCTCTCCCTGGGGATGGGCTCGTGGCCACCACGGTCTCGCAGTGGGAAGGACAGGGATGGGGACAGGGATGGGGACAGAGCAGGAGTGCAAGGGCATCTTGGACGGAGACAGCCACAAACCAGGGTCTTGGCAGCCGCTGGAGGGGACAAGCTGGAGCAATGCTGGCTCCCAGGAGACGCGATGGCCCCTGGGCACCCATCCCTCGGAGAGGCCCCACTGCCAGTGGGGGGGTCTCTGCTTCTCGCCGCGGAGCTGGAGCATCCCGGGGCAGGGCACGAGGCGTTTATCCCTGTCTCTCCCCTTTTCTCCTTGCTCAGCCCTGGCTCCAGCACAAGCTCAGCTTTGTCCCGCTCCCCTGCGAGCGCTGCCAGCCCTCTCCTGTCCCCTGGGACACCAGGGAGACGCCCACATCCCCCTGCTTCAGCCAGCCCCCTGCGCTAGCTGGGACCATGCTCTTCCTCAGCATTAATTAAATCATTGCTCCCCCTCCCCTCGCTGCCGAGGCCAGCCTCCGTCAGTCACGCTCTCCGGACTACTCGCTCTCAGTTATTCCATGTTTTCCATCGAGGCTCATGCTCCCTGCTGGCTCTTGGCACAGCCCATGCCTCCCACGTTGGCTCCCCAGCATGGCACGGAACACTCCACCGCCCTGGCAGGCCCTGCCAGCCCTCTTGCCTTGGCAGCTCCAGGAGCCATTTCCCACCTCCCGGGGCCGGGAGTGGAGCAGATGCTGGGGCAGCGCCCGAGCATCCCCTGGCTCTTCCCTGGCTCCTGCTTTCTGCCTCTCCCCAGGGCGGGGGTCCGCGCAGACTCCCACCGCAGCGCAGCCCAGCTCAGCCCCTCCCCAGCCCTTTTGCTTCGCTTTGCCATCCCACGAGGTCCCGGCACCGGGCTCACACACCACGTGGAGGAAAAGCCCAGCTAAACCCCCCACACCACCCACGCGCCAGGAGCTTCTCGCCATGGCGGGGGCCGCTGCCAAGCCTGTTTGCCAGAACACACCGCCGCGGCCTCATCCGCCCCGCTGCACCCTTGTCCCGGCACGGCACCACCCCGGGGTGTCCGTGTGCGGGGTCCAGCGCTGGGACGCAGCCCAAACCCCGGCTGGAGCTGGCATGTCCCCTCCGTGGCTGGGACACCGAGCCTCTCCCCACTGCCCGTCCAGCCACCGCCTCTGCTCCGCACGGCAGCAACGCCACCTTTGCTCGGCCCCGGCTGCGGGCAGGAGGAGCCCGGCGGGTGCCGGCCCCGGCATCGCCCAGCGCCCACCCCAGCCATGGCAGCTCTCGACCCAGCAGAAGCACCCGCATTTCTCGCTCGAGCACCCAGTGGGTGACTCAGTGGGACGTGACACCCGGCAGCACCAGGAAACCACCACGGATGAGCCGTAAATACCCGACCCCAGCGTCGCCCCGTGCTGCCCCCCAAGCGAGGCGTTGCCCCCCAGGCGAGGTGCTGCCCCCCAAGCGGGGTGCTCCCCGCACGCTCCTACCTTGTGTCCACGCTTGGGCGCTTGTTTGTGCTTTCACTGCCGGCACACCCTGGGCTGGTGGCTTAAAGGATTTTCCTATAATAACCACCAAATCCCTCCCCTGGGCAGTAAGCTGCAGACCTGGGCCCTTTCCTAGGTACAGAGCACTCCACGGTGCTCTGCTCGCTCACTGCTTTGCATATGCTTGTATCAAACTGGATTTCCCCCCACCCCGAGCCAGCCCAGTGCTTAAAAAGCCCTAAATCCCCTTCAATTTCATTTCCCCCTGTCTGCGAGGTCTATCCCCGGTTTCGGTCTCACCCACATATTTTACATACTCCTGCTCTCAATCCTGACGTGAGCTTTCCGCGAGTTTCCGCGTCCTCCCCGCGCAGAGGCTGGGCAACCCGTGTCCCGCTCCGAACGGCTGCTGCCTCGGCCGGGAAATGAGCCACTGCCTGGAGTGGCCGTGGATCCGCTTGGCACCCGGCGCTGCCGGAGGCTTCACCCCGGCACCTCCACGCCACGGCCCCTCGCTGCCGCTGGGGCTGGTGCAGAGGCTGGGGACGGGTGCTGGGGGTGGCGGTGACGGACCCCCCTGCCCTGGCAAACTCCCCCCGCTGCCACCATGCCCACTGGGTGCTGAGTGCCCCCGAGCTGTCCCTGAGAAAGAAATGACCCAACACTGTCCCCAGGGCGCGTGCCCCGGAGCGGGAATGCTTATTCAGTCGTGCAAGTGAATTTCAGTAGTGGTTCCTCCCTCCCCATAACAGTTCTCCCCCCTGGGGAGGATCTCTGCTGGCAGACCAGGCTGCCCTGGGTACCCACGCGCTGCTATTTCACGGTCTTGTTTCACTTCTCTTTTTTGATTTCACAGTAAAAAGTAGATAAAGTTGGAAACCAGCAACTGCAGCAGCTTTCAAGGTTCCAGGCAGCAGCAGCGGCACAAACACCGGGTTTCTCTGCCTGAAAAGCACGTTTCGCTCTTAGCCCGTGCCCACAAAGGGGGTGTTTGCGTGTGGCGGCACACGGTGCGGTGGGAGCGCCTGCCGCCATGGGTGGGTGCATGTGTGCACATCATGCCGGGGTGCACACGGGTGCTGCAGTGGTGCCTGGTGTGGAGCGCGCACTCCGCAGCTTCCTGCCACCACCACGCTCCGTCCTCGGCCGCTGGCCTGATCCCCTTGGAGGCGCTGAGCATGTGTGCATGGAGCAGGGGATGAGCATGGAGCAGACGTGCATGGAGCAGGGGATGTGCGTGGAGCAGATGTGCATGGAGCAGGGGATGAGCGTGGAGCAGACATGCATGGAGCAGACATGCATGGAGCAGGGAATGTGCCTGGAGCAGACGAGCATAGAGCAGGGAATGTACTTGGAGCAGGGGATGTGCCTGGAGCAGACGTGCATGGAGCAGGCGATGAGCACAGAGCAGATGTGCATGGAGCAGGGGATGAGCACGGAGCAGATGTGCATGGAGCAGAGGATGAGCACGGAGCAGACGTGCATGGAGCAGGGGATGTACTTGGAGCAGGAGACTTGCACAGCATAGGGGATGTGCATGAAGCAGATGTGCATGGACTGGCTGGGGCTGCAGCAGGAGATGTGCATGGGTCGCGGAGAAGGGGTGGAAGGGCAGGCCGGCCGGTGCCAGCTGCCCTGATTTTAACACAGCCTCATGAACCCTGTTCCCGAATACCGGCCCCTTGGGGAGCGCAGGGGAAGCCGGGCGAGGGCTGGGCCTCAGCCTGCGAGCTGCAGCAAAGCGGCACCGAGGGCCGTTCCCGAGAGCTGCGTGGCGCCTGGTCAGCAGATGCAGGTTCGGTGGGAGCCGGCCACTGCCCTGCCCAGGGGAGCTGCCCGGGGGCAGAGGCTGCAGCTGCCCGTGGGGCTCAGCACCAGCCCAGCAGCAGCGCGGGGGGAGCCGGCACGGGGCTGCCATGCGTCTGCCAGGATCCCGCGGGACCGGCAGGCTCTTGCTCTGAACACAGCGGGACCGGACAGCACGGCTGTTTGCAGGCTTTAAAGAGGATGGGCTCGGTGCGGTGACAAGGTAACACAAATTACGGACCTGCTGAGCCGGGAAAGTGCCAGTGGTGGCCCGTGCTGGTGGAGACAGGCGTGCATGAAGTCCTCCCGGTATAATCGGCACCGAACAGCTTGCACAAGGCAGAGGTGCTCAGCCTCATGGCCTGATCCTGTGTTCGAGACGGCTGCTGGGTCCTGGAAGAGCTGCTGCCAAGCCCTGGCACAGCAGGTCCGGCCCTGAGCCTCACCCAGCACCGCTGCTGAGACAGCAATGAATTAGGGAAGCTTTGCCAGCTCCAAGCACATTGGACCGGGGTGTGCCATGCAAACAGATCCACTTCTCCTTTATTGCGCCCTGCAGAAATGTCCCTGCTTCCTCCCCCAAAACAGGCTCTTTGGCCTTGCAGGCTGCAGTGCCCCACCTCACTTGGCAGCGACCCTGATGCTGGCATACTCGGAGCAGGCGGTGCCGGGGCTCCTGCTGTGCTGCGGGGCCGCGGGCAGGGGCTGGAGATCGGCGTAGTGGATGCTGTTGTCCTCCTTGCTGCTTTGCTGCAGAAATGCACACAAATGGTGAATGCTGTCACAAGAAAAATCTTGGAAAAATAACCCTAACAGCATGTTCAAGCTGGGACAGCAGTGCCACGGCTGCACAGATGGCCCCGCGCCGTGGTGCGGAGCGTGCCGGGACCACGTGCAGGTGGCTGCTGCTCACCCAATGCCCACCCCAGCCCCGGAGCCTTGCAGAGTCCCTGTAAGTCGGGGCATTGGTGAGGGATGGTCTTCCCCATATTCACTGCTCACTCTTACCTGGCTGGGCAGATGTGAGGTCTCCGCATCCAGGATTTCGCTGCTGGGGGGGGAAGGACGGCCATTAGAGCTGAAGGAAGCCGGGTCCCCTCCCCACCGCGCTCAGCACAGCCCTCCTCAATTCCCCTCCTGAATTTTCGCTGGGCTCTGTGGCACGTGGCCGCACATGATGCCTACGCTGAAGGCAGAGGAGAGGGACAAGGTGCTGCCTGCGCGCCTGGGCCAGGCTCAGACACCGCGGTGAGGGGCTGCAGGGAACTCCCCGGCGCTGGGCACTGCCCACTGCACCTTCCCATGAAATGCAGAGAGAAGCAATGATGCGCCTGTGAGTAAAGGACCTTTTTCTGGGGAAAATTACTGCTCCAGAGGGAAAAGAAACCAGGATAAGGCAGGTGGATAAGGCAGTTCGCTCGTCTTGGGGTGCAGAAGGAAGAGGTGGTGGGTACAAACCTGGGGGTGCTGGGGGTCCCTGCACAGCACCGTAGAGGGATGAGTGAGAAGCTGCCCACGGCCGCCGGCCTGGCCAGGCACTGGCTCTCCGCTTCGGCTCTGCGCTTCCTCCTGTACATGAAAAGGGCAACCAAGAGGCCGAGGAGGAGGAGGAGGAAGCAGAGCACTACAGCTGCAGCCACCATGCCGGGAACCAGGGCTGTCTCTGTGGAGATACAAGGCAGAGCAGGGAGAGGGTGGTGGGTGTGGGGCAGCGCTGGATCCCGCTGTGGGCAGGGCAGGGGCCGTGGGACAGGGTCCCCAGGAGCAGCGTCCCGCTGGGCTGCACTCACCGTGCAGGGACACCTCCGTGCCCTTTCCCCGCTGAAACACCTCATCGACACCGCCCAGCGATTTGCGGAACTTCACGCAGTAGTAGGTGCCGGCATCCTCGGGGCGAACATCCCTGATGCGGATGGTGAAGTCTGTGTCGGACCCCTCCACTGCCCTCGTCACGCGGGAGAAGGAGCCCGTCTGGTTGTAAACAGTCTCGTTCCCACTGCCCCAGCCCTTCAGCCACTTCACGGCACCAGCGGGACTGCCTTGGGATGTGGTGCAGTTCAGGGTGAGCGTCTCCCCCGCCATCACCGACACCTTGTCCTGGGGCTGCCGCAGCTCGAAGCCCTGATCCGTCTGGGGGGCACCCGCACCTGGGCACAGCGACAGGAGGGCAGGGGCTGAGCGTCGGAGCGAGGTGAGGGCTTGCTCCACTCACCCTGAGCGGCACAGCCAGAGCAGCCCCAGCTTGCTCCGAGTTTGCAGCAGCTCAGCTGAGAAATATCCCTGGATATGGCAGAGACAAACCACAGGCACTGGGAGCGGTGGCAGCCAGGTTCAAAACAAACAAGAAGCAAATTAGCATCCCCTGTCCTGTTGTTAACAGGAGGTGCTGCGGGTGCTTGGGAGTTCAGAGAGGTACGGAGGGAGCCAAGGGGAATTCCTGGCAGGAAAAACTCCCGAGTGCTGTTAAACATTAACACCCCAGCTCTGCACAACACGAGCCAGGACTACCGGGGCTCTGCGAGGATTTGGGGTTCACAGGCCGGGGCTGTGCACTGCCGGCCAGGAGCCGGCTCTGAGCAGGGATGTGAAGCCTCGGAGCCGAGTGCAGCCCCCAAACCCCTCCTGCCCCCAAACCCCTCCTGCCCAAAGCCCACCGCTACCTTCGGCACCGGCTCGGCAGGCCTCGGGGCTGCGCACCCGGGGCTGGGGGCTGCGCACCCCGGGACTCGGTGCTGCACACCCGGGGCTCGGCGCTGCATATCCCGGGGCTCGGCGCTGCACACCCGGGGCTCGGCGCTGCACGTCCCGCCCGCCTTGCCCCCGGCATCCCCGCGCAGCCCAAAAAGGTGGTCGGAGGAGGAAAGCCCCCCCGCCCGGTGCTTCTCTTTGCCGGCCTGCTCCCGTTAGCCATCTGCGGCGGCGGCCGGGCCTCTCCCCGCCGTCCCCCCGGGCGGCAGCGGCAGCCGGCGGGGCAGGGCGGGGGGGGAGCCGGCGGGGGGTCCCGCTCCGGACTCACCCGAGAGCGGCAGCGGGAGGAGGCTGAGCTGCCCGAGCAGGAGCTGGGCCGCCGCAGCGGCACGCCAAGCCATCGGCACTGCCCGGCCCGGGGCTCCGGCTGCGGGAGGAGGGAAGGCAGCAGCCGCGCAGGAAATGGAGCCGGGCGGGCCGGGCTGTTAACGCTTCTGCTGCCAGCCCCGGGGCGGGCGGGGGGCAGCTCCGCCGGGCCTCACCCCGCAGGGCACAGCGTCGAGGGCCAAGCGGCTCCGGGGCCGGGCCGGGGGGCTGCGCCGCGACGGGGCGGGAGGGCGGCTCTGCCCCGCCGCCCCGGGGGGTCGGCCGGAGCGCTGGCGGCCGGCGGGCTCGGGCGAAGCCGCGGGCGAGCTCTGCGCCACGGGGCCGTGGCCCGGTGCCGGCAAGGGCTGGGGGTCCCCCCGCGGGGGGAGCGTGCCGGATCGGGGCCCCCCTCGCTGGCTGCCCGGTGGCTGTGGCCGTGGCACACATCCGCGGGGAGCGCGGGGCTGACATCGCTGGCGAGGATCAGCCTCGTGACGTGAGACGGCGTGAACACCGTGGGAACCGGCTGGGACTTGTGCAAGGGGTTCGTGGAGGAACTTGGCCGGCAGCGAGCCCCTTCCTTCCCCTTCGCCAGGAGAGAGCCCAGCACCCCGCTGAGCCGAGCCTTGCTGAGCCCAGCCGAGCCCAGCCGAGCCCAGCCGTCGGGGAGTGCAACATGGGAATCACCATGGCTCCAGCAACACGGGCACTGCCTCTCACCTGCCTGATGCTGCTCCTGCTCCGGACAGCCCCGGGTGAGTGGGGGCCCCACATGGCCCCAGAACCTTTCCCACAGCACGCTCCCCCACACCGCTGGCAGAGTAAACCTTCCCCGTGCCCGCCGGTATCTGGGGCTCCTCTCTCACCGCCTCCCTTCCAGCCTGCTTTTACCCCCAGCCAAAGAGCTCGTTTTACTCCAGCACGTTCCAGCGGCTCCAGGCCTTCCCCGTCCCGCAGTCCCCAGCAGTGCTGGCTGCCTCGAGGGGTGAGGGACAGGGACATCTCTCTGTCCCCTGCTCTGGGCTCGGGGCCGGGGGTCTGGTGATGCCCCGTGCTGTGCCCCGGCTCTGGAGCCCCTCGTCAGCCCCTGCCCTCCTGTCGCTGTGCCCAGGTGCGGGTGCCCCCCGGCCGGGTTGGAACTTCGAGCTGCGGCAGCCCCAGGACAAGGTGTCGGTGATGGCGGGGGAGACACTCACCCTGAACTGCACTACATCCCAAGGCGGTCCGATTGGTGCCGTGAAGTGGCTGAAGGGCTGGGGCAGTGGGAACGAGACTATTTACAGCCCTACGGGCTCCTTCTCTCGTGTGACGAGGGCAGTGGAGGGGTCTGACACAGACTTCACCATCCGCATCAGGGATGTTCGCCCCGAGGATGCCGGCACCTATTACTGCGTGAAGTTCCGCAAATCACTGCTTGGTTATGAGGTGTTTCAGCGGGGAAGTGGCACAGAGGTGTCCGTCCGTGGTGAGTGGGGCTCCCAGTGGGAACCAGCCCTGCTGGGCACAGCCCCTGGCCCATCCCGGCCCATCCCAGCCCGGTGGGCTCCACTCGGGGTGAGCGGGGACGGGGAAGGGGCTCGGGGGCCGGCCCCAGGAGAGGGTCCCGTGAGCTGTCCCCGGGAGCCCCGTGGGAGACCCCACTCCCTGCAGCCCCGGGGCCGGGCGGGGGTGGCAGAGCCCGGTCTGATGGCCCCACGCTTCTCCCCGCAGCCAAACCCACGACCCCGGTTGTGTCCGGGCCCGGCCGCAGAGTGGGGCCGGGGCAATCGGTGCCTTTCACCTGCACGGCCGGAGGGTTCTTCCCCAAAGACATCAGCGTGAAATGGCTCAAGAACAGTGCCCCGGTCTCGGCTCAGCAGCCCCAGATCACCCTGGAGTGGATGAAATCCTCCTACAACATGTCCAGCACTGTGACGATGACGCTGCAGGAGGACGACGTCCACTCGCGCCTCATCTGCGAGGTGCAGCACCCCACGCTGACAGCCCCACTGAGGGGGATGTACCAGCTCAGCAGCGTCCTGCGAGGTGAGGGCTGGGGGGGGACTGGGGCTCGGGGTGTCCAGCTCCCGTGGGCTGGGGGTCCTGAGGCAGGGACGGGGCACTGCGCGGGCAGCGGAGCTGGGGGACCCTGTGAGCAGGCGCTGCCTCTCTTCCCAGTCCCCCCCAGAGTCCGTGTGGTCCCTGACCCGCCGAGTCCCGTTGAGGTGAACAAGACCGTGAACTTCACCTGCCACGTGGAGGGGTTTTACCCGGGAGAGGTGGCCGTCACCTGGCTGGAGAACGGGACGGAGATGAAGGCAGAGAGCATCTCTGGGCCGGTGAAGATGTGGCAGGGCTTGTTTGCGCTGAGGAGCCTGGTGGAGGTCCAAGCGACGGAGGAGAAGAACCGGTCCATGTTCACCTGCCGGGTGGTGCACGATGCCCAGGACCCCGTCGACAGGTCGACCACCCTGTGGATCACCGCCCCAGCCAGGGAGGGACTGAGTGACTGGTCCCAGACAGGTATCGGTGCATGAGAGCCGCTGGGTCCCCGTGGGGGCTGGGGGCTGCGGGGTGCCTGTCCTTGAGCCCCGGCCACTCACGTCCCCTGTCCCCACCACAGGTCTAAACCTCCTGTCCAGCCCCGGCTTGTGGCTTGGCATCCTGCTGGAGAAGGGGCTCCTCGGCGGCCTCCTCATCTTCCTCTTCAAGCGCGGAAGGGCATGAGGAGGGAAACGCCGCGGCCGCCAGCCCGTGCTGCTCTGTGTCGGCCACCGGTTCCTCGGGTCGCGGTGCCGGGAGCGGGTCCCGGGGCTCGGCCGCCGCCAGCTCTGTCGTGTGTCTCTGGAAATAAAGGGGCCGGGATGCACAGGCTGCCCTGGGCTGCTCCGCGCCGCCGGTCCCGGGCGCTCGGCCCTGCCCGCAGCCCGCACACCCGCCCTCGCCCGGGGCGCGGCCCCCGCTGCAGCCCCCGTCCCGGCGGCACCTCCGACCGCACCGGGCACGCACGGCCCCGCCAGCGGCGGGAGCGGGAGGGGTCCCGCGGAGGGGGGAGCCGGGGGCAGCCCGTGGCCGCGTCCCCGGGAGCAGCCCCGCCGCAAGCCCGCCGCGGGGCTCGGGGGGGCGCGTCCGGGGCTCGGCGCTGCACACCCGGGGCTGGGGGCTGCACATCCCGGGGCTCGGGGCTGCTCATCCCGGGGCTCGAGGCTGCACATCCCGGGGCTGGGGGCTGCACATCCCGGGGCTCGGGGCTGCTCATCCCGGGGCTGGGGGCTGCACACCCGGGGCTGGGGGCTGCACATCGCGGGGCTCAGGGCTGCTCATCCCGGGGCTCGAGGCTGCACATCCCGGGGCTCGGGGCTGCACATCCCGGGGCTGGGGGCTGCACATCCCGGGGCTCGGGGCTGCTCATCCCGGGGCTGGGGGCTGCACACCCGGGGCTGGGGGCTGCACATCGCGGGGCTCAGGGCTGCTCATCCCGGGGCTGGGGGCTACAGACCCGGAGCTCGGCGCTGCACACCCCAGGGCTGGGGGCTGCGCATCCCGGAGCTGGGGGCTGCACCCCCGGAGCTCGGCGCTGCACCCCCGGGGCTGGGGGCTGCACCCCCGGAGCTCGGCGCTGCACACGCCGGGGCTCGGCGCGGCGCATCGCACCGCCGGGCCGCCAGGGGCCGCTGTGCACCGGGCAGGACGGTGCGCGTGGCTCGGGGGTGTTTCCGCCCGGGGGGGTTTGGCGGCGCACGCGGGGAGGGCGGGGCGCGGCTGGCGCGGGCCCCGGCGGGGTTTGGGTGTCGCACCGCGGCAAGATGGCGGACAGGGAGGAGGCGCTGAGGGAGTTCGTGGCCGTGACCGGCGTCGAGGAGGAGCGAGCGCGCTTCTTCCTGGAGTCCGCCGGCTGGGACCTCCAGGTAGCCCCGCCGCCGCCCCGCTCCCCGCTGCCTTCCTCGCCGCCGGCTTGGCCAGCTGCGGGGGGCTCGGCGGCGGGGCGCGGCCGAGGCCAGCGGCGGGCGGGGGCCGCGGCCCGGGAGGCCGTGGCGGTGGCGGGGCAGCGCCGGGCTGGGAGCTCGCTCTCCTGCAGACTCGGGCCTCGCCCGGCGGCCGCTCCCGAGTCCCCGGCCCGTCGCCGGGCTGCGAGGGTCGGGCGCAGCCGGTGCCGCGGGTCCGGGGGCTGGCTGGGACCGAAGCCCGCCCTGGTTTCCTCCTGAATTTGAACGCGGCCAGTTTCTAGCACGGGGCGAGGAACGGGGCGTTCTGGATTCTGCCGGGTTGGCGTAGGTTTTCCTTGACTGCTCGCGCGGCTGTTGGGGCTCTGCTGCCCGTACTGTCAGCAGCAGCCCCAGCACCCCCCGGTAAGGGGGAGATCGGCCACCAGTCTGACCCGCTCCGGTCTCCCACCCCCCAAACGATCTGGCTGTGTTTAATTAAATCCGAGTCCACTCATGGATGTCACAGAAGCAGCCGTTTCAGAACAGTCGTTTTAGAATAAGCCCTGTAGAAGTATTGCAAAATGAGGGCCTCTGGTCGGGGAGGTTGCTCAGGCAGAGCTGTAGTGGCGAGTGTCCTACCATAACAAAGCCAAACATTAGAAGCTGGCAAAGCCTCTCCTTTGCTACGATCTCCAAAGGGGGAAATTAGAAGAAATATCTTTAGTTTTGATGTGCCTTAAGAGGTCCAACGCAACAGAAGCTTCAGCTGTGTTATTTGCGTGTGTTTTTTCCGCTGTTCTGGAATGTTTGCTCTCATCCTGACAAGCTCCTGCGGTGTTCCTTTCCAGATCGCGCTTGCCAGTTTCTACGAGGACGGGGGTGATGAGGACATTCTGACTCTTCCCCAGCCGACCCCCAGCTCTATATCCAGAGGCACCGCAGCCAGGTGAGGAGGGAGCTTCAGCTCAGGCCAATCTGTTTATCAGCAGCTTGTAAACCTGACAGTGAAAACTATTTAGGTAAAAATGCAAGCTCTATCTAAAGCAGTGATGTGTGCTAATTTTCAGGAGACATAGGTCTGCGTTTAGATTTGCTTCAGCTCACACGGCCCTCTAGAAATTGTGAAAACCTCAGCATTTATACATCGCAAGCGCAGATGTTATTGCACAACTAATCCAAAGATCAGTTAGGACAACATGCCTCAATGCTCAGGAAAAACTTGATTTGTCTTTTGAGGTTAGAAGACAGGCGGTTGGTGAGGCTTTCATTTGAGCAGATTGTATCTCCACGGGAAAAATATTTTCTAATTTTGTGTGACACGACACCTAATCTGACGAAGTTGAGCATTTTACAAAAAGAAGTTAATTTCACTGTACCAAATCCCTGCGCAGTAGGGAAATACTATCCCATTTTAAAGAGAAGGAGTTACTGACTATGTCTTGAAGGAAAAGTGCTCTCGGTTCAGGCTTCGGTAAATAAAGTCCATATCACAGCAGAACCCTGTTTCAGTTTGGATCACGGGTAACAGCTTCGGAAACAACAAGAGGGGAAGGATGTCGGGGCCGGGGGCCTGGAAGAGAAACCTGTGCTTGTGCAGGTTTGGAAGTGGCAGCTCTTTGAAAGAGGCAACAAAATCTGGTACGCGAGGAAGGAAGGCGACTGAAGACTCACCGCTTTTGCTGGGGCTGCAGCCGCCGTCTGAGCCTCCTCCAGTGCACCCGCTCCTCTTTTCTGTTGGTGTAGTTGGCAGAGAGGTCCAAGAGCTCAGTTCACCACTCGGTTACACCAGTGCTGACCTGTCATTTCATAGAGCAGTGAATCAGACCCTAAAAGTAGAACAGAGTCAAGCTAACTGCAGTGTTGAGGAGCTTTTGCTTATGTGGTTGAAGTGTGTCATGAGGCTGACGTACTTCTCGTTGACTTTTGCAGTGACCATAGAGTAACATCGTTTAGAGACCTTATTCATGCACAGGAGGATGATGATGAAGAGGAGGAGGGACAGCGGTAAGTTTTCAGTTAAAGACTTAAAAAGCTGTGTGTGTATCCCTGCCCTTTTGTGATGGCTTACCACTTGTGCACAGTTTGTTTTAAAAAACAGATTTAAGTCAATACGAAATTCCTGTAGTGAAAAATCGCAGGTTTGGCACGGAAGGGTTGGTCAGTGTGAAGTCTGTGCACAAGCACGTGCTCGGCATTGCTGCGTAAACACCGGTTTTTGTCGCTGAATTGTGCTGTTGAGAGAAAGCCTGAGGTAGGATGTGGAAGCCCTGGGTTAAGAATAGAAAAAAGCCCAGATCATCATTTCTGTCCGTAAAGAACGGAAATGTGGGAATAATGCAGGGATTGTTTTTCTTTCTGTTTGGAGTTTTTTTTTGGTTGGTTTTTCTTTTTTTTTTTAAGTGCTGCTTAAGGGTAATGTAATGGAGTGTGGAGGTGAAAAGAATGTAGGTCCCCTTTTCCATGGGCGTACTAGTGGGAAAGTCATCTACGATGTCAGCTGTAAGTAGTTAAATACCCTAAAGGTTAACAGGCAAGGTAAATTGAATGGAACTGATGTATCTTAAGGTGGCTCAATCTAGGTAGGCTGCATGGGCTTCTGCAAACAGATGTGAGCTTGCTCTGTATGTGTTACAAGCCAGCTGGAAGCTAATAAACCCAGTCTTCCAGAAGTGCTTAATTGCACTTCACTGTGCATTCATTGCTTCCAGTTCAGATCCATCCTGTGTGTGGTGATCTTTCAGTGTGGCATGAACGCGTGCCTTCCCTCAAAACACCAGTTAGATGTTGCCCATCTTCTTCCATCTGACAGGTCGGAGGCTTGCTGGAAGTCTCGTTGAGCTCAGTAATGTAGCTGGTACTAGCATTTGAAACTGAGCCTTGTCAGGCTGGGCTGTTTCTCTTGCTAGGTCTGAGAGAGCTGTTACCACTTTATTGCTATTGATCAATGGGTAATTTTACAGTAAGTGACATAAAAAGAAAGTCTCTGCAGTACAGGAACTTGTAAGTGGCTACAGTAGGAGATCCGCTGGTAGTAACTAATACTTTTAGATCTGAGCTGTACAAAAATGAACTGAATCCTGATGTAAAACTACCGGGTCCTGTCACATGCGTCTCCTGGAGAAGCAGCGGTCCAGTCTTACCCAGAAGCCGTGTGCTTTCTGTTAGGTTTTATGCCGGCGGCTCAGAGAGAAGTGGACAGCAGATCGTTGGTCCTCCGAGGAAGAAGAGTCCCAATGAGCTGGTGGAGGATCTGTTCAAAGGAGCAAAGGAGCACGGTGCAGTGGCGGTTGATCGGACGACCAAGAGCGGTGGCGAGACCAGCAAGCCTAAAGTGAGGAGTGATGAGTTCTTCCTTCTGTTCCCTGTTTCAGTTGTCATCTGTGTATGGCTCCCATCATGACAGCTGTTTGGTACTGTGGAGTCCTGGAATTATCTTAAAAGGACAGCTAAGTCTGGACTCCTCTCTTAGGGCAGCTCTAGTTCACGTGTCACAGCGGCAAGAAAAGCCACTTTCTTGTGCCCTGTTTATTAACTTGTTCAAGCTGGTGACTGTGCCTGCAGGACAATAGGTGTTGCGGATGCTGTGAAGCCCCCTGTTCATCCGTAACGGTGTTGGGGAAAGGGAAGCAAGCTCTTCTTGGGTTTGTGTCATTCTATAACCTCTTTGCCTGCCCCTCTCTCTTGCAGCCTTTCGCAGGGGGAGGGTATCGCCTCGGGGCCACTCCAGAGGAGGAGTCTGCTTATGTGGCAGGAGAAAGGAGACAGAACTCCGCTCAGGATGTGAGTATCTTCCTGTTCTGTTTTGTAGATGTCACCCAAGGGATATCTCTGCTATGGCTACACAGCTTGCGACCCTAGAGAGTTATAAAGCTTGGTAGAAATTCAAGAGGACAGAAGTATGGTAAATCCTGTGGGATTTCTGATCAGAGAGTAGTAGATGCTTGGGTCTTGGGTAAGCAGTTTTCTGATGAACTTTTAGTTAAGAATCTGGGTGTTCCTTAGAAGTGGGGATTGTGAAAAATAGTGTGCAAAGGGCACTGGGCAATTAACTCTTCTTTATCCGTTGAAGAGATGTGGAGCGAACAGCATCAATGCAAGATTCTCTTGTGCTTGATTTGTAAGCAAATACCCACCTAGGCCATGGTGGGAGCTTGGTTTAGGCTCCTCGCCTAGCGCACTCCTGGCTCTTCAGCCATATTTATCAAAAAGGGGTCTGTGGTGCCACCTTCTAGGAATTGATACATGACCGTTACACAGCCAGTGCTCTGGGATTTCCCTTGGCCCAGAGGAACCTGGCTGGAATCTTTCCTGCACCTTGAGATTCCTCTGCCAGCCAGGAACTTTTCACTTTGCGTCCGGTTATTGTTCGTACTTAGATGCTTCAGTGAGGCTGATTGTTGTTTGGGGGCTGCTGCAGGTGCATGTGGTACTGAAGCTCTGGAAGAGTGGATTCAGTCTGGACAGCGGAGAACTGAGGAGCTACCAGGATCCGTCCAATGCCCAATTTCTTGATGATATCCGCAGAGGGTATGTAGCAAGAGGGGAGAGAAAGAATAGCTGTTTTCTGAAACAGAACTATTTGTGGAATCCAGGATGCTGAATCAATGGCACATTTCACCTGAGCTTTCTTATAAGAGCTAGATTCTTAATATGGAAACTGTGGGACGGCAGACTTGAACATTTACTTCAGATAAATGGGAACTGGCCTTGGTTTGTGTGGGGCCTTGGGAGTTCAAAGTGAACAAACAGATTTTCATATTTGGGCTGAGAATTGCTAATGCATCATGTCACTCCAGGTGAGGGCAAGGGAAAAGTAACCTTTAATTTGTGTCTGTTAGTGGGGAGGTGTGCATCTGCCCTGTTAATTAAGCAACAGCTCACTGCGATTCCTGAAATTCCAGAGGTCTGTGGCTGGCACTTTTTCTCTGCACTTTCCTGACTTGCTTCTTCAGGCAGCTGCCTTAGGACACTCTCTTTGCAGGGAAGTCCCCGCAGAGCTGCGCAGGTTAGCACGGGGCGGACAAGTGAACCTGGATATGGAGGATCACCGTGATGAGGAGTATGTGAAACCTAAAAGTGTCTTCAAAGCTTTTACTGGAGAAGGACAGAAGCTGGGCAGGTGAGAAGACAGCAGCGCTGGTTTGCCATGTGTCTGATGCGAGAGTCGCTCGAGAGTTTTGCTAGGTTGAGCCTTTTGATTCATCTTTCTGAAGAAAAGGCACTCCGTGCCTATGGTATGTGAGGTGTTCCTCTAGGAGAGGAAATGAGGCTTACTGGTGTGTACTGTGAGATGGCTCAGCCTTTCCGTGGCAGGAGGTGGATCCCTACTTCGGAACACAATGGTATGTCACGTAGAAGCAGTGTTTCCAAGTTACACTGCCCTTGTTCCAGTGGGTGTGTGAAGACCCATGATGTGGTGCTCCAAAGGGAGATGGTGGAGTTGAAGTTCTAGACAAGTTCCTGCTGACTAGCTGACTCCTAAATTCTCGCTTCCAACTTGCGTTGGTGTCTCTTGACTGGGAACCCTGGCAGTTGGGCCCAGCAGGCGATAAGCGCACTGCTTGACTCCTGGCACCCTGCCGTCCCGTCAGCTGTTTGGTTTTTAACAGCTCACCTTGTGTCTCCCTCTTCTCAGCACTGCGCCCCAGGTGATGGGCACCAGCTCGCCAGCCCAGCAGGCGGAGAATGAAGCCAAAGCCAGTTCTGCCATCGCTATTGATGAGTCGGAGCCCATCACCAACATCCAAATCCGGCTTGCTGACGGTGGGCGACTGGTCCAAAAGTTTAACCACAATCACAGGTACAAACGCAACGAGAAACACAGGTCACTAACTGGGAAGGCCTGAATGATACTGCAAACTGTGCCCAGATGGGGTAGATGTTAAAATCCGGGCTAGCCTGCTAAAGGGAGCTCTGGGGATCCTTCTGTGTAGGTGAAGAGGAATACAATTATTGTGGGGTTTTAAGACAGTTGTTAACTGTTGGAAGGATAGGATTTGCTTTTCAAATGGTGATGGATTATAGCGAGTGATTCTGCACCTGGGAGCTTCAGTGTTATCAGCAGAACTTCCCTTAATGTCACCTATAAAAAACTGAATCTCTTCTAAGGGCTTTAGAAACTGTCAGATAATTAGGATCTTGGTTCAGTTGTTCTGAATCTCAGTTCAGACTTCTCTACTGGGCTGTTCCCTGGGCTGAATGGAGCACCAAGGGGTGCGCTTACAGTAGCTCAGTTCCCTTGGACGAACAAAGCTGGCTTATATACCCTGCAGCTTTGTTAGGCTTCTCTCCTGAAGTGCTTCCCACCTACCTGATCTCGGAGAGCGTGGCCATTTATTTATATTCATTCCTCCAGTTTCTATAAGAGAATCAAGAATGATGCAAAAAGTTACAAAAACCCTCTCCGATCCGGTGCAGGAAATCGATCCAGTGTCGCTGTTGTGGCTGCATTTGGGAGTTGAGATCATCTAGGTTATGCTGTTTTTGACGAGCTCAGTCACTTACAGCAGCTAGTCTCAAGCAATTTGTTAATCTCTTAATCTTGAAGGCTTCAGAAGCCTTCAATTTCAAATAGCTGCCTGACATCACAAATGTTCCAGTTGGGCAGCGTGAAAGAACATTTAGCTGCAAGTCTTTAACCTATAAAGCAGCTTGTGTTATTTCGCTGAACGGGAGCCTACGGAGGAGTAGGCTAAATCAGAATTGGCTGGCTGTGGCCTCTACTGTTAGCTGAAAAACAAGTGCAGCGGCTGCAGGGTTGCACGCTCTGGAAGGGGTGAGTTTAGGCTGTTGCCATGTGCTTTTACAGGATGTTCAGTAACAGGATCACCCTCGTGTGTTTGATCCCTTTGGACAGGATCCGTGACATCCGGCTCTTCATAGTAGATGCTCGGCCAGCGATGGCTGCCACCAGTTTCGTCCTCATGACCACCTTCCCAAATAAAGAGCTGACTGATGAGAACCAAACCCTGAAGGAAGCCAACCTGCTCAATGCTGTCATTGTTCAGCGGTTAACATAAAGGAACCCACCTCTCGCCACACGGCTGCCTGCAGCGCGCATGTGTCGTCTCGTCCTGTGCGTGCACCTGCGCCGTGCCACACAGGCTCACATCTACTCGTAGCTCTGGGTTCTTAGGTCTTGGTTGGACTTTTTTCTCTTTAGTTGCATTTCCCATGGGGTTTTTTTTGTGATGATGATCAGTGGACTTTAAAATAAATAAACGAAACGAATCCGTTTTGAAAGGAGCTGCAGCCTATTGTGCCACAAGTTCTCCCACAAGAGTTCAGTTACCTTTGTGGATTGTGTTACTGCACTCTTTAGAGGGGAGGCAGGTAAGGGGGAAGGGAGCTCCCAGGGAGCAGTTTCTATCCATGCCAACTGACTGCTCATCGCAATCTTTTTGCTCTTCCCTCTCCTCCAGGGACTGCTGTAAAGTATTCCCTTTATTTCCGCACATTAAATACAAACTATATGAGAATGGGTGATCTGATTGTCAGGATAACGGTTACACTACTGTAGAAGCGTTGTGGGGGAAGTCTTTGTGAAACAGCTGTTGCTCAGTGTGGGGAAAACTCCAACGTGCGTGTGCGGGTGGCAAGGTTTAACACTCTTCCTGGGCTTTTCCGGAGAGAAAGTCCTGATTTTCCTTCCCTCAGCAGAACCCTTAGGGGCGTTCATTGCAGTACCCACCGGCTCTGCCGGCACTTCCTCCAGCAGTCCAGACTGACAGCAGTTTTAATTTGCTGTATTGCATTTCTCTGAGAAACCCTGCTGCTGACTTTTTCTTTCCAAGAAGGCACAAAGCTGAATCAGCTTGAAGTGACTGAAAGTAAAAGGCAAACAGCCTGTCTTACTGGAAAGCAGGTTTTATTTTAAGAGGTGAATTATTGAGACGATGGAAGCAGCTCAGGTGGAAAAACTCAAGGCTGTAGTACCCTTTGATTTACTTCCTCTCCTCTGCTGAGGACCGAGTAACATAGCTGAACACCTGGAGTTCTCCAGCTTTGGACTGTTTTGCTGTTTGTGGTTTGGGCTCAGATCTCCGTATCTCTCTTTCCTTTGAACAGAATCCTGCAGGTGAATTCATTTCGCCTAGACATGAGGGGCTGGTAGCGCTGGTGTAGCATCACGCATACGAGTTGCTGTCTAGCGTTGTGCCACGGCACTTTGCACTGACCTGCAACAGGCTTGCTATCCTAGCCCTGGGCTTCGGAGCAGAACTCGAGAGCTGTGCAGAACCGTGGGCCTCCAGACGTCGACTAACTGGGAGCTGCGCCGCAACCAGCGGTATCCCTTTGAGAGAGGCTGGATTGCTGCCGTGCCAACAGTTGGAGCGTGCCGTCCGCTTCCTGCCTTAGTCACGCTGGAGCCCTGCGGCTGCTGCGCTGTAAGTCCACTCCCCTCAGCGCTCTGAAGCTTCCAGGTCCTCACCTTGGTGCGAGCAGAGAACAAGCTTTAGGGACGGGGCCAGCAGGTTGGACAGGTTCAGCATGAGAAACTCGCTTGGCTGCCTGTATTAATACAAAACTGCGGGAGTAAATACCAGACCTTAGCAAGGGCATTTTTACAACAGTTTCTCAACTGAGAGCTGAATCAACTTACATTTTTCATTACTAAATGGATATATAATGTGCGTAACAGCAAATTTGTAAATTGTTGTGGAAATCACCATTAAAAGCCCGCAAAATAGGAAAACAGCGTTTGACCCTTTCTAATAATGGCTACCATCTGTTCTCATATTTTGGATGATGTACATGCGGATGTCTACTCTTACTGCTTTGGGTTGCACTGCGAGCAGGCTTCCCAGTGCTGAGTTGTCTTCAGCTAAATGAGATTAAAAACCTCAGCAGCATTTTTAAAGCTCTCTTCTGACAGGTGAACTTGGGGTTTGCCTGCTTGCATCACTTGGTGTTGTATATTACGACCACTTAGTCATGTAGCTGAACCAGTACAGAGAGAATTCAGAAAGGGAATTTCCCTGGGAGTTAAATACAGTCACAAATGCCTTGGGGGAAGTCACTCATTTTTAATCGTTCATCGGAGGAGTTCTTGTATCCTGATCTTCTCCACAGGTGCCATTTTGGACACTTAGGACAACATCTTCCAGAGTGCTGGACAGGGTACACCCCTAGAGCCAGAAAGAAAGTTTATCTAACAGAGAGACTACACATCATTTGTCTCCTGCTTCTTCTGCCTTGGTTAGCCGGTGGCATCAGAGGACTGAGGTGGTGACTAGCCAGCATCCGCGGTCTTTGGCTGGATGAGCTGGCCACGTTGGTTCCCCCAGATGAAATGAGGGTTGGCAGCTAGACAGCAGCTCATCTAGCTGCCGACCCCAAGGATTTTGTCACGCAGGTTCTGCTCACCGATGGGAAGTTTCACACCCAGGTTTCCTCTCAGCTCTCTCCTTGCCAGTGGGACGGAAAGGTGCTAAATTCAGAGGGGCTTCGGGCTCGGAGACACTTTCTGCCAAGGAAAGCGAATTTTCCTGTGAGCCGGAGGGTGGCAGTGCTGCAGAGAAGCCGCTCTCCACCTCGAAGGCTCCTGCTGAGAAACTCTGCCAGCTCCCCACTGTCTGCAGGGACCTGCGCCTCCTGCTCCTCTGCATCTGCGAGCCCCTCTGGGACGCCGTTGCTCACTCCTCCTTCCTCTGATTCTCTTCCTGGGTTTTGGGTATTTTTGTAAGTAATGAGCAGTCCTTATCGCCTGGCGAGCAGGATCAGCTCTGCCCTGCCGCCAGGCTATCTGAAGTGTGCCCAAGTGGCGCACGGAAGCAGTATCAGTAACCAAGATAGGCGTATCTTCTTCCGAAGTTGACAAAAGAGCCTGTAGAACGAACGGAAGCAGCGTACATGCAATCTCCTTTATTAAACTGTCTCCTTCTGGGAGTTGGGGGAACGTTTCACTATAAAATAAGCTATAAAGCAAAAATGACAGCCAGGCTAATTAACAGGGAAGGGATAATATACCAGAACAGGAAAGAGGGGGGTGTGTGGAAAGACGCAGCTTGATTTTTGTAAAGAAAATCACCTTCCTTGTCACTGGTGCGGCTCTTCGCTGTGTGATGTGCCCCTGCAGGAAGGTAAATGCTCATTTCTGACACTCCTATAGTTGTGGTGGTTGTTGGCGAGTTTATTTGACTTTCTCTCTAGTAAAATTTCCTTCCTTCATCATTCCATTACTTTGTTCTAACAGAGTCATCGTCTGAGATTGGGCTTTTCTAAAACTGACATTGGTGCCTGCGAAAAAGTGTCTTTTTCTCCTTTGCCCGGAGAAGTGTTTCACTTTGAAATTTTTCTTTTTTCTCTGATTGTTCCCTCCACAGGGAGTCCTGCCCATCTTCCTGGTCTTTCACACACTGGTGCTAAGGCAGTGCCCCATGTCTCATGTGAAAACTCGCTTCTTCTCAATTTCTGTATGATAAGATACAGCCCAGTTTTACGACAGTGCCGTCCTATCTGGGGCTGATGTCTTTCACTGTATCTGAGTGTTTTTCTTTGAGTGCTGTATTTTAACGGTTTTCCCTTCCTCAGGCGGGTAATTGTAGGACTTCCTTGGGTTTTTTCCTTCGTATGCAGTTCATTGTTTCCTCTTCTTCCTTTTCACATGTCCTCGTTGCTAAGATTTAGTTCCTGTGTTTTCTGATAGCATTTTGCACCATTTCCTGGGAACTTTGCCTCCCCTCTGTAATGCTGCTTTTGCCATGGGATGTTTGCTGGACCGTGTTTCTTGCATGGTCAGTGGTCTGCCTACCTCAGGAGGTTCTGCTGTCCCGGTGCCTTTGGTCAAGTAGTTTTTCCGTGATCCTGGTGTAGCTGTACCTTCAGCTGCTTCTTCAGGTAAAATAACGTTAGCAGCACAAAGCAGCTAGCTGGTTGGCTTGTTTTGGCACAAGACTCAGGCAGCTCAGCTAGCAGATAAATGGAAGCAGCGACAAGAGACAGGGAGCAAGAAATATCGGGGGGCACATCTGCAGCTAGAAGAGGATAACTGTAAATTTTGGCCTAATTTTTTTTTCTTCTTGTTGCCTTTGGTTATAGTCAGTTATATGTAATTTAGTCTTTGCTCCTCATTGCTGGACAACACTAAATCTTTCCAGAAGGAGAAAGTGACCTTCATGCCATGGCTGCTTCTTGGGTGGGTCTTCAGCTCCCTGGTGTCTTTATTTAGAGGTGTGATTAAAAGGATGTCAGTCTGCTCCTGGGATGTTCTTCGGAAGTTCAGTCAGGAGGGTTTTCTTTTGAAAGCAGCACTGCTTTACAGATCCTTTGTTATCAAGAAAAAGGACCTTGAGTTGATGTTTCTTCTGACTCTGTAGTTACAGTAGAAAACTGGCTTGGGGGATTGGTGTCATAGTCACGTAAAACAAGATGCTTATGGCTTTCTTCAAAGTCCCCCACCATGAGGGGAGGACCTGTGATACCTGGGCAGGAGCTGGTGTCTGTTCAGGAGTCTGCTGTTCTAGGTAAGGCTGTGGGAGGAATCGCTAGATCGTGAAAGTAAGGCGGTGCTACCCCCTTACCGCTTCTAAACGGTCTTGTTTCTGTTGGTGAACCACAGTGTTTGTAGATGGAGACCGGTAATTTTAAATGACGGATTTAATTAAGCAACAAAGTTGTTTTTCTTACCAGGTTGTGGGTTTCCATTGGTGCTCACATGGTAAACACCTGGCATCATCCAAGGAAGGGTGTCTGACGGTCACTTGAGGCAGAGCTGGGAAGCCAGAGCCCGCGGTTCTCAGCCATGCCTGCTGCCAGGTGTGCTTCCCTGGCGACCCAGCCGCATCCCCGATGAAAGAAAAGCCTTTAGCTCCTTTTGCGCTTCGAGGCTTAGACCAGACTTCTCCGAGCTGCGTGCCTCTGTACCTGTCCTTCAGGCACAGCAGCGATAAACGTACGCATCAGTGCTCTGCCTGATGTGAAGGGAATTAGCCATTGCACAGACGCTCTCTTGCTGAATCGTGCAGAGCTGGGTCTCCTCACCTGCAGTCCTTGTTAATGAGGTATGATCACCCTGCCAGCTTTTGTGGTGTGTTGTAGGCAGTTTCACTTTACTTTAGGAAGGAAAAAAGCTTAAAGGTAGTTGATGGCATCCGAGAGTTCAGCTGCAAGTCTCCTTCTTGCTCTGGTAAATAATGCACGTGCTGTACTATATGGCATAAACATACACGGCAGGTACGATGGTGCTGAGTGGCTGTGGGAGCAGGTGGAGCGTGTGTCCCTGCAGACTGCTTGGGGACTTTTGATACATTGGCTGCTGCCGAAGTGCTAACTGGGCTCCTACGGCAACATGGAACAAGTATGCAAACGCACGCTGTCTGAACCAAGGTAGCAGCTTATTGCAGCTGCTGGCCAGGTGATCGGGCTGGCTGTCAGCAGGGATCCTGCAGAGTTCGACAGAAATGCGAAGAGAAATCCTTTCTAGTTACCTGTTGGCAAAAGTTTTTCCAAATGAGTCCCATGTTTCCCAATTACACACTTCTACAGAGAGTACTATAATACTAATTATGCAACAGGCCCACAGCTTTGGCGGTTTAACAGCTCCTGTGTCAAGCACCTCTCGATTTACTAATTTATCATTTTCTGACTTACTTACTACATTCCTAAATGCTTATCTTATTTGCTGTTCTGTCTTGTCTGCACTGAGCCTGTCTGTCCCAGCGCTGGGAGTTCCTGAATAGATTCCAGATGTTCTTATTTACTCAGGTACATTTCATGACTCCTCATTAAATTAACTCTTTATTGGCTTACGGACCCTACAGTAGCAACAGCTCTTCTTCTCCTGTCTCATCCATCTTGGTGGCTGTTGAAGTCATGACTCTTGTTCCACCAAGAGAAGGCAGCTGGGCCAAGGGGAACACGAGAGCCGCTGGCCATGCTTAGAGCAGTCAAGGAGGGGTAAACCTTCGGAGGACTTGCTAGTGGAACGTATCCAAATGCTGCCACTTGCTTCTGTGCCAAAAAATTCCCATTTGCTGGCTTTAGACTTCATTTTTTTTTTTTTCAGTGGGGCTCCCTTGCCTGAGCAGCCTGTCTCTAGGTCATAGTACCCTGAGAAAAGCTGTTCAGCCAGCGTGGCGTGGATTGGAGTTGTTTTTATCACGCATTCCTGGGCCCTGGGCTGCCTTGAGAGATAAGATCTCATGCTTCTGCAGTGGAGAAGGGGCTTCTGGGGAGGGACCTTTCCGTTGCAGTGAGTAAATCCCAACATGACCTTGTTTCTTAAACTGCAGAGCTTTGGCTTCTCTGAGCCTTTTGCTGAGTATTTGTGCAACAGAAAAATGGGCGTAGCTGCAGTGTTGCTGAGTGCTTTCCCTATTCTTTCAAAACCTATTTCTAAGCAACTGGTAGCAGAAGATCAGCGTAGCGATGGAAGAGGCATTGTCCTTTTCCTCCAGACCCTTGGTGTGCGCAGTGTATGGCGAGCTGGTGTGGTTAGATTTCAGGCCTTGGCACACGGCGTTATTAGAAAGCTCGTTGCTTGCAGGAAGTAGCCTAGTGTATAGCAGCGATTAACAGTGAGATTGGTGCTTTGCACCGAAATCTGCCTTTCCAGCACAAAGCTGAACCCCGCTCTCACGCAGAGGCGAGCTGAGAGCTCCCCATGCTGCACTAGCAATCGTGACATCCTGTCTAGACCCAACGAGTGATGCTGCCTTCTGTAAGGCACTGAGCAACATGACAAAAGGCTTTGGGAGGATCTGAGCAGAACAGAAATAAAGCTTTCCTGTGTTGAAGATAATTGTGCGCTGAACTAGCCAGGGAGTGAGAGCTACACAGCTACTCTGGGAGGTAACTGTTGGTCATCTGTTGGCTTTCTAGTCTGCGAGCAGAAAAAGCAGCTATTTGCACCTGGAGTGTAAATAAGTGCCAAAGAGCCAGAGGATTAAGTGCTGAGTACAATTTCCAAAGGTACCTTGTGTCTGTCCAAATGTAATTGTGTGTGGCGAGTGGGTACGAAATGGCCTAGAAAAAAAAAATCAGGGTTTTATATTTCCTTTTGAGTTTCCCCTTTCCTCTTGGGTGGGGAGAGATGTATTTTGCTTTCTTATAGAGATGTATGCTTAGATATGCTGGTGGGAGTCGGGGATTTGGCTCCCGCTGCACTGGCTGTGGTCCAGCGTGAGTGATATTTGTTATCTGGGATGTCAGTAAAATAGCAGCGAAGAGAGATGCCGCTGACTCAGTTGTACTGTGGCTTATTAACCAAGTTCTGACTCAGCCTGCAAAATTCAGGTTTTTTAGATTAACCCCCACTGGACAAGGCAAGGCTGAGCTGAAGATGACACTTTTTTCTAACAGCGTTGTGATGAACCTTGCAGAATGGGTGCTTGCGTTCCCCTTGGGTATGGGTGGTGGTACAGAGACACTAACATGGATTTAAACTGAAAGAGGGTAGATTTAGGTTAGGTATAAGGGAGGAATTCTTCACCATGAGGGTGGTGAGGCACTGGAACAGGTTGCCCAGACAAGTTGTGCCCCATCCCTGGAAGTGTTCAAGGCCAGGTTGGATGAGGCTTTGAGCAACCTGGTCTAGGGGAAGGTGTCCCTGCCCATGGCAGGGGGGTTCGAACAAAATGATCTTTAAGGTCCCTTCCAACCCAAACCATTCTATGATTTAACGCTTCCAGTGGCTCTTGGTAACCTGGGAGGAGAGCAGGGAGAGGGTTTTGCCTGTGTTCTTCTGCTCCGGCTGCTGCACGTAAGTTCAGTCTTGGGGGCTGAGTTTGATTTAGCTAGAGAAGCCTGGTTTTGAAGAGCTGCCTGATGAGACTAGACATGCCAAACAGATTAGCGGAGTTGCGGTGCGGTCCCTTTCCTGCCAGCCTTTTGCTGTGTGCCTTCTGTCCTCGGAAGCCGATTTCTCCCTCTGCCTTTGCTTTGCCAAGTGCTCGTAACAGTGACTGGCTGCGTGCTGTGAGCACCGCTGCCTCAGGAACTCGTCTGCTCCCACACAGCCAGCGCTGAGTAACTGGGCTCCTACCGCTCTTAATGTAGGAGTAATTTTTGGTTTGTGAGACTGAGACTGCTGGGCTCTATGGGCAATGAAGGGTCTGTGAAAGGGGACTAAGAAAAGCATGTTTATTGTCACCAGGCTAAAACATACTGTATGGGGTCTGCATTGCCACGGGAGGTCTCTCAGGAGCTCACAGACTGAAAGAGGTTGATAATTGCAGAACTCGCTTAATAAAGGAAAATGTATCCCACACCTCCTACTCTCGGTGACGTTGTCCTGGGCTAGGGCAGTGCCAACACCTTGCACCCATTAAGGAGAGGGCAAAGCAAAGGGGCAGGGGGTTTCCACAGCCCCAAATAAGGAGCCAGAGCTGGGCTCCTGGTCTTCCTGGACTGCCTTGGGAGAGAGGGGCTTTGTCGGGGAGTGATGAGGGGCAAGAACCTGCCTGTTCCTGCTGCCCTCTCCCTGGCTGCTCCAGCCACTTTGGTTGCCCGCTCTGGGTTTCGCACGCTGGTTCTTTGCAGCTGGTGGTTGCTGGTGCTGAGGTAGGAGTCCTGGGGCGGCTGGAGCGTGTTCCTGCAGTGGTCTGGAGCTCAGGCAAAGGACGACTTCTCCGCACCCCTAAGATCTCAGTGTGGCAGCAGCCCTGGGATGGGGAGGAAGTGCTGGACCCAGCTTGATCTTTGAAGAGCACCAGATTTCTCAGCTTGACTGCAGAGAGCCTGGGAGCTACTGCCCTGAGTACATGCTGCACTGTGAGCCCTGCCAGGTTCCCTGCCTCCATGGGCAGGGTCTGGCCACGCTCCTCCCTCAGGGCCGGTCATTTCCCCTCCATCAGCTGCCCCTGGGGCCCTGCAGATGTTGTATCTTCACTTGTCAAATCTCCGTCTAGCTCTGATCTCTGCCTGCGGTTTGCTCTTTGACGTACAAGGCAACTTCTTCCTCACCCTGGGCGAGGAAGCTTCTGCTTCCCCGCCACGTGCTGCTGAAGGACACGGTCGTGTCTGCAGTCATGCTTCCTGATGGTCATGAAGATGCTGAGCTGCACAGGTTGACTCAAGAAGGAACTCTCCCACAAAGAAGAGTGGTCCACAGAGAGGTAAGATCAATGTCCCAGGGTGCTTCTTTCTCACATGCAGAAATGCATTTCACACGTCCACACTAACGCTCGCGAGTGCGCACACCCACGCAGAGCTACCCGGATCGAGCAGCTGCAGGCTGTGGGGGTGTCTGAAAGTGTTTATGACTCAAGCTCGAGAACACATTGTTAAAGCAAGGCTCTGCGTTTTGTTGTTGTTGCTGACTTTCAAGTGAAATGGGCAGAGACGTGCAGAGCGCTGTCCTACCTGCTGATAGCATAAAGGGAACAAAAGCTGCCACAAAACCTTACAGCCGAGAGAAATGCCTTTGTAATTTTAGAAACAGAACTGCTGTGGAGACAAGATGTTGTATGAGTAAGTGCTCCTCAGTGGTGGTGCAAGCCTAATGCTTCAGCCACCCCTGCGGGACAAGGTTGGTCTGCAATTTGAAATACAAGGGACCTGACTCTCGCTGTGTGCTGTAAAAGGCAGAAGTTAAACTGGGACCAGAAACTGAGAGGCACAAGCAGGCTGCTGAAGTTACCTGGCACGGGGAAATCAGGCACTCTGTTCCCCCGGGTGTGCAGGAAGAGGCTGGGCCCTCCAGCCTGGTGGGCACAGCAGCGTCAGTGCTTTTTCCGTGGCGTGGGCTGTGGAGGAGTTATTGCTAATCACTGCCGCGAGGGAAAGACACTTGGTGCCTTCTGGAATGTTGCTTTTTGGGATTGTGCCTGTGTTTTCAGAAGCTGCTACCTAGTACCATTACAATGGAGGTCTGTCATCCCTCGAGGGTGGCTGTCAGCTCAACTGATGTTAGCGGCACAGCAAGCCATCTCCAGCCCAAACAGGCAGGGGAACCGGCAGGTTGCCCCCTCACCCCACAAGAGATGAGGGCAAGTGGGAATTTGAAGTGATCCCTGACTTGATTTCCCTGTTAGCCGGCTGTTGATGTGACCCTGAAGTCTGTCCCTCGGCCCAGCCTCTTGCACAGCTGCCCTGTGCCAAGCGTTCTTCCCTCCTCGCTCTCTGCTCTTCTGCAGAACTCTTGCTGGAGGAGCTCACAGCCTTTTATGGCCATGTCTGGACCAGGCCTGTTGCCTGGGATGGCCGCCTGCCCTGTGTGAGCAGGGGAGCCTTCTGCATCTTTCCAGAAAGGACTGTGTATTTTTTGGGTGCAGGACAGCAACCTGCCTGCCGCGTTCTGAGCTGAGCTGGAGCTGCTCAGTGGCTTGGGAAAGCCAAAACATGGTGTAGACCAGGAACCTGAGATGCTGACAAGCGTACTAGCCCCAAGCGTCATCCAAGTCAGCCTGCGTGAGATGGGAGGTCCACTCTGGTCTCCAGGCGTCTGTACTGCGACCCCACCACTGCTCGCCCTATCCCAACAGAAATGGCCTCTAGCGATGGTCTGCTCGTAGGAGAGCCGAGCTGCTGCCAAGGCCACATGCTGCTTCAGCCAAGTGGAAAGTCAAGCCTGAACGGGCCGTGCGCTTTCTATGTGGTCTCACCTTGTGTTCTGCAGTATACTCCCGGTCTTGTGTGATGCAGAGATGTATCATGCTCGGCAGCAAGTTCACTTCGGGGCTGGGAGGAAGGCAGTGCTGTAGGTTGCCTCTGGACACTTGCCAGATACTTGAGGCTTGGTACGGTATTTACTGAAGCTAACCACATCCAAATAAAATAGCGGCTTTGCCATCAGCCCTTTTCCTGCGTGCTGAAACGTTCCCTGTGCTTTCACTGTTCATCTATAGAAATCCCCTGGGCTCTGGCCTTTGCAGTCTCTCTCCTCGGACTGCCTCCGTTATAGTCACTTTAAGCCTGATGCAATTTGTACTTTTTACTATTAAAGAACTTGAACCACTGGATTATGGCTCAATAGAATAGGAAAGGGCAATGTTAGACCAGCTAAGCAGATAGCTCTGTGTCTGGCATTAGATATGTATCTCATTTACGTGAGCAGCCTGTGATCTCACGCAAACATGCCTCCAAGGAGAATCAAGGTGAAACACCAGGGATGTGGCTCTGGTGACAAGACAAGCCCAAGACAAGCAAATGAGACAGATGCCTGCTGATCAGCTTTTGCCTTGGGGCTTTGGCTGGTGGAAGAGTGGATGTGGGCTGGAGCGAGGAGAGAGGCTGTCAGTGCACCCAGCCCCTCAGGACGGCTGTGCAAGAGACCCTGAAGGCTTATGAAGAACATGAAACTCTGCTGAGCAGGATCTCACGAGCCAAGCTGCTGCCCGAGGGCAGGTTGTGTGCAGGAAGCTCTGCACCCACCAAGATTAGCAGCAGATGGAGAAGCACCCCACAGCAGCCCAACTGCCATGTCCACCTTGCTTGTGGGTATCAGGTGGAGTGATGTCCAGCCAAAGGACAGGTATGCGTGTTGTGGGTGGGTGCGTGGGGAGTTATGACATGACTCAGGGTTTAAATGGGCATCGGAGAACCCAGAGCAGGGGCTAAGGAGTGGCTGGAGGTTAGCTGTCAGCCAGAGGTGGGTATCATTTCTCAGGCGGGCTTGTTCCCTGGTGTCTCAGCTGCAGGAGAAGCCTGGACTGCCGCTCTGCAGAAAGGTTTGCTATGCTGTTGGGGGCATTCCCTACCAGATGACAGGCAACGCCCTTGGGTTTTTCCTCCAAATCTTCCTGTTGGATGTTGTGCAGGTGAGTGGCCATGTGACATGGGGTTATCTGCAAAGCGGCTTAGCATAAGCTCAACAGACTGGGGCAAGGGTAGAGTTTGGTGGGTGGCCAAAGCACTTGGAAATGCTCATTGGAATTAGGCATTCAAACTGGATCAAAATCGCATCATGTAAATATTGTTGGTGGGTGCGCAGGAGACGTTTCTGGGCCATTTCAATGCTCGGAGTGGTCTCCAGGGAATGCAGACGAAACATTGGCTAGAGCGAGCTGCATCGTGCTGACTGCTCACAGCTTTTCACCAGGACTTCTTTCCCTTTCGAGCTGTGGTTTCCATTTCCCCCAGCTGGAGCCATTCCATGCCTCTTTGATCATTTTCCTTGGAAGAGCCTGGGATGCGGTTACTGACCCTGCTGTTGGCTTCCTGGTCAGCAAAAGCCCAAGGAGAAAATATGGCAAGCTGGTCCCATGGTGAGTGTCTGGGCTGGAGCCTCAGAGTGGTCTTTGCTGGGCTCAGATTCCTTCAGTGCTAGCACAAGGAGGTAGCTGGGATGCCTCGCTGGGAGTTTAATGTGACTGTGGCTTACGGAGAATTACAGAACCGTAGCACCTCACGGACACTAAAGATAACATAACTTGCAGTGGGGTCCATATGTCATTGCAATGGAAGAGGAGGAGTGCGCTGCAAACTTGTACTCCTGCTCTTTCCCTGGGGCCTCACATTTTTAAGGCTGTAGGGTTCAGTGCTCTGAGAGTCCTGCGTGGTGGCATGTAGAGTTTGGTAGTCAGCTGTGCCAGCAGCTCTCCACCAGGCTCTAACCACGGGCAGATCTTGCACGCAGAGGGTTACCGCTGTCCCCATGGTTCTGCTGCAGGGCGAGGACTTGAAGTAGTTAAGCAAGAGAATAAGAAATGTTGGACAACTGACATTACTTTTTCTCTCAACGTTTGTGTTTAGCCCCCCCCAGCCTGACTGATGGATGCTCACTTGAGCAAAGCTGCTTCCTCTCGCAGATCTTGATCTTGCTGTGGTTTGGAAGCTGGGGAAGAGGCTGTGCTCTGTAGCTCGTCTTGTGCAATAAGAAGTGTGACCACCTTATCTGAGGGTCACATCTGACCAGCTCTGCTTCCTCCCCAGGATTGCATGCTCCATGCCGTTTGGGGTGCTCTGCTACTGTATGATGTGGTCCACCCTCTCGGATGCCACCCCCACCTCCCTGAAATTCCTGTGGTACCTGTTCATGTACAGCTTCTTCCAGACTTGCATGACTGTAAGCAACATGGTGCCTGGGGCTGACACATCATCCTATACTGCAAAGAACGGGGACATGATCAGCTCGGGAGTCCCAGCCCCAGCCTCTCCAGGAAGGGACCTGGAGCGGAGTCTGGGAGAGCTCTAGCTGGGGCGCAGTGGGGGATGCGGGATGTTGCAGACCATCCCTGCAGGGATGGTGAGACGGAGCAGTGCATTTTTAATGCTGGGGATTTGGCTGGGCTGCCTGTACATGGTGATGTGAACCTCTCCATCACTGGTTTGTGGGAACAGAGCAAATCACAAAAGAAGAGGGTGAAAAGCCACCTGTGTGCAGGGGTGGCACAGGAGGCAGCATTATCTGCTGTGTGTAGGGACGAGGCGGGTCATGACCAGCAAACCAGGGAAGCAGCAGCCAGAGCTCTGTTTGAACTGTGCTCTCCCTAGTGCCACCACGTGCCGTACTCTTCCCTGACAATGTTCCTGGGAGGAACCCAGAAGGACCGTGACTCAGCCACTGCCTACAGTAAGTGTCTGTGCCCCTATGACCCCTGGCTGCATGCGATCCTGGGAGACCTTCCCCAGAGGAGAGGTGAATAAGCTTCTCTGGCTTTGATCAGGCTTCACAGTGGATGAGGTAAACCAGGGATGTGAAAACAGGGATGAAACCAGTCATCTTCTGCAAAGAATTTACCTGCAGAAACATTTCTTACATCTGTATCATCCCCAAGGGACTCAGGACCCAGATTTATTGGTTCCAAACATTAGAGCATTTACTGTTCGAGCCAAGGGAAAAAAATCAGAGCAGGTAGAAATAGCAGGTCTCTTCTTCTGAGGCAGCTCTGGATGTTGATGCCTCCAATTCCATTGCCAAAGCTGGCCTCTTACCCTGAGGATGTGTCCCATCAGCCACGGAGTGGGACTGAGGTTTCTCTCCTGGTCGCCCTGGCAGGAATGGGGATGGAGGTGTTCAGCACACTCCTTGGGTCAGGAATCCAGGGGCAGATTGTGGGCAGTTACCATGCCCGCATGAACGGCTGTTACGTGTCAAACGAGACCCTGCCCAACACAAGCACGTACAGCCTCGCAGACTCTCTGGAGAACACGGTAAGGACTGGCCCAGCTGCCCCCTGCTCCTCCGGTAGCTCTGGGGCAGGCACTGCTGGCCGTGCTGCCAGCTCTGTGTGTGCTACCCGCATTGTCACTGGGCACTGTCTCTCCTTTTCCAGCGTCGGGCCTATGTATTTGCATCCCTGGTCCTGGGCTCAATCTATTGCCTGTCCTGTCTGATTCTCATCTTTGGAGTTAAGGAGCAGCCTGGTAAGGCCCATTTAGATCCCGTTTGGAGGGTGCCCAGTGGCAGTGGATGCTGAGGATGGGGTTGCAGAGGAAGGTGTGAGGCATCCTATGTGGGGGATGGCTCTCTGGGTGTGGGGCTCAGAAACACACACACACTTGGATGCTGAGACCCTCCTTGGTTTGTGCCGGCAGCATCTTGCTCCCGCAGAGGAGAGGGGAAATGCTCCGGAGGAAGGAAGCCTCCGGCTGCCTGGGAGCTCCGGCGGGGAGCTGTGGGCCTGGGACAGGGTCTGCAGCTCACTGCTTCACACTGAGCAGGTCTCACCAACACACAGCCTGCAGAGCTACGCGGGCCAGCCCAAGCGCACAGTGTCAAGTGGCAAAAATCCTGCCTGTAGCTGACACCACGGCTGTTGTCTCTGCACCAAGATGTCAGACTCCGATAGCTCCTCACTCAGCTGAGCTGCACCCCAGACACAGCAGTGCAATTCCCCTGTGCCTCCCATCCCGTCGCATCTGTTCTGGCAGCTCCAGTGCCAGCCCTGCTGTCTCTTCTCTTAGGGCCCCTCAGCCCCCTGGGGAAGGTTGAGCTGCCCTTTGCCAGCTGCCTGAGGATGATCGTGGGACACAAGCCCTACATCCAGCTGCTGTGTGGCTTCCTCTTTGCATCCCTGGCCTTCCAGGTGCGAGACCTGCTGTGGCAGGAGGAGAGCTTGGGGGATGAGATGTCCAGGCAAGTTATCCAGACAGTGAACTCGGGATCCCCAGCCTTGAACGTCTGCTTGTTGCCTTCCCAGATCACACAGGGGATCTTTGCCTTCTTCTGTACTCATGCCGCGGGGCTGGCCGGGAAGTTTCAGCATTTAGTGCTTATCATGTTGGTAAGTGAGCCCCAAAGAGACTTTCCTGGTGGAGAGGTTGATCCCTGGGTCACCCCAGCCCTTGAGCATGGGCAGCTCAGCCTTGTGGAGTCATGCGCTGCTGCTTTCTGCCCATCAGCAAAGATGTCACCCAGGCAGAGACTGGCAGTCCTGGGGGCCATTGCTGAGACTCCCCTTTGGTTCTCTCCTCAGATCACAGCTTCCCTTTCTATTCCCTTTTGGCAGTGGTTTTTGGGGAGATTTGGAAAGAAAACAGCAGTGTCACTGGGCCTGGTGGTGAGTTTGCCCATGGTTGTGGCTGTGGACTGAGAAGCCCTGCGAGGGGACAGCCTTGCCCCCAGCTGCTCATGGTGTCTGGGGAGAAGAGCTGGCTGGCAGTTAAGGGTGACCCTGAGCACGGTGTCCTCTGCATGGCAGGTGACCAGGAGTTAAGACAGTAGTTGATGGCAGCTCTGCAATTCCTTGTGTCTGGCCACTGGTGGTATCAGTGGCCATAGCTTTGCAGAGCTTTGCAGTAAGGTGCAGGGAAGCTGAGGGACCGTCCCTGGGACAGTGGGAAAATGATTTTTTGCAGCATCACCCAACCAAGAGCTCAGGCTCTGAGACTCCACGGCTGCAGATCTGGTGAGCAGCGTGTGATCAGATGCTGTACCCATGCACCAGTCTCATGTGCACACGCAAATATCATCCTGTGGCTTCTGTCCCACTCCAGGAGCTTGCATGCTTGATGCAAGTGATCCGAGTTCTGCCATCCAGCTCCGTGGGAGGCACGGGGAGGGCAGGAAGGGCTGTGCACCACACTTGGCAGTGGCTGGGAAACAGCCTGCTCATCAGACACACATCCCGGCTGCTGCCTGGCTCTTCAGGTCAGCAAGGAAATCCCATTTGGCTTTTTTTGCAGAATTAAGTCCTCAAATCCCATTGAAGATCTGTCTCCAGATGCCTTCCTCACAGACATTGGGTGCAGCCATAGCAGATCCAACTTTCCAGTTTAACCCCTCGGCTCCATTGCCTTCCATAACCATCCCCTCTTTACCCATGAGGGAGGTTTTGCTGACAGTGTCAGCTTGTCCAGGACCTCCACGCTGCACTGCATAGGGGACAGGAGCAGTTCTGTTTATGAAATGTGTGGGGAAGTGGGGAGCGTGGCCTTTGGTTGGGGCAGACCGGTGCAAGCTGCCTGTGAGCAGCAGAAAGGGACCATGTGTTTTTCTTTCTCCTCTTCCTCCGGCTGCTGCAGCTGATCATCCCAGCCCTGGTAGCTGTCACCCTGGTTATGCACAACTTCCTGGCCTTCGTCTTCCTGGTGATCATGGCAGGCTGCAGCATGGCTGTGCTCTATCTTTTACCGTGGTGAGCAGACGCACCTCCGAGCCACTTCTCAGGCAGAGAGGAGGGGAAGATTTTGGGGAAACCACCACGGCATGATGTGCCAAGGCTGCCCATTTGCTCAATACAGCGGCTTTTGGGCTGCAGAGGGATGTGTAGAGTTGGGACTGGGAAGGGTCATGGATGTGATCCACAGTCCCCCAGCAGCATCGTTCAGTCTGCGTTTGGGTTCGACAGCAGGACACCAGTCATTGCGCAAGGTGCTGTTTTTCTTCTCTTTTTCTGAAGCAGCTGCCGCACCCTCTGTGTAAGACGCTCTCTGCCCTGTTTGCCTAAGGCAGAAGACAGGCACAAAGCGGTCTCCAGAGTGGGGTTCTGCAAGGGGTTTCTGTCTCTCTCTGCTGCTTGGGGAGGCCTGGGAGCGGCTGCAGCTGAGTTCAGCCAGCGCGGGTGTCACTGGTGTGCGTGTCACCGACGTGTCTGTGGGGCTGTCTGTCCCTAGGTCTATGCTGCCAGATACGGTTGATGACTTCATGCTGAGGAACCCCAGCTGCCTCAACCTGGAGGCTCTCTTCTACTCGTTTTACGTCTTCTTCAACAAGTTTGCAGGTGGCCTTGCTGTGGGGATATCGACACTGAGTTTACAGTAAGCCCCAAACACTACCTCCCCTATTTTGTCAGCCCAGCACAGGCACTTTCCACTGCTGTTTTCTAGAGCGCCAATAGGAGATGCTGGAATGAGTCACAGGGGTATCCAAAATTGCCTTTCCAAGATCTACTGGGAGCAACAGCAGCAGACAGGAGTGGGAATTCCCCAAAACTGGGCCTCTGATACCAGACTCTAGACCAAAGCGACGGAGGTGCCCGCTTGCCTTTCTGCAGTGACCCGGTGGGGCTGGGGGAAGGAAAACCATTCTCCTCTTTAGTTTTGCAGGTTACCATGCTGGAGGCTGCACATACAACCCCTCCGTCATCCTCACCCTGCAGCTTCTCATGGCCCCAGTCCCAATAAGCCTGCTGCTCATTGCTGTAATCATCTTCTGCCTCCATCCCATCAATGAGGAGAGGAGGAAGCAGATGAGAGTGGAGATGGAGGCAATGGGGTAAATTCAAGCTCCCTGAAGGAGCCGGGTCACCTAGCATTAGTCTGGGTGTCTGCCTTGGTCCTAGCCCGACACAGAAATGTTGTATGGGGGAGGGACTGTGCATGTCCAGTCCAGCTCCCTGTGCTTGGGCTACGATCCTCTCTAGGGGTGCATTTCCCGAAGGGCTTGGGGATGTTTTGGGGGCTGCTGACTTCACACCAGGTTTCATGAGTGCTCGTGTGCCTTTTAACAGGCATCAGGTACAGTGCGGACACCAAGAATAAACCCAGGGCTGAAGCGGGTGAGTTCATCGGGAAGGATGGGGATTTGCTGCGCTGTCAGGATGTGCTGCTGTTGGGGAAAGTCATCGCTTCCTGTTGTTTCCTGTTCCCATGTCCCAAAGGCCTGTTTTGCATCCTGACCCCCTCCCTCTCCCGGCTGGCAGACACAGGACAGGGAGGGGGTCCCGCTGCAGCCCCAGCCCTGCCACCTCACCAGAGCTGCTTTCTCCAGGGCTTGGCCTCGCCGGTCTTTTGGCAGGTCCTGACAGATCTGGGCAAGGCAGATCTGCGCTCTCCTTCTGGGAGAGACTGCAGTGCCGGGGAGGAAGGGCCCCCGCCAGCCTCGGAGCGGTGCTTTTACACTTGCTGGGGTGTGGAGATGTCACTTAACCTTGTGGGAACGCATGCACAAAGAACACAGGGATTGTTTTTGAGAGGAAAGTGGTTTTGACCAGTTTTTAGGGAAAATACTGCATGGATAGTGCCTGTCTTTCTGCTTAGACTGCCCTTTCACAGGAAAAGGTTTAGAATTTCTTTGAACAAGGGTGAAGTTCAAGCTGGCGGTGTTTTAAAGCATGTGCAGAAACAATGACACCTGGCAGCTCTGTCTGGCTGCTGGGCTTTGTTAGCTGAGTCACTTGTGGGGAGCCAGGAGCTTCTTGGTGGAAGAGGTTGCAGGAATGAGCTGTGCTGCCTCCAGTCAGGCAGCTGGTGGGGTTTCTGGCAGCTTGTCCTGGTTTTTGCCAGGTCCGGAGGTAATGGCAGAAGTGTCAAATGAATGTCAAGAAAAGCTGAGTGGCTTTTAAATCGTAGCCTGTAGCTAGATCTCCCACAGCAGCATCTTGCAAGAGCTGCTCGGCACCCCCACATCTCTCCTGGCAACAGTGAGGGGGCAGCGGGGGGAAGAGAGGAGAAATCAGCCATCTCGTGGCTGGTAGCGCTGGGCTGTGTTCAGCCTTGTGCAGAGGCAAGAGTGAGGCTGGTTATTTTTAGGGCTAGAGCTGTATCTGACCGTTGGTTGACCTTGCAGCTCTCCAGTCTGGTGCACACTGGCAGGATCTGAGCAAATTACTCCCCAGTTGTGCGTTGAATTAATTTGAAGCCTTAAGTCTTGTGGTGCAACTTTGTGATCAATGGGGGAGATCGTGTTTTAGAGCTGCGCCAGGGAACCTGCAGGATCGTCACAGCAGTCCAGATTCAGAACAACTTCTCATACGCATAAAGGGGCTCCTTTTTTTCCCTCTTTTTTTACTTTTTTTGTTGTTTTGTTTTCTGGAGTGTGAAGGATGTTCCTTGGGATCGCCTGACTAAGCCTGCAGTCAGGTGTTGGAATGCGCTGCCCTCTGCCACCGCGTTGCTTTCAGCCTTGCTGCCTCTGGATTTATGAACAAGCAAATGCCTTTGAGCATCGAGGAAACGCTCTGATTGTTGAGAGTTTAAAGTCCTGCAGAAGGTGTGAATTATCTTCAAAGGCATGTGCTCCTTGGGACAGAGGAGTGGGCTTGATCTGGAGCTCCCAACCTGCAGCACGGACTGTGAGCGGGCCATGGGCCGCTGCAGAGCGGGACCTGACCCACCGCAGTGCTGGGAGCTGCTGCTGGCATGCGTGGTGCCTGCCAGCCCCACTGCTGCCCGGGGTGGTGCTTCTGTATATTGAATAACGTCCCATTTATTTTTTACACTATTAAATCTGAATGATCACGCTTTTCCCTTTTGGTATTTCTTAGTTTGTGAGTTTTGCCAGCAGATGATCCAGAGGGCAGGGAGCGGTTTGGGCAGAATTCACTTGCTTTCAAGTGAAAACAAGTGCTTTCTTTGTGCTTTCTCCCAAGTTTAGATACCAAAATCTGACCTGAACCTTTCCTGGGTCTCGACTAGCTGGACCCTGAGCAGTGAGGGGTGGTCAAACCTGGCCGAGCTCCTCGCCCCTGTCGAAGTTCTGGTTGTTGCAGTGGCCCTGCTTGCTGCTAAGATGAGCAGGCTACGCCAGGGAGTTAAAAACCAAAATACCCCACCCAGGGCGAGAGCCGTGAGGAGGTTGCAGTGCCTGACGTGTGCAAGCGTGCCTGCACCAGCGTGGCAAGGGCTCTAGCGTGGGCATACACTGAGCAGTATTTTCCTCTTTCAGATCCTTGTTTATCACTGGCCCTTGTAGGGAGAGCAGGCCCAGCCCTTCACTGAGATAGCATTAATCAGGAGGGATGAGAGTGTGCCCCTTTTTGTCTCGTTATTTTTCATCTTGGCTCCAGGCCTCACACATCTCTCCTGCGGACGGGTGTGTTCGTGGAAAGTTGGGGACCACAGGCACCATCTGTGTGTTGCAGCTTTAACATAAAAAATAATGCTATGGCATCAAGCAAGAAAAAAAACCCCTTGGTATTTCAGTATTTAAAAGATGCAAGCAAGGAATAGAAGCAATTAAAACTTGCTTCATCCCATTATCTGTTATTTTAAGAGTCTCCTCCTCTTGTAACCCATTTTAATGCACTTGCTGAGGATACTGGCTTTTTATTAGTCTCTTGGCTGTCCTTGGAACTTCTCTGTTCCCTTGTGTACACTCAAGTTCATCTCCTTGAAGTAAGGAAATAGGACGCTTTGAGGCAAAAATCCTGTGCCTGGGGCGATTCTCTGGGTTTTTTTGACCAAAAAAGAAAGTAGTTGCTGTTGTTCCCGGAAGAAAAGTCCTTTTGAATGTGGGTTTGTTCAAACCTGTGGGTCTTTTGTTGAACCTGCCCCAGTTAACGCGGGGCCGGTGCCGACCTCCGCCAGCGCCGTGAGGAGCTGCAGCGGGAGCGCTGTTAATATAGATCTATTGAAGAGCATCCTATCTGCGCTCTGGCTGCTGTCGCTGCGTGTGAGCCACGCTCTCAGTTGAGGCTCAGCCCAGCCTTGGGAACTGTGGAAATAAGGGAAAGTCGTGTCTGGGGCTGGGCTGCGTGGCCGGTGTGCCCTGGCACCTCGGGCTTCCCGGGGGGCCCCGCTCCGGCAGCCTCGGGCCTCCGCCGCGGCCTGCGCTGGGCCACGCACCGGGCGGGCTCGCTGCTGCCAGACCCCGCGCTTCTTGGGCCTATAAATGGCGGAGAAACGGGCAAAGCCTGCAAGGACCCGCGCCCTGGGGGTTCCCCGGGCGATACTGCGGGACCCGGCTGCGGCGGCCGGCGGCGGCTCGCCCGGGCCCGCCGCTGCCGCCGCTCCCTCACGGCGGGCCCCCGCGTTTCCCCGGCAACCGCGCGGTGCCAAGATGGCGGCCGGGGCCGGGCAGGAAGGAGACGGCGGGCGGGGGCGGGGGGGAGCGCGGAAGATGGCGGCGGCCGGGCCCGGGGGCGGGGCCGGTGGAGGCGGCGGGCGGGCGGGCTCTGTGGCGGCGCGGCGGCCGAGGCTGCGCACACGTGGCCCCTCCTCCCTCGGGCTGCGGGCGCTGCGGGTGCGCGAGCGGCACCGGCACCGGCATGGGCGTGCATGTGGAGACCATCGCCCCCGGCGACGGTGAGCCGCGGCGAGCCCGCGCGCCCTCCCTCCTCCCTCTCTCCCTCCTCCCTCCCCGCCGGACCGGTCCCGTCTCGGTCCCGCTCCCGGTGCGGGTCCCGGTGCGGGTCCCGGTGCCGGTGGGCTGACGGTGCGTGTCTCCCCGCAGGGCGGACGTTCCCCAAACGCGGCCAGACCTGCGTGGTGCACTACACGGGTGAGTGCCGCCCGCCGCCGGGCCTGCAGGGCGGGGCTGCCCCGCCGCCACCGGGCGAGGGTCGCTCGGCCCGGCCCGGCGACCGAGGGACGCGATGGGGGAGCGGGGTCGGCGCCCCCGCCCCGCCCCGGGGGCCCCGGGCCCGGCCCGGGGGGGGGGGGGGGCCCGGCTGGGGGCTGCGGCGCTCCCCGGGAGAACCGGGGGGGGCCCGTCCTGCGGGAGGGGGCCCGGCCCGCCCCGGGGGGCTTTCCCGGGGAGGGGGTCTGACGGTGCTGGGGCGGGGAAGGGGGTCCTGGCTGTGCCCCGTGGGAGCCGTCTCCCCCAGCGCCCCATCTCGGGGGGGGGGGGTTCCCCCCTGGGCCCGGCCCTCTTTTTGGGGGTGCACCGGGAAACGTCCCGGGGGGTGCTTAGGGGGTGCCTGGGGGGCAGGCAGGGGCCTGGGGGTGTTCCCGGGCAGCAGCGGCCTGCGGGCCGTGGAGCGTCCGAGCCCGGAGCCCCCACGCTGGGTGCCCCCGTGGGTCGCGCCTCTCCCCGGCTGGCGGCGAAGTCCCCCCCGGGAGCTTCGGGGTCTGTGTCGGAGCAGGGTCCCTGGAGGGGTGCAGCCCCCTCCCCGGGGCCATGCCTGCTGCCCCAGCCCCTTCTCCCTTGTGGGGGTGACGCCAGGGGTGCCCGTGGGGCAGACCCAGACCCGCAGCCCACCCCGGGCCGTTTTTAGGGCTGGGCTGCGTGGGGCACCGCTCGCGCGGGGGGACCCCGGTATGGGTAAGGCAGGCCGCTGTTTGGGGTTCCGGCGTGGTATTTCGATGAGGGGCTGCCCCGGCAGCCACGGAGGGTCATACTCTGCACAGTGTCCTCCAGCAGCCTTCTGCGAGCTCGGGGGGAAAGAAACCAATCATGGGACCCCCAAAAATGCTTTGGGGGTCACCCTGGGGGACTCCTCTCCCCCTCAGCTGCCCTTTGAACAGCTCGGGCTCATCGGGGTGGCCGCTGTGCTCCGGGGTAAAAGCGAGTCGACCCGTTTGTGGCTGTTTCTGCTAATAACCGATTTCCCCTTCCCACCCCAGCGCTTTCTGCCCTCCCCTTGCCCACGGTGGGGGGCCGAGGGTGCCCCTCTCTGCGGAGCGGGGCCCGGGCAGCCCTGCCTGCCGGGAGAGCTCAGCGGGCATCCAGCCCATCTGCTTCTCCTCCGCTTCCCCCTGTCCTTCCCGTTCCCTCGTCAGGAGGGAGAGGAAGCAGCTCGGTCTCCCCTGGCCGCCCCGTTTCCTCCGCCGGTGGAAGAACAAAGGGAGGCTGGCAGGCAGACAAGTGGCTCCCGGTGGGCCAGCCCTGCCGCCTGCCAGCCCTCCCAGCTCCCAGCGCCGTCTCTCCCCTCCCGCGGCGCTGCCAGAGCTCTGCCGCTCTTCCCAGCTCCGGCCCCCGCCCCAGCAGAGCTGCTCGTGGGTCACCGGCTTCCCGTCCCCGCGCTTCGGGCAAAGTGCTGCCTGGTGACTTGCTCCTGACGGACCCTCCCCAGCAGCAGCAGTGATCTGCTGCGCGTGGGAGCGGTTCTCTAATTTCCTTTTTTTGGTTTGTTTGTTATTATTGTCTCCTTTTTGTCCTTTATCCCCCCCAGTTCCCTCTGCAGGCAGCTTCTCCTCCACCCCGCCTCGGCAGGCAGCAGAAATCAAACACCTTCAGGCCCTGACGCCCTTTTCGTTGCTGAACGCTGCCCGCGCCGGCAGCGCAGCTCCCCGCAGCCTGCCCTGCGAGAGGCCAGAGCGGGGCTTGGCTCTCGGGAAACGTTAGAAACCTTTGATTCCCCAGCCCTGTTACAGCGCTCACCAAACCCGGAGCAGCGTCAGGGACGGCGGCAGAGCGTGGCGCAGGAGGTGCCGTGCTCCGAGGCTCCTTCCAGAGCCCTGTGTCAGCTCCGTCCCTGGCTGCCCTTTGCTCTCGCGCCAAAACCTGCCAGTGCTGGAGCGATCCAGCCCATGGTGCACCACGATGGGTGTGCGGCGATTCGGCTCTTGCTCCTTTGGGTTATGGATGTGCAGGGAGTTGGTCCAAAAACGTTTTGGGGAAAAAAAAAAACGGTGACCCAAGGGTGAAGGAGCGTGGGGAGCCAGCTCAGTTGGCTGTCCGGTGGCTGCCGCTGCCTGTGCCCAAGCCCCTGCTCTGTGGGGCCTGGCCCCACCTAGAGCAGCCATTTCGTCCCAGGGGCAAGGGGCGGACAGACAGACGGCCCTGGTGCAGGAGGGACGTGCTGGGGAAGGAGGTGGAGAGCGGAGCATCCTCTGGGCCACCTGCTTGGGGGATGCCGGCTGCTCAGGCTGGGAATGCGGAGGTGGAGGCACATGGGGGGAGCCGGGGGAATTGGACCCTTTCCCCCTCCTTTGGTCCCGGGTCCCCGCTCTTTGCGGGAGGTTGTGCCTGCAGCCCGCAGGGAGCAGGGGGGAGCGCTGCTGGAGAGCTCACACAGCGGGGCGTTCAAAACAGCCTCTGATGTGAAATCTGCTACAAAGGGCTCTTAAAGAAACTAAATCAAGGATAAAGTTCCCCAATGTGTTCGGAACTGCTCGCAGCAACTGGCGTGGGGCGGGAGGGCTGCGTAGGAGCAAGTCAATGGGGAGGGGGTGCAGGCTGGGGGCCAGGGCAGCGTGGGATACTGTGCTGGTGTGGTTGGGGCTCCTGCGTGCCCCAGAGCCCTGCCAGGGCTGTGGGTTGCGTTCCCCGGGAGCGGGCTGGGGGGTGAAGAGAGCTGGTGCAAGGGGGAGCTGCTGTCTGAGTGCACGGGGGCTGCGGAGAGTGCGGGGAGACCGCGGCCACCCCACCGTGCTTCTGGAGGGGAAATGGGGTCCTGTGGTCATCCTGCGGAGTGCCGGGACGGGAGCAAGGCTGACTTGGCTTGGCGAAACGGCTTTGCCAGAGTGGCAAAGCGCAACCAGCTTGTTGTGACTCGGAGGGAGGTGGGCTTGGAACAGGGGGTGGAAATGCTGGGCAGGAGACTAGAGGAAACTGGCTTTCTCTGGCAGGACGGCGCGGAGGGGACCGCCGTCCTTCCCCAGCACCCGTCTGCTGCTGCACAGGCTGGGCGCGCGCTCGGCTGCTGGCTCTTCCTGTTCTCTGCAGGAGAACAGGTGCTCTCCCCACTGCGTCTGGGTGCTGCCACGCTCGCGCAGCAGCAGCAAACGCTCTGCGGTTGCGAGACGTTTCCTACCGAGGCATGCGACTGCCGATCGGTGGGTTGTGGGAGCTCAGCGTCTTCTCCTGAAGCACCCCTGCCCTCCCTGCACTGGGGGTCCTCTCTCCTGCTAGGCCATGGCGAAGGCTGGGCAGAGCCCCCTCCCACATCCAGCTGCGGGTGGCGATGGAGGTGGGCTGGGTGGTGGGAAGCGCTGGTGCAGGCAGCTCGGGCGCTGGGGTCCAAAGCGTCTGGCAGAGGTTGCTGGTGGAGGCAGGACTGAACCTCAGCTGGACAGCCCCATCCTGACACAGGGGGTTGGAGCATGCTGGGTATCCCAGGGCTTTTGGGAAGGGTTTCCCATCCTGTCCCTTCCTCTGGCTGGAGCAGAGGTGCCTGCCCCACTGCTCTGGTCTCTCCCTGCCTCTCCTTGGGAAGCCGGCTCCATGCAGGAGCCCCTGGGCAATGGCTGTGCTGAGGATTGGCACCCCGGGCCAGTGGGGATGGAGGGGGCACGGGTGGAGTTCTGTGCCCCGCCGGCAAAACCCGAACCTGGAGGTTTCTCTCGAGGGCTGCCTCTGCCTGCCTGCTCCAGCACCGCTCTCTGCCGCCTCTGCCTGCCCAGGGGGGACCGGAGCCAAGTCGCACGCTGCAGCCAGCATCTCCCGGCTGCTGCCTGCCAAGTGTGGCAGAGACCTGGCAGGGCCATGCTGCCTGCCCCTCCGGAGCTGGGGCTGCTCTCCAGAGCCCCCCGCTGCGTCCCACAACTAGTGCAGCCTTGGCTGCAGGGCTCCATGCTCTTCCTCTCTCCAGTTCCTCCGAGAGCCATATCGCTCAGCCGAGACCTCTGGGGCGGGGGGGAATTGTCAAATCTTTCACTCGGGTTGGGAGCTGTGGCGGGTGGGTCTCTGTAACCCATCTCCATGGGCTCTGCCCTCCTCGTGGGGCTGGTGTTGGCGGTGGGCGAGGGGCCCTGCCGGGAGCTGCGGCAAGCTGGGGTGTGCTGGGGGCTGGCTGCTGCTCCTGGGGCTCTGGTGGGGCAACTGCTTTTGCCAGAGGATGCTTTGCTTCCGTAATAGCTTTAAGATCTCGTTATCTCCTTGCTCCGGGATGGCAAGGATGAGGAAATGGTTGCTCATACTTGTCCAGGGCTGGAGAAATCTCCCGGGGGTCTCGTGGGCAGAGGAAGTTCCGGAGATGAGGATGCTGTCTCCGAAGCCTCTTTGTTTTCCCCACAGGCATGGGGGGGGAGGGCGGCAGCCCCGTGCCGGGGAGCAGGGACGAGCTCCCGTGTGCAACCTGCACCTTCCTGGGCCGGGGCAGCCCGAGTGATCGATTCCCCCTGGGCTGCTGCAACCAGCTTAGTCCGTTAATCCCTCTCTGCTGCGGCCAGGGTGCTGCCAGCTCCGAAACTCTTCCCGAGGCTGGATTTGGGCAGGTGAGCTCACCGGCAGGGCTGGGCAGTGCCGTCTGGTCCTGCGTGAGGTCCGCAGCATCTCCTGTGCCGCTGACGGTGCCTTTACGTTCCCCTGGCCAGGGATGCACTTCTGCAGGCAGCGGGTGCCCTGCGGGCATCCCACAAGTCCCTGTTTGCCGTGACAAGCAGGGGCGTTGTGCTGCGTGGTCCCTGGGGTTTTTCCTCTGCGGGTGCCTGGGGAGAAGGGTGGCAGGCACGAGATGTCCCCTCCGTCCTTCTGCAGCCGCCCCGGATCATTGCAATGCCTGAGGGCTCAGAGCTGAGCTCAGGGTCAGCTCGTGTCGCGGCCACGCGGCGCTGCCTGTGCCAGCCGGCATGGCCTGCCCCGTGTCGCTGCTGCCAGCGTCCCCGCTGGGCGGGAGGAAGGCCAGCGGACGGGAGCGGTGTCGGACGGGGCTGGAAGCAGGTTCAGCGCCGAGAGGTTTATCCTGGAAGGAGGAAACGAGAAAACTCCGGATTTACTGTTCCAAAGTCCAGGGCTGCAGCGTTGACCGGCTGAGCTCGTGCTGATGCTCAGAGCCCTTGAAGGGGGATTTTCCCTCTCCGTGAAATTAAAAGCTTAATTCCACTCCCTGACTGAAACGTGGGGCTGCTGGTCCCCACCCCCTGCATCGTCCTGCAGCCCAGCGGTTTTGGTGCTCGTTGTTACTGCAAAGGTGATGTATTTTTTCCCATTCCCTTCTTTCTGTTCAGTGCCTCCCATCACCTCGACTGCCCATGTCTGCGTGCCATTCGCTCTGGCCGCCGTCGCGGCGTGAGCCAGGGCTGAGATGCCCTGACCCATCTTTTGCACAGATGCATTTTCTCTTGCCCGTGGGAAGTGCCCTGGTGAAGGGAAATCACTGTGCCCCATGCGTTGCAGAACGAGGTTGGTTTTTCAAGACTATGAAGCAGTTTCCAGCCAGGAAAACAGGTTTTGGGGCTGTTTTGGGAAGTGAGGAAGTGACAAACATTTGGAGGAGAGTTTAATATTGCTCTTATTGTACAGGGCACTGGCTGTGTTAATGCGGAGCTGAAGCTGCCTTATAGGAGCAGCGACTCTGCCGGCCGGTGGAGTTGCTGCTCCTATAAGGCAGCTCCAGCTCTGAGATTCCCCAAGAAGGTCAGGCAGGGAGCAAGGGAGGGGAGGAAATTCCTCCTTTGCTCATGTTGGGGAGTTATATTTAGCCCTGGGGATATCAGCCTTGCTTAGCCCTCACCACGTAGTGTGTGCCAGGGGAATGAGGACTGCCCTGGGCACGTGCGTCCAGTCCTCGGTGCTGCCTCTCCCCGTCATCATTCCTGGATATGGGAGCGATTTGCCTGAAGATCAGTGGGATGTGGCTGGGCACGGGGAGGGCCGGAGGCCAGCAGCAGCTGAGATGGGGCACTGGAGCACTGACTCTGTTTTGGGTGCCCAAGGATGGAAGCCTGACCGTGGCGAGAAGCGGGAGGTGTGTTTGCTGGTGGGATGGGAAGTGCCATGCCTGATCCTGCTGCCTGCAAAATGTCTGGCAGCAGTGTCGTGGAAGGTTTGGGTACACCCCCACCCCCACATGCTCCCCTTGTCTGTCCTCGGTCCCAGCGCAGAGGAACGCTTCTCTCTGGGTCGAAGCAGCCAGGAGCAATCCTGCCCTGCCCCAGGGCTGCTCCTGCAGGGCTGGATGATGCCCTGGGGAGGTGCTGGTGGGGGTTTTCCCCTCCAGGCTGCCCAGCGCAGGTGTTTCCCCAGGGGAAAGGAGGCTGAGCTGAGGAACATCTTTGACTCAGGGCCGTGTGAGCTCTCCCAGGGGTGACTGTCACCTGCTCAGGCTGCCAGGTCACAGCCTGTTTCACGCAGGCGTGCATGGCTCTTGCCCCATGTCACCATCATCTCCCTCCCTCTCTCCCCAGGTATGCTGGAGGATGGGAAGAAGTTTGATTCCTCCCGCGACAGGAACAAGCCGTTCAAGTTCGTGATGGGCAAGCAGGAGGTGATCCGCGGCTGGGAGGAAGGAGTTGCTCAGGTGCCTGGTGCTTCTCCGCCTCGCCGTCTCCCTTGCAGGGCTGCTCAGAGCTGTGCGCTTGAGGAGCTGCAGCGTGGGCAGAAATCACTGTGTGCAGCTCATTCTCTATTTTTCTTTTTTTTTATTTTATTCCCCTGTGTTTTCCACCCCTCCGCCCCCTCGGCGCTGGGAGGTGTGGGTGTGAATATCACCTTCTGCATTGCCACCTGCCAGATGGCAGGAATGGAGCAGGGCCGGGTCCCAGGAACACCTACAGCACGTCGGTGACTCAGTGGTGACATTTCTCTACTGAGTCAGCTCTCAACGAACGCGGTGGGGAGCGCTCGGGCCTCCCGCTCCGAGCGGAGACGGCTCCCGGCCTGCAAAGCCCACGCGGAGGGAGGGCTGGTGGGCACGGCACGGCTTCAGCTCTACGTGCGTGACTGCAGCCAGCTCCGTGTGCTGCTGGGGACGCAGCACGAGGGTGCCGGTGGCTGTAGGGAATGGCCTGGCACTCCCTGCTTGTCCTAGAAAACACTTGTGTGAAGGACATCTCAAGCTCTGCTCCTTTTCCAGCCCCTACTGCCTGCATTTCCCTTCTGATGTTCTTCCCATTCCTTTTCTGTCCCCTCTAGCTTGTCCAGCCTGCGTCCTTGCTCTTGTCCTGTGTGGGGAGAGGAGTGGGGACAGGTCTGTGTCCCTCTCGGGGACAGATCTGTATCTCTATTGCTGTCACTCACCCAGTGTTTGGGCACATCTCCTGACATCCCTGTGTTTCTTTCCCTGCCTCCAGATGAGTGTTGGTCAGCGAGCAAAGATGACCATCTCCCCAGATTACGCCTACGGCTCTACTGGTCACCCAGGGATCATCCCACCAAACGCCACTCTAATTTTTGACGTGGAGCTCATGAAATTGGAATGACCTACCCCAGCACCCTGTCCTCGGGTAAGGAGGGGCAGCTACCGGCAGGGAGTGTTGGGGCTTGGGGGATACTCAAGGCCCCCATCTTTTGTCTCAGGCTAGTGTGGGGAGGTAGGATGGAGGTGATGGCAGTGGGGGGTATGAGAAGGAGCGGGCAGGTTTCTGGCTGTGGGTAGAAGTTGCTCTCAGGAGGCTGGTGAGCTGGGGATCGCTGCGGTGGTACGAGCAGAGTTTCCAGCCGGGCAGAGCGGGTTCGTGCTATGGAGGCATTGCGGTGCTGGCTGGCCATGCCTCGGGTTCCTTGCGTTGTGTTGCTGCACTGCAGGGCTCGGCTGCCCGCTCACCTCGTGCCTCTCTCGCTGCCGGTGCATGGGTCCGGTGGTGCAGGCAGGATGGGGCTGTGCTTTGGGGTGTGTGGGTCCGGCGCTGCGGGCAGGATGGGGCTGCGCTCTGGGGTGCATGGGTCTGGTGCTGCAGGCAGGATGGGGCTGTGCTCTGGGGTGCGTGGGTCCGGCGCTGCGGGCAGGATGGGGCTGTGCTCTGGGGTGCGTGGATCCGGTGGTGCGGGCAGGATGGAGCTGTGCTCTGGGGTGCGTGGGTCCGGCGCTGCGGGCAGGATGGGGCTGTGCTCTGGGGTGCGTGCGTCCAGTGGTGCGGGCAGGATGGAGCTGTGCTCTGGGGTGCGTGGGTCTGGTGCTGCAGGCAGGATGGGGCTGCGCTCTGGGGTGCGTGGGTCCGGCGCTGCGGGCAGGATGGGGCTGTGCTCTGGGGTGCGTGGATCCGGTGGTGCGGGCAGGATGGAGCTGTGCTCTGGGGTGCGTGGGTCCGGCGCTGCGGGCAGGATGGGGCTGTGCTCTGGGGTGCGTGCGTCCAGTGGTGCGGGCAGGATGGAGCTGTGCTCTGGGGTGCGTGGGTCTGGCGCTGCAGGCAGGATGGGGCTGCGCTCTGGGGTGCGTGGGTCCGGCGCTGCGGGCAGGATGGGGCTGCGCTCTGGGGTGCGTGGGTCCCACGGTGCGGGCAGGATGGGGCTGTGCTCCCCCTCCGTAATGGGGCTTGACTTCCACTTTGAGCGAACTGTGCGGTTGGGGATGGGACCGCCGTTCGGTGCACGCGCTCCCTCCTCTGCCGGGTGTCCTCTCGGGCAGCGGGCGGACGGCTTTGTCACGCCGCCTCTCCTCTCTCCCAGCAGGTTTGGCACATGGAGGAATCCAGAATCTCAGCTTCAAGAAGAGTGCACATGACTTTGTACGGAGCTTTTCCTGATAGTCCACTACACTCATTGTATAACCTTACACCTTGATTGAATGCCTTTGGTCACTAAGCTTTGCGTCTGACTCTTCCTCCTTGTATCGTGTTTTTATGTCTTTTTAAACTATACGCCGTAAACCTCAACTCTTTTTGGGTCAAGTTCTTAATCTTATTTTTGTTCCAGGTGTAGACTACGTTTTACCAGTAGCACGCAGATGGGCTGACCTTAGATAGGAGTCATTTGATCAAAAGGAAACCTGTTAGTTACTCGTTTTGGTGCAGATCTCTATGCTGTTTTCAAACCAGAAATTGCTGCTGCTGCAAAAGCCATAGCAGAGTGAGGCCGTCGAGGCTGAACGGATGCGGAGAGCAAAGTAGCGCTAGGATTGTGTGTAGGTACCCTGCCTGGAACCAGGGCAGCGAGGGAGCAGCGTGTCCTTTCCCTGCTCCCCGGGGAGGGCGCAGCATCGCTGCAGGCACCGTGGGATTGCTCCCGGGAAGGGGGGCTGCTCTGCCCCTGCTTCACTCTGCCATCTCACGGTGGACCTTCCTTCCCGCCCCCAGCCCGCTTTCAGATTTATGGAGATGGGTTTCCATCAGAGCTCCACCACACCCTGAAAATTCAGTAGCTTACATTGAGCTTTCTTTAAAGAAAAAGGCAAACAGACAAACGGAAGGTGCTGTCTATAGGGGAGGTGGCGGGGCTGGTGGGGAGTCAGCTCCGAGAAAACGCCCCTGGCCCCTCTCTCCCCCCTGGAAAGGAAACATCGGACCCTGGTTGTCCCTGGTCTAAGCACACCTGACCGTTCTCTCCTGACACCTGATGCTGGTCATCGCCGCTTGTCTGGTCTCATACGATGCGTAGCTTCCCCCGCTGCTGTCCTATCTGCCCCCTCCCTCCGCCCTGCCTAGTGATTTGGTAAGAGAAATTGCCGCCGTTCACTTCCTTCTCCACCGCATAAAGGTATCAAGTTTTATTATTGCAATAAAAACGCTTTATGCTGGCTTTTCTCAACCCTGTGTCTTGGAGGTTTTTCCCTCGCCTGTCTGTCGCTCAGCACAGCGGGTGCTGTGTCAGGCTTGCGGGGTGGGTGCTGTGGGTGCTGTGTCGGGCTCATGAGGTGCTGTGCCAGGCTTGCAGGGTGCTGTGGGTGCTGTGCCAGGGTGCCGTGCTGGGCTCGCGGGGTGCTGTGGCAGCAGGAAGGGCCGGCCCCTGGCTGTGCTGGCTTGCTTTGGGGTGAGGCTCGGGTGCTTGGCCCTGGGAGCACAGAGGGACGCCTGGGGCTCGCTGGGAAGGTGACGATGCCCTGCTGGAATTTGCATAATTAATTGCCTTGCCATAACCTATTAAGTGTTGCCCTCACAGCCTCTCGCTGTTGTGGCTGTGACTCAGCCTGGACTGGGAGCACAAAGGGCAGACTGTGCTCCCAGGGTCCCTCCAGCTCCGCAGAAGCATATCGATACCTCTCCACGTATTGTGGTCCTCTCTGGAGGCTGGACATTGCAACGTGTGACATGGCACATCCAGCAGCCGGTATTTGCAGGCCGGATCACCACAGACCTGAAAAGCCTCTTGGGGTTTATTTTGGTGCCTTTCTTAGTGATCCCCCACTGTGCCTGGTCGGCGGGGCTCCCTGAGCCCCCCTCGCTTCTGGTCTTTGCTGCTGCAGCTCGGACATTTGCTGGTGGTGACTGGTGAACGTTGCGTGGCTCACGGCATAGGCACCGCTCGGGCACCACTGTGTGCCAGCACCCGGCTCCTCCGCAAACGGCCTTTGCTCCATTTGCTACGATCGATAACGCGGCCACGATCGATAACGCAGCGAGTCCCAGCTCCTGAGCGGGTTTGTTGGGAGCAAAGTTTGTGTTTAACGGGGGCCTGGGGAGGCTGTGGGGAGCAGCGGCCGTGGGGCAGGAGCAGCTCTGCTGCCTGGGCTGCATTTGGGAACACCAGCGCTTGCGCAGGGTTATGCAGGATCACGGCTGTGCTGTGCAGATATTAGCGCTACCCTTAATTGCTCCTCAGTTAGGCAGGCCGGGGAGCTGCTGGGGTGCCAGCATCACGCTCTGCCCTTTGCTGCAACCACTTCTAGGCAGAAACTCGAGGTGAGCTTGGGTTTCTCTTCCTGCAAAGCTTTCTGCTTTAATTATTAACCAGTGCCAGGCAGTGCCACGGCTTCTGGCTGGAGATAAGTCAGGGCTGGCGGGAGGCTGGGGGGAGCTCGGGGCCAGCGGCTGCCCCCCCTCCCCATGGCACACAGCCCCTCACCGCGGCTCCCGCGGCACCCACAAGTGCTAATGGGGTGTGGGTCCTTCCAGCTCTGGTTCGGTGGGGATGAGGGTTTCGGGACAGGCGCAGACCCCTGGGGAACCATCCTTCTCTGGCTGCTGTAGGATGTCTCCCTGCCCCTGCTCCTGCTCCTGGTCGTGTTTATCAGCGGTCAAGCTGCTTCGTCCGGGGCCGGCTGAGGCAGCTGGGCACCGTCGGGCTAAAAATAACACCGGTAAATAAAACGCTTCCTCCTGGCCTGGCATGCAGGAGCGGAGGCGCAGGGAGCGGGGACGTGCCCGGCTGCTGCAGCACCGCAGGGCTGGCCCCATGCCGGCGAGGTCCTGGGCTGGTGCCACCGGCTCCGGGCCCGGCTGAGTGCCCGCAGGACTCTGCTGCCCAGCTCCTGGGGACACGGTGGCCCGTGGCATCCCCGGTGCCGGCAGCAGGATGTCACAGGTGGGTGCTGGAAGGCTGAATCCCAGGGTGACGCGGCGAAGTCCCACGGCAGTGGGACGCCCAGGTCTGTCCCGTGCCCTGACTCAGGAGAGCTCCGCGCTCCCTCAGATTTTCCACCTGCGGCGCAGGACTCCCACGGCCGTCACGCCCGGCACGTGCCCCGGGGCCACCGATGACGGCTGGAAGGGTGCGGGACACAGCGTCCCAGTCACGACCGCGTCAGCCCCACGCGCCCGGGCAGCGGGGTGTCAGCGGGAGCCAGCCACCCACGCAGGGCTGCTCACAGTGGGGTACCCGCTTCACCCCCCCGGCAGCACCCTCAGCCCGCGGTCTGGGGCACCGAGCTGCGGTGGCCCGGGATGGAGCATAAGTGCTGCGGTGGGGACAAGCCATGTGCCAGTGCCAGCAGTGGTGGCACCCGGGGGTGACGATGCATTGGGGGGTGGGGGGGCCACCATGGTGGCTGGGGGGGAGCACAGCCCCATCCCTGCTCCCCCAGGATGCCCAAACCCACGGAAAGCCATCACTGTCCCCATCCCCACCCCTGCAGTGCCAGGGCCCTGTGCAGCTTTGGCTTCCGCTTCCTCTTCCTCTTCCTCACCTGTGCCCTCCCTGGCGGGGGTGCTGGTCAGCTGAGGCTGCCTGGCCCCTCCCTGGGCCGGGCACGGCTATAAAAGCCCGGGGCTGGGCAGAGGGTGGCACAGGGAGCCGGGAGCTGTTGGCAGGTGAGTCCAAGGGTGCCAGGGTTGGGCTCTGGGGGTCTCGCCCATCTGGGGATGCTGCTGCCGGGCGGGGGGATGCTGGGGTCCCTGGGCTGCCTGTGGGATCCTGCCCAGTTCCCGCGGGACTCAGAGCTGGGTCTGGATTTGGCCCCTATGCCCCGAGTTTTGGACAATGCATTTTTGGGGCACACAATGCTGTGGGGCAGGGCAGGGGGGCGCAGCCTCGCCGTGGGCACAGTCTGAGGCGCGTTGCGGGGCAGAGGGGACTGCGACGAGCGGTTGGAGGGGCTGTTCCCATGGGACACCCCAGTCCCATGTCTGGGCGATGCTGCAATGGCCCCACTGGGCAGATGGATTACGGGGAGCGGGACCCATCACCAGCCGAGCGATGCCCTGGGTGCCCGTGCCCGGCACGCAGCCACCCATGTCCCAGCTGCCGGGAAGTGGCGGAGGCAGTGGCCCGGTGACACCGCCCTGAGTCACATCGGAGGCCCTGGGTGACAGCCCGTCTCCGGCACACGGAGCCGGGCATGTGGGCTGGGAGGGATGCCTGGGGAGAGGTGCCTTGGCCCTGAACCGCCCGGTCCCCATCCCCAGGCACGTCCGCGGCAGCAGCGATGGCGACGCTCTACCCCTCCTTGGAGGACATGAAGGGCCACCAGATCTTGCAGGTCAGTGTCAGTGCAGCAGCGTTATGGGGGGGGTGAGCAGACCCCAGCGGGTCCCTGTGGGGTCCTGCCCCCAGAGGGTTCCCGGGGATGGGGGGTGCAGCCTCGAGCAAACCCCGTCTCTCGGCAGGCGCAGGCAGCTGCCGGGGTGAGGACCCCTGCCACGACGGTGGTCACGGAGAAGCCGAAGCTCGTCTCGGGCACCAGTGACACAGGTTGTGATGGGCTCTCTCCGTCAAGGGGCTGTCTGAGGGTGGGGGGGAGCGATGCTCACTATGCAGGGGGGCTCAGCTGAGACCCCCCACAGCTCAGTGCATGGGTAGGGGATGGGATTTGGGGGTTTCTTTCCATTGGCCCAGGGGGCTCCTGGCTGGGGAGGCAATGGCCATGGGTTGGGGACCCCACGAGCTGAGGCCGCCCTCGGTGTGTCCCGCAGTGCCGCCCCTGCTGTACCCCAACCTGGCTGAGCTGGAGAACTATATGGGACTCGCTCTCTCCAGCGAAGAGATCCAGAAGAACCTGCTCCCGGAAGGCAGCACTGTAGGTGTCTGCGCTGGCGGCTCTCGCCTGCCCTGCCCAGGGCTCCCCCCCATGCCACAGCATCGCTGCTGAGGGGGGGCCCTCTGGGGCCGCATCCTGCCCAGCGAAGGGACGCAGCATCCCCCCGAGCGCTGATGTGTGCAGGGTCTGTGCCCCCACCAGCCCCGCTGACCCCCGGCTCCCTTACAGGCGCTGACCCCCGCCGGGCCCACCCCGGGTCAGCTGGTCGCCCCCCTGAGCAGGAACAACGCGGGGCTGCGCCGGGCAGAGATCAAGCCGGGTGTGCGGGAGATCCACCTCTGCAAGGACGAGCGGGGCAAGACGGGGCTGCAGCTGAAAAACGTCGACCAGGTGAGGGGGCTGGGCTGGCGCGGGGCCATCCACGGCACGGCACGCTGCGGTATGGCATGGCACAGCACGGTGTGGTGCATCATGGCATGGCACAGCATGGTGTGGTGCACCATAGCATGGCACAGGGGAGCATGGCATGACATTGCGTGGCAGGGCAGGGCACAGCATGGCACAAGCATGACAGTACAGCACAGCATGACGTGGCACGGTGCATCATGGCATGGCAATGTGTGGTGTTAAATGGCACAGCATGCCACGGTGCAGCACAGCAGGGTGCAGCATGCCATGGCACGGCATGGTGCAGCATGGCACGGTCTGTGGCATGGCACAGCATGTGGCATGGCACAGCTGCCCAGTCCCTGTCCCATTGCTCCCGCCATGTCCCCAGGGCATCTTCGTGCAGCTGGTGAAGGCCAACTCCCCGGCGGCGCTGGTGGGGCTGCGCTTCGGTGACCAGATCCTGCAGATCGACGGCAAGAACTGCACGGGCTGGAGCAGCGACAAGGCACAGCGGGCGCTGAAGAAGGCGTCCCCAGAGAAAATAGTCATGGTGGTGCGGGACAGGTGAGCGGGCGGGTGGGCAGGCGGTGCCGGCGGTGGTGCCGACGCTGACCGCGCTCTCCCCGCAGGCCTTTCCAGCGCACCGTCACCGTGCACAAGGACAGCAGCGGCCACATCGGCATTGTGGTCAAGAAGGGGAAAATCGTGTCGCTGGCCAAGGACAGCTCTGCCGCCCGCAACGGCCTTCTCACCCACCACTACATCTGCGAGGTGAACGGCCAGAACGTCATCGGCATGAAGGTAGGGGCTGCACCCAACCAGCGGTGCAGAACGCGCCCGGGGGTGCCCAGGATCCGGCCAGGGCAGCCGTAAGGAGCTGCTGCAGGGTGGTGGGCAGAGCCGGGCACCCCACGGGACCCACCCGCTCTCTCCCTCAGGATAAGCAGCTCATGGAGGTGCTGGCGGGGGCCGGGAATGTGGTCACGCTGACCATCATCCCCACCGTGATCTACGAGCACATGGTCAAACGGTGAGACTGCGGGGCTGCGGTGCCCACCCCCACCCCACTGGGGCCCCACAGGGTCCCCCGGGGGGACCCACGGGCTCCCCCCACTGAGCACCCATCCCTGTGCCCAGGCTCTCGGCAGGGCTGGTGAAGTCGGCCATGGACCACTCCGTCCCCGACCTCTGACACGATCGCTGCCGTCCCGCCGTCCTGGGGGGCCGACGCTGGAAGCTCGGAGGGGCTGCCGAAGGTACCCCCGCAGCATCCCCAAAAGACACTGGTTTAGCACAAAACCCCTCGTCCCCACCGAGGCTGGTGGCTGCTGGGTGGCGCGGGGGGACTGCCAGCCCGTGATGTCCTCTCCTCCCTCTCATCAGCAGGGATGGGGCACGTGCCTCCCCCTGTCCCAGCGTCCCCATGTCCCTCCGTGGCCCCGCTCAGGCCAGCCCCCCTCGGGGCAGGCGCCAAAGGCTGGCTCCAGCCAAAGCAGACACAGACCCAGCGACGTTTATTACATCCACCACAGACAGCGAGTACAGGACAGGGGAAACAAGAAAAGGGGGGTTACAGCTTTTTCAGTTCTGTATTTAAAAAATATATTATATAGATTTGTCTTTCAAATATAATTGTTACATTTATTTCTTGGCAAAGCTTTGGATAGTCTAACAGACGTGTACACAGATCCACAAATACATTGCACAAGAGGTGTATATCCTAGCTCCGCTTACATCGGCCGCCCCGGCTGCCTTGCCACCGTTTCTCCCCAAATACTTCACCTGGCCCCCGGTTCTGTGCCAGCGGCTGCCGCTGCCTCCGCCGTCCCCCATCGCGAGCAGAGCCGCCGCCCCGTGCCCCAGCCGCCGGACGGGGGATGCAGGGGATGCGGGGGATGCGGGACACTGCGTGCGCACACCCCAGGACCGGTGGATGCCGGCTCATGGAGCATTGCCAGGTCCCAGAGCGCCCGGCTGGCAGCACCCATGGGTGGTGGAGCGGGGTTGGGAGGGAAACACCATTAGTTCAAGTCACGAAGAAGCCACAGACATTCATGGGGTGGGTGCACCGCGTGCCTGGGGGAGCCCCAAGTCCCGCGCCTCGCCAGCCCCCACTGAGCAATCCTTGCTGTCTTTACTTTTCAAAAAGAAAAAGGCATTTTTCCGGAGGTCACCAGCAAAGCAGGAGTTCAGCTGAGCCGGGGCAGGCAAGGGCGCTTGGCTCTGCCTGCATGGCCCTGCCCGCACCCCCTCGCCGCCTCCTGGCAAAGCCATCCCCGAGTTCCAGTGCAGGGCAGGATCGCCGGCATCACCGCTGTTGCTGCTGTCGAAACCGTCAGAGCCCCCAGTCCCGCTCTGCGGCGGCCAGAGCCAGGGCTGGGCATCCCCCCCGGCTCGCCGCTGCCTTGGCCCCCCCCAACAACAGGGCTTCAGTCTGTACCAAAAAAAAAAAGTGAATATAGTGCAAAGCAAAGGGAAGGAGGGACTGAGGCTTCACCTCGGCCTCGCTCGGTGGCGTCGGAGCCACAGCCCGGTTCCATCCCGGTCTGGGGAGGCATCTCCCATGCGATGGGTGGCTTGAAGAGGGGCCGAGCACGGCCCGGCCAGGGCACCATCCCGCCGGAGAGAGGAGGACGGACACCGAAGTGGGCTGGGGGTGCTGGGGCGAAGGTGGCCCACGGGCTCCCACCACCTCCTGAACCGGTCCAGAGCCGGTCCCTGTTCCCGGGAGGGTTCCCACCATCCTCCCACCCGCAGCCAGACTTTGCTGTCGTGGCGCAACCTGCACTTGGAGCAAGAAACGCACCCGGGAGGGTCCCGCTGTGACCTGCCGGCTCTCCCCGCTGCCGGGCAGCTCCTCGCCATCGCCCGCCCGCGGCAGGGCTGGCTGCAGGACAGGGCGAGGACAAACAGAAAGTGGGCGCGATGAAGGGAGCGAGCCCCCCCGGCGGGGTGCAGCCCCATAGCCCCCCAGCAGCTGGAGGCACTGCGGCAGCGGCCGGGCAGGGGCGTCCATTGGGCAAGCGGTCGCATTGTGATGCTTGGTACTGCGTCCTGCAATGCGGCTGGGCACCTCTCTTCCAGCAACGGTCCCTTCCCTCCTCTGGGACAAAGGAACTGGGGGGGCAGCACACCCCGATGCACCCACAGATTCCCCCCACACCCCTTCCCACCCCCCCCAGGGCTGCATAATGAGCCGGAGCCGACAAAGGACCCCCGGGAGAGCGGGGACACGCCGGGGCTTTACAATCAGCGGTCGGGTCCGTGGGAGCTGGTGGGGTCGGCGGGGGGGTGTCAGGGCTGGGTGCTGCCCCCGGGGCTGGCGACGGGGCGACAGCCCATCCTGCGGATGGAGTGGAGGGCCACGGTGCAGCAGCCCCGCAGCAGCGAGCTGATGTTGTAGATGGGCTGGTCCTGCCGGCGCTGCGAGCGGCACAGCCAGGCCACCGTGGGCACCGCCGGCACCACCACCGCCAGCAGATCCACGATGAAGTGGCGGCTCCAGTAGCTCTTGGAGGGGGCGGCCTCGCAGCCGGTCACCTCCGTCGTCTCCTCCTCTGCCACGCAGGCGATGGCCACGGAGGGGCTGGCGCTGGGGGGCTGCCGCACCGCCGGGTTGCAGAGGGCACCCGCCTCGACCCCGGCACCCACCGTCGCGGCGTCGGGCTCAGCCGCCAGCAGGTCCGTGGCCCCGGCGGGGTTGGAGAGCTCGGGGCCGGGCATCACGTCTTCCATTTCGGAGACCCAGGCCGAGGTGGGGCTGCCTAAGCTGCAAGCCTGGGACTTCATCACCTTCTCCAGGATGGTGTCCAGGTCGGGCTGGCAGGGCACGAAGTCCGTCTGGATGGCCCGCTCCTGCATGCAGCTGGCCTGCACCCCGGCCTCCACGCCGCACCGCAGCCCCAGCAGCTTCTCGTAGGTGGAGCTGGGGGGCAGGCGGGCGCTGGGCTCGCCCCCCGCCTCCAGCGGGTCCGTGTGGCCAGGAGCCTCCTCTGCCCCCGCGAAGCCGCTGTCGGCCCCCTCGTCCAGCGAGATGGTCTGCGAGCCCCCCACGTTGCGGTCCCCGGCCCCCTGGTCGCTCAGCTTGGTGTAGGTGGAGCTGCGGGTGAGGGAACGGGCTGGGGACCCCCCGGCCGACTCGCCGGCCCCCTCCTCCTTCAGCGCCCCGTTCTGCGCCACCTCCATGCTGTGCAGCAGCGTCTCCAGCTTCTTGTTCTGGATGTTGATGTCCACGAAATACTTCTGGAGCCCCTTGTCCTTCTCCAGCAGGTTGTTCTTCACCGTGTCGATGACCTGCTTCAGCTGCTTGATCTCCTTGCGAGCCTCCTTCAGCGCCAGCTGGGCCTCCACGCGGTGGCACTCCTCCTCGATCCAGTCCTCCTGCATCCGCGACAGCTGCGTCTTCAGGTCCTCGATCTCAGCATCCCTGCGAGAGACGGGGAGGGCACCGCCGCGGCGCTGAGGGGGCTGGGGGGGACAGCCCTGTCCTCACATGCCCGGCCCAGAGTTGGAGCCAGATCACCCAGTAACACCCACAGCTGAAACCCAGGGATGGATCCAGCAGCTCGGGGACCCTCGGAGCGGTGCTCGGGGACCCTTGAGAGTGATGCTCAGCCCTCTCCCAGAGAGGATGCAGAGCCCAGGGCTCCCGAGGGCTGCGTGGGGACGGGCAGGTGCCCCGGGTGGGCGCGTGGCAGCCGGCACGCCAGCAAGGACGTGCCTAAGCCCAAGAGGAGCAGATGGGGATTAGCCACCCTCTGACGCTGAAATTCAGAAAAAGCATGGCAGAGGCTTAACCGGGTGCGCAGGGGAGAACACAGCCACCGCAGGTGGGGCGTACGGGCTCCGCGGCTCCCGAATCCACGGCTCCCTGGTTGGACGGGCAGCAATGCCACTGCAAAGCCATGAACCCAGTGTCTGGACATGAGCCCAAGGACAAGATGCAGCGCTGGGAACCGAGAGCCCCCAGAAGGACCAGTCCCACACAGGAGCTGCTGCGGCGGGTGGCGATGGATAGTGCCGGGGCCCTTCCCAGTGGCTCCCGCGCCAGGGGCTCTGTGCCCACGGCTCCCGTGCTCACCTGTCCTGCAGCCGCTCCTGCGTGTCCTTCAGGCGAGCTTTCAGGTGCCTGATGCAGACCTCCTTCTGCTGCAGGGGCGTCAGGTACTGCTCCGGCGTCGGTGGCTTTATCCCATGGTTGTCGCTGCAGAGGTTGTACTTGGCCGAGCGCCTGCGGGGACACGGCCGTCACCCACCCGCCGGTGCTGCCGCTGGCATGGACTCAGTGGAGCGGACCCAAAGGAGATGACTGCTCTCAGGGCACGGGGTGGGTGCAGCCCCGTAGCGCACCCCTGAGGAGCCCCACAGGCGGGAGGGGCAGAGTGGGTGTCTCAGGGTGCTGTGCCGCTTGGCAGGAGGGTGGGTGCAGCTCCCAAACCCACTGGTGCTGCCCACAGCTGCTGAGCCCTCTGCAGAGCTGCAGGCTTCGCCGGGGCAGCGGGTGCATGAGCAGAGCAAGGAGCAGGCGGGCATCGAGGTCTCTGCGTGCCCCGAGAGAGCTTTCCGGGGAATGACAGATGCGGATGGAGACCCCAGGGTGGGATCAGCCCTGTCAGAGATGGAGTTGGAAGATGGGTAATGGGAGGGTTTGGGATGGAGCACGTCTGGAGCTGGCGGCTGTCCTGCCCATGGGGGAGCAAGCTGGGGCACCCGGCTTCTGCTCCGGGCTGGGAGAGCAGCACGTCCGGACCCTCCTCGTGCCGCCAGTGGGGTGGATGAGGTGACGTCTCTGGCCCAAAGCCCAGGGCAGCGTGGAGAGCAGGGGCTGGCCAGGGACAGGGGACAGGGCTGCATGTCTGGGCTGGGAGGCACACAGAGAGCTGTGCGCAGCACGAGACGCTCCCGTGTCGCAGCAGGGTGGGGGGTGCTGCCTGTGCGCGGCAGCAGGGCAGCCCAAAACCCCCGTGCATGGTGGCAGGCAGCCCAGCAGCACCAGCAGCCTCCGGCCAGAGACATAAGCATCACGTTAGGAGTAGCCAGGCAGGACCGCAGCCTTGCAACACCCCGCGGCAGCAGGACGGTCACCGGTCCCTGCTGCGGCGTGCACGGGCTCTGTTCCCCGGGTACCCTCGGACCCACCATACCCACCCAGATTTGATGCCACCTCTAGGAGCTGGAAGGCGGTTGGGACAAGCAGGAGCAGCTCAGGCTGGGGATGGCCTGAAACACCAGCACAGGCTGCTGTGCCCGCAGGGCTGGGGCCGGTGCCCGTCCCGCAGCTCGGTGCCCGGCTGTTCATGCCCCGAGCGCACCCGGAGCTCCCCGCTGAGAAGCCAGGCTGCCACTCGCTCTTGCCGGACCTCCGCTGGGCAGCGCGAGGGGATGGAAATGAAGCTCTTGTCCAGCGTGTCCTTGGTCCCAAGGACCCGGGGTGCCCCTCGGGGTGCAGGAGCGGAGGGAGGGAGGTGTGCAGTGTGCAAGCCACAGCCACAGCAGGATGGAGGGAAGGGGACGGGGCGCTGGGCTGGCAGGCGGGGGGACGGGGAGGGAGAAGACACGACAATGGCGGTGAAGAGGTTTGGCGGAGGATGGCGAGGGTCTTTGCGAGACACACCAGCGGCTCCGCCAGCTCCGGCTCCCCCAGCCGCCAAGCGCACAGCCTCGCTCCGCAGGCCCCTGTACCCCTCTCCCCGCCGGGCACCGGCAGCACGGGTGCTGCTCCCCCCCTGCCCGGGGGCACCCGGCAGCCGCCCTGGGGCCACGGGTGATGGGTTACCTTGGGGTGGGGCTGCTGTCGCTGCCCTTGCAGGAGCCAGAATTGCTGCTGCTGCTCAGCGAGGAGGTGCCGTAGGTGTCCCTCCCGGGGGGCGAGGGGCGCCTGGAGGCAGGGAGAAGAGGCTGTGTCTCAGGCCGAGTGGCTGAGGGCGCTGAAGACTTAAAGAAGGAGGCAAAGCCACTCCGTCCATAAACCCCGCGACTGCCAACCACCACACCGAGAACACACAAGACAAAAGGACAAAACAAACAGCAGGGATCAAAATGGCACTGACACGGCGACGGGTGCAAAGGCAGGGCTGGGGGGGCTGCCCACCCGCTCCCCCCCGCCCCGGCGTGGCATCCCCCAGACGCCAGCATGGCACCCCTGCACCCCGAGGACCAGGAGCCCCTTGGGAGCCCTCCTGGGAGCGTGGCCCTGGCAGAGCTGGAGCCGCCCCGCTGCCGGCTCAGCACCTACTCCTGGGCAGATCTGCCTTTGCTCTCTGCCCATGCTGCCGGTGGCAGCCGCTTCCTAAATAACGGCAGCCCAGGTCACGGAGACGTTTGGAGCGGAATACATTTTTTTTTTCTCTCTCTCTTTTTTCCCCTCTTGCTCTTTATCATTGCAGCTCAAGAAGCTTTTCAAGGGCCAACACACCTCCCACCTCACTGCCCCGACCCCAGTGCCTTTGCACTGCTGCTGGGGCCCTCCGCCACCGCCTGCCTTTGCCTGGATGGACAGAGGGGTCGGTCCCAGCCGCGGCAGAGACGGACAGAGAGGGACGGGGGGGTGCAGCGCTCAGGGGGCTGCATGCACGGACGGGGAAGTGCTGTGCAGTGGGCAGCGACATGCAACCCCCCGGAAGCCGGGCTGGGGGGGTTCGTGCTGCAAAGTGGCAGCTCGTGGTGTAGGTGGGGATCGTTCCCTCCCTGCTGCCAGCCGGGAGGAGTGCCAGGCAGGCACCGGTGCCCGGTCCCGGGGGCCAGAGACCGAAGCATATTCACCTTCGTGATCCGGTGGACGAGCGTCTGCTCCCCGGCAGAGACATTGCCGCGGTGCCGCGGGTCCTGGGCGCAGGGGAACTGCAGGTTAAATGCAACAGAGAGAGGAGATGAAGGCAGGGAAACGTCCCCGGTGAGATGGGAGCCATGCAAAGCGCCGGTGCAGGGATGAGCCCCTGCACCAGGGCATCAGTTTAGTCCCCAGGGCCACCTGTGCAGGGACAGATGTGGACTGCATCCCCTGCACATCTGGGCTGTGCTCCCTGCCTGCCCCCCACCGCTCAGGAACGCTGGGATGCTGCGTGCCCAGGGTTCTGCCCCGGCAGGGCGTGCTGCAGGCGTAGGATGAAGGCTTTCTTAATTTATAAGGCAAACCAGAAGCATAGCAGGTACCTGCCTGTGGTACAAAGCCCCTTTCCCACCAATCTCCAGACACGGGACAAGCTTTCCCCCGAGCCCCAGTCCTCGTCCCCGCCAGGGAAGGGAGCTCTGCCACAGGGATGCAGGGTGCCTGCAGTGGTGGCATTACTCGGGGCAGAGATGGGACGAGGGCTCTGACACCCAGCCCTGGACCTCGCCGGGTTGCCACCCAGGCAGGCGGCTGCCCCGCTTTTCCTTAATTAAGTCAGAATCACCCGTTCACCGGTGAAATCAGGTAAGGAAGCACAGAGCCCTGCATGATGCGGCAGCAGCAGCTAATCCCTCGGGAAACATGGAGCCCGTTTTCCTGTAAATAAATAGGCCAGATCCAGAGGCTCGTAGCAACTGGCTGGTGCTGCTGGAGGAGGCAGCACCTCGGGCACACGCAGGGATGTGAACTGCTGCAGCGGAGGGGAGCTACGGAAAGCATCTGCTCAGCCCATCCATCCCGCCGAGCATCCCACGGTACCACTGCGATGCCCCACTGCGCTCACAGGCTGCCGAGCCCATATATGATGCCAGCGTTTGTCCCTGATTTTGGCAGCTCCAGCCCAGAGCAATGCGAGCGATGGGATGGGCCAGCTGATAATCGATGGGCGATTGGAAATGCTAAGTGCTGCCCGGTCCTTGTCCAGGGGAGCACGAGGAGCAGGACAAGAAGGGGAGGCTGGAGAGGAGTACGGAGCACAGCCAGCTCACCCCAACGCAGCATTTTGCATTTGCTGCCCCAGGGTTGTTTTTTCCAGGCTGTCTCCGGTCTAGTGCTCAAAGCCCACAACGGCCAGCCCAGGCATCCCCTCTGCCCAGGATGTGCCGCTCCCCGATCCCCAAACCAGGGCACCACAGAGCCCAGAGAGCGGGAGCAGAGGAGCCGGTGATGTGCAGCCGCGGTGAACCCCCAGCCCCGGCAGGCACCGTGCCCCACACCGGGGGGAGTGCCAGCATCCCCGGGACACAGCGACTGGGATCTGGGGGTCCTGCTGCTCCCCTCTGGGACGGATTTGGCGGGGGAGGACCTGGGCAGGAGGAGGCAGCGCTTTGCCCTGCCGGATAACTGCTCCTGAGGCGACAGCCTGCGCGGCGGCTGCGGGTTTTGCTAATGCAGCAGCGTGAATCAGCATCCAAGCACGGCCCCGGCACTGGTGGGAGCACCCTCCAGCAGCGCCATGCGGGGCTGCGGCATAGCCCAGGCTCCAGCTGTGGGACCCCACAGAGCTGGGCAGCGAGGCCAGCCCATCCCTTGCTTTTCATGCCGCAGGGTGCTCCCCGAGCAGCTCTCAGGCAGGGCTTTAGGGAGATTTTGGGGCCACGGGGATTAACTCCTCACCCTCTCGCAGCCCCAAGCCCTGTGCCCCAGCCCGCGGCAGCCCCGGGGGTACTCGGCATCGCCGCTGCCTCCTGCTCTTCCCTGTTCACAGCAGTTACCCGCAGGCAAAGCCGCTCTGCTCAGGGGTCCCTCTGCTCTCCCCGGCAGCGCTGGGTGGTTAATGCAGCGCCAGGCAAGTGCCAGCACCGCAGATGGCACACGTGCATCCAACACAGGGGCTGGTACCGTGCCGGGGGCTCCTGCGAGCCCCCTATACTGCACCCCAGGTGCATCTGCAGCCGGGAACGGCTCTGTGGGGAAGTCTGGATTCGGCCTCGCGCCTGGCGAGCTCAGTTCCTCCTCCTCCTCCTCCCACTGCTGCAGACTCACCTGGCACCCACGCCAAGGCTCGGTGCCTCTCGCGGCGCCGGCAGGTTTAGCGGGTGAGAAACTCAGAGCAGCCCCGGGCTGCTGCCGCAGGGAGCCCGGCCGAGGTCTGCCGGCGGGCACCGACACCCCGTGGCGGGGGGAGCACCATCCTGCGCCCTGCCTGGGTCCCCATCTCACAAACTTGATGGGCTGCGCATCCCCTCCCGGCCGGCTACCGGCTCTGCCTCGCCAGGCTGCCCCAGGGTGGCTTGAACAAGCAGGCTTGAACTTAATCACTGGTAATAAATTGTCACTGCCTTTATTCCCGAAGAATCAATGGGCCATTTTGGTCTCCCCAAGAGCCTCACCGTGCCCATGGGCTGCCAAGGACAGGCAGGTTGGGCAGACCTAGCACCAAAGCTGAAAACACACCTTCCCACACGGTACGTGGCTACTTTGCGTCTAAAGGCAGAGGGAATTACTTATTTGCACTCAGAATTACCACTGTCGTGTGGACCAGCATGATCAGTGGTAGTGCAAAGGGAGCCTGCCATGAAAGCAAGAGGAAAGAGGAGATTATTGTACCACATCTGAATCGCAAGGAAGGGAGAAGCAGTGAAGACCTCCACTTTTCCAGTGCTCTGCAGAGGGGATTTCCTCCACCTTATTTTCATCTTTGTAGAACGAGGAATATGGGGAACGTCTTGCAGGACAGAGAAGAAACGTGGGAGAATCCCTTCCTTGTGGGTTGATCCTTATGGAGCTGACAAAACCAGCTTGCGCCCCAGGAGCGGGGATGTGTCCGCGGCACAGGCTCCGGAGAAACCCCGAGCAGCAATAACCCGGCATCAGAAACAGGCGCTGAGCTTACACCAGACCCAGAGATCATGCTGCAAACCACCTATGTGTTTCAGCATCTTGCAAACCACCCCAGAACGCAGCTCTGGGGATGGGCAGGATGAACGCTGCCCATTGCAAGGTCTAACACTCTCTTGAAGCCACCAACAGCAAAATTCCCTGTGGATCTCCCAGCCCATAGTGGAACAGAAAGGCAGCTCTTTTAAAAACAAAGCACAAAACAGTGCTTATTCCGTGCACCAGAATTAGCCTGGGGAATTCATGCTAAATAAAAGCAATGGTCCTTGATAAGGAAACAGCCGGCGTTACAGCACGAAAAGCTGACACCCCACGCAGGGTGGGATGGAGCACAGCCGGGCGCAAGAGCCTCTCGCCCCCAGGACTGGAGACCCCCCTCACCGGCACGTTGTGCCGGAACTGCTCTCCGAGCACTTTCCGTGCCTGCTGTGGTCAGCAGCGCCCAGCCCCACGCAGCGCCCAGCCCCAGGCAGCACCCAGCCCCAGGCAGGGCTCAGGCAGCCGCTGCTCCACACGCCCACACTGGGAATGGCATCCGGCACCGGCACCGGCACCCCCAGGCACGGCTCGTGCCCTGTCCCTGCCAGCACAGGTTGCTCGGCCTCGGCATGTCCCCTGGGGCCGAGAGCCCCCCACGCTGCCACCACCTGGGATGGTGACGCCACGGGGCTCCGGGTGCTCCCGAGCTGCATCCCCCGGTGGGGCTCCAGCTCCCGCCGGCCGCAGAGGGGGTCTGGGGCGCTGCCGCCCCACAGACCACACCACGATGGCGACGCAAAGCCAGACGGGTGGCAGAGCGGTGGCAGAGCGGTGGCAGAGTGCCAGCTGAGCACCCCGAGGCTCAGCCCAGCGCTCCAGTGCAGGATTTCCCCAAGAATTGCAGCTCAGGCATCTCTGCGGGGCAGCGATGCCTCTTTGGCTTGAACACCGATGCTTCCCCATGCCACATGCGATCCCCCGGCGGTGCCAGCGATGGACAGACAGGGCTGGGCACGTATCACTCCTCCTAGAAGCCTCCTGCATGGGGAACGGGGCCACGGGACCCCCAGCGAGACCCTCACCATCGGCTCGGTGAAGCCTCCAATGATTCCTCAGCCCGTTCCTCCAGAGGTTTTCCCACCACAGGCTCTCGCTTCCGAGGCGTCTCTGTTCGCTCGCCTTCCGCAGGGTTCAGAAGGAACGGGCTGCTGCGCTGGCCCGAGCTGCCCCACCAGCTCGACCCGTCCCCGCGGGGAACACGCAGAGAAGGTGCAAGAGCAGGCGGGCTCGTTCGGCAGCCCCAGCCCCAGCCCTCGGCACACAGCCGCCCAGGCCCAGCAGCCGCTGCATCTCCCCGGATTTCTCGCTCACTGCTTCTTTTGTCTGGGTTCCTGTCACCCTGCCCGCTGCCGGATTCCCTTGTTTTCCTTGATGCATCCTGCATTAGGAATATTTTGCAATGGTGGCACCAAGCCCAAGAGCCTCAGAGCAGCTTTACCGATTCCGCAGAAACCTCAGGAGAAGAACAGTGCCTTCCCCGCGGGTCCCTCCGCACCGGGCGAGGGGCAGCCGGGAGATTTTCAGCCTTCCAGTACTAACAAGATTAAAAGCAGAGAGCAACAGGGGGAGGGAAATCACAGCTTCATTTTTCTGGGGAACCAAAAGGGCTCCTGAGGAGACCTCCCTGCCTTTCCGACACGGGCTCTGCTTTTTCCTTCACCCTAAAAATAAGCAAAGCGCTGAACGTGGCAAACAACCAGCAACCTGATTTGGGACGGAGCACTGCATCCCCGGGGCAGCGGCAATGCCGGGATCAGTTTGTGTTTGGAAAGGGACTGGGATGCAGTTGGGTGGTGGAGGGAAGAGGCAGGATCTGGCAGCCGGAGCCGAGGCCGGCAGAAGTCCGGTGAAGGAGGGGGTCAGTGCCGCAGGCACTGCAGGCACCGTCCGAGCTGCCGGACGCAAACACAGGCTGCCTGGTGCACAGCGGTGACCGTGTCCGCGCTCCTCCTGCTGCCACTGGGGATTTTTTTGGAGACAGGGGCTGCTTTGCTCCTGCTGGGGAGTTTCCAAGGGAGCGGCGGTATCCCCAGGGGCTGGGAAACTCTGCTCCCTGCTCCAGCGGAGATGGGCTCGTCCCAAAGCAGGCAGAGCTTCACCTGGGTCCCGGACAGAGGGAGATGCTCTGGTTCACGCCAGAGCAGAGTGCTCGGGGCAAGAGCCAGGACAAAATGCACAGGATGTTTATGCAACACCACCAGAAAAATCAATTTTGCTAAGAGTTGTTGTATCACGTACCGAAACACAGGAGCCATCTCCTTTTATTCTCTTGTTTGTTATAAAATGCTGAGTTGACACCCAGAGATTACAGGAAAATAGAGACCATTCGAAAAGATCGGGTTATGCAGCTCATCACTTTTCCAGTTGACCTGGCTGCAGCGCCAAACGGGGAGGGGGCAATTCCTGGCCCTCGTTAGCTAAAAATAAGGTGCCTGACCAGAGGGAACAGGCTGGTCTCTTGCTGGGGCCTCTGGAGGCAAAGGGAAAAGGGAAAGGAGCTCCGTGACAAATGCTGCAGCAGCAGCTATTGCCATGAGAGTAGGAGCAGGATACCTGGGATGGTATCCCACGGTCTTCCGAAGGCTGGGAAGGTTGGCAGGTCAGGGATGCACATGAGGTTACGCCCCACAGCCCATCCTGTGCAGATGCTCTGCTGAGGAGCCGAGCTGAGGACCGGTCAGCGGAGGGAAAAGCCCGCTCCTTCGGGATATGCAGGCAAAAACATGGAAGAGAAACCCAGCTTCCAGCGCAACAGCTACTCCTCCCCTCCACACCCCCGCGCAGCCTCGGCGCGGCGGAAGCAGGGCTCCCCTAACCACCATCCACCTTGAAGGTGGGCTGGGAAAGACGGCGGTGACGGGCCCTGCATCTCCGCACCGCTGGAATGGCCTACTTTAACAACGTGCCAAATCTGCCGCCTCAGCCCGCCGCAGCGCTGCCGGGGCGCGAGCACGGGCACTGCCCCCTCCTGACCCCCCGGGCAGGGACCTCTGCAGCCCTGGAAATGAGGATTTGCACCTTCTGGCCCAAGGTCACGGCACAAGGCACCCATTGCCAGGGCAGGGTGGGGATGCCGGTACTTTATAAGCACAACAAAATGCACAGCAGCAGCCTTCTGTGTGACAACCGGGCGGCACTGACCTTGCGGGGAGGAGAAAGAAGGAGCACCCGGCTCATCAATCAGCTCCTGTATTTGCTGTGTCCCTTCGGAGATGGAGCATTAAGCCATTAAATAATAAAATCTCAATTGCACAGCAGCTCCGGCTCCTGCAATGCCCCATGGTGCCGGGAGACACATACGGATGCTGTATGAGCAGATGGGGGTCTGGTGCATGTGATGCAGGTCTGGTGCATGTGATGTGGGTCTGGAGCATGCAGGGAGGGTCTGGTGCATGTGATGCAGGTCTGGTGCATGTGATGCAGGTCTGGAGCATGCAGGGAGGGTCTGGTGCATGTGATGTGGATCTGGAGCATGCAGGGAGGGTCTGGTGCATGTGATGTGGGTCTAGTGCATGCAGGGAGGGCCTGGTCCATGTAATGTGGGTCTGGTGCATGTGATGTGGGTCTGGTGCATGTGATGTGGGTCTGGTGCATGCAGGGAGGGCCTGGTCCATGTAATGTGGGTCTGGTGCATGTGATGTGGGTCTGGTGCATGTGATGTGGGTCTGGTGCATGCAGGGAGGGCCTGGTCCATGTAATGTGGGTCTGGTGCATGTGATGTGGGTCTGGAGCATGCAGGGAGGGTCTGGTGCATGTGATGTGGGTCTGGTGCATGTGATGTGGGTCTGGAGCATGCAGGGAGGGTCTGGTGCATGTGATGTGGGTCTGGAGCATGCAGGGAGGGTCTGGTGCATGTGATGTGGGTCTGGAGCATGCAGGGAGGGCCTGGTGCATGTGATGTGGGTCTGGAGCATGCAGGGAGGGTCTGGCGAGTGCAGGTCTGGTGAGCATGATGTGTCCCCGATGCATGCTGTGTGGTCCAGTGCATGCAATATGGGTCCAGTGCTTGTGATGCAGGACCGGTGTGCGTGACGTGGGTCCGGGTGCATGCAATATGGGTCTGGTGAGTGTGACATGGGGCTGGTGCATGCCGGGGGGGGGGTCTGGTGCATGCAATGCAGGTCCGGTGCATGCGTTGCGGGTCTGGTGGGCGTGCTGTGTGTCCGGTGGATGCCGTGGGGGTCCGGTGCATGCGATGCGGATGTGCTGCGGGCCCGATGCGCGACCCGCCCCACGCACCCTCTGCCCCGCGGCCCCCCCCGCGCTCCCCGATGCGGAGCGGCGCGGCCAGCCCCGTGCTGCGGGTCCCCCCCCGAGCCTGCAGCCAGAAAGGGATGAGTCACGGCGCCCGCCGGGCCCCGCCGCCCCCCGCCCGCGCCCCGCACCGCGCCCCGCTCACCTGCGCGGGGCCCCGCCGATGTCCGGGGCTCAGCCGGGGCGGGGGGGGCTCAGCGACCTGGCGGGGAAGGGAGAGAGCGGGCGGTGAGCGGCGGCTGCGCGGGGCGCGGAGCGGAGCGCGGGGCGGGGCGGTGCGCGCATCCCTCCCCCCCCCCGCCCCGCGCCCCCCCCCGCCTCCATCACCTGCGCCGGCCTCCATGGGTGCGGCGGGGCGGCCGGGGAGCGCGGCGGCGGAGGGATGGAGGGATGGAGGGAGGGATGGAGGGAGGGAGGGATGAGCCTTGCAGCTGCGTAATTTGCCTCCCTCCTCTGCGCTCTTAAAGCAACGGCGGCGCGGGTGCCCCCCCCCGCCCCCCCGCCGGGTTTCCCCCCGTTTCCACGGCAACTCCCCTCCGCCGGGGCGCAGCGCCCCCCAAAAAAGAAGCCAAGACGCCGGTTGTGGGGGTCCCTCCCCGGCGGGGGCCCCCCCGCGCTCGGCTCCTCTCCCCGCCGGAGCCCGGCGGAGGGGGAGGCCGGGGGAGCCGGGGCAGCCCCGCGCTGGGGCCGCCCGGCCCTTGGAGTGTGATTTCCATCCCCCCGTCGGTGTGATTTCCATCCCACTCGTCCGGCTGTGAGGTCACCCGTGCGCCCGGTTAATGACGCACTTTGCTAAAGTGAAATAAATCCATCAAGTGAAACTCGGTGCCTCCCTCCATCCCTCCATCCCTCCCTCCATCCCTCCGCCGGCTCCGGGGGCCACTGAACCGCTGCCCTGGGCTCCCCTGGGGAGCGGGTGCTCGGCACCCTTCCCGCTCGCTCGACACGAAAGCGTGGTGGTCATCACCAGCGCCCGGGCCCTCGCGCGCCAGCGGGCTGCTCGCGGTACCACCTGCACGTTCCCGCGGTAGCGGTCGAGCTTCACCTTCCCCAGGTACGGAGCGAGCAAACGTCTGGGGCGAGGCTGCACCGCGTATACTGGGGCCCACCCAGTGACTTACTGGGGCCCATCAAGCGACTTACAGGGACCTACCCAGCAACTTACTCACTGGGACCTACCCCGCGACTTACTGGGGCCCACCGAGAGACTTACTGGGACCTACCCAGAAACTTACTGGGGCCCACTGAGACACTTACTGGGACCTACCCAGCAACTTACTGGAGCCCACTGAGTGGCTTACTGGGACCTACCTAGCAACTTACTGGGACCTACCCAGCGACTTACTGGGGCCCACCTGGCACGCAGCGGGGCTTTGGCTCCACTCAGCTCTGGTGACCACGCCCGAGACTGCCCCGGGGGTGATACTGGAGGCCTCTCCCTCCGGAGACTGGGAGAACTGCGGGATGCACACAGAGGTGTAGGTACGTTCCATATATAGCTGTAACACCCCACATGTACGCACGCACACAGACCTACAGAGGGAAACTGCTCATGTGTCGGCGAGGCCGGAGCAGGAGTTACTCCTGGGTTGGACCCGGACCCCAGTCCAAAACTGAGTGCGGCTGGTCGGGATTAAACGCCTCAGGCCGTGCACGGGATGCAGGGCTGGCCGCTCCCCACGGCGGGTGCTCCCCCTGCCCCTCAGCTGCGGCGGCGTTCTGACAAACCTGTCCTGTAAATACGCGCCAGCCTTTCTTCCAGGACTATTTCCTGCAAGATTTGTACCTCATTATTCCGATACGCAGACTGTTTTCAACGTCTCCATATCCTGCCTCTCATTTATTCCTGCCCGCCTCCTGCTTGCCTCCAGCCTCCTTTTGTTTCCCTCCTTCCTGGTGAATCCGATGCACAGTCTCTCTCCTTGGAAGGGAAATTAATGAGTTATCCCGTCTGCTGCCACTGCAGCCGCTCTCACCTTGTGGCAGTGGCAGGCGTGGTGCAGGCAGCAGCTCCGGTGTGAGACGCAGAGTCATTTCGGATGGCTTTTGGGGGAGAAAAATGGTTTCTCCTTCCTTCCCCAGCCTGCAGCGCTCAGTTTCCCAGGATGCGTGGCACGGCGCCCTGACCCACAGAGCTGGGGCTCACCAGGAGACACACCGCGCTAGCAGGGATTGGGTCTGCGGTGGGGGAACGAGGGAGAGGGTTTCCCTCCTCCTTTGCCACGGGCTCGCTCCCAAGACATCGAGCGTGAGCTGTGGAAAACCAAACCCTTTCCCGGGTCGGTGCTCAGGCTCCTGAACAGAACTGCCGGGCCCGGGCCCAGAGAGGAGCGGGAAAGGAGCCGCGCTCAGTTACATGGCCGGGGCTGCGCTTGGGGAGTGTCGCTCCTGTTCGCATCGCAAAAGGAAAAACGCTGTTTCTTTTGCAGAAAATGGAAAGGTTTTTACCAAACAGGGTCAGGTTTCCCTCCCTTACACCCAGAAGAGTAACCCCTTGGAGAACAGCGGCAAAGGCTTCTTATTGCTAATTTTATCAAATATTCCTACATGGAAAAAAGAAAACCAAGCGGCCCCAGCCCCGCCAGCCCCAGGCCAGTGCAGGGCCTTCAGCCCTTTTCGAGCCTTTTCTCTGAACAGCCCCTCGAAATCAATTCCTCACGTTCCCCAAACCCTGCACAGAGAAATAAATCAACGCGTGCCAGGACCAGCACGTGTTAGCAGTCCCAGGCGCACAGGGGTGCAACCGAGGCAGGCAAACGCCTGGAAAACCAGGATGGCACTATCATCCATCCTTTCGAATTTTAAGAAAATCACCAAAACCACCGACTCTGAGGAGGTGAACCCGAAGGCCAGCTTAGGCGGCTGCCAGTTTTGATCCTTCAGACCAAACGCCAGTGAGCGAAGGAAACATCTTCTTGTGGTTTTTATTGATTTGGTATTAAGAGAGGTCAGCATACCCACAGCACCACAACACTCAGGAGCGCTGAATGCACACAACCATCCTGCGCGTCGCGTACAAAACACTACCTTTACAGAACGACAGTGGAAGTGTTCAAACTTATCCTAAAGTAGATAAAAAAGCAAAGAACTAATAATATTTCAGTTTAACATCCATTTTTAAATAGCTCTACACATAAATAACAGTGGTAGTCTTTAAGTAAACATGCTCCATGAACTCTAAAACTGCAGGATTTCTAGGGAATGGGATTTCTTCCAGAAGTGTACATGGCTCTTCAAGGGGCGGCGTAATTCTCTGCCTGAATGCACAAAACTGGTGCTGGAGACAGTAGCTTCCTAGACCTTCAGATATCAAATAATGAACGTTCTTTGAAAGGAATAATTCCCAATAGACTAAGTTTTTTGATAAAGAGAGCTTAACAGACTCCTCTTAGGGGCAGTGTTAGATAATTAACACACACAAGCCCCGTTAAAAATAATTTAACCTCCAACGCTGGTCTCTGAGAAAGGTATTTAAGGACTTTCATAAAATCCCTCACAATGTAAATCTCTTACGTAGAATATGTACTTTAGCGGTATTTTATTAACAGAGTAAGCAAATGCTCACCATATAAACATATCTATTAAAAATAAACATACTGGTGACCAGCTCGGCAACCAACACGGTGGCCGCACGCCTGCACAGGCCAGTCACGTGGCGGTTCTGAGGGGCGCTGCAAAGGTGACTGCTCAGTGACCAGAGTTTGACAAGACACTCAATCATTTTTCCAGGAAATATATCTGCTGAGCAATGTAGAATGATATTTATTTGCATTAGCTTATCCGAACACGACATGATTTCAGCTGGCGTTGAACATCGGGCCGAGGGTGGCTGTAATGTCAGCAAAGGGAGCGCTCTGACTGAGCTCAACGACCGACTGCTTCTTCAGAACGAGAAAGACGTAAAACTTGACCGCGGCTTCTTTCCGGTTGTGTTTCCGACAGAGCTCCCGTAAACTGAAGGAACGCACGCCTGATCGTGTCAGGTGCTGCGTAAGGGGAACAAGAAAATCCGTCAGGTCAGCTTCACCACCAGTAAAACCCGATCGCATCAGGTCTGGACTAAGAGTGCTGCTCGGAGTGTGTATTTTCCACTTGAACGCCTCGAATAGGATCGTAGCTTGGCACACAGCATTTATAGAAGTGGGTCTTAACATTTTATTGCCATAATACTGCTAGCACCTACATATGTTACTAAAATCTACGTACGGCCGCAGTTCCAGTGAATTCGATGAAGCTGTACTGAGGCACGCGATGAAGCACGTCTGGAATGGTTTTCATGATTGCAACAATAAAAATCACGCGTACCCTGTGCTTTGCATCCAGAGTACCAGCTGTATCACCGGCAATTTCAGTCACAGCTAACCGACTGGTGTTACTGCTTGCTTTCTAATGGCTATACTTGTATGTAACTATTTATTTATGGCCGTTGCACAGGACCTTTGAAATATGTTCACATAAAACAATTTTAAAAAAACCCAAGATGGCTGTGAAGTCAAACTCCGGCACTAGGGAAGAGCTTGGCCCAAAGCTCGGTGCATTTTGCGGACAAAACCTGCTCCCCATGCCCTCATGCCCACGCTGGGATTTCTCCATCGCCTTCCTCCATGCTCCGTTCATCCACGTGGGATTAGGGAACTGACCTGAAGGAAAATAACTTTTTGCTGTGTTTTTTTTCTGCCTGCCCCCAACCAGACCAATGCTGGAGCACCAAAGCGCTTGTCCGGGCGAGAAGAAGGAAACAGCCCTGAGCCGTTAGGCCAAGAGTTCGGACATGCAGCATCAGGATGCCTGTGCTGGCTCCTGGAACGGGCCTGTCGATACAGCGTATGATATCATACCTTACAGCTTCACCAGTTTTACAAGGATTTCTGCAACAAAAGCAGAATAAGCCCTCCTGATGCAACGGCTCGAGACTCTGCTAAATTTCAAGCACCTTGAAAGCACCGGGGCATTAAAACCTCTTAAAGAAGGTGTTACCGGCTTCCTTTTTAACATAACCCTCACTCATTTCCTCAGCCTTCACCTCAGAAACAGCCCAGGCCGATGAATAGCCCAACAACAGCACCCGGCCGTGCTCAGCTGAGATCTGGCAACCCGCACGCAGCTAGGAATTGGGTTTTGAAGAGATCTGCTAGAGCACACTCGCAAAAGGAAGGGAGCAAGGGCTTCTTGTTACAGCAAACCCTGCCACAGAAACAAATGTTCAGAAAATTCTAGAGATTCCAGCAGCTCTGGGAGAGGACACCATGTCAGGCTCTCAGAATCCTGGCTTCCTACATAAATACCCCGTCAGACGCAGTTATACGCTGCATGTGAGAGGCAGCGATAGGATCAACAGCATAAGTAAGGAGGAGATTTTCTGACATGGTCCAACTGAAATCAACACCTGGTTTTGGCACCTAATTACAAAATCCAGCACTGGTACCTGTAAAGTTTTTAATAACTGAAGAGTTCTTCCGCTCCACCTTATTTCTTCACTGTCTTTACCGCTCCTCGTTAGCTCCTTCAGGGGAAATAGAACAGAAGGTTAGACAGCATGATGATAAAAAGGGCAAGAGTTCTAGCCTAACTGAAAATCCAGCTGGAGCCGGGCATTTTGACAGCCATGCTCGGGATATCTGGGACCTCGGACACCTCTGCAGTCACACTAGGCTTTGTGAAGCAGAGGAAAGAATACTAACTGTGTTCTTTCCGCTACAAGGAGACAGACCGGGTGCAACAACACGTTAGGCCCTATGGAAGTGGTCCTGGTGAGCCTTGGGGAGGCAGCTCCACAACAAGATACTGCTCCACGCGACTGGGATTCTGACAGTATTTGTACCGGTCAGGGGCCAAAAAGGACATTCAAAAATTTGTCTTTAGATTTTGGGCCGAGCCTCCAAAGTCAACAGCAGAAGACTGCCCTTGTTTCAGAGTGTCTGAGTATCCTCACGGCCAGTAAGTTCGGAAACTCTCTCCTTCTTACGGGAAGCACAACCTCTAAATAAGGAGCTGTCTCCCTCACAGACTGGGACCTCTGAATGTTGGAATACGTGGATCCCTGATTATCAAGCTATTAAAGGTTTTGACTGGCAAACTACGTACTAAAGATGACGTTAGAGCACCAAAAGTCACGGTAAGTTCATGATGCCATCATTTTTTATTTTTTTTTTTAGTATTTCTGAGCAAGAACACAGTTCTGTTCTGAAATAAGCCAGAGTTGTCAGCGCCAAATACACGTACATTTGTTAACTTGGCTTGCTGTGTTTCAGCTTCTTGGCCCAGTGAATTGTTCGCCAGTGAGGAGCTCTCGGAGAAAGCCCTTCCATCCTGCTGTTAGAAGAGAAAGGACGGTCAACAGGCATGACAACTTACGCATACAATGTAATTCTCAATTAGATAATTCTGCTCAATGACTTTATTATAATAAACGTTTTCCAGAATGATTTCATAGTTGCTATTTCTACCGTGTCTCTTCTCACATAGGATAGGACCTTGCCGTAGTAGTTATCCTACAGCTGGACCTACACCTAGGGGCTCAGTTCAGGCACAGGCCCTACATTTTCCACTGCCGTTAGGCCCAATTTTGTTGTTCTTTTTCGACTTTAATGAGCCTCAGATTCTCCCTTTCACGTTAGCCTAAATAAAGATGGCAGGAATAGATCATTTGTTATTGCTTGAGTATTTCCTCAGTTTGAGACACAAAAGATAATTTTCACCCTTTATAAAAGATGATATTTATCTCTTCAGTACAAAGAGGCTATATTTCGTATTAGGGTTTCATTTATACTTAGTGATTAGACTGTAATCTATATAGATTAATAGACATTTTAATTAATAGCTCAATTCATGGTAAGAATCTTCCAAAGTGCTTATAAATAAACTTTCATGATACAAGCTACTTAATGCTATATCGGCTGTCTCTAGCATCCTTTTCAAGCATGTATTAGTAATTTCTTAACGAGTTTTAAACGGAGTCCTAGCATAAAATGAAACCAATAAATACATTTAGGTCTCTCAAATTTATGGAAACTGCTCACTATAGTGTCACCACAGTTATCATCAGTTTCATTTCTGTTACTCTGTGATGTCAACATAAACGAATCATTTCTATTTTTTCTCTCTGTCTCTGAATGAGCTGACTCCTGCAGATAAGTTGGTTCTTCTACTATCAGCATCTCTGTATTAACAAAAAAACAAGGTTTAAGAGGAAATTACTGTGAATCGCTGTCCTTAAAAAAAACCATTGAAAACTAAAATCGCACCCTAGTCTAGCAATCTTTGAGAGTAAGAGCCAGAATGAGTAACTATGGAATAAATATCATTCCCAACAGGACCATGGAACAAGAAGAAGCTTCCAAGAGAGTTTCTCCTTTTCCAAAAGTTGACCTTTATGTTCTTGCAGGAGGTGGTTTTGCTGATTAACTTCTGAGGCAGCCATGCAGATTATATTGCTAGCAGAGCAAAGGAGGGAAAGCAGATATGTCACCTTCTCAGGAGATCTAAAATGGAACATTTCCTCTTGCTTGATATTAACCAAAACACAATCTTCAAGATACAAATAAAAGTTATCTACATGAATTTGGAAATTTGGAGAGTGGTTTGATTAAACTCAGAATAAGTGGGAAGCTTTTTTTTTTTTTTTTTAAATAAATCTGCGGTTTGGTAGACAATTAGAGAAACCAAAGGTGAAACCAAAAATACCTCTTTATGCCACAAGGAAGAAAAAGACTTGCATTTCATTTCTGATCTAAGGAACAAAAGAACAGCAAAGTACTTATACAACCAAAAAAACCCTTTTGTTTTTAAATAATTAACAGCCAATTTCCTTAATATTTACCTTTTCTGGCCTTTGATTTGTAGAATATTGCACACAAACACCGTGCATGTGTCTCTCAAACATTATGTAAAATGGAAGATATTTTCTAGCAGCTAATTCTGCAATAACAGAATTATAATATTACCTGTGGTATTTTGCCCTTTTCTTGTTTCTTCCATTTCAGGCTCCCTCTGTATTCCATTTCTTCTCATCTTAAATCCATGACTCCTGAAGCATTTTGCAAACAACTGAAAACAATTATTTTTATTTGTTTGCTTTCAGAATATCATGTCAGATTATTTGCAAACATCAACACAAAGGTATGAATATGAGCTGTAGATGAATTACTGCAACCCAGAATTTAGAGATTTGAATTAGGTCATTCTGAAAATCTGCAAATTTTTTTTTTTTTTTTTTTTTTTTTTTAAGTAATAGCCTTCTGCAGTTTCAATTTGGCAGTGGGCTCCGTGAAGAAACATCTTAGGAACAGCTTGGATCGTTCTTCCTTGAAGCCAGCCAGTAAGGAGGGATGAAAGAAAGAAACATCTGCAGTTTTCTGTGTGTGGATTTCTCTCCCCACGTACTGGCATGCGAGTATTTTTCATCCTCGCAAAGAGCAAGCTGTAATTCTGCACCTGGACTCTAAGTGGTGGAGCTGTGCTGCTCTAACGGACCTGCCGAGCTGCTTGCCTGCAGACCCTGCCTCCCAGACCTCGCCTCCACAGAAGAAACACCGCTCTAAACTCACAGCTTCTTAGAATGATCTGTCAGATGCTACACGGGGACATGAGAGGCTTTGATAGACCATATTTCCCTGAAACAAGTACGTCTTCCTTGTGCAGAAAGAGCAGTAAGGTCCACAGCCACAGGAAAGGATGGTCTGGCCCAGCCTTCCAGCCAAAGCGACAGAGCCATCAGGAGCCTCTTGGTCCTCTGAAAGGCGAGTCCCTGACTGCTCTCCAGCTGGAAGCTTCATCTCCAATTGGGAAAGTACAAAAGAAATTGGCACACCATCTTTCCAAAGCCATTAACAACATTATAATAATAATGTTTAAGCCTGATGTACCTTTAAAGTAAATGTAGAAGATAGATGTGGTCTCATACTGATTACAGAGCAGAAACAAAACAGCGAGTAATAAAACAAAGTAGAAAGTAGGAAAGAAATTGACAGAAATCCAAAAAACTATGTATTAGTGTACAATCAGTCAGGTGCCAGTATGTGAAATGAAACATCAGCTCTCAAGTTTCTTTGTCATTTTGTACTTGTTGTGGGAGTGCTGGACATTAAAGCCGTGAGCTCTACAGATGGCCTTTCTGATGAAGCAATTAGTGGCGAGTATGCAAATAACCATCAGGCATCCAACTGAACTGTATTGCAAAACAATACTTTCAATGATGCTACACACCTGCGGTTTGCCAGTTCACATAAAACCAGGTCTGCAAAATCTCTCTCAGCTCCTAGATGTGCAACAGTCCCATAATCTATACAGCAGCATGAAAACCTACAAGGAATTGATCTTTACCATTTGTAGCTCAGCATGAACCACTGGCTGCGTAGCGTGGGACAGGAGTTTATCCACGCCTCCTGATTTCTTCCACATCATTGTTTTTTTTGTTGGGGGTGCAAGGTCTAATGTAGCGAGGATGTCCGCGCAGTTGTTAAGTTGGTTGTATATAGCGTGGCAGCTGAGCTCCTTGTCTACATCCACAAGCAGCTTCCTCTTTCTTTTATTTTTTTTCCTCTGGGTGAGAGCTAAATAGAGCAAATATTAAAAAACAGAAGTCTAATAAGGTCTATTCACAGAACACTTAAGCACAAAAAAAAGCACTGTGAATCAAACGGACAGGCTGCTGACCTCCTGAAACACCACACAGACTTGAAAATCAAAGTACAAGTGCATGGGGCATTTCTCCAAGAGTTTTCACAATGTCTACTCTTTGTATTCTTGTACAGGAAATTCACATATGTTTAATTACGGAAGACATATGACTATTGTACTAAAGAACCGGGAACATGAGGACTTAATGAGCACACATGATATACCAACAAGACTGAATAAGCTATCTTTAATCCATCAGGAAGTTAATTGTTCCAAGAACTGCTGATGCACTCAACAGGTTTCATTACCTCGTAATTAATATCTGTATTTGTCAGTTTAATCCTTTAGCAATTTAATTAAGATGGACATAGTGAATGCGGAAGAGAGACATGGATTGGTTATGTAGCCATAACTTCCTGAATATTATTTTGGCAGGCTGGAAAATTCCAGTATTCTAAATATTAGTGTCAACGTGAACTCGTTTATTTGCTAACAGCCACCAACGTGATAGGTGACATTCAGATTTACTCACAGAAGAATTGAAACATTTTTCTTTTTGGATCTTATTAAAGTTAAAAGTTCACAAAACAAACTTTTACAAAGGCCTGAAAGTTTTAAGGTTGTTATTTTACACGTAAAAATCACTGATGTATCACTAGCAATAAAAGTTTTTCAGAGGAAACTTCAGTAACACTCATGAACAGGCCGGGCTTGCACTGCTAGAACTGCAGAGCAGCAAAACTTGATTCAGTACGTGGAAGAAACTGTGAGCAGAGATTTGGGCAGATCAGATGAATAACCCGGTACTGGTTTTGTATAACAGTTACCATAAAACAGAACTCTGGCAGCAGGAGGGGATGAAATCTAAAGTGAGAATAATCTGTTTTGCAAATATTTTCACTAACAAGAAGAAAAACAAACCTAGTAACGCAAACATTCAGAAACTGGTCAAGTTCTGACCTGTATCATCAACTGGCTGAAGCACAAATCCTTCTTTCAAGAAAAGTATTGTTTCATTCATTGGATGACTTACTTCCGTAATGGTGTCTGCGCGGTTGGACTCAACTGTAAGAAAATCCAGCAAATAACCCAAATAAAAAAGAAGTTTATGAGATGGATTAAGTTCTCAATCTCTTAACATAAATGATATCAGACAAAAAAGATCAGAATTAGAAAACTATGATTTTGTCTATAATCTCACAATCACTTTAACCAGTAACAACTGGCACTGCTGCTGCTCATATTCTGCACTGCACGCTTCCCTTTGCCGACACCAGAACCTCTATGACCAGGCGGTGAAAGAGACTGAAGACTCCAGATAGGAGGAAAACCCGACTGACGAGAAGTGTTTAGGGGGAAAAATGTTTAATGTCAATACGGATCTGTTTCCAGTTCCAGGCAACTGCAAGGCAGCGTGGACATTTCTGTCAACGTAAAAGGAACAGGTAGTACCAGGACTAGTGCAAGGAGGGGCAAGTGCCACCGTTTCCCTTTAAAGCTGTTCCAGATTACTCAGTTTTAAAGGAACAGTGTGATGGGGGTATAAGGGTTTAAGATATTAAAAAAAAAAAATCCAGAAACACTTTTCAAAAATTAATTTGATCGATATCAAATCAAAAGAAGACTAACAACACCTTTATGAACTACTAAAGTGTCATTTGTCGCTGAAATATGAAGCCAGAAATACTTGTAGGTAATGCTCAAAGTTACAGCATACCGTTACTCAGTTTCCTTTCCTCTACAAAAGTGGTATCGTACTGTCTAAGCAGCAGGGTGGATCAACAGCATATCCAACAGGAGATCATATAAAAGCAATGTCAAGTCACAAACCTGGAATCCCTAGGTCAAACAAAATTATACCTAAAATGGTGGATGAAGCGTATTAGGAAAAAACCAAAGACACGAGCAAAGGAAAAAGGCACGGGATATCGTACAAAGCTGAATGTGAGAAACTTTAGGTATTAGTATGGGAACAGAGGGTTCGTCTGAGTAAGACCGAGCGGACACTGCAAACTCACTGGCTGCGCTGTTCTCTGGCAGATCTTGTGACAAAGGACGGTCTTCCTCCATATCAAGAATGTCTTTATCTAGGCCATTTTGCTCATCCCGCAACAGGATTTCTTAAATACAAAATGCATAGTTTTCATCATTCTAAGCCTTCATAGTCATGAAATAGCCTGACACAGCCTAATGTTACTTATGTAAGGTTAATTCTGGACAAACAAAAAAAGCTCAGCTTCCACAGGTGGGTGTCAATGATCCGTCTGCCTTCAACAGTACAAAAAGGAGAAGGTTAGTCTTAATTTTGAGATGTCCACCTTTTCTTTGAAAAGTATGATATTGGTATTGCTTAAAAGGTATAAATCTATAAAGGTTTACATAAATACTCTAAACCATAAAGATGTAGAAGCTGCTTGCTGCCTTTGTTATTACAACAATAAAAGTAAAAACGCTGCAGTATTTCACCTTTGAAAATATAAATTAAATTGGTAAATATTAAGTATAAATTCAATGCCTTTAATTCTAAAAAAATGAAATATCTCCTTTAATACAATTTTACTTGGCAATGTCTAAGTGACCATAGATGTAATGACAAGTAGAAAAAAAAAGAAGTATGAAAACAAAAACAAATATAGAATTTATGTTTGAAAACAATCACTTTCATGCTGTCTTGTTTGTTTTCCTGTAAGACTAAAAATATTTGGAAAGAAATAATTCTGTTTATCTGTGGCAAACCCTACCAATCATATCTGCAGCATCCTCCTCATCTCCAAAACAGTCGTGCTCAAAAGAGTAAGTATCTTCTCGCCGTGCAGACGCGTCTCCATTCATGCTCGCAGACTTGGAATCAGCCACAAGACTGTTGCTGCTCCTTAAGATGCTGCCGTCAAAGAAGCTCTGTTTTCTTTGGGCCTCCGGTTCTTCATCTGAATAAACACAGAATTTCTGATGCTTCTCTGCATGCATTTTTAAACACATAGTTATCCTAATTTTTCAAATAATCTTTAAAAAATGGTAAGATATCTCATACCTCAACTGGAATAAACAAACAGTTTTTAGGTAATTCAGTAAAAAACAAAAAATGTTGGGCTTTACTCTCAGTCTCCGATATCATATTATATTACTTAGGCAGAGTACTTTTACACAAAAATTTAAGCGTAAGATGGTATAACAGGCCAATCAGCACAAGCATGAAACAAACGCACGTTTAATAATAGCTTTTTTACATGTGGAAAAGACTCAGACTGTACAAAATTTTGCATAAAACACACTTTTCCTTACGGAGTATTTCTAATTTCTCAACTTCTCTCACCAAAGTTTCTGTCACAGAGAAGTATATTGCTTTCGTAATCCTCTGTAAGTGTGATGTCTTCAGCTCTGCTCTGATTCAAGGTAAAATGTTCAGCAACGTCAATGGCACTGACGAAAAAAACATTATACAAAATATAGAGTGAACTGAAACCTGTTGACCATTTAGCTGGAAGGTGAAAACTTGTTTCTAAAGAGTCTTTAATCCTGACATTTTATCGTAAACCCCCAAAAGATAGCTTCTGTTTTCTATGGCATTGAAAGTACCCTGGCTGATCCTCACTTCTGGGGAGAGAGAACAATGTTTCCCAAAGCTATTCGCATTCAGGCCATTTAAGGTTTTATGGATAAAATTCACTGCTTTGATTTTCCTCTAAAAGCTAAAAATAAGCATATGGAAAACAGGTGCTCTACGTTCATTAAAATGGATACCTCCAAGCAAGTAGGCAGCTGCCCATTGCCAGCCGAAGCTCCCATGCAATCTCCAATGTATGTTGTACAGCAAAGACTGAATCTGCAACAGCCGCAACAGCCCCATAGCTGGGGAGGGGCCCACGAGAAGGGGAAAGCATCTGCCTAACCGAGCTTTGGAATACCCCCCGGAACCGTGAGCAAATGATCCCAATGTACACTCAGAAAGCAAACCCCTCAAGAAACAGCAAGATATATTTATAAGGACAAGGGGAGCACCCATCCTCCTCTCCATACTTCACATTTCTCCACTCTCTTCTGCCGGTACGCTGGGGCTTGTGCGAGTTTGTGTACATCCAAGCCCCAGACACTTGTCATGTAGAAGGCATCTAATTAGTGTAACACCCTCATCTGTTAATCAAAACATGCAGACTCTTCGGATAGGCAGAAAAGGCACGCTTTACAGAGTTAGCACACTGAGGTACTTGAATAAATAGTATTACATCACAGCTGTGCTTACAAAATACCAAACACTAACAGATCCCATCAAACTGTTTTTATGACGAGGTACAGAGGAAGCCTCAGCAGAAGTCTGTCATCCTGGACCCCTGGGGGTATCAGAGCCGTCAGAAACATGTCTTGTCCTCCTGCTTTTTATCAGTTTCCCTACGTTAATGCTGACCCACGTCAGAAAAGCCAAAGAAATACGCTGGCTTTTCATCGGGAGCCAAGCTGACTACTGCTGCTAAAATACCCCGGCCCCAAAGAGCAAGAGAGCAGAAATTAAATGCAGTTACACGCCAGAACAGGCCAATGTTTCGAGGTTACTAGCCAAAGCTTCCTTGGTCTTACAACAGGATTTGTACTAACTTGTGTATCTGCTCTTGAGGTCAGCAAGTTGTTTGCAGGCTTCTCTCAGACAATTTTAAATTAGAAAATCCTGAAATCTAAGTTCAATACATGATTTCATTGTAAAGATCTGGGGGTTAAACCGACTTTGAGGAACGCTACAAAAGCACAAGTCCTGTGACTGTAGCCTTGTAAAGCTGACGCGGAATTTAGGAGAACTCGGTTATCAAATCAAAACAATTCCATCTGAGTCTTGATCAGATAACAGCAAGGGTATCTTTTACTTCTGAAAATACTGAAATAATGAATAAAAACTAGGGAAGCATTTACTTTAAATCAGGTAGTGGTGTTTCAAAATCATGAAATTCTTCAGGCAATGTAATGGACTGATAAGCAGCCTCAAAGTTCTCTTCTGGAAGGTCAACAAGTCCTAAAAGAAACAGACAACATAACAAAATAAGTATCAATAAAATAAAAGTTATGTTCTCCCAAGTACATATAATAAGACTATAAACCTGTCAGGAAGGTCTGCTGCGATTCTGTGTAACATAAAGGCAAAGCTTAGGCACTTTGTCAGCAGGACTATGAAGTGGAATTAAAATCCTTAATTTACATGAACTTTAGAAGCCATATTTTTACAGACCGTTACAGAAGAGTCTGCCGCTACAGGTCCTGAAATAGGGTAAATACATGGGGTTTATGAACAGCTACTTTAAGTTCCCGAAAGATTCTCACAGCTGACATTTAGCCTAGAGTCTTTCACACCACTTCAAATGAATTACTGCGTTTTCTTTTTCTCTCCGGTGTCTGCGTAACGCTATTCTCCAGCATCAAATAATTATGAAGTGAGACTGCAAATACTTGGTAACCAGAGAATCCTGGAACAATTCGTGTGAGAAGGGATTTCTGAAGGTCATCTAATCCAACCTTTTGCTCAAAACAGGGTTACTTTCTAAGGGAGATCACTTTTGATCGTTTCTGCTGAGGGAGGTTCTGCAGCATCCCCGGACAGCCTGTTTCAACTTTTTATCACTTCCACTGTGAATTTTTTCCCCCTTATACCTAGCTGGAGTTTCCCTTGCTGCAGTTGTGACCGTCATCTCTTGTTCTTGTGCTGTGCAGTCCTCTACAATCTACTGCAGTGTCTATTAAAAATGGATAGTACAGTGTACTTATCTCAAGTGTTTCTTCTAGAGACTTCCAAATGTTTACAAATATTAACTAACTAATCACGATCATATCCTTGAGAATAATGTAGAGTAGGTATTCACTATTCTGCAAACAGAGCAGGTCACAAAGCACGTTAAGGCTGGCAATAGGCGCTGGCGTCCTGTTCTTAGCCTTTTTTTAGCCAACAGTGCCTCCCCGTTTGGTGCCTAGGTACGACAAACGTACAGCTGTTGGAAAAGGACCCAGGCATCTCTGCTCCCTTCTCGCTGGCTACATGGCTAGAGCTCAAAACACACTGTCAGATCTGGCACTAACACATGGTTAGACAGGTTGTTGGTGTCATCAGAAATTGAAATTAATTATCTAGCAAAGGAGGCTGAATTCAAGCTTCTTCTCATAAGACCACTTAAGATACTGTTTCTTTTAAAGGAGTCAAAGACCTGAAATGGCATTAAATTAAGCCAGACTACACATCAGCAGTAGGCACCAGTAAGTTCAACTTCCTTTGGGATCAGTAATGTGTATTTAACAGAAATAGCCAAAATTAGCTTTTAAAATGAGAGCTGTAAAGGACACAGATGGAAAAAAGCTGAATTCTGCACATACCTGGGCGAAAGGCTGTCTTCATTTTTGTCAAAGCTTCACTACAGTCTGCCAAGAGGTACTTTGCTTTCCTGTGGTAAATCCGCACTACTCCTAGCAGTAAGTGTCCAGAGGTTCGCAGAGCTATTGTAAACTTTGGTGATTTAAAAAAGTTGTTCAGGAGTTAGTATTTTGGGCAAAAACATTAAAACGAAAATATTACACAGTAGTAAGAGAGTTCTTCTAAAATACAGCAGTACAGAGCTCTATGAAATTCAGCAGGGCTTTGTATTGATACAGAGGATCGTAAACAGAAATTAATTTTCAGAGCCAGGAACTTCTGGTTGCTTCTGTTCCTAAACATAGCCATGCTGAAACGCGAGCCCTGAGCTGATGCTATTACTTTACCTAAAACATCTCAGCTGACTGCCAACGAACAGCGTAACACATTCTGAAACAGAAAGTAGCTGTGCATATTCTAGTATTTGACGCTTTGCTTATTTAAGTGAGCAGACACCATACCAGCTACGCCCTTATTTAAGCAAATAAAGACCATAACGATGCCCTTATTTATGCAAAGTCTTCCTGCACTGAGAACACTCAACTCAATCATGCTGATGCTAGACAGGACAGTATGCAAGGGAAAGTAGAGGGTGCTTAACTAGTACCTCTCGGAAAACACTTCCAAATAATATCAAGATCATCTTAACAGCATTATTAATCATAACCCATGCAAGACAGACAATGAAATTTGGGCTACCAAATATCAAGCAGGTATTTTCGTGGAGAAAATAAAAAAATCTGCTTGCACCAGCTGAAAGCCTTGGATCTCCTGAGCCATCGATTAGTGACAGTGCAAAGCGTTCCTCGCTCTTCCCTTGGATGCAGTCGCAACGGCGAGGCCAAGGTCTGAGTCATGGGTACTTGACTGCCTGCATCTGCGCTTGCTTGAGTCATACCTCATCTGTGATACACAGAGGACTTCAGCCTCCGGGACAGTTCATACAGAGTCTCTCATAAGCACTACGTATGCTTAATTATATATTTAACGGCTTATAATGGGGGACCTGGAAGAAGTCCACTGAAAGTGGAAGGATGGTTACAATATGTCAAAAGTTATTTATTACAAGATGAGCAAAAGCATTCTCCTCAAATGGTCTGTGTAAAATTTCACAGCAGTTTTCATAATCCCTTGACTTTGGTTAAGCATCTGACTTTTCAATCTTTTTGAGACAATTTCGTCAAATACCAGCATTTCCCAAATTCCGTTGAACAATACCCACAGCTGGTACTCAAAGTCTTTGAAGAAAGACCAGTGCTACCACACCACACCGCCCTGATGGGCTCCCGTTGCTTCATGAGTGGCTCAAACCCACCTACCGTGGTCTCTCGGCCAGCAGCACCCACACAGCTCTGTCAGTGTGTGGAAAAATACCTTTGAATATATTGTGGTAAAATTTTCTTACACTGTGCATAAATGTATGGCCACAGATCTCCAGGAGTAAAATAGCAAGTAAAATATTTATATAACTGTCATTTAATGGGATGGAGATTTTATCTGAGTGAGAACTGAATAAAATCAGAGTAGGAGTTTACCTCATGTTGGTTTTGAAATAGCCACAAATGTGCCCTACTAAGTCAGTCTCCACGATAGCAATAACCCCGTTCCCTACAGATGTACTCCTCTACCCCGGAACTTACCAGAAGGCACCTCATCATTTAATAGCGTACCTTTGGTGAGATGATCTTTTCAACAGTAGTCTCTAAATTGCACTCAAATATATGAGCTTTGGTGAGCTTCTTCTCCCAGTGGGCAGCAAGCCATATTTTGGCCAACGGCCCGCGCTTGTTGACGAGCACATGCATGTAGAACATGGCGCCTGGGCTGAGGCTTCCAGGCCAACCCTGCTGCCACCCCCCGGGCTCTTCCCCTTCCAACGGGAAGGGTCCTGGGGCACGAAGCGGGAAGAGGGATTGAGCGGGACACTGAGGGGATGGGGGGATTTAGGGAGATCTGAGGGGATGGGGGGGCCCAACCGGGCACTGAGGGAATGGAGGAATTTAGCGGTGCCTGAGGGGATGGGAGGATCCAGCCAGGGCCTTGGGGGAGAGGGGAGATTTATCAGGACTGGAGGTGATGGGGGGACCCAACCGGGGACTGAGGGGATGAGAGGATTTAGCGGGACCCTGAGGGAATGGGGGAGGATTTAGCGGGACCCTGAGGGGATGGGGGGAATTTGGCGGGACCCTGAGGGGACAGGGAGGATTTAGCGGGACCCTGAGGGAATGGGGGAGGATTTAGCGGGACCCTGAGGGAATGGGGGAGGATTTAGCGGGACCCTGAGGGGATGGGGGGTGGATTTGGCAGGACCCTGAGGGGACAGGGCGGGGGGATCCAGCCAGGCCCGGGGGGGACGAGAGGATTTAGCAGGGCCTGAGGGGATGGGGTGACACAGCTGGGCGCTGAGGGGACAGGGGGGATTTCGTGGGATCTGAGGGGATGGGGAGCCCAGGCGGGTGCTGAGGCAATGGCGGGGGGGATTTAGCGGGATCCTGAAAGGATGGAGGGACCTAGCCAGGCGCTGAAGAAACGGGGAGATTTAGTGTGGCTCTGAGGGGACGGGGGGACCCAGCTAGGCCCTGAGAGGAGCGGAGGGGGATTTAGCGGCGCTGAGAGGACAGGGGGAATTTAGCGGGGCCTCAGGGGACGGGGGGGACCCAGCCGGGCGCCGAGGGGACCGGGGGGATTTAGCGGGGCCCGGGGCGCAGCCGGGGGGCCGGGGGACCCTCCTCAGGCACTGCTGCCGCTCCCTGCGCGCTCCCGCCAAAAGTGGCGGCGGGGCGGGGGGGGGGGGGGGGGGGGGCAGCGCTGAGCGCCGCTCCAGTCCCCGCCGCGAAGCCGGCGCTGCTCCCGGCGCTGCTCCCGGCGCTGCCCCTCTCCGGGGCGGGCTCCCTCTCCTCGGCCCCAGCCGGCAGCCCCTCGGGGTCCACCGGAGAAGCCCCTGGCTGCCTCTGCGGGGGGCGGCGCGGCAGCTCTCAGCCTCGGCCGGGACTCGGCTCCCTTTGGCACCGGGCTGCAGAGCCCGGCGGGAGGGCGGCTGCACCGCTCCGGGCAGGTGGGTCCCGGAGGGCTCCCGGGCAGGGACCTGCCGCTGGAAATCGGTCCCCGTTGCTTCCTGGGGGTCACGGGGAGCACGCAGGCATCGCCAGCAGCACGACCCTGCTCAGCTCCTTTTAGGCGCCCGTGAACGGAGAGCACCTCCCTCTCCTTCTCCCTCTCCTTCTCCTTCTCCCTCTCCTTCTCCCTCTCCTTCTCCCTCTCCTCCTTCTCCTTCTCCCTCTCCTTCTCCTTCTCCCTCTCCCTCTCCCTCTCCCTCTCCCTCTCCCTCTCCCTCTCCCTCTCCCTCTCCTTCTCCCTCTCCTTCTCCCTCTCCTTCTCCTTCTCCTTCTCCTCCTCCCTCTCCTTCTCCTCCTCCCTCTCCTTCTCCTTCTCCCTCTCCCTCTCCCTCTCCCTCTCCCTCTCCCTCTCCCTCTCCCTCTCCCTCTCCTTCTCCCTCTCCCTCTCCCTCTCCCTCTCCCTCTCCCTCTCCCTCTCCCTCTCCTCCTCGTCCCGACCTCTTTCGCCCTTGACATTTCAAAAGCTCACTCGGGAGGCACCACCCCATCTCTGTCTGTGCCGGTCCTGCATAGCTCTGGGCATGGCTGAGAAACCTACGTCGGTGATGGGAATTTGCAGAAAAACGAGCTTCAGATCTGATGGCCATGCAGAGGGATGAGGGTAAAGGTGTGCAGCCACCCGCCCCTGTCAGCCACAGCCACCACCGAGAGGAAAAGGCAGCGTGCTTGCACACTTACATGTCACCAGCCAGGAAAAAAAGAGTTTGTCAGTCCTCTGCTTCATGCTTTCCGTGCTTTGCTTTGTATCCAGGCAGAGCACAGCAAGTCCCCTGGTGCTCCTGAGCCACAGCCCAGCGCATCAGCTGTTGCCGTATCACAAGGCACCGGCGGGTTTCCCCCTCTCTCCTGGTGTTCGCTGAAGATAATTACGTCTCAATTATCACCAGGAAAGTTCTGAGCCTCTTCCCAGTGCGGCTTTGCAGATGGTCTTACTGGAAGGCAGGGCTCTGTCCCTCCGGCTGCCTTTGGGCACAGCCAGTACCCTGGGCTGGGCTGTCGCTGTTTGGGGAGGGAGAGGGGTTTCTGCTACAAAACACCCTTGGAGCGATGCATCCCCAACGGGGACCTGAAGGAGCCTGCCGCAAGCCCCGAAGCCGGCATCCACTGCCCTTGCAAGGGCACCAAGCCTGCCCTGGCACCCAGCACCCTGCAAGAGAGGAACGACCTACACCAGTGCCCGGCTGTGCCGTCTCCAGCCCTCCCCGGTGCTGATTTCCAGCCCCGGGGTGCAGAGCCAGCCCTGCCGGCCTCGCTGGTGGCAACAGCTCCCGGGGGCAGTTTGCAGGATCAGAAACCCCACGGGCAGCCGGCACCGCGTGTGCATCCTCGTGTGCACGGGGAGCACCGGGGTGCTGCGTCCGTGGCACATGGAGACCGGCAGTGCCAGGAGGGGAGGCCACAATGTGCCAGGCACCTCCGGTCCTCACAAACCGCTGGATCTCCCCGCGGGTTCGGAGCCAGCACCTGGCTCCCAAATTGCCTGGCTGCTTTTTCCCTGACCTCTGAGTCACCTTGAGCCGTGCCGGCTGCGGGCATTTGCTCTGCCGTGGGATGCTGTGAATACTAAGGAGGCAGGAATGAAACTTCACCTCTGCGGTGGGGCTGGATCGGGGTCGGTGCTGCCAGCGGGCACCGGCCAGCTGCAGCAGCCGGGCGCACCCCAAAACTGGGCTGTGCTGCACGGGGGTGCGCTGGCGGGGCCCGGAGGGACACGGATGTGTCCACAGCACTCCCGGCTCCCTCCCATTCCTGCTCCCACTGTCTCCTCCGCTGGCTTGGGGCTCCTGTTCGCTGTCCCTCTCATCCTCATTCAATCATTTTGGCAGAGCAGCAGCATGTCCCCGTCCCCGGCAGCCCCGTCCCGCTCCCTTACCCTGCTCCATCTCCGAGGCTCCCTCCCTCCCTCTTTCCCTCCCTCCCTCTTCTTTCCACTTCTTTCCAAGCCCTCAGTCTCTCCCCTCCAGCATTCCTGCAGATTCATTGTGAATTTTGGCAGTGATGTCTCTGACCTTGGCTGTCTCCCTCCTCTCTTCGCTCCTGCGCTGGCAGCATAAATCTTGGCTGTCTCCATCTCTCCTCCCCTTCCCTCGGTGCCAGCACCCCAGGGACGGAGCGGCCCTTGCCAGCCCCCAGCCCCAGGCTCAGCCGGCTCGGGATGGGGCTGGGGAAGGCTTTCGGGCTGCCCACCCCACACCCCCCAGCCCTACAAAGGCCCGAGGCCATCTCCCAGCTCCCATCCAGCAAATGCAGTGGGACTTGGGGGCAGCACAGCAAAAGCAGCGACGTGTGCAGGATGCATCCCTCAATCTCATCCATTGCAGGCATCCTCTCAAGCGTGTCTGTGGGTTTGGGGTGCAGAAGCAGCCCCCCGGGCAGCACGGCACCCTGACCCCGTGGCAGAGTGCGGCATGGACCCGACCGCCGCAGCGGCTGCCTCTGTGCTCGCAGGCTCATCCCTGTCCATGCGTGAAGGCAGGCGGGAGCCATGGCACAGGTGCCTCTGCCCCCCAAACCCCCAGCCTCGCAGGGGTCCCAGCCTCGGCACCCTGGCCACCCCGGCTGCATCGCCAGCCGCAGGGCTTGGGTGCTCCGAAACGGAGGGCTTGATCACGGCTCTGCTCAGGAGCAGGCCGGCGGCGTTTCTGTTTTTCCCAGGGAATTTGGCGATGCTGGAGGCAGCAGTGCCCGGCGCTGGCGCGCTCTCCTCCCAGCCCTGCTCCCGCCTGCCCGTCTGTTCGCAGGGATGTGCCCGCCTGCTCCAGATCCATCTTTTCCTGCTGATTCAGGACAATCTGTGTCCCGTGACCTACTTGTCTCCAAGCATCTTCTGCCTTCCCGTGGAGTGGGTTGGTACTAAAGCCTCTCTAAATGTGGTTAACGTGTCAGGATGCACTTACATTTATTTTTAATTCTGCTTCTTTCTCAGCCCACTTCTGGATCCATCCCCGGGGACGCTGTGCTGGGAAGCCTCTGCGTTTCGACACAGTGCAGCGAGAGGAGACAGGAGCAGCGAGCGGGTGGGTCGCAGCAGTGCGACATGCACGACCTCCACTGCAAACTTAAAAAAATAATAAAATCATGTGTGTCCCTGCCCCTGACACAGCAAAAGGAGGTGGGAGACCCCAGCCCACCCTGCACGCCCCAGCCCTGCCGCAGCTCGGGGACCAGAGGCGCCACGGGTTGGTCCCTTTTCGGGTAGTGCCACGCAACCCACGAGGGTGCCTGTCAGCATCGGCCGTGATGTGAGCGCGTCGCAGCGGGGAACGCGGGGAACCTGCGAACCCATTTTGCCAAGCTAAACAAATAATGAAAATAGACAGAAAACCTTCCCAGGGCACCTTGGAGGAAAATTTTTTAAAAAATGCAAGAAAATGGCTAAAAATTATCCAGAGGTTAATTTTCAACAGAAACTTTAGAGTTTAATGAGGGAGATGTTCAAGGAAGGATAATGTCACCCATCATTAACCTGCTGAGCAGCAGTGGCACAAGCTGAGCTGGCCCTGCCAGGACCCCGCCAGCGCCTGGATGGGTGCGGGCTGAGCCTGCCCGGCCCTCAGCCTGGCTCCCTCAAAATGAAATGCACCTCTTTATTTGTGCATGTGCCCCCCTAAACTCCCTGCACCTTTTTCATCAGTTTTGACAGAGACTTCAGAGAAAATCCCTGCCTGTGTCATGAAATGGGGGGTAGGAGGCTCCCATCTGCCGTCCCCACGCAGGAAAACGCCCCGGCGCCGTGGGTCGCGTGGAGCCCAGCGCTGCTGCAGAAGGACTCGCTGTGCAGGGGGGGCCCAGGGCGCAGGGCACGGGGGTTCAGGGCACCGGCCACGCACCCCTGCGGCACCGGTGCCGCGAGCTCACCCAGCATGGACATTGGTGCATCATCTAGCGCGATGGCGGGTGAGCTTGCAAAGATGCTGGAGGCATGCGAATGTGCTGAAGGGAACGGCAATGTGATGGACGAATCTTCCCGGCATCTTTCAGCAGCCCACCCGCTATCGCTCAGGATTTATGTCCGCAACCCCGTCTCCAGGCACCGCTCCAAAGGCAGAAATAGCACACGTCTTATTAACAAATGAGCTAAAAGCGTGCTGCTGCCAGCAGGTCACTGCTGGAGCTCAGGCCCGGCTCCAGTTTCGGGTCAGCGAGAAGCGGAGTGCGGGCACTAACACAAGTGCTCTGTGAAAAATGGGATAAATAACGCGGTGAGAGGCGGGGGTGAAGGGAGGGGCTCCATGCCGTGGGACCGCAGTGGGACCGCGGTGGCACCATGGGGGCCAGTCCGGCTGGGGGAACGGCTCTGGGCTGCCAGCGCTGCCACGGGCGCTTTTGTCCCAGCCTGGAGCATCTCATGCCTGGCCCAAACCCAGGTCAAGCCCTGAGCGTTTCCCCGGGGATCTGGGGGCAGTTTGGCCCTTGCGGGGGCTCTCGGTGGGCAGCCGGCCGGCCTGGAGCTCTCCCGGCTGCCTTCAGGGCTGGGGGCTGCGGGGACTTGGGATGCAGCCCCGCAGCCCCCAGCCCAGCTCTGCCCCGGCTCCCCAATGGGGACGGCTGGTTGTGGGGTGCCCAGCCAGCACCCCACGGGCACGTCCCCCGGGCACGACCCACGCTCTCCCCTGTGCAAACCCCGCCCTGCTGCTCTGTCCTCCCCACCCGTGCCCCTCCCCACGCAGCCCCCCCCGGGGTGCCCTCAGAGGGTCCCGGCGCAGTCGGGGGGTGCGGGGGGGGTCCCTATTGCCGGCGGGGCGTGCACAGACGGTGCCGGTGTGCAACCGGGCGTGTGTGCATGCCTGTGCCCCCCGGGGCAGCCCGGTGTGCGTGTCTCTGCGTGTGTGTGTCTGCGTGTGCGTGCGGCGGCTGTGAGCACCGGCGGGGCCGGCAGCTCCGGGCACCCACCGCCCGCCCCGCCCGCCGCCGCGGCCGCACCGGCACCGGCCCGGGGAGCCGGGGACGCGGCGGGGGTAGGCAGCCCGGCGCGGGGGACCGGGGCGGGGGGGGACGCAGCTCGGTGCGGGCACCGGCGGGGCGGGCAGACCGAGGCGGGACCGGAGAAGCGGGAGCGGAGCCCGGCGTGGGGACCGGGGCCCCAGCCCGGTGCGGGGAGCGGGGGAAGCGGGGTCCGGGGAGGCTGGGTGCGGGGTCCGGGGAGGCTGGGTGCGGGGTCCGGGGAGGCTGGGTGCACTCCGGGGGAGCGGAGGGGAGAGCCCGGCGCGGGAAGCGGGTCCGGGAGGGGCAGCCCGGCGGGGTCACAGGGAGACGGGTCCCCGGGGGGGGGCAGCCCGGTTCGGGGGGGCAGGTGCCGGGTCCAGGGAAGGGGAGCAGCCCGGTTCGGCGACCCGGGTCCGGGGAGGGGGGACAGCCCGGTGCGGGGACCCAGCTCCGGGGGCAGCCCGGTGCGGGTAAGCGGGGTCCTGGGCGGGGGAGCAACCCGGTTCGGGGACCTGGGGAGCGGGGTTGGCAGCCCGGTCCGGGGGGGTCGGCTCCGGGGAGGGGGAGCATCCCGGTCCGCGGGGGTCGGCTCCGGCGAGGGGGAGCATCCCGGTCCGGGGGGGTCGGCTCCGGGGAGTGGGGGGGGGGAGCCCGGTCGGGAGCGTCGGCTCCGGGGAGGGGAGACAGCCCGGCCCGGGGGCCCGGCTCCGGGCAGCGGGAGCATCCCGGGCCGGGTCCGCCGCTCACCTCTGGCCGCGCAGGCCGGCGGCGGCTCCATGGCGTCCCCGCGGGCGGCGGAGCTGCGGAGCCCGGGCGAGGCGGCGGCGGCGGCGGCGGGCGGGGGCGGCCCGGCGGGGCCCGGCGCGGGCCCGGGGCTGGCGCTGGCGCTGGGCTGCGCGCTGAGCGGCGCGGCGCTGGTGGTGCTGGCGGGGGCCGTGCCGCGGGCGGCGCGTCCCGACCCGGCGGTGCCGGCGCGGCAGATGGAGCGGCTGGAGGCGCGGGCGGCGCGGCTCCGCGCCCGCCTCGACCGCTGCACCGTGGCCGGGCTGGCGCTGCTGGCCCTGGGCGGGCTGCTGCTCGCCGCCCTGCTGCTGGCCGCCGCCGCCGCCCGCCGCCGCGCCCGGGCCGCCCGCCGCACCGGCGGCACCTACGGCTCGGTGCGCCTGCGGATGCGGAGGGTGTCGGCCGAGGGGACGCGGGCGCTGCTGGAGAGCCAGCTCAGCCCCGCGCCGCAGCCCCCCGAGGGGCCGGGCTCCTAGCCCCGGGGACCCCAGGCTGCCCCGGGGACCCCGCGCCGCCGGCAGAAGCGGGGCTCCCCTCGCCACGCCCCAACACCGGTGCCGTCCGGCGAGGCTTCGCCCAACGCCCGCCCGGCAGCCTTCGGCCGCCTTCCTCGCCTCCCTGGACCCTTCTGGGATGGGGCTCCCATCCGGCAGCACCGGAGCGATGCGGCTTTGGGGTGTTCCCCACCGCCGGCACCAGGCAGCGTGGCCTTCGGACGCCCCGCTCGCCTCCCGGGCACCTTCCTGGACGGGGTCCTGCCCGCCAGCATCGGGGCAACGGCACCTTCGAGACACCCGTGGGATTTCCGTGCCGTGGCCAGTCGCAGGCTGGGCGCCAGGCCGAGCTCCCTGCCGCGGCCGCAGCCGGCTCCTTCCCGGCAGCCAGGGCCTGGGGCCGGCTGCTCCTCTTCGGGATGGGGCGTCTCATTTTCTGCCATCAGTGACCTTTTTTAGCAATAGTTTCTTGTAAAACTCCGTGGCGTGGAGTTGGCGCTTGCACCGCTCTGGGCAGAAGAGAAGGAGACGGCAAATGTGACCACCGTCTGCACAGCGGGGTCCAGCCCCCACCACCCCCCAGCCCTTGCACCCCACCAACCCCAATCCGGAGAGCAGGATGAAGGCCGGGACACACGCCTGCACCGTGCCAAGCATCCCATTCCCACCAGCAATCCCGGAACGGCCTCCTCAAAAATCATGGTGCTCTGTCTGGAGGAGAGAGGACAATTCCCAGCGCCTCGAAGCGATGTGGTTCTTCCGTTCCCGTGTTAGACAGGGACAGGCAGCTCTGCCCGCCGGGGTGCCCGCACGCGAGCCTTTGTGCCCATTGCGAGGGCCATTGTCTGTGGCGTGAAGGTAAAATTGCATCTCGGGAATTAAACATGAATCATCATTAAAGCACAATGTTCTGTGGAAAGAAAGATCGGTATGAGCAGGATACTGAGAAAGGGAAATAACTATCCCGTATGAAAATGCAGTCCCACAAAAGGTGGTGTTTGTCACAAACTGCCACCAGTTTTTAATTCATCCCATAAATTACTTGCTTCAAATGTTTCCAGGCGGAGACAAATCTCTCCAGACAACCTAACATGGGAGGAGAGTAATTTTCACATACGGTGCAGTTGCCTGAGTCAGGTTTTATTCCAGGGCTTCCAGCGTCCCCCTCGGATGCTGGGGACGGCATCCTCTGCCTGGTGCTTTCATTTCTAATGCTTCGCAGCTGATTCTTCCTGTTTCTGTGAAGGGCCGTGTGTCCTTCTCCCCATCCCCCGTCACCGCATCACCCGTCCACACTCCGTGTTTATTGTAGGGTCCTGGGAAACAACCTCGGATGGCCTCACGCCAGCGCTGCCCGCAGCCCCGGCACCCTGGCACCTTTCCCTGGGATTAACCCACGCTTGGGGCGAAATGGGTGGCTGTGCTCCACTGTGCCCCGAACAGGCATCGCCTCTCCCCGCATCTCTGGGGCGAACGGCCGTGAGCAGAACCTGCGGGGTCAAATGAATGGCCTAAGCAGGGCAAGGGGAGCAAATGCCATCACGGCTGTCACGGAGGGGCTGATCCTGGGGGCAGGGGGGCATGCTGCAGGAGGAAGGGGAGGAGGGGGAGGAAGGCTCTCATGTGGGGTCTGTTGGGGGAGCCCTGGGTGTTCGCAAGGGGAAGGCAGAAGTCCCTCCCGCAACTCTCAGCACTGGCCCTGCGGGTCTGGATTAGAAAATAAACCCATTAGAGGGATAAATCATCCTCATCAATTTTTGTCACTTTAAATAAGATGGAAGGGGTCTTTCTAGGATGAAAAGCTGAGTCTGGTTGGGGGACACCACTGCTGAGCACCTGCTGTATGTGAGCGTGAGAAATGCTCCCGTGGATCAGAGCATGCGACTGCTCGAGAGGATCTGTGGGAAGGGGCCGTCGCTGCTTTGTCAGCGCGTTGCTGGGCTGTCCCTCCAGGACCCGCAGGACTGGGGGAAAGCCTCTCGATTGAGAGAGAGATATATATTTAAGGTGAATGAAGTGCGTCGAGGAAGGAGTGCTATTAAAGAAGCTCCCCCATCAAGAGCTCCAGGACTGGGAAGTGATTTTGTACAGAGACCCCCCGGGCTGAGGCAGAGGGTGGCTGTGGCGGGGGGACGCGGAGCTGCTGGCGGCCCTAGAGCCGCTCTGCCCCGCGCCGCAGCCGGCTGCCCCACGCTTCCTCCCCGCATTGGCCTGGCCTTCCCTTCACCGCTCCTGGCGGGTGGTGGGGAAGAGCGGTGCAGCCAGCTTGAGGCACTGACCTGCGATGGTTAATGTGCAGGGGGGTATTGGGGAAGCAATCAAGAATATTCCAGGGTGGTCAGAAAAATCTGGCTGGGAAAGGCGGGCTGATGCTGCACAGCACACAGGCGGCAGACACCAGCCCCGGCCCCGCTGCCTTCCTGCAAAGCCGGCGACAACGGCAGCTGCTCCGTGCTTTGCACGGCCGCACCCCGGGCAGGTCGCCCCGACGCCACAATGATGGGCAGCGCGGCCGCAGTGAGAGGCGCTGGGCAGGGTGCAAGGCTGGCTACCCCCTGGCAATGCCACCACCATACCGGGCCACCGAGTACGGTGGAAGGGCAGGGATGTGGCGGGCAGCGCATCCTTGTCTCCCTGCTCAGCACAGAGGTCTCCCAGTCCCCCAGCTCCAGGGCTCTGAGGGTGTCTCCGCTTGTGCCAGGGGTCAGCAAAGAGGGAAGGGCCCGGCGCGCCTTTCCCAGTCCCGTATAACGAGGGCTGCTTTGTTTTCCTGTCTGTGCAATAAGCACCAGTTCCTCCCTCGCGCCATGCGCGGGACACACGGGATGCCAGGGATGGAGCATCGTCTGCGGGGTAATTAGCAGCACCGGGGGCTCTGCCTTTGGGAGTGCGTGGGGCAGGTGCCGCTGGGCTGGGCGGGCTGACAGATGGCCTGAAGGGCTCTCTGGGGATCTCAAGCCATTACCAATAATCCAGCGTCTTTCTTCAAACGTGACGTGGAAGCGCCTCGCTGGTGCTGCAGGAGGAGGGAGGGCTGTGCCTGTGCCAAGACCGCACACGCCAGCCCCAGCCGCTCTTCATGGCCTCCCCATAAAATTAACTCGAGGTGCATGGCTTGATGTGCTCCTTTGCATGTTAACGCTTTCCATCACTTACGTTAGCAGCAGCCGTGCCGGGGCCGGGGACGCGCGGCTGGGGCCGTCCCTTCCGCTGGTGGGAGACCCGGCCCTTGCGGCCGCTGTGCTTGGTGGGGTACGAGCCAGCCGCAGGGACGGCTGCCCCTCAACCGTGCTCAGGGGATGGGGTCTGTGCCCAGCTGCCAGCCCTGCGGATGGAGCAAGGAATGTGCTTGGGATCACCGGTCCCCTTGAGCCACCTCTGCCGTGCTCCAGGCAGCTCCACAGCCGCCCTTCGGTGTGAGCTGAGCCAGCCGCAGGGACCGTCTCCTGTGCCCACTGTCCTCTGACCTGGAGAGGAGGATCCTCACCTCCTTTTACCCATCCTCTCTGGAGAGCGGACGGCACAGACCCGGGAGCCCTGAGGCTCAGGCACAGGCCTGCAGTGGGCACGGCTCAACGCCGGGCACTTGCCCTCTTTGAAACCGCTCTCTTTTCCCACCTGCTCCCCTAGCTGCACAGCACCGCGAACCCGCTGGGGTTGAGCGCTGCAGACAAAAGATTGTTTATCAGGACCCGCCACAGCCTCTCCCGGCGCTGGCTCGCTTTAATTAGCCCCATCAAAGCCGGCTGCGTCTCTCCCTCCTGAAAGGTTGCAGAATATGATTAATTCAGGCGCAGAAAGCAGCTGCCTCCCGCAGAGAGGGGCCCCTTTGATAAGGCCAAAGCTGTTTCCTCTCCCCGAGCACCCCGCATCTCTCAACCCCACGCAGCGAGGTCGGGGGCTCCTTTCTCCTGGGACAAAGCTATCGATGGGCTCAGGCTGCCCCAGGAGCCGGAGGGGACAGAGGGGACAAACAGGCGCAGGGGCCTCACCGAGCCCTGGGTCTCACTCTCCGTCCCACCCGTGCTTCCAGCACAGCCGCTGTCTGCTCTGGTCATGGGCATCACCCACTGCCCATCCGTGGGACTGTCCACCAAAGCGCCAGGGATGTGCAGTGGGGATGACACATCCCCGCCAAGTCTGGGCTCAAAACCAGCTCTTGCAAAAATGGGGGGCCACGCACGAGCCCCGGGGAGATGTAGGGGATCCTCCAGCTGCCCCCGGAGCTGAATTTCTATGGCCGGTCCTCCCCCCTCCCAGCTGCATACAGCCCAGGCTTGCACACGCCGTAACTCAGCTTTATTAGCTGCGTTTGTAGGCAAAGGGGTTTTAAAGGGAAAAAGCCTTTGGGGAAAAGAGATAGACAGGGGGATCAGTTCCCCCTTTTTATTTACACCAGCACGGCTGCATGCAGCGTACCGACGGCATTCAATACCCCGGAGAGCCAATTACCGCAAGGAGCGGAGCCAGAGCCAAGGCTGGGCTGTTCTGCGCTTAATTTTCTTAATACAGTCACATCGTCTCAGAAAAGCGCTCCTGCTCAGGGGAAGGTACAAAGCGGGTTCCCAGCGTGAATCCGCTGCCTCGGGGAGGGCAGGCGCAGCGTGCGCAGAGCTTTGGGGCTTCCCTTCTCATGGCGGGGAGAAGGGGGCTGCGGCTGGGGCGGGGGGCCACCGCCAGCAAGCACCAACACAACACTCTTGTCAGATTTTTATTTCAATCTCATAAAAACCCTTCCAAGAAATCAAACCATGAGAAGAAAAACACAGCGTGAACCCCTGACAGGACAGATGAGCTGCAGCCCCAAAATTAACTGACCTGGGGGGAGCTGCGGGGAAGGGAGGAGGTTTCCAGAAAGAGCTCAGAAGCCTGAGCCACACAGATCTCACCCGTCCTCCCCGAGCTATTGGTCAGAGTTCAGCCAGGCAGAGCCACACCAGCCTCATGCAACGGGACCGACGATAGGAAAACATGTTCCTATAAACCTCTTCCGCAAAGCAAATCCCGCAGCTGAGTGAGCCCCCTGCGCGCATCCCCAGAAGGGCCCCAGCTCCGTACCGGTCACAGCTCCGCCACGCCTGGAGAGCCAATGCTGGGCCCAGCAGGTCGTGCAGGTATCGAGCACCCTCCCTCCTACCCCAGCCCGGCGTGGTGCCTGGCGGGTAGCCCTCGCCACACTGCCTGCAGGGCTCTGCAGGCACCCCAGGAATGAAAAACACAGCCGCAGGGGAGAGAGGGGGCAAGGTGGGGCCAGGAATTCAATACATGTCTCTTCTCATGCACATTAAAGGCTTTGCTGGTGGTGCTCCTTAAAGCCAGTGGGCACGGCCACGTGCAAGCCGATCTCAGCCGCTGCTGGGCGGCCATGCAGTCTGGCCATGCAGACCCCGTGGGTCGGGCTTTTTAGCCCTTCAATGCCGATCAGCCCCTCGCTTGGATCTCTCACAGGGAGCCCACCCCGGCTGTCACCTTCAGTGAGGCTACCGCAGCTCCCCGGCGCAGGAGCGGCAAGAAGCCAGCTCCCTCCTCAGCACTGACCGCTTGCGTAACCCCAGTAGCAAAAGCGCTGCCAACCTGGAGAAGCAGAGGAGGAAACCCCACAGCACCCAGGCTGTTCTGGGAGCGCCGCGCTGCACCCCATGGCTGCCACCGTGTGCGGGGCAGGCCCACTTCAGCTGGGTGCAAACGGCCGGGCACCCTCGGAGGAGCACGAAAAGAAACAAACCTACTGCCTCCTCTTCTGTTCTGCACACAGGGAAACCTTTATAGCTGGTCTGACACACAGACCAGCCCTGAATGGGGAGAAGAAAAACGCTGCTGAAAACATCAAAGTCCACCAAACAGGGAGCGAAGAGGGGAAAGTGCTCCTGCTTCCAGGAGAGTGCTCTGTCCGCAGCCATGAGAAGCCATGCGGTGACTCCTCACATGAACATGTCGTCGTAGCCTGGAGGGGGAAGGTGGTCGGGATCTGGCCTGGAAAGAAATTCAGAGCAGAGTCAAACTAGGAGCGAGAGCGCAGTCCCGCAGCAACAGGGATGAGCCAGGAGATGCAGGGGCAGCCCAGAGAGCAGGCTGGGGATACCAGGCACAGCCGAATACCTACCCAGATCTACCTGCTCCTAATGGGCCAAAGGGGTCAAATCTGGCGCCTGGTGGAACTGCTCCCGGGGGAAGCCGGCCTGGAATGCCTGACGATGGGTCAATGCCAGGCTGCAGGTGGCCAGACCGGAGAGGATCCACTATCATTCCCCCACTCCGACCTCTAGGGAGAGGAAAGGCAGAGATGACGACATTGGCACTGGTGAGAGAGGAGCAAAGCACGTCCCTGTGCTGCCGGAATGCTGAGCACAGGAATGTGGGGTTAAGCCAACACACAGCACGTGGGAAGGAAAGCAGCCCAGGCCAGGGCAAGCCAGCGAGGCGAGCCCGGGCAGCAAGACAGAGAGCACTTGATGTGTGCATGCGTGCGTGTGTAAGAGTGCTGGGGCACAGCAGATTCCTGTCCCACGGAGGCTGCTGTCTGCCATAGGAGGGAACCCGAATGCATCACACCCTGCTCCTACCTGGGGTTATCACAGCCCTGCAAACCTGTCTGCATTATGCCACAAGGTCAGGGGCAGGATGTGAATCACAGCTCAGCGTCATGCCGAGGTAGGAGTCTTACAGCTGCAGAGCGCATGCCCAAGGCCGGGCACCAGCCAACACCCAGGTTCGGGGCACCACCGTGCCCCCAAACCCCCAGGGCTAGCAGCAGACACGCACAGGGAAGCAACAGCCCTCGCATGCCTGCCTTCCTCAGAGCCAATGCCAAAACAGACACTCGGAGTAGTGGAGAGGCAGCTTCCCTCTTCCCCTGGTTCCTGCAAGGAGCCATTTAGGGCATCAGCAATGGCTGGTGAGTCCCAGTGGGCTGCTGACCACCCCCTGGGGAAGTGTCGGACCTGCTGGCCCTCGCTGCCGGCTTGTACTCCCATCCCTGCTCTCCTGGGCGAGCAGCACGTCCTGCCCTGCGCAGTGTCGCAAGAGCTCACGGACCCGGCTGGGGCTGCCGCCAGCCTTTCCAAAGAGCTGCCTGGAAGTCATTTGCTTACGGTGGCTCCTCGGAGCTGCCCCAAGCTGCGAGTGCCATTCCTCATGGTCGGCTTTGTGCAAACTCGGCTGGAGCCTCTGGACCCCGCTGCCATCGTGCAAGTCATTAACAAGCACACTAATGAGTTCCATTACGCCAAGCCGGCTGCCCAAAGCGCCCTGGGACAGCCAGGCCCCACGAGCATATGCCTGGGAGTCTGGGTCTCCAGCCCCAGCACTGGCAGGTGTCAGCGCACAAATCTGCTTCCATTTACAATCTTTTTTTGTCATTTACAGAGAAATTTCTGATGAAGGGCTGGAGGCAGCAAGAGAAACAGGGTCCCCACCCAGCTGAACCCCCTCTCCTCATGCTATCAGGTTTTCTTCCAGCCACTCAGGCTCCAGGCCTCTCCTTCCAGCCAGGCAGGATGTTTTTAGCTGGCCCTTTTCTAGCCAAACCCATGGAGAACCAAGTCTTGCAAGAGGGGAAAAAATGCGATCCCCACAGGAGAGTGGTTCCAAAGAAGACTCCCCTGGGCCGCAGGACGCTCTGCAATGACTCCAAGAGCTGTTTTTTGCCTGACTACGTGCTTTTAACTGGAATGGAAGATGACGTGTTCTCCTTGCCTGACCAAACCAAAGACCAAGAGATGTGTCTGTGAAGATCAGGCCGCCAGACAGGCCTCCTTCTATCTAGGCTTTCTCTTGAGTGCCTCAGACAGTCAGGAGGCTCACAACCAGGACTCGAGAATCTGTGGACTCGGCTTTAAGCTTCCCTTTCTCCAGACTGCTGGGCTGTAGACGCAGCAGCTGGTAACATTTTAAATTAGAGGCTTACATTCATTTAACGACGTATTCAGCTTTGATTTACTGAAGGAATTACTGCATGTTAAATGAATACAAGCTGATTATTAAACAGATGCAGATTGCAACCTATCATCTATGCAAGAGACCGGGACCTTATTACGGTATTAGAACCATATTGAGGTTTAGCAACTGTCAATTGGTCCCTTGCAATTTGCACTGAGCAACTGTCCCATCGCCGTCCACACTCAGAGACACTTCGCTGGACGCCTGAGCCAGGCGGACTCCAGCTGTTCCAGAGAAGGTCCCCAGCCACCCCCACACATCCCAAGGGCAGAGCAGGGGACGCTCCCCAGGCACATGAAGCACAACCTCTCCCAGCCATACTCACCCAAAAGGGACCAGGTCTTCCCCACCAACAGCGAAGGGGCTCAAAGGGGAAGGCCTGAAACACAGAACACAGCGAGACATTCAGCGAAGGGGAGACTGGCTGCGTGGAGCGAGCAGAAGCAAGCAGGCTCGCCAACCAAGCCAGCGTGGTTGCCGGTGCTGTGCGCATGGGTGCTCTCCCAAGGGAAGCACTGCAGCACCCGAAGGGCCCTGGGACCTGCAGGACCCTGTGTGAGCGGGCTGGCGTTGGGAGCCAGCCCATGCCCAGGACGCAGCATTCCCTGCTCCAGGGTGCAGCTGGGTGTGGACACCGGTGTGCGTGGCAGGCTTGCGGGAAGCTTGCTGAGATGAAGGGGGCCCTGCTGTTCCCACTGCTCCAGGCTGGAGCTGTCTGTGGATGCTGGGAACTTCCATGCCAGGGGCTCCCCGAGCGGTACCAGGCTAGGCCAGGCTCTCCAGCATGTCCCAGTCAGAGACACAATGACAGTCCCACTTCCAGGAGTGCGAGGACAGCGGGGCGGTGAGCCTGCAGCCAGTTGTCACATCTCCTTGCCAATAGTATGTGCCAATAACATGGTTTCAGAGCCATGCCCAGCTCCAGCTTGTCTGCCCAGGCCTCCCCGAGGAGCATCTCGCACCCTGAGCACCAGCAGACAGCAGTGGCGTTAAAGAAGCAAGAGGTGACATGCAAGCCAGAAGCCACGTCTGGTCCCCAAGAGACGGCAGAGCCACCGCAGTGTCTCTGACTTCCAGCCAAAGGGGATTACAGCTTGTGGGGGGAGAGAGGAGGGAGCCTGCCTGCCACGTACGAGGCATGGCTGGGCACGAAGGGGCCAGGGAGGGATGGTGAAGCGGGTGCCATGTGTCCCCTCTCCCTAGCTTTGCCAGCAAAGGGTTTCAAAGGGAAAGCGGGGTCAGGAGAGCAAGAAGAGCTCTCTGTTCCCCTCCACTAAGCCTGCACCTCCTGGGCCTGGCCCCAAGCCCTGGCTGGGTGCACCGCCCTGGGAGGGCAGCTCTACCGGCCACAGCAGGCAGGAGGCTTAGAGGCAGCCCCGGCTCTGTGCCAAGCAATGGCAGAGCTCTGCACCCGCCACACGCCCTCTCCCGTGAGCACAGAGCCCACGGCTCGATCTGACACCCAGCGCTCTGGCATCCCTCCCGGAGGCTGCTTGGCCCCATGACAGCACCATCATTCCCACCACTGTCCCTGCTCTGCCAGCCCCAAAGCGCTGATGGTCCCTCAGCCCGCACAGAGCAGGGTCTCCCTCCTTGCAGCCCTCACCTTCCCCCCAGCCCTGCACGCTGCCCTCTCTCTCCTGGGTCTGTAGGTCTCCAGCTACACCCCCAGGCAATGCCAAAGGAGGGTCAAACCAATACACAGCTCCGGAACAGCCCATCCCTCAGTGGGCAACTTAAATCAAACCCAAGCATGCGGCCAACAAGGCTGAGACTGGCTGGGGAGGATTTGGATCCCCTTTGCTCCGCATCCCATGTGTGCGAGATGGGGACCAGAGGTGAAGTCTGGGAGAGCTGTGCCAAGACCACATCCCTTCTAACAGAGGACCGTCAGCAGCCACCCGCTCTTTACTCACCAGGACGGTGCTCTCGTGCCTGCCGGCTGCCGGGGAGGGACCCTGAGGGGGTCGTAATCCTGGGGCAAGTCAGGATCCTTCTTCTCAGCCTTGGGCTCCTTTTTGGCCTTTTCTGCAGGGGCCCCAAGGGGAGCGATGATGCCCGAAGCAATCCTTGTCCTCAGCTCCTCAGTGTTCTTGTACAGCCTGCAGGGAGGAGAGGTGAGGTGGTGGGCTGGGGAGGCCACGGCACCCAGGTGTGCAAGGTGCTGGGCAGGCTGCCAGAGGGGTGGTGAGGGGACAGACATGCCCAAAGTGTCCCTGGCACAAAACATGTCCCCAGCTGGCAGCACAGAGGGGACGGGAAGGGGTAACAGCACACAGTGGCACCAAAGCCCTGAGCCTATCTGAGAGGGCAGAGGTGCCACCCAGCCCAGGGGACTCCCTTATGCTGTGGCCATGACCCAATCAGTTCTGCACTGGAGGAAACTACAGCACACAACACTGGCCTTCAGCAAGGCCACAGGGTGTCTGGGCCACGGCTGAAGGTGTCTGGGCCACAGTTGAAGCTGTAGCACCACTGGGCAGTGTCCACCCTGCACAGACAGGCAGGCAGGGCTCTGAAAATAAAAGTGCTGGGCCGGCCCAGCTCATTCCCAGGTGCGGTGGCTCTCCCCTGGGCTCCAACCCAGGGTCCCACCATCCCCTAAATCCCTCCTGCCTGCCAGCAGTGCAGAGGGAGGCAGAGGAGGGAGCTCCGGCTGCATTTCAGGGCTGGCTGGACTGTCCCCGGGGTTTGTACTGGGGAGAAGAGTCCTCCAGGCTCCTCCTAACCTGGTCTCTGCCTCCCTCCCCACGCCAGTGGGACATTTTCTCCTGCAGAAAATGCTGGGGAACTAAGATTACTTGTGGAAATTGTCCAGGTGCTCCAGGTTGACGTAGTCGGCCACTGCCAAGGTCACATCTGCTACCTTCTGAGAACTGCGATCCTGACAAAAGACAGGTGAAACACTGAGTCAGCAGCCCGGCAGAGCTGGGAATGAGGGAAGCAGCAGGTACAACCAGAGCCAGGGGCTTGGGACACAAGGAATGGGCTTGCCTGCTTCCTGCCACGTCCCTGTGCTGTGCCTGAATCCCCAGGAGCAAACAAACTCCAATGTACAGCAAGGCTCTCCCTGCTCGCTCCCCCAGTCACGGCTGCAAAGGGTGAAAGCAAAAACCGGGCAGGTGCTTGTGGGGGACAGGAGACAAAATCTGCAGAAAAATCCTGAGCTGGGAAGGGGACACAAAAGGGGCAACTCCCAGGCCAGAGTATGCAAGGCAAACCACATCGCTGCCCTGATGCAACTGGTGTTTGACCAGCTTCACACTGGGCCACATCTGCTGCTGCACAGGCAGGTCTGCAGCCCCTAACACCCCCTGGGTCTGCCCCATCCTGAGGGACAAACATCGCTGCAAGGTAGAACAAGTAGCAGCAGAAATTTAAGAAATGGGCCCTGCTGTTCTTTGCACATTTTGGGCGGCAGCAGACACTGCACCTGAAGGACCCCACACCTGCAGGGACCAGCCTGGGTGCTCACCATGACATTGAGGATCATACTGTCTTCCACCATGATAGCCTTCAGCAGCAGCTCACGGGCATCGTCTGTGGACTTGTAGCGCAGCGTATACACCTCCTTGTTGGCTTCCCAGCCAGTGGGCAGCAGCTCCGACTTCCTTTCATCAGGACCTGGCTGCAACAGGACAGATGTGCTGCTGCGTCCCTGCCCACAAGCCCAGCACGCTGCAGGGCTGGGGGGACCTGTCTTGGCTGCAGAGAGATCCAGGAGGGGATCTAGGTCTCCAGGAGGGGATCTCTCAGTGCCTTCCAGGTTTTGACTGCAGGAGCAGGGCTTTATTTCCTATGGGCTGGCCCTGCCTGCTTGCCAGCCTCCCGCAGGGTCCCTGCGCTGGAACAGGAGGGACACAACCACCCTTTGCTGAGCAGGAGGAGGCAACAAAGACCCAGACTGGGGGATGATACTCTTCCCTGTCTGGCGCCTCTTGGCTCCCCAGCACCAGACAGAGCTGTCTGGGCCGGGAGGGAAGGCTGTCGTGCTGTTTGTCCCAGCCCCATGGCGGTGCTGCCAGAGGGCACTGCCCCACGCTGTTGCCTCCCCTGGTAGCGGGGAGTTTCTCTGCCACGACGGTGCCCTGCACCCCCACCATGGCCCCCCAGCACTGCGCCAGGCTCCCAACCCACTAGACCCCCCCCGTCCTTAGCACTGGGTCCAGCACCACACTGTCCCCCTCCCTGGTGTCACACCAGGGCCCCTGGCACCACATTTCCCCCCAACACTGCACTGGACACCCTTTTGGTAGGGCTTTACCCCCCCCAGCACCACACTGTCCCCCTCCCTGGTGTCACACCAGGGCCCCTGGCACCACATTTCCCCCCAACACTGCACTGGACACCCTTTTGGTAGGGCTTTACCCCCCCCAGCACCACACTGTCCCCCTCCCTGGTGTCACACCAGGGCCCCTGGCACCACATTTCCCCCCAACACTGCACTGGACACCCTTTTGGTAGGGCTTTACCCCCCCCAGCACCACACTGTCCCCCTCCCTGGTGTCACACCAGGGCCCCCAGCACTGGGACTCCCCCGGCACCACATTTCCCCCCAACACTGCACTGGACACCCACCCTTTGGTAGGGCTTTACCCCCCCCCCCCCCCCCCCGCCCAGCACCACAGCGTCCCCCTTCCCGGTACCGCGCTGACTCCCCCAGCACCGGGACCCCCCCGCCCCAGCACCGGGACCCCCGCAGCCCCCCGCACCGCAGCCCCCCGCTCCGCCCAGCCCCCGCAGCACTGAGGCCCCTCAGACCCCGCACCGGCCCGGACATCCCCGGCGCCGCACGGCTCCCCCCCTCCCCGGCAGCGGGCGCTGGGCTTGGCCGCGCGGCGACGGCGAGCGGCGCTAGGAAAGGCCGGGGCTTGGCCGCGGCCTCCGCGGCGGAGGAGGCCGGCGGGGCCCGGGCCCGCCCGTACCTGGTCGCCGGTGCCGAGGCAGCGGTAGCCGTGCCGGACCAGCTCCCAGTGGACGCCGCAGATCAGCGCGTCCTGCGGGCAGGAGACGGCGGCCCGCGCCCAGGCGTACAGCGGCTCCAGCCCCGCCATGGCCGCGCCGCACCGAGCGGGCGGGGCCGGGCCGGGCACGCGGGGGAACGGCCGGCGCAAGGCCCCAACGGCCGGGACGGGGCCGGCGCGGGGAGCGCAGCACGCACCGGGCAGGCCGCGGCCGCGCCGGGCCGCCCCTCACTAGAGGGCCCCCGTCCCCTGCGCCAGGCCCGGGCCCGCCTCCCCCGAGGGCCGGGCCGGGCCGGGCCGGGGGCTGCGGCCGCCGCTGGGGGCGAGCGGGGGGGGGGGGTTTCTCCCCGCAGAAGTTTAACGTTTCTTCCCGCAGCGGCAGCGGGACGGGCCTCGCCTCGCCTCGGGGTCTCCGCCCGCCGACACCCCCCGCGCGGGGCCGGACACCCGGCACCGTCCAGCAGCCTGCGGGCTGGGGTCTGCCCCAGCCCTCCTTCCCCGCCCCTGATCCTGCCCTCCTTCCCCGCCCCTGATCCTGCCCTCCTTCCCTGTCCCTGATCCTGCCCTCCTTCCCCGCCCCTGATCCTGCCCTCCTTCCCCGCCCCTGATCCTGCCCTCCTTCCCTGTCCCTGATCCTGCCCTCCTTCCCTGTCCCTGATCCTGCCCTCCTTCCCTGCCCCTGGTCCTGCCCCTGCCTTCCTTCCCAGCCCTCCTTCCTTGCCCCTGCCTTCCTTCCCTGCCCTCCTTCCCTGCCCCAGCCCTCCTTCCCTGATCCTGATCCTGCCCTCCTTCCCCGCCCCTGATCCTGCCCTCCTTCCCTGCCCCTGATCCTGCCCCTGCCTTCCTTCCCTGCCCTCCTTCCCTGCCCCTGATCCTGCCCCTGCCCTCCTTCCCTGATCCTGATCCTGCCCTCCTTCCCCGCCCCTGATCCTGCCCTCCTTCCCTGTCCCTGATCCTGCCCTCCTTCCCTGTCCCTGATCCTGCCCTCCTTCCCTGCCCCTGATCCTGCCCCTGCCTTCCTTCCCAGCCCTCCTTCCTTGCCCCTGCCTTCCTTCCCTGCCCTCCTTCCCTGCCCCAGCCCTCCTTCCCTGATCCTGATCCTGCCCCAGCCCTCCTTCCCTCCCCCAGCCCTCCTTCCCTGCCCCTGCCCTCCTTCCCTGATCCTGCCCCTGCCTTCCTTCCCAGCCCTCCTTCCCTGCCCCTGCCTTCCTTCCCTGCCCTCCTTCCCTGCCCCTGCCTTCCTTCCCTGCCCCTGCCTTCCTTCCCTGCCCCTGCCCTCCTTCCCTGCCCCTGATCCTGCCCCTGCCCTCCTTCCCTGCCCCTGATCCTGCCCCTGCCCTCCTTCCCTGCCCCTGATCCTGCCCCAGCCTTCCTTCCCTGCCCTCCTTCCCTGCCCCAGCCCTCCTTCCCTGCCCCTGATCCTGCCCCAGCCCTCCTTCCCTCCCCCAGCCCTCCTTCCCTGCCCCTGCCCTCCTTCCCTGATCCTGCCCCTGCCCCTGCCCTCCTTCCCTCCTTCCCTGCCCCTGCCCTCCTTCCCTCCTTCCCTGCCCCTGCCCTCCTTCCCTGCTCCTGGCTCTTCCTCAGAGTTGTGAGGAAGGCTTTAGAGCCTGCAGACGGGTCTGCACATGCTGCCTTTTGCCCGGGACCAAAGGGACCGAAGCACAGAACAGCCATCGGCGGGGTTATTTCATTCCTTCCACAGCTCCTTTCTCTGGGCCACAGTGTCTGTAACACCTAATTCTGTTGAAGCTGCCACTGAAAGGTACTCGGGCATTTTTTCCCGACCCTGAGCCAGAGCCTGTGTCCTCAGTGGGCTGATGGGAGGCTGCGGCTCGGGATCAAGCAGCCCCATGCTGGGGAACGCCATCATCTGCTGCTTTCCCAATCCAAGCTCCAGCTCCTTGGGGACGCTCATCTTGACTTCATTATGCGTCAATTAATTAACTCGCACTGTTCGCTCTTTCCATTTCCCCCTCAAGAAGTCACTGAGGCTGAACAATTGACCGCAGACCGTCAGGCCTGCCTGCCCGGCAGCACCCGTGGCTTGGAGCTGCCCCTTCGCACGAATCATTGCCGCGCTGGCCGGGGAGCCGCCGCGCCTCCTGCTATTCCCCCCGCCAGTCCCGGCTCCACGGAAGACGGCCGCAGCTTGAAAGCCAAGTGAGCTGCACTGGCCATGCCGGACTCGGCAGGAAAGCTACCGCTGATTTTCCACAGGGCTGGGATTTCAGCACCGGAGCTTCGCAAGGGAGGCATCGGATAGGGATGTGATGAGAACAGCAGGAAATGCCTCAGCCGGAGCTTTTCCAGCGCTGGGCTTGTGATTCACAGCAGCAGGCAGCGTTTCCGCCCCACGGCTCGCTCCCGGCAGGCAGCAGCCGCGGTTGCAGGCTTTGACGGCATCCACATTTCACTTTCCCGGCACAGCCCGTCCCTGGGTGGGTGAGGGGGGTACCGGTAGCTTCGTTTGAATCCCCCCTCCTGAGGCAGAATTTGAAATCGTGGGCCTTCCTCCAGAAACATGATCCTAAATCCTGTATCCCAGCGCTGCTAACGGGCTTTGCCTGCCTGCCTGCGGACCCGCTGCAGGTGCAGGAGTGTGTGGGTGTTTGGGATCGGCAACCGCGGGAGCCGACGGTGCCTCGGTGGGGTGAGAGGCAGCAGGAATTGCACACAAGCTATGCCGAGTGCTTTCCAAGCTTTCGGTTTTCCATCCAACTTGCTGCCATCCCTGTTCACCCACCGTCTGCTGTCCACCCTTGCACCCATCACCGTGCGCTCCCGTCCAGCCGTCGACTTGTCCTCCTGTGGCGTCACCTCCGTGTTCATCCTTAATTTATTTTCCCTTCCCCATGTCATGCCAGCTGCCTCAGACCACACATGAGGGGCGACTTTTGGTGCCAAGACCCCCCTGGCCCAAGCAGCCCCTCCGTTGGCATGGGATGGGGTAAAGCAGGATGCCTCCATCCATCCCCTCACCACAGGACCCTCCTCGGAGCCGGGACCCTGCCGTACCTGAGCCCACGGCCCTGGGGCTGGCTGCCGCTACATCAAAGCTGCCTTCCCAGAGCCCACGGGTGCCTCGCCATGCTGGCCCGCGCCGCCCGGCTCCCCATCGGCTTCTTCTTCTGCTCCAGCATCTCGCTCACTCTGTGGCTCGTTGATGATGAAAAACACTAGCCACATGAAAGCGGCTCCCCTAGTGCGAGTTAGGGGCCTGCAAGCTATGTGGGAGGTAGCAGACAGCACAGCCCCGGCTGCGTTGCAGTGGCCAAGTCATTAACGAGGTGATGAGGATTGCAGAGCCGGCTTATTAGTGCTGCAAGGCAAGTTCATCACATTGGCTGCTGGGCACGCCGGTGCCGTCGTCCTCTTTGTGAGCTGCCGGAGCAACGGCGGGAGCGGGAGCGATGCTGCGAGAGCCGAGCGAAGCCCCCGGACCAGCCAGCGCGCTGGACGCCTTGCACGTGTTTGTGAGGATTCGTGCCCAGCTCTTGCACCAACCCTCCTGCCCCTGGAAATGCAGGGGAAGCGGCACGTGGTCGTTTTCCTCCCTCTTTTACCCGGGAACAGGATCCGTGTGGCCGCGCATCTTGTGGAGAGCTGCTCCTCGCAGGAGTGGGGCCAGGGGTGATGTCCCAGGGGAGGCGGTGGCTGGAGCCGCCCCGGCAGGGCAGTGGTGCTCGGAGCAGGTAGAGGGATGCATCAGCCGGGGTCACCTCCGTCACACAAACCACAGCCTCCCCTGACCTTCATACTTTCCCGCTGCCTCACTGCTCCCGGTGGATGCGCCCACTGCGGTGTCGTAAGGAGCGGAAGAGGAAACAGATTTCCCAATCGCCCGCCCCGCTGGCAGCCCGTGAGCCCTCCGTGCTGGGAACAGCAGCCGGCATGGCCGGGGCAACTGGCTCACCGCTGTGCCGTGCCGCGTGCACCGGCTGTGACCCAGGGCCCAGCAGGAGAAGGCAGAGAGGGGCCGTGGATAATCCCTGGCTGGTGTTCAGGTGTTGCGGGCTGCTGCTGTTTGAGACCATCGTCCTTCCCTCAGGGTCAGCTCGCTGTTGCTCCTTTCCTGTAGATGGGAAAGCCCACGCGCATCACCTCGCCCGGGGCGAGCGGGGACGGGTGCCGGAGGACGGTAACGCCGTGTTTCCTACCGGGCTGCCCGCGCTGCTCTGTGCAGGCAGCGCTTCCCCAGCACACAGCTGGAGGGAAGGAAGGGCTGCAGAGCAGAGCAGGGAGAGCCAGCGGCGCCGGGGCAGCTGCCTCCATGCTCTGCTCAACTGCATGGGGCTTACTGCCACGTAAGGAGTCACCTGAAGGTGACCGAAATCGCCGTGCCAAGGGACATAAGGTGGGACAGGGCATCGCTGGCTCCTGGAACAGGCTTCACCCCTCGCTTTCACGGGGCTCCCATCATTGCCTTGAGAGGAGAGGTAGTCACTCCATGAAAATTTAGCCTCCTTTTCATTTCCCCCAAATTCAATTCCAGGGAAAGATGACACCGAGGCAGGAGAAAGGGGGTTTTTCTCCGGGGAAGAAATTTAAACCACATGCAGGCGGGCTCGCTGCAGTAGCAGGAGGAGGGACCGGGGCTGCGAGAGAGCAGGCTCTCAGCAGCAGGGCCAAACGTAAAGTCAATTAGCGCTTTCAGGAGTCCGAACATGCTTGAGCACTGTGCTTCGAGCAGGCATAATCCCCATCGGAGGGAGGCTGCCAATAGGGCTTGAAAATAATTAGGAAGCCCAGAGCCCCAGTGCTTCCCAGAAAAGTCTGTTAGCTCTGCGGTGGAAACCTTGCTTGCAGGGAGCACGATGCACAAACACAGTCATGACTCATCAACTGGATGGAGCTAAACTCAATTTTTTGGAGGTCAACACGCTCGAGTCCTAATGAGCTTTACCCTCGGCGGGGCTCCTGTGCTCCCTTTGCCTGCCTTAATTCAGGGGATGCCCAACAGGCCTGAGAGTAAAGGGGACGGTTTCACAGGACGTGTGTCACCCAGAGACACCAACACCTTCCTAAGGGTCAGTGGTGATGGGGAAACTGAGGCACAGAGTGCTCGAACCACCTGAGCCAGCGGCCCGGAGGGCAGCAGCAACCCTGGTCCCCCGCCTCGCTGCCCCCAGCCAGAGCCTGCACCCCACCAGCCCCATCCCTGCAGCCCGGGTGGACACTGCCGTCCCCCCTTGCTCTCAGGGGACCTCGGATGTGAATCGGAACGGCCCAGGACAGCCTTGGAGGAACAAAACAAGACCATCAATCACCCTTGCTTCACTCCCGCCCCAGTCTGCAGGCTGAGCCGGGTTGCATTGTGCGGAGCCGGAGGGACTCCACATCAAAGCGGGGACCAGCTGGCTGCTGGGCCGCCCCAGCACCCAGACGGGCAGCGCCCTGCCCACGAGCTGCCTGTCTGCGCTGCCTGCGCGGGCTCTGCCTCCGCTCGCTGCCCGGGGCCAGGCGGCAAAGCTGGGATACAAAACTGCTCCCTGCTCGGGGTACGGCGGGAGATGCCCAAGGCCACGTCAGCTGCGGAAAGCATCAAAGGCGGGGCGTGCAGATGCTGCCCCGGGGTCCGCACCCCACCGCAGCATCCCGGGGCCGGCAGCACCTTCCCTCCGCCGGGGCGAGGAGGAGGCACCGTATGCAGAGGAAGAGCTGGTCTCATCCCGAGCTCGTCCCGGAGCACTTCAGAGGCTGCGTGAAGTCCGCAGAGCCGCAGGGATGGCACAGCCGACTCCTGCGGTGCAGCTCCCGCTATCCTCACAATACCCTTTCCTTCGCAGTTCCTTCCATGACACATGGCGGTCGCTTCCCCCGGGCTGCTGCCCCGGCGCTGCTGCAGACAGTACATTCATTTTTGGATGTCGTTTGCAGCTCCCCGGCGTTTCTCCCCATCCCAGGCACGCACGGATGGTATGAAGCAATGTTCTCAGGGAGTATCAGCTTCCCGGCGCAGCGCTGTTGGGTAAGCGCTCGCCTTTCTTCTGAGGAGCTGGTGGCGAATATTCCCCAATGAAACCGGCCCGACACGCTGCCCGGTGGGGCTGGGGATGGCAGGGGGGGAGCGGGGGGTCCGGTCATGGTGGGCTGGGCTGGGCCGTGGTGAGCCAGCGAGGTTAGCTGTTTGGGATGGGGGGTCTGGGCAAGGGAGAGCACCCAGATCCCCCTGGAGCAGTGCCCATGTGCGGGTGCAGCAGAGCAACAGCAATTTGGGTGCAAAACCCCAAATATCCCCTATTACCCCACTAGCAAAGGGTCAGGGCGACTCTGCCCCATGACCGTCAGCACAGGACAGAGTCGGGAGGACCACATCTCTGGGTGCAGGGAGCCAGCCTGAGCCCCAGGACCTGCGTCGACCGGCCCTGCCATGCACAGCCCCCTCCTACACCCCAAAATGGGTCTGCGCCGTGTTCCGGCCCCGCTCTGGTGCTCGCTACGAGGCCGCCGACACCGCAGCATCATGGATGCAGCCGGGAAAGAGCCCGATGGGGCACCTGGAGAGCAGCGACCTGCCAGTGGCACTGGCAGCCCAGAGACCCCGAGCACCGTTGGGGAGGGGACGGAGACGGCAAAATCCCGTGGCAGGGTGGGTTTTGTCATCTGGGTTGAGGGCAGGGTGGCGTTGCAGCCTGTGCCACCGGCGTTCACCCTCCCCAAGGACACAAGGACTGTGCGTGCAGCGCCGCGGGAGCACCTCCTGCCATTGCAGCCTGCAGTACACGTGTGCCCATGGTAGGTAACAATTGACATTTTTTCCAGTTCGCTAATTAAAGCACAGAATAAAAGTCACTAAAATGTGAGGCTGGTGTTTAAATGGAAAATTCTCCTCCAGGTGCCAGGTTTATTAAAAGAAGGGGAAAAAAACAAAGAGGAGAGGCAGGGCCACAAGCTGGACAAAGAACATATGGGGAAGGAGATGCTTTTGCAGGGCCGGACAATGTCGGGTGCGTGTGGGGGAGCGGTGAGGACGGGGGCTGCAGCGAGCCCTCATGCCCCCACGCTGCCGAGACCCCAGGGTGCTGGGTGGCCCCCGGGAGGCCATGCCCTGGGCACCGCTGCGAGGCAGGAGGGCCTCAGGTCACCCTGCGTGCCCGGAGCATCCTCCAGTGGGGCTGACACCCTGGCAGGACTGATCCGGATCCTTCGAAGGTTTCCCGGTTAACTGGTAGGAAACTGCCCCAAAGCGGGCAGGATCCAGGCTGCGGAAGCAGGACACGCTCTCAGCATCGCTGCTGGAGCCAGAGCTGCCGGGACAGGAGGAGGACGCGCTCAGCCGCGGGCCATGGTTTGACGTGATGCTTGGGGCAGCAAAACCCCCCCGGCTCCTGCAAGCCACCCCCGGGGGAGCAGAGACCCCCGGCAGCGCCAGCCGGCCGGGCTGGGGGTGGTGGAGCCGCGGCCCCGGCCCCCGCACCACCCACCTCCGCCGGGTGCCTGCACACAGGCGCGGCATTTGCACTTACACATGTAAAGCATTAGGATTTGTTTAGAAGCCCTTTATTGTCATATTTTGTTCTTTATTTCCTACAAATTAAATTTGCTGAGGGATATGTGCGGATTGTGAAATTATTTTGAGAATAGTTCCTCTGGGTTTTTTAATTTCCTTTGTATTAAATTTTGCAGTGTTTAAAAGACTATGAAAAATTTTAAATAAAAAAAGTAGGACAAAGTCCCAGGGAGGAAAGGCAAAGAGCCCCAGAAGGTGACCAGCCGCGGGCTGGCCCTGGGACCAGCCGCTGCCGCCTCTGTTATTGCAGGTGCCGGGGACAGTCCGGCACAGATGCCCCCCTCCTGCTCCCCCTCCATCCTGGCCCTGCCGTGCGCCAGGAACCGGGGCTGGGAGACACTCGGCCGGCTGCCCCGAAGCCGGTGCCGGAGCGGGACCTGCCGCCTCGCGAGGCCGTCTGCCGAGGCTGTTCCCACCAGTCGCACAACTCGGCCTTTCCCTTTCCTTTGCTCCCGGTGCCGGATCGAGGCAGGGATTCCTCGCACGAGGCCATGGGGCTCCGCCGCCCCTCCGCCTGCATTTCCAGCCCAGAGCAATTGTTTGGTGCAGACATGCAAGCCCGCGTCCTCCCCTGCGAACAATTTCCAATGCGATAATCTTCCCAATTATTCCCCCGAGCTGTGACTGCTGCAGAAAGCCAAGCTGCCCCCCGTGAAGGGCTCCACATCTTGGAAGCATTAGGGACCCCTTTCGCTGCCGGGGCATGCGGCATCGCAGCGATGGCCGGCCGGGAGCTGCCCTCCCAGCCCTCCGTCCCCTGCGCTGGGGGTGTTTCCAGCTCATTAAAATCGCAGACACATTTTTCATCTTTTTATTTCTACCACTGTCATCGTCATTGTTCCAGGCTGGTGCAAATTGGGAACTGGCCGTGTACTGACGCTGCTGCTCCGCTCCACCCGGCAGCCGCCCTCGCCCCCCGGACGCGCAGGAAGGCCCCGCTCCGGGGATGGGGATGGGGACCGGGATGGCACTGGCCTCCTGCCGCCGCTCCCCTGGGGGCTTTTGCACCCAGGTCCATCGTACCGCCCGGCACCGCACCCCCAGCATGCCGCCTCCTGCCTCTCTCCGGCATGGCTTCCCCTCCACAGCCTGCCCATGGGGCGCGCGGCTCGGCCAGGGGCAGGAGGAAGGTGCCCCGGCTGCGGTGCTGGCCGGGAGGGTGCTGGGGCTGTGCTGGTGTCCGGCGAAGGTCTGGGTGAGAGCCACAGCGGGAGCACTGCTGCCGGCCAGGGGCAGGAGAAAAGGAGGTCTTGGTCTAATTGCAGGACCGCTCGGTGTTTCCGAGGGGCTCTGGGGGCTTGGCGGCACGGGGGACGGGGGCTGGAGGCAGCGGGAAACCCCAAAACAGGGCAGCAGCATCCCCGGGCTTGAGGGACTGGGGACAAAGATTCCCCTTCCATATTCTCCAGTCCCCTGCAGTGCCGGGGTGCCTGTCCCCGGGCGAGGGGCCTCGGTCTCGGCGCAGCCGTTCTGCCCCCCGCGCCGGGGTCGGCGGGAGTGGCTGGTTCGTGCCTCTCCGGCACAGCGCGGCAGAGGGGAGGGAGCGGCTGGGCTCCTCCCAGCTCTGTGGGAGCAAATGGGCGGCTGATGTGGAAAATAATTATGTGACAGGATTTCTCCATTAATAACAAGGACAAGGAAGAATTCAGTGAGCTTCTATCAAGAGCGAGAAGATGCCAGGGGTGCACATGGCAAAGTTGTCCCGTGCAGTAGGATGCTACCGGAGAACCGGCAGCATCGTCCAACTGGGAGGAATGACCGAGGGTGGTTGAATAAGCTGGGAACAGCACAGCCTTCCGGGGCTGCGGGGAGGCAGGGATGCAGGGAAGCAGGGATGTGGGGATGCAGCGATGCAGGGAGGGAGGGATGTGAGGATGTGGGGATGCAGGGAAGCAGGGAGTTTGGGCTGCAAGGATGTGGGGATGCGGAGATGTAGGGATGTGGGGATGCAGGAATGCAAGTCCTGACATGACGGTCCCTCTGACCACCACATCCCTCTGCCTGTGCAGACCCTCTCCCCAGCCTCAGGGTGCCGAGGCCGCCTCAGCTCAGCTCCGCTCCGCTCCGCTCCGCTCAGCTCTGCTCAGCTCCGCTCCTCTGGCCCCGCTCGGGAGCTTGGCAATGAAGGGAGAGGATTGCTGAGCGGAGCAGAGCCCAGCTCTTGATCTATTCTACAAAAAGAGAGGCCACACCAAGAACTTTCTGAAATTCCTTCCCGAAGCCTTGGCTGAAAGCTGCTGCCTCTTTGCCGAGGCATTTGGACCCTGGCAGTGCTGGGACTCGAGCGCCGGCTCGGCCGTGCTGTCCTGCCCCTTCCCAGCATCCTGGTTTAGGGAGCTGGAGCCTTTGCCATGGCTCGGTCTCCCTGTCCCATGCACCTTTGCAGGTGTCCGGGCATGGAGCCGCCCCTGCCAGGCACCTCTCGGCCCCTCTTTGTCACCGGAGATACAGGGTGGTGGCTCCTCCAGGCCAAGAGACCCCCAGCATTGCTCTCCCCGCCGCGTGCTAGCAAATTCCTTTCACATGAATGGGAAATCCGAGTTCTCCTCTTCTCTTTGTTTTTTCAGGAAAAAAATATGTAAAAGAAAAAAACCCAAATCAAATCTTATTTGCTTGTGGTCTCAGTGCTCTCCAGTTGTTTGGGAGAGTCTGGAACTCAAGGCGATGCTGTTGGGATGGCCACGGACTCTGCACGCCCCAAACCCGCTGCAAACCTGGGTGCACCCAGCCCTGCCGTCAGCGGCATGAGTCGAGGCTCGTCCCCACGTGGGGATGGATGGCTGTCCCCATGTCTCCGCTGAAACTGGGATCAGGGGAGCCAGAGCAGATGCTGCTCACGCAGCGGCTGCTGGCCCCGCTCCGGCCGGGCTGGCTGGGAGAGGCTTCGGGAGAGGCGGGAGGTGCGGTGGGCATCTGCTGGGAGCTGAGGGTTTGCTGTGTGGTCTTCCAGGGGGGGCTCTAATTAGCAAACCAGCATTGTTAAAGAGCCGAAAACATCAGTTAGCTCTAATTATCCCCTTTCCCCACGGGAGGAGGTATTTTGCACCCGGGTGAGGCCGTACCACACATCACTCTTTCATCGTAATATTATGGCATTTTCCCCCAACGCCGATGACTGGAACCAGCCGAGCTCCCGCGGCGTGGCCGGGCTCCTGGCCCGGGAGCCCAGAGACCCCCACCCGCGGGGAGCACTGCTGCCGCCCGCATGGGACCCCCGTTCTTGGGGAGGTCTGAGAAAGCCGAGCCAAAGCAGGGCCCTGGGCATGGCCCAGCATAGAAGCATCCCTCCTCCTGCAAAGAGGTGACACGAGTTTAGTCCTCGTCCCTGAGGGGCTGTGCCTGCTCGGAGCAGCATCAGGTCCCTTGGGACCAGGTTCCCCCTCCGCATCCCAGCGCACCCCCGGGCCAGGGCAGGGGGCACGGGGGCACGGCAGGAGGACCCCTCTGCCTGCGGGAAGGTGCTGGAGCTTCACCACCGCCATGGGTGGCCGGGTCTGCGCTGTTGGACAAACAGCCAGGGAAGACCAGGGACGGATGGAGCAGTGAGATGAGGGCGCTGGGTCATGGCGTCCCTCCCTGCCACGGTCCCCTCTGAGCTGGGACAGAGCTGTCCCCCCAGGTGGGGAGCCGTCAATACCCCAAATGCCATGGAGAGAAGAGATGGCACACCGAGAGAGCCCGGAGTGCATGCGGGGGGGGAGGAGGCTGGGGATATTTGGAAATGTACTTTTTCTGCACACATTTTTCCTTCATTTAATCTTTTTTGCTCAAATTCCCAAGTGAAGAATTCTTTCCATGAGCCGGAGCCCGCTGCAGCGGCTCTGTGCCCGGCCGTGGGCTCTGGGAAGGGGCTGGGGACAGTGCCCCTGCATCCCTCCTCCAGCCGCAGCAGTGCGGATGCTCGGGGACCAGCGTGAGTGTCAGGGCAGTCTCGGCCCTGCTGGCACCCTCCCTGGCCATGCTTCAGCTCCTCTCGCCCACCCTAACCCCCTTTTCCTCCTGCTCCTGCGGTTCGGCGCTTTTCGGGATGATGGCGAAGCTAAACCTCCTCTGCGCGCTTCGAGAGGGGAGCTGCCCGCAACCCAACAGCGTTTTAAACAGCTCAGACTTTGTCTTTATTCCAGCTCCTGAAAATTGAATTTGTTAGTGGCATAAACAGGATATAAAAGGCTGAAAAAAAAAAAAAGAAAAATGAGAGGGGAACATTTTTCTCCATGGCTTTGCCTGCAATGGAGGAAGCGACCTGTGGGGACCACATCCTCTGGCACTCCTCTGCCTTAGTAAAACTCTCTCCTAATGGCAAACAGACCCCGGGGACCGGCTCCGTCCAGCGTCCTGGGACAGCTCCTGACCCTTGGGGTTTTGTTAACACAAAGGTCAGCCCTTCACAATTTCTGCTCTTTCTTTCTATTTTTTTTTCAGGGTGTTCTCCAAAATTCACGTTGGTTTATGGTGCTCTTCGACATCAGCTGCAAACGGGGCTGCCAGGTGGTAATAATTTTCCTGAATGTTGGCTAAATACAATTATCACTCTATTTTCACTTCAGAAATATTAGTTTGTGTCCCTCCTGCTATTAATTCTGAGAAAAGCCTTTATAAGTCACCGTGCCACACGGCCACTGGCCTCTCAGCGGTGACGGGCTTGCGTCCCCACGTCCCTGGGGCACTGGCAGCCACTGCGGGGCCAGAGCCCGCGGTCTGGGCTGTCCCCGGCTGTGCCATGTCCTCAGGCTGTGCAGGAGGGAGAGGATGGGAGGCAGTGCCCGGCGGACACAGGGACCAGGGCCAGGAGCTGGGATGTCAGCAGGGTGAGGATGGAGCCCGAGGCTGTGAGGGCGAGGAGGGACCCGTGTCCCCATGGGAGACCCAAAGCCCTGGTTCCCGTGGACCAGGCAGGATGCGCCGGGGACGCGCAGAGCGGCTCTGCTGACGATGATGAGGCCAAGGGCTGGGGCTGCTTTTACCACGATGGCGGAGCAGGTGCTGGTCGCTTCTTCACTCGGCTGTGTGAAATCAAGCCTTACCCGGACCCCGAGCGTAGCCGGGGGCACGGCGGCTCTCGCCCCTGTGGCTCAGCGGCTTTCTGTGCCTGGGGCGGTTCGCCCGGGTGTTTCACATCCCTGTGCCAGTGCCGCAGGGCTGATCAAAGGACTAACTCATAGACAGCCCTTAGGACATGCTGTTTCCCTCTGGCTTACTGTCCAAAGCATGAGCAGTTTTGGCCAGGGCAGGCAGGAGCGGAGGAGCCGTTGATTCAGTCACGGTACAAATCGCATCCTGCTGCCAGCAAGTCCGCGAGGGTCGGATTTGCTGTTAAGGTTCCAATTTCAGCTGCAGGCAGCAGGACCCGCGGCAGTGACCACTGCTGACACAGGGAGGTTGGGTTTTAAGCAAACTGACTTAAAACTAAGCTCCGGCATGGAGACATGCCATCACAGCCTTCGGCAGCTGAGTCCCAGCCAGGCAGCCGGGCAATGCTAACACCGACACCAGACTCTCAGCCCTGGCACGTGCTGGGGTGCAGGCACCGCCGCACACCCACCATTTGCCTTCCCTGTGGCCACCCCGAGGGGCACCCCACTTGCCCCCGGCTGCCCAGGGGCACCACCAGCCTCTGCACTGCGTCCCCTCGCCAGCGGCACGTGCGCCCGGAGCTGCGGCTGCAGCGGGACACGTGCGGGGCCGGCTCCGTGAGGATGAGCGATGGTCGTGGGTGCCGGAGCCACGAGCACGGCGGCTGCCTCTGCAGCCCTCCCGGGGCTCTGCAGCTGCCAGGGGGAATTTCCCCATCCAGGACCAGGAGCCTGCCCAAAGCCTTTGTATTCTGCTGAATTCCAGCTGGTGAGAGTCATCCACTGGAGTCAGAGGATTTACCCTCCTGGGGAATTCTGCGCAAGAGGGAACCATGTAGTCACATTAAAATTATTTGAAGAAGGACGGGACTTCTGAGTACTGTCTCACGTGGATCCAGGAACATCCATCTGACTGATGCTTCCATCTGTCTTTCTCAATAGTTGCCTTAAATAGCTCAAATATTAAAAGAAATTCAATTGGAATTTGGCGTAAATGATTCTTAGGAGAATAGAAGAGGGCCAGCTACTAAAATACCACTGGCTTGCTCCCTTCCAGTAACAAACACATGATTTTCACTGCTAGGAAAGCCAGAGGCAGCTGATAGCCGTGCCTGGTGGAGAGGAGGATGCTCCATGGTCGCCGATGCTTTGGCTTTGCCGGGAGAGCAGTGCCGGCTGTGCCCAGAGCGAGGGCATGGTGGGCATGGAGGCAGCACCCGTCTCCCCTGGGGAATCCTGGCTCCCTGGCAGCAAAATAATCTGCAGAAATGCTGCAATTTGAGGTTTCCAGGCTCTCCGAAAGCCCAGTCCCGCTGCTCCAAGCCCCAGGTCCCCTACCCTGCACCGTGCAGCCCATCTCCCCACCTTTTCTCAGAGAAAGCTTCCCCGAGCCCCCACCGCGCACAGCTGGGGGGGAATTGCTGCAATGCCAGAAAGAGATTTCTGAGCAATTTTTATGCCATGTTTTGGTTCCCTGAAGACCTCCTCTGCCTTTTGCTTTTGGTTTCACCTCCCGTCAGCTCTCCCCGGGACACCCGTGGTGCTGCGGAGCAGCAAATTGGGTTTACGGCCAGGTTCAACGTGGGGGACTTCTCACCAACGTGTTTGCTCTTGTTTTGTCCGTCCAGCTCAGCTGGTCCTCAGCAGACAAGTAGAGATGGCAGAGTTTCAGAAGCACATGCGGGCTGGAGATTGATGCCGGCTGCAAGGACGGCGCTCGGTGCGAGCCCTTGTCCGCAGGGATGCTGGGGCTGGGGGGGGCTTTCTGCAGAGACCCTGCCCCGACACCCACCCGTTGCTGGGGAGGAGTTGAATAAAACCTTCAACAACCCCCACCCTTCACGTCCATCTCCTTCTTTGACATTCTCCAGTGAACACCGAGGTCTAAGCGTGATGCTTCACGCAGCGAGGGAGCGCATCCTCCCTCCTCCCAGGGCTCGCCCTGTTCCACCGTCCCTGTCTCCCAGCTACCTGTGAGCGCTGCCCAAACGCCACCTCTCCCCGAGAGATCCCGGCTCAGCCGTAACCACCAGCCCCGTTACGACAGACGAGCCCCAGGGCCGGGGCGATGCCCTTCCTGCAGCCCGGCAGCGAGCCCGTTGGTGCCGGCCGGCGCCAAGCCCGTCCCGCGCGAGCCACCGTGGTGTTTTTCCCACTCTGACAGCTGTACGGAAATTGGAAGGCAATGCTGACATGTGTCAACAATAACCAGTGAACAAGCGCCGACGGCAGCGGCTGTCCCCACCACCTAGAGGAGGCTGGCCACTCTTGGCTGAAATCACGACAAACTGTGGCTGGGTAGCAGGAGTATTGTTTCAATTATTTCCATTATATAAAGTCAAGCCATTTAATATATTCTGCCTCAAAGGGGCTCAACTAAAGAGATAAAATAAACACTGGAAATCTGCTTCGCTGGCACAGACCAGGAATTTGGTTTCAACACCAAACCTTCCCTCCCACCTCGCCGCTCGCCTTTCCTTTCCTCCTCCCGGCTCCCTCTCCTCCTCCCACTGCCCCTCGGCCTTCGGTGCTGCTCAACACCAGTTCCGTCTTTGGGATTTGCTTCTGTTTTGGCAGCCAGAGCGCTCGGAGGCTGCGCAGCTGCACCGGCGACCGGGTCCGGAGTGGAGCCGGAGGAGCCGCACTGGCAGGAGGGGAGCGGGAGCTCTAGTGCTCTCTCCGGGATGAAGGATTTGATTTAAGGCAAATCTCAAACCTCTCGGGGTGCCGCATCCCCCCAAGAGCAGCGGGACCGGCGGGCGGCACAGACCCAGGACCAGCTGGAGCGTGGCAGGAGGAGGAGGAGGAGAACAAGCGTGCCGCGAGTGTGCCATAAGCTGCTCCGTGCGCTTGGCTGACGCCAGCGCTGAAGTCAGCCACCTTCACGCCATCCTCCCTGCCTGGGAGAGCCGACGGCATCCCGGCACTGAGGGGCCTCACCGCTCTGTGTGCCGGTGCGGGAGGAGGCGAGAGGGGCTGCCGGGCAGGCTGGAGCTGCCTCCCGCTGCGCAGAGCCCAGCTGCTCCCACCAGCTCCGGCCAAGCAGGAGCTGCTTCCCATTACGGCTCCCTGAGGCACCGGCCTTGCCGGAGCTCTCCTCCCTTGTGGGGCTGTGCTTGTCCAGGTGTTCCCAATATGCCGGCGAGGGCAGGAGCGCCCGGCCACACCAGGCTCCTGCCCGGGCACTAAATCTGCAGTTTGGCCTTTCCCAGCGGGTTTCCCTGCGCATCTGCTGAGCTCCGAGCTCTGCCTCCCCCGGAATGGGGGTCACGGGCAGTGCCACCGCCGGGGACCCAGGTGACAGATGCAGCTGTGCCGCAGGATGCCCGCAGAGAGCCGCGTTAGGTGGAGCCGGCATTTCATAAGCACGGGGGAAAGGGCCTCTGCCGAGCTGGCGCGGGGAGCGGCTGTGACTTTCCATTCCTGTGGGAAGTGGGCTGCCACCGTCCAAGCATCTGGGCTTGTTATGATGGGAGAGGAATGCCAAATATTTTTCTTCCTTATCCACTACCATCCGCTCAAACCCTCCCCTGATCAAACCCATATTCATCGCCTGGGATGCACGAGGGCCCTGCTCATCCCTCCCGCCGGCTGTTCCAGCCCTCCCAGCTGCGGGAAGCTCATCTCACCTGGGGAGAAAACCCTGCCTTCGTCCAGCGGCTCCCTCCATCCCGCTGCCCCTTGCTGTCTCCTTCCCCCCGCTGCCAGCCAGCTCCAGCCATTTCATTTTTGCTTTGCTGCCTCGGCCAGGAGCATCCCTGGTGCCCGCATCCCTGGTGCCTGCATCCCTGTGCCAGCATCCTTTGTGCCAGCATCCCTGGCTGACCTGCGGCCCTGGCGGGACCACACTATTCCCTCTGGAGCCCCGGGCATCCCGAAAACGGCCCCTGGGGTGGTGCCATGGGCACGTGCCCCGGGGCGCTGGCCGTGCCGGGAAACAGGCAGTGCTGCCTTGGAGGGTCACCAAGATTTTTCCAAAGATGAAAGCGTGCTCAAGTGTCAAACAAACTTTCCAAATTATCTTCCTGGACACTTTCTCCCTTTGGAAGACGGAGGAGGAACATTTCATTCCCTCTGCACTGGCGTGGAGCGGGGCTGCGTGAGGGGAACCGGGAGCTGCCAGCGGCGCCCGCAGGCTCAGCCTTACTTCTCCCCTGCATCACCTATGAGTCACCGTGGTTGCCGCTCCAGCACCGCCAGCCGGGCTCCCCACCATCCGCAGCCCCCCAAAATGCCTCTGGGCACAACAGAGGGGTAGCAGGCACCTGATTAATCAGCGGACAACACATCATCCCTTCCCACTGCGATTTTCAGAGGAGTAGTCATAAATAGCCAAATTAAGGCAAGTGAGAGGATTTCTCTGCTCCCTCGGGGACACCCAGCACCCACCAGCGGGGACCCGGGACCGGCAGCTCTGCTGGCCTTGGCAAAGCCTCCGCGCTATTGCACAGCCCAGCGATGAGCTGAGCAAATTGCTGCCTGCCGTCCCCGAGGACCCAGTGCTAATGACAGCCACCTAATTAGCACGCTCCTCCTGCGAGGGAGCTCACCCTGGCAGGGCTCGCGCCCACATCCGTTTGCTCGTGCCAGCAGCCGGAGAGTGTGACCGGGGACAAGGTCCTTCCCTGGCCCTTGCACAGCATTTTCCTTCCAGGTCTGGACAGTGAAAATTCCCACTCAGCTCCTGGGGAGCTGGGCTGGCCCCACCGCGGGGCGAGGAGCTGCCACGAGCCCTGCCAGGGTGCCAGCCCAGCCAGGCACCCGTGGCCACGGCCATCCATCACCTGCATTGCCCGCAAGCACCGGTGCAGCCGCCTGCAGCCGTGCTTCGGAGATACTCAAGTATGTCCACCGCCATTCCCATATCCATATTTTTCTCAGCTCCTGTGCCGAGATGGTGCCGCCATGCCCGTGCCCACATGGGCCCCCCAGCGCACGCAGATCCGCGATGGGGATGCCGTGTTGCGGGCTTGGTTGTTTATGGAAAGTCAGGCTGAGCCAGATGCTGAAAACCCACATTTTATGGGTAATTTTTCAATTTATTTCATATTGGCATTAGAAAAAAAACCTAAAGCGATCTCAACCATTATTACTCCTGGTTTCCGATGGTGAGGCCCAAGGGGCCTGAAACGGCTCCTTTGTTGTCTGAATCATTAACTCTTTGGGAATGAAACACCGTGATGCCGGATGGGAGCGGTGGGGAGAGACGTCCAGGGAGGCTGCGGGGGAGAGGGGGAGCTGGAGGGAGAAATTCGTGGGGGTAGAGAGGAGGATAACACCGATGTGCTTTCCCTGGGCATGGCTGGATGCCCCAGGACACTGATGGACACATCCACTGCAGCCCCACAGGTGGCCCTCCCCAGTGCAATGAGTTTGCTGTTGCTCAGCGGCCCCCCAAACCCATTTGTCCCTTCCAGGTAAAGCAGACCCAGAACATCCCAGGTGGGAATGAGCCCGCTCCGGCTGGCCTCAGCCTTGCCTGCGGGAGCAAATCCCAGTAAAATCAGTGCACCCTGCAAGAGTGAAGCAGGCAGAAACTCTCCCTTGGTCGACTGGAAGCCATCAGGACCGAGGTCCACCGAGGTCCAAACCCAAACCTCTCCGTGGAGCGAGCGGGGACGCAGCATGCAGGCAGAGCCCCCTGAGCACAGCTCCAGAAACGCTGGGTTTTCCCCCAAAAGATGGGAGCAATTCTTGGCCCTTTTATTTCCCTGTGTCCCGCAGCCGGCTGGGGTGTGGGACGGGCAGGCGAGTCAGCATCTGTCCCAGGGGTGCTCAGGGGGCGGAGGGGGGTCCTGTGTGCCCAAGAAGCCCCCTCGGCCCTCTCCGGTGAGAGGAGAGGGGCATAATGTGCTGGGGGTGGGTGCGCTGCTGAGGGCTGTTGTTGGGGCTGTCACTGGTGGCCAGTGGCCCTGGAGCCCTGGTCGGAGAGGTCACCAGGCTGCTCCAGGGCACGGCTCCTGGCACGGGGCCGGCATGTGCCGGCACGATGGGGTGAGCACATGGAGATCCCAGGACGGGGACCCGCAGTGCTGGCACCCGTGGCTCACCTGCGGGTACCTGGCGAGCGAGGTTTGGCGGCTGAGCCCCTTCCCTCTCCTGTCCTGCACCCCTCTGCGGGCACAGCGAGAGCCCCCGGGGTGTGTTTTGGGGAGCACTGCATGGGGCAGGGGGTGTGAGTGGCTGCGTGGGAGCCGGGAACAGCTCAGCGCAGCTCAGCTCAGCTCAGCTTGGCTCAGTGCAGCTCAGCTCAGCTGGGCTCAGCTCAGCGCAGCTCGACTCGGCTAGGCTCGGCTCAGCTCAGCGCAGCTCCTGCAGCTCGGAGGGAGGTGAGTTACGAGGCGCTCGGAAAATCAGAGTCAGCTGCAGTCCTGGGGACAGCAAGGGTAGATCCACAGCTGCCGCCGGAGATGCCGGAGACCCACCATGGCTCCCAGCCGTGGGCTGCCGGGGCTGGAAGCGGGGGGCTGAGCCCGGGGGGGGGCTGGCGGAGGCAGCGTCACCCGCCTGGCTCCACCCCCCCCAAATCGCAGGGGGCTTCGCCGTGACCCCGGTGCTGGGATGGCAGCGGGACAGTCGGACCGCAGCGGGACAGCGGGACGGTTCCCAGCCGAGGTGGTGGCTGGAGTGCTCTGGTGGGGGGGACTCCAGCCAATTTGTTTGAGAGTTGCTTTGTTGCTGCTAGGGGATTTTTTTTTATTATTATTATTTTGAAGCGGGGGGGTGAGGAGAGGGGGCTGGCACCGGCTATAAAGGCAGAGCTCCCCGGAGCAGCCGGCACTTCCCCGCCACCATGAGAGCTCCCCTGGCCTGACAGCCCCTGCCTCCCCGGGGCTCGCCGGCTCATGCCACCTTAAAGCGTGGCTGCGTGCTTGCAGCAGCGCCGGGGTGGGATGGTGTGAGCCCAGAGCCGCTCTCCTCCCTCCCACCGCCCCTCGGCTGGTTCTGGCAGGAGACGAGCCCACCAGCCGCTTGGATGATTTGATTTCTTCCCTGCCCGAAATTACTCCTGCCCAGATGCTGTGGATAATATTCATGTTGCTGTTATTCATCAGCTCCATGGAAATGCTCACGCAGAACCGATGGAAGAAGCAAGGTACGGTGCACGCGACCGGTTCGTCCCGTTCAGGTACCGCAGGGCGGCTCGGGGACCCGGGGCTGCTGGCCCCTGCCTCCCCTGCCAGCGCCAGAGCCGCTGGCACTGCCTGCATGGAGCAGGCAGGAGGTGTGAAACGCGGCTGATCTACACCCCGGGGCTGGAAGGAGCCGGGAACCAGCATCCTCCTGACCCGGTCCCTCGGGCCCCGTTGGAGACCGGCTGCGTTCCCCTCTCAGTGCACGGCACGGGGCTGGCTCAGGGTAGGTGCGTGGAGAAGGCAATGCCCAGCCCCATGGCATTGCCTGCCTGATGCCAGCCCTTCCCTCGGGGCTGGCAGGGGACGGGGGGACACTGACTGGCATGGGGACCAGCTTTGCAAACCGCGGGAGAGCCGGGCACAGTGGGGATAGTGCAGAACGGGCTGATTTTCCAATCTTTCCCTTCTCTGCTTAATGCATTAAGTGCGTGGGGAGCAAAACCTCCTGGAAGGATGCTCAGACCCACTGCAGGCGCTGCCTGTCCCCCTGCCCCATCCTTCCCCCGAGCAGAGGCACCAGCCAAGCCGCGGCTTGGTGCCAGGGCACAGGGCAGGGCATGCGCCGGGGCTGTGCCGAGGTACGTGCACCCCTCCGTTGGGCACCAGCTTGTGTCCCCTTGCCAGGCAGTGCCGGGCAGTGCCACCCGGCTGTGGGGAGCAGGGCCAGGGCTGACGCTCGTCTCTGCACTGGGAGCAGGTCGGCTTTGGAACCGGTGTGTGCTGTGGTAGGGACAGGACCTGGCAGGACCAGGACTCTCAGGGGCCGGGGCCGGAGCCCAGACAGTTTTCCCTGTGGCTATTGCATGTTAAAGACGTGCGGAGTCAGCGGGCGTGTGCGATTATGCGGGTGGCCAGGCTGGCAGCCGAAATGCCTCTGATCGGAAATGGCCTGGCACCAAGAGGGGCTCGGGGTGCTGCGGGGCCAGCGCTCTGGCTGCCGGTGCTTGATGCCAAGCAGCCTGATGCTACGGGATGCGGGGGGGCCTCAGGTCCTGGCAGTGCCCAGGCGTCTGGTCTCGGCTCCCTGCCTTGAAGACATGTTGTCTCTCCCCGTATAACCGGTGCAGAAGGGCTGGCGAAGTCTCGGGGGGCCAGGAGCCTAGAGGGATACTGCAGCACCCCACAGCTGCCCCACTGCTGCCAGGAGCTGCCTACAGCCGTGCCCTGCTGCCGCGGAGGGACAGTCTGGGCAGCCCAGTGCCCAGGAGCCTCCCGGTGCCCGCAGAGCCCACGGCAGCAGAGCTGGGCTTGGGGCGGGCAGCCATGGGTGATGCCATGCTGATGTCTGGCACAGCCCAGGCAGGGAGCACCCACCTGGGCACCCCAGTATCGTGCGTGCCCCCCATCTCAGCTCAGCCCTGCACCCTGGGTCTGCAATCGCTGCCAGGCGGGGGGAGGCGAACTCACCAGGTGTCCCTAATTTCCCCGGTCCCATGGTTTTGGTGTGAGCCATGTCCCGTTGTGCGGCACAGCCCTCCGCCGGCTCTGCAGCAGCTCCCCAGCATTTCTCCCGGCAGCAGAGGCGCGTGCCGGCGGCCCCGCCGTGCCGGCAGCCCCAAGGCTCACGGGGCGGAGGAGCGGGACCCGGCCGGCCGAGCCTTCCCCTGGCTCTGCACCACGGGGCTATTTTTAAAGCCAGTGACGGGAACAAGGCCCTGGAGCCCGTGCAGGACTCCCCACCTTCCCTGCCCCAGATGGGGGTTGGAGGGAGAGCGGCAAAAAAAAAAAAATCATCAAAAAGAATTAGGGAAGGGAAAGAGGCTCGTAAATCCCCGGGTCTCCAGGGAAGCTGCTCCAGCTGCAGCCAGGAACACAAATGTTGTCAGCGTTTGGTAAATATGTAACGGAGACCATAACAACTTAATGGATCCAAGGTGCTTCGTTAGCAGACACAGCCCTAACAAAGCTTCCCGGCTGTGCCGCGCTGCGCTGCCGTCCGAACGGCTGTGCCCCGGCGAGGGGACGGGCGAGCCAGCGTGGGGACAGCTACATGGCACCACTGCACCAGGGGCTGGCTTGCACCAGGGAAAGTTGTGCCAGGGACCAGCACACAGGGCGGTGAGGCATCGTCTCCAGCATCTCCCCCGGCTTCCCCACCTCTGCTTTCCACCAGCCCCTCTGCCCCGGCCACCGCAGCCGGGAGGCCCTTCTGTGGTCAGGTCCCGGGGGTCAGAGAGGATGCATGCCAGGCATGGCTCCTGGGGCTGAAACCTGTGTCCATGCCGTGCAGCACCCAGCGCAGCGACTCGTCTGGCTCACCCTTGCCCGCTCGGCTCTCCGTGTGCCAGAGCTGCCCCGGGGCACATCCCTCCTGGCGCCTGCCAGGGCTCAGAGCCGGGGGTCCGCATCAGCCCGCGCCTGTCCCAACCACAGAGCTGGGCTCTGCTCTGTCCAGGGCAGCCGCCTCCTTAGGCCTTCGCTACGTGCAAAAAAACATCTTAATGCTCAAAGATCTGCTGGCAGATGGAGCCTGGGGCCAGAGCACGCAGCGCTGGCGCGGCTGGCACTGTCACCGCTGCATGACACAAGCCTTCATTCAGGAGCGCTCGGGGGAGCTCGTGGTGCCAGAGCCGAGCAAACGTTTCCCGACGCGGCTGGGCGCAGTGGAGGCATCAGCTGCCTGCACGCAGGACGCAGGAGCTTGGTGGCCCCTTATGGAGATGCCCAGCCGGTCTCAGGGTGCAAAAAGACACTGGGTGTGGGTACCCCCCATGCAGGGGGCTCAGCTACCCGGCTCCCGAAGTGCCAGGAGCATCTCTCCGGGCTGTGTCTCTCTGGGTGCAGGGGGCCAGCTCAGGGAGGAGGAGCGGTCGCAGGGTCCCTGCGTGCCCTGCCGGGTGCTGCAGGCTGGCAGGGGCTGGCACCCCGTCCTTGTCCCTGGGAGCAGAGCCCACCTCAGGGCTGGCCGCTGTCACCCATGTTGGGAGCACTGCAAAGGCAGCCAGGGAGGTGGCGGGGGCTCATGAGCAACCAGACGGGTCCTTATCTCGGCTCCTCTTGAGCATTTCCAAAATGCTGTTTGTCCCCTAACAGTTAACAGGCATCAAATAATTAATCCGGGTCAGAGCATATTTCTACCTGCTGACTGAGCCGTTGTTTAGCTCACGTTAGGATGCTTCCCACGGGACGGGCACGGCTGGTGTAGGGACAGGGCTCAGGCTGGCACCCTTGGGCAGAACTGGGCATGGGGCGAGCCCTCAGCCCTGGACCTTGGGGTGATGGAAGCAGTGGTGCCCGAGCTGAGTGCAGTGGGGAGCGATGGCTCTGCGCGAGGGATTTGGGCAGTGGAGGGAGGTGGGGAGGCGTCTGCAGGGAGACGGGACAGTGCTGTCACCCCCACGGGTCGGACAGGGGCTGCCACGGGGCTGGGACCCCCTCCAGAGCATCGGCCGTGCCATGCACACGTGCTGCAGCCACGCCGCAGCCCCTCTGCTCCGTTTGTCCCCGCAGCAAGCGCCGGCCTGCTGGAGAACTGCACGGGCTGCGTCCTGTGCTCGGAGGACAACGGCTGCATCACCTGCCACCACCGGCTCTTCCTGCTCATCTGGAGGGACGGCATCCGCCAGTACGGGATGTGCGTCCACACCTGCCCCCCCGGCTACTTCGGCGTGCGGGGTCTGGAGGTCAACAGATGCACAAGTACGTCCCGCACCAGCCGGGGCCCCCCCGCTTCTCCCAGTGCCCCCACCTCCCCTCGCCGCCCTGTGGGTCCCAGCGCCGCGGGAAGGGCGACGGCTGCGTTTCCCGCAGCATCCCCGGCGGCACGGAGCCAGTGGCGAGAGCCGGGAGCAACTGGGCCAGGGGTCTGCCTCCCCTTTTCCCCTGCCCGAGCTGCAGCCTGGACCCCGCAGGTTTGCAAAGGGCTTTGGGTCCCCGGTGCCGGGGCTGCTGGCTCCAGGCTTGCCACGTGCCGGCCCTCGGGCTCTCCCGGCTGACCAGCCCTCCTTCCCGGCAGAGTGCAGGTCGCCCAGCTGCGAGAGCTGCTTCAGCAGAGACTTCTGCATGAAGTGCAAAGACAAGTTTTACTTGCACAAGGGCCAGTGCTTTCGGCAGTGCCCCCCCAGCACCGCGGCACAGCCCGGCACCCGCGAGTGCCAAGGTAAGCAGCACCCGCACCCCATGCCCATGGTCCCTGGGGACATGCTGGGTGCTGCATGGTCACCATCCCCCCCCCCGCACCCCTGTCCCCGCAGAGACGTGCGAGCCGGGGCCCTGGAGTGAGTGGAGCGCCTGCACCCACGAGGGCCGGACCTGTGGCTGCAAGTGGGGTGTGGAGACGCGGGTCCGGGAGGTGCCGGGGGCCGCCCGGGAGGAGGGGGCCGCCTGCCCCGCGCTGCTGGAGACGAGGAAGTGCCGCATGAGGAAGCACTGCCCGGGAGGTGAGCACCGCACCGCCTGCAGCCCCCCGGCCCCGGCAGCGGCTTCGAGCCCCTCCGAAGCGAGCCCCGAGGCGTGCGGCGGGAGGAGGGCGGTGGCAGCAGTCCAGCAGTGGCCAGCGAGCCTGGCTGTCATCTCCCAAGCATTTCGAGGCTGGTGGCTGTAACCGTGCAGTTCTGGAGAAAGCCGCTGTCTCAGGCACATGTGCTGAGCAGCTCCGGCACTGGTGCTGGCGCTGGCTGCGGGGGCTGGCGGGGACCGCCACGGGCAGTGTGCCAGGCTGGCTGCTCCCACCTGGCAGACCCTGAGACCGCCTGGGACCAGCCAGCGTCCCCTTCCACCGCCGGGCTGGGACGGGCACTGGTGTGAGCCGCCGCAGCGGGACGAGGCTGCCGAGCTCCGGCTCCCGTCCTGCCGTGCTTGCAAAGGGAAAGGCATGGCCAGGGCTTCCTGCCTCCCAGTTGTGAATAACAAGGGTCTCTCCCACGGGGCAGATTCCTGCAAAAACCTTTGAGCCCCCAAAATACCATCAGCGCTCGTGGAGCTGGAGGGCATCACCCAGGGGATTTCTGATGGCCAAAGCTTTGGGAGACGCGCCCAGGGCTGGCTACTCCTCCGTGGCTCGCCTGGCCAGATGTTTGCCCCGCTCCTGCTCCTCCTCCCACCACAACAGCACCACAGCCCCCGGGCTGGGGGCTCCCCGCCACCTCTCACAGCACCCAGACCTGGCGCGGGGTCCAGCCAGGTGGCATGGGCGCAGGCACGTGGCTAGCGATGGGAACCAGGAGGCGGCTGATGTCATTTTTGGATGCAACTAGCTGGACCGAAGCTGTTCTAATAAATCTCCACTCAATAACTGTCAGAAAAGGGGATTGCATGCAATACCGGTCTGTAGGGCCTGAGCCTCCGGCCCCAGCAGTGCAGAGGTTGCAGCTCGGAGCCACGGGCTTGCTGTGTGCCGTGGGACATGCCAGCCGGCACTGCCAGTGCAGCGGGGGCTGAGGGTGGCAGAGGAAAGGACTGCGAGGGAGGGAAGAGAAAAAGGATGGAGAAGGGGAGGCAATAACAGAAGGCGTGCGTGCTGGGGCTGGGGCCGTGGAGCCAGGACAGCAGCTTCATCTCAGCACCAGCAATCATAAATAATATTTTCCTGCTGACAGCACGGAGGAGCTGATTTCCATCCCAGCCCGGGCCCCGACTCACAGCTTTGGGGCGCCAGGTGGCATCGATTTCAGGGACGTTCCCCTCCCTGCCGGGCTGCGCCGGCTCTGGACCCGGAGAGCTGGTGACAGTTTGATGTGGCAAGTTTGGCGTGGGAGGACAGGCTGCTCCAGAGCACCGTGTCCTGTGGCGCGGTGCCGGGCGGGTGCCTGCGGCACCGTGCCCGCGCCCAGCCCTGCCTGGCACGCAGCGGGTCCTGGCAGCGGGGTGCCGGCGCTTCGGAGGCGCCCCGTCTTGTGGGGTGACTGGGAAGGCAACGGCACCCCAGTGAAGCGCTCGGCCTCCTGGCTCTGCCCAGGCACCCGCTCCTGCAGGCTGGGAGCCCTGAGGCCACGGGGATGGGCTCAGGGAATGGCAGGGCTCCTTGCTCAAGGCTGCTAGCTGGGATCAGCTCCAGAGCCGAGACTGGCCCCGAGAAGGCAGAGGGAAATCCCTTCAGTGCCCCACGAGCAGCCCCTGCTGCTTGGTGCCCCGGCTGGGCGGGCAGGAGAGGGCAGCCCCTCCGTGTCTGGCAGCCCAGCCTGGCCGCCGGCTCCTGGGCAAGCAGCTTGGCGTCCCCGCCGCGGCGGAGCGTGCATCTGCCCTCGCTCCCAGGCTCCTGCCCGCCTGGCCAAGTGCTGGGTTATAGGATCCAGATGCTGGAGGAGGACGGCGAGTTCACTTGATGCAGCCGAGACACCCCCAGCCCGGGCGAGCCGGGGAAGGCAGCAGGACCCGACCATGTGATGAGAGATTTGTGCCACCACTTCTGAGCCATCCCCGGGCAGTTGGAAGAGAGAAGCATCCACACTTGGCCGAGGCACAAAACCCCTTACGCTGCTGTAAATCTGCCTTGTGTGTCTGCCGCGCTCTCCAGACGCTTGGTGTTCGTGCTGTGCCCTCTCCTTTGTGGGTGGCAACTGTCTGGGAGATCAGAGCCGAAAAACAGAGCTGGGCAGGAAAAGAGCTGGAGCCCTTGGAAAGGATCGGCCACAGCAGCGCTGGCGCAAGCAGCACCGGCCCCTCACGCGGGGGCTGCACAGGGAGAGTGGCACCGGACCCCCCTGTGTCGCCCGGCTTGGGATGAGGAGAGCATGTGGCGGGCGCAGGAGTGGAAGCAGACACAAAGCTGCCAGCTTTTTGGGCAGCCGTCCCGCTCTCCAGCATGGGCTCCCCTTCCCGTCGGAGCCTGCGGCACGGCGGGGCTTATCTGCACCCCTGCTTGGTGTCTCGGCACCGACCCCTCAGCCAGGGGAGCTGGCAGCTGGAGGGTGCTCGGGGCAGCCCCTCGGGGTGCGCAGAGATTCGGGTCCCAACCACCTGAGCTCAGCACCGAATCCCTGGCAGGATGTCGGCGGGTCGGCTTCACCGGGATGCGGCCGGGCTCCGCCATGGCGTGGGTTGTGGCGCCTGGACAGGGAGCATCCATCCACGCAGGGAGAACATCCCTGGGGAGAGCACTCGCACCCATGCAAGGATGCACCCTGAGGCCACCCCGCTTCCCACCGTGCCCAAACCCTCCTGGGGGCCGGCTGGGTCCTGCGCAAGCCCGCGGTGGTGGGCAGCACCGTCTTCTCCAGAGGGGAGGCACAGCCCTGCACCGCGGCAGAGGCGGGCATGGCCATGGCATCACTTTAGGGCATTGGTGCAGCCGCCGTCCTGCTCCAACATCCGCAGTCCCTGCTCAGAGAGAAGTTGGGGTCCCTCCGGGCAGCCCCCCTGGTTTGCTTGAGCTGGCTCCAGCCCATTCCTGGAGATCTTGGGGGTATCAGGATTTAGGGTCCGGCCATGGGAGTAGGAGGAGCAATGCATCTGTGTCCCTCTGCCCACACTGCCGGCACACCCGGACCACCCACAGACTTACGCTGCTGTCTGGTGACTTGGAGGGGGGCTTGGGGGTCCCCCAAATTGGGAATATGATCTTGTGCCAACACCCAGGGGAGGCTGTGGCATTCGCAGCCCACAGATGGGGCTCGGGACGGATCCTGCTGCCCGGCCGGTGAGTGAGCCCTCCTTTTCTCCTCCTTTTTCTGTTCCAGAGAAAACCGAACCCAAAAATAAAGGCAAAAAGCGACAGAAGAAGCCGAAGACAGAACCGCACACGGGTACCTAGCAGCACGGGCACAGGAGCTGGGGCAGCACATCAGGAGCCAGAGGGGAGCTCTCCGTGCCTCTGGCCAGCGGCATGGAGAGCTCCCATCCGGCTCCCACCGCGCTGCCCAGGCCACGTTGCCCCTGTTTTTCCATCCACAAAAAAATTGCACAATTTTCTTCCCCCCCTCCCATTTTCTTTTGAGACAATTTATGGCCTGTAAAACATTTCCTTTTCAGAAAATCTAATTTGCAGTGTCCAAAGCAATGCCCTGGGGCGCGGGGAGGGGGTGGCTCCTTTATTTTTCTGTTTTTCCCTCTCCCCCAGCCTGCTCGGTCCCTTCCCTTGCTCCAGCCGGGTGGGATGGGGTTGGTCCCAGGGTTGGACCCTACTGAGGAAGACGATGCCTGCCTGGGTACCATCCCCCAGGGCTGGGAGATGCCCTGTCCCTGTGGTGTCCGGATTGCACAGGGGTGCTGGGGTGCACAGCACGCCATGGAGCTGCTCCGGGTGCCAGATAGGGTCCCCCATCCTCAGCCACCAGCACAGAGGGTGGCGGGACCCCCAGGGTTGGGACCCCGCTGGAGACCATGCCATCACTCACGGCAGCCCAACCTGGTGCTCAGCATCCCCAATGGCACAGCCGTGGGCCAAATCCTGCCATCCTCAGGCTCACAGAAGGGCTGGAGGAGCCCCTCTCCCCAGCTGGATGCGGGCACAGGAATTTGGGGTGGCTCTGGCCACATTCGGTCCAGGACAGGGGGTGCGCACTCTACAACTGCGGCTGCCGGAACGAGCCCAGGCAGGGGATGCTGCTGCCTCCTGCATCCCCCGGCCGGGATTCACTGGGAGCCGCCACCGCAGCCCCCTCCCAAACCTCACCTGGGGCACGACCCGGGGGTGCCATACCAGCCGGCTGCCACGCTCACGTCGTCTGCAGAAATAATCGGTGTATGTCCATGAGGCACGGAGGGCTGTCTCAGCATATTTAACATGTGTTTTGCTCAAATTGCTGCCCCAGCCGCAGGCATCTCTGTATTTGGGGGTTTGCCGGGGTCAGAGGGCCCATCCCTGCTCCGAGCGTGGGCAGGGGGAGGCCGGGTCTGGCAGTGGGGCGTCGGGGCTGGGGGGGCCGCGGGGGCTGCACAGACCCTTCAGGGTGAGAGCGCTGGGTGTCAGCATCAAGCTGGCCCCAGGAGCCGGCATGAAGCTGCCGCAGCAGCTCCTCCGTTCGCTTAATGTCAAATAAATGTATTAAACCCCTGGCATCCCTCTCGTCTCCCTGTTTTCCTCATTTCCCCAAGGCACTGCCGGAGGGGGACGGGGACGCCGGCTGCGGCCACTGCGTTACCCCTGCGTCCCCTGGCCCTGCTGCGGGAAATGCAGCCACCAGCATCGGACCCCTCCATCCTGCAACCTGCAGCCTGTGCCCACAGCATGGCTGGGGCACCCTGTCCCGGCCCCCAGGCACCGGGGGGTCTGGGGAAAGGCTTTATTTTAAAGGTTTTATTTAAGGCATCACCAGCATCGCTCGGTGCCCGAGCCAGCGGCTGGAGCAAACAGCAAGCAGCATCACCGGGACCACTGCCCCGCAGGTATCCCGGGCTCAGCTCCGCTGCCCGGAAGCACCAAGGCGATGGAGCACCCCGCTCACCGGGCAGCGCTGCTCCGTGCTGCGGAGAGTGCTCCCGCCAGCTGCTCCAGCACCGGTCCTCACAGCATCCCTGGCCATCCCGCGGTGACCGGGACGGCAGCAGGGTCCCTTCCCTGGCCCCACGGCTGTGCGAGCAGCCCGGCGTGTGGGGACATGTGCTCCCTGTGCTGGGAGAAAATCACCCTCTCCTGAGACGCGTGGGCATCCCCGTGCCTGGGGAAGCCGGCTCTCCCATGCCAGCCTGTCCCCACCACCGTGGTTGTCCCCTCCTGGGGGACCCAGCCTAGAGCTAACCCAGCACGTAGGCTGGCAGCCGCGGTGACCCCCCAGCCGCTGACACGCAGCCGTCCCAGCCCCCGGCGGACCCCCAGCCCAGGAGCTGAGCACCCCAAGCCCTGTGCAAGGTCCGGCCGGGTCCTGCCAAGCTCCGCCTGGGACACAGCCCCCGTTCCGGTCCCCACGGGCTCGTCCCGTGGCCAGAGCAGCCAAATCCAGGCCTGGCTCCCTCCAGCGTTATAAATAGCCGAGATGCGGGGAGGGAGCTCCGCTCCCCAGGATGGGGGTGTCCCAGGGGCGGCTTGTCCCAGCGGGTGCTGATCAGGGGGGGTCTCGCTGGGTGCCAGGGATGGAGAGCGGGAGGGCTCGGTGCCGATGCGAGCAGCTCGGACCTGCCGGCTGGCAGCGCTGCCCTCCCCAGGAGGTGCAATGAGCTGCGCAGAGAACGGCTGGGGGGGCCGGCGGGTGCGTGTAGCCGGGGGAGGGACAGGGGCTGCGTGTGCGAGTGTGTGTGTGTGTGTGCACGAAACATTTATAGATCACGTGTGAAACTTGATCTCCCCGCAGTGGGCTAGGAGGAGAGAAAAAAGATAGAAGTATTGTTTTTAAACAGATTTTTTCCTTTGTTTTTCTTTTTTTTTTTCCCCTCTCCCCCTGCGAGGGCTGCGACCGCCTGGCGATAAAAGGCCGGGGCGGCCAGAGCCGGCTCAGAGGGAGGAAATGCCAAAATCGCAGCGTTTCGACTTGGCGGCGAGCGCCCACTGACCCGTCCCAGCAAAGAGCGGCGTCACGGCCGCCCGGGAAGTGCCGGCACATCCCCGGCCACCGCACCCTGCTCTTGCCCCCCGTCCCCGTGCCGCGGGGACCCCCGTGCCATGCGGGCACTCAGCATTGGCCTCGTGGCCCTAACCTGCGCCACGACGGCGCTGTGCGCAGCCGGAGCCCAGCGCCGGGCGCTGGAGGGGGGCAGCCGCCGGCGTTACCACCGGGTGCAGCATGGCCATTGCAGCTACACCTTCGTGCTGCCCGAGGCCGACCCGCCGCCCTGCCCGCCTGCCCCCGCCGTCCCCGGCCCCGCCAACGCGCTGCTGCAGCGAGACTCGCCGGACGGCACCACGCACGCCGGCCACGGGGCTGCCCAGCGCCTGCGGCACCTTGAGAGGATCCTGGAGAACAGCACCCAGTGGCTGCTGAAGGTAGGGTGCGGGGCCGCGGGGGGACGCGCAGCAGGGTGGCGTGGGTGGGGGTCTGCCTCCAGCACCCAAGCATGCAGCGTCCCCATACCGGCTGCCTGCTCCAGCTCCCTGCCTGCTCCAGGCTGCCGGAGGCAGAGCCGGGTGCACAGGGGTTTCGTGCCCACCCGAGCAGCAGCGCTGCAGCCAAGTCAGCGTCTCCCCTGCAGGTTTGCAACCTGGGCCTGATCCTGGCCTGTTTGTACTGTCTCCTCGGAGGGGATGGGTGCTGTGGGTGCTGCGGGTGCTGCAGCTTGTGAGTGCTGCAGCTCGTGGGTGCTGCAGATGACCAGTGCTTGCTGCTGCGGCTGTATGCCCCTGCCATCCCTGCCACGGCTCCTCGCGGTCCCAGCTGGGCTGACTGTGCCGGGCATCCCTTGCTGCTCAGCACTCCCCATTCTGGGTCAGGATGCAGCCCTGTTGGAAAGCTCTTGGGAAGGGTTTTGGCAGGCGGCAGAGCGAGGGCTGGAAGGGCAGGGGCCACCGAAACCTCTCCAGCTTCATCGTTTTCCCACTTATGGGCTTTGCAAAAGTTCCTGGAGCTTGGTGAGACTTTGAGTGGGACCCATGGCTCCCAAGTGGCCCCATGGCATGTGGGTGGGTGGGTGGGTGCAGAGTGAGGGGCAGTGGGGTGCCACACCACAGGGGCTGCATGCCCACATGGGTGCCCCCCATCCCGGCTCACCCCATCCCCGCCACCCTATGCAGGAAGCAGCATTTGCTTCCCAAGGGCTTGCCAGTGCCGTCGGAGCCCCCATCTGCCAAGCAGGGCCGCCTGCGTCAGATCCAGGAATAGCTCCTGGCCAGCTCATCCCGGGGGACACCTCCCCGGGGGGCCGTAAACCCCACACCCCAGTGAGGCAGCGGCACTGGGCCCTGGGTGCCTGTGCTGATAACAGGGTGAGCAGCTTGTCCCCAGCCGTCACTCACCCTCCAGCCGAGCGGCATCGCCAGCTCAGCCGCATTCACGTCCTGGTGGTGTCCTGCCAGGGTGCAATGGGACCTGCGTGCCTCTGCACCCCGATTTCCTGGATGATGGCCCCGGCTGAGCAGGGCCAGCGACACGGTGAGATGGTGCATGCTGAGCCGCTGCAGCGCTCGGGGCTGGGGCCAAACACACAGAGCGGGGGTCCTGGGGGTGGCCTGCACCAGCCACGCTGCTCGGGGAGCCTCTCCTGGCCATGGGGGACGGGGCGGGCAGCAGGGACGTGCAGGGCTGTCCCCTGTCCCCTCAGCCATCCTGGACGACAAAATTCCTCAAAAGCTGGGAAAACGCTGAGCCATGTCTCTGCTGAAAGCCAGCCCGGGGTGTCGCAGAGGGACCGGCACAGCCAGCCACCACCCGGCTGGTGCCAGCGGATCTCCACCACTGTGGGATCTGCTGGGTCTGCTGTGCATGCACAGCCCTGGGGTGCCTGCACCCTGGTGTCCCTGCGCCCTGGGCTCCCTGCCCTGGGGTCCCTGCGCTGGGGTCCCTGTGCCCTCTCATTCCTGTGCCGTTGGGGTCCCTGTGCCCTGGGGTCCCTGCCCTGGGGTCTCTGCACCCTTGAATCCCTGTGCCTTGGGGTCCCTGCCCTGGGGTCCCTGCGCCTTGGAATCCCTGTGCCCTTGGGGTCCCTGTGCCCTGGGGTCCCTGTGCCCTGGGGTCCCTGCACGCTGGGGTCCCTGCACCCTGGCATCCCTGTGCCCTGGGGTCCCTGTGCCCTGGGGTCCCTGCGCACTGGGGTCGCTGTGCCCTGGGGTCCCTGTGCCCGGGGTGCCCAGGCGAGCTCTGAGCTTCTCTGGGGGCGAGGGCAGCCTTTGGGCATGGCCAAGTGAGGTGGGGGGCCGGGGGTCCCACTGCAGGTGCACATGGCCCTGCCCCGGAGCAGGCAGTTGTGGGCAAAGTGGGGCCACACATCTGGGCAGCTGTGGGCAGCGATGCCCCACACCACAGCTCCAAGGAGCATGAGACAGTGGGGCACTGGGCAACCAGTACCCCGTCCCATCCCGCCCCATCCCGCAGCATGGCCCTCTCCGTTTAGGGGCAGCTTGCAGCTATTTTTTTTCTGTTGTTCCTTGGCTTTCCTAATTTAAGCAGAGCTGCCCAGGGAGGCTTGTTTTGGTCGGACTCCAGGCCTGAACAAACAAACCAGGGCTCGAAAGAGGCATCGGGTTTGGGGACGGATTGTAAACAACATCGCATCCCTGTCTGCTCTGCCCTGGCCCAGGGAGCCCTGCTGGGTGCCAGGACTAGGGGGGGGGGGGGGGGGGGGGCCTTGGGTTCCCCCAGCACCCAGCTTCCCCAAGGGACCCCATCCGCAGCACTGGGGTGCTGGTCCACCCTCCCCATTTGCAGCCGTCCCCCATGGCCGGAGAGACAGGGACCCAGCTTCTGCTCACCGTCCTGTCGGCTGTTCCCATCTCAGGAGGAATTAATTTTCATTTAAACACAAACATTTGATGGAGCCACTGGGTCTGGGGGGGGCTCAGGGCAGGACGGGGTCCCGGGGGGGGCTCGGGGTGGGACGGGGTCCCCAGTGGGGCAGTGGTGGGTTGGCAGCTCTGAGGCACCCATGGCACAGGGGCTGGTGCTGCCCACCCTGGCATGGGTGCAGGGGGCTTCCCTCACCACCTCTGGCCCTGGGGCCCCCCCAGATTGTCCTTGTGGGATGCATAGAAATGCCGGGGCAGGATGGGGACAGGGGCAGGGGAGGGATGTGGCTGCAAGAAAGTGGCACAGGACTATCCAGCCACGGGCAAGGGGCCCCCAGCACCGGGACAGCAGGGTGGCCGGCATTCCTCCTGCTCCAGGGCAGCCTTTTGGGGTGACCCACAGCACCACGGTGTCCCCCCCAGCTGCTCTGCCCTTCTTGGGGAGGAATAAGGCTGGTGGGACCCCTCCAAGCCCAGGAGAGCCCAGCTCACCTCAGCACCCGTGGGGCGAAGCGGGGATGATCCTGGTGTCCCCGCCCTCTGCACAGAGCCTGTCCCACTTGGGTCCCCTGTGCCACCCGTGGCTGGGGACGCTGTGCCCCCCTCCAGCCCCAGCTGCTCCCAGGGAGCTGCCAGGGCCAGGGGCCGGGAGCCGGGGCTCCTTCTCCGGCTGCGCCCAGGCCTCCCCGTGCCAGCCTGACCTTTTCCATGGGTATGTACTGCCCTCAGGCTCGGAGATATGTTTATTTAAAAAAAAAAAAAAAAAGTAAGATTAAGAGGGAGAAAAGGCCTCCCCGAGCCCTGTGAAGCAACAAGATTAACGACGTGGTTAAAGGGAAACTCTCCAGCAATCACTCAGCTCGGGGAAATGTTTTCCAGACGCGGCTCTCCGACCTTTCCCCACTTCCTCCCCACAAGCACATTCCCGCGAGGGGAAAATCCCTGGGGAAGTGGGGTGCAGGCAGTGCTGGCCGGGACGCCCAGCCCCAGGACCCTCCTGCCCCCCATGGGTGCTCACGGCGGGGTGACGGTTTCACCGCTGCCGGGGTCTGGGGAGGAGGGGACGGGGCCTCGCCGCTGCCAGCGAGATTTCATCATGCGCAAACAAGTGCAGAGCTGAGCCCTGCGCCTGGGCCCGCTGCCGGCCCCGCTCCCGTGCCGATCATCCCGGCACCGCTGCCTGCCAGGCACGCCACCCAGGAGAGCACCATCCCACCCTGGCCGGTCCCGCCTGGTCCGCAGCCCCGCGAGATGCACAGGGATGCGGGGCTCTGCCTGCACCGGCTGGGAAGTTGGGCAGGGAGCAGGAGGCGGGTGGTGCGGGGACAGCGGGATCTGTGGGGTGGAGGGAGCCGGGCAGCCCCCATCCCCTCCCGCTCTTGGGGGCTGCTTTCCCAGCGTGGGCAGCAGCGCGGCCCCTTCCGCTCCCCCCGGCCCCCGCCGAGGGACCGTGCCCCCGCCGAGGCCGTCGCCCCCGGGAGGGACCGAATGGGAACCTCATGGCGGGGCCGCCAGAAATAGAAAAGCCTTTGGGAAAGGCAGCTCCCCCGCGGGCTGGGAAAGCGGAAGCGACATCTCAGCTGTGTCCGCAGCCGGCTTCTTCCCAGCCCCGAGCGCTTCCCCATGGCGGGGCAGCACCGGGCACCGGACACCCACCTTCCCCGGCCGATGGTGGCCTCCCACCCTCTGTGTCCCCAACCCTGGGAAACCGAAGGCTGGGGACTGGCAGCTGATGCCGATGCCGATGCCAGCCGCTCCCTGCCCGACTGCTCTGCACAGGCCACCCCAGCTTGCCAGCACACCTGGGCGCACACAAGCCCGTGCCAGGTCCCGGCGAGAGGAAACCAGCCGGCACCACAGCCCGGGAATCTTGGCAGCCGGTGCCCGAGGGGGGTCCCCCGAGGCAGTGCAGCCTGTGGGCAGCTCGCTCCGTCTTCCCGATAAGCTTCAAAGGGCCTGGAGATGGGTTGTGCCATGCTGAAAGACTTCCAGGGATGTGCCTGGGGGCTGTGCCGAGCACTGCCAGGCTCAGCCGGGGCGTCGAGGGAGGACCTGGCGAGCTCCCTGAATGACCCACTGCATTCCCGCTCCCCTCTGCAGCTGGAGAGCTACATCCAGACAAGCATGAAGCCGGAGATGGCTCAGCTGCGGCAGACGGCGGTGCAGAACCAGACCGCCACCATGCTGGAGATCGGCAGCACCCTCCTCAACCAGAGCGCCGAGCAGAGCCGCAAGCTCACCGACGTGGAGGCCCAGGTAAGGGGTGGCCGGGGCGCATGGCACGTGTGTCCCCATGTCCCCACCACCTCTGGGACCGCGGTGGGCAACATGGTTTCTCTGCTACTAAAAGTGGGGCGATTCCCCGAGGTGATGCACGGTTTAATGCACCGGTGCACAGAGGTACCGGGGTTGTGTGCCGGGGAGCCATGAGCCCGGTGACACCGAGGACGTGACGTGGCCCTGACTGCTCACGCCAACGCTCCCCTCCGCTCCTGGGGCAGGTGCTGAACCAGACGTCGCGCATCGAGATGCAGCTGCAGGAGAACTCCCTGTCCACCACCAAGCTGGAGAAGCAGCTGCTGCTGCAGACGAACGAGATCCACAAGCTGCAGAACAGGAACAAGTAGGGCCTGGGGCAGCTCGGGGACCCCCGCAGCCCCCAGGCCCCAGGGGGAGGCTGGTGTCTCCCTCCCCAGGAGCGCGGCTGCACTTTGGGGGGGCTTGGACCCCTCCAGGGGCTGGCTGGGGTCCCTGGGGGATTGCACAGCCCCGGCACAGCCCCTCGGGCTTTGTTTCCCCCTAGCTAAGCACGTCCCAGGGGTGCCCGGCGGGGTGCGATTCAGCGAGGGCGGCAGGGGACGGGGACAGTTCTGGGTCCCCGCAGATGTGCCAGGGCACCACAGCTGGGGCTGGGTCCTCTCTGCCGCCCGCTCCACGCTGGGCTGCTCGGCACAGGCACAGCCGCCCTGTCACCGCTGCCTCTCCCTTTCAGCATCCTGGAGGTGCGGGTGCTGGAGATGGAGACGAAGCACGAGGAGGAGCTGGCGGGAGCCCGCTCGGAGAAGGAGAAGCTGCAGCGCCTGGTGAGCCGGCAAAGCGGCACCATCGAGGAGCTGGAGAAGTCGCTGCTGGCCGCCAGCGTCAACACCAGCCTGCTCCAGCGCCAGCAGCTCCAGCTCCTCGAGTCGGTGCAGAGCCTGGTGCGCCTCGTCTCCCAGGGCAGAGGTGAGCCGGGGCACACGGGCAGGGTGCAGGCAGCGGGAGAGCTCCTTGCCCCCCTCCCGTGAAGGTGCAGGGCCCCTGCGCTCAGCTCAGGCATGGGGGATTTCACCCCAAAAATGAGCCCTGCATTGCACCCATGGAGCAGCTCCGAGTCCCCAGGGGAGGGTCCGTGTCCCAACTCTGTCCCCAGAGTCAGGACATGGCAAATCCCCAGGCTTAGGCTGGCGGCGGCCCCGGTGCATCGCAGCCGCTGCCTCACTCAGCCCCAGGGAGACGACATGGAAGAAAGAAAAATAATCCATGGGCACTAAAGCATCCAAAAGGAGCGGGGAAGAGCAACAAAACCAGGCAGGGCTGTAGGGCTGGTGGGGTTTCTGCCGTCTCACCGTCCCCTCTGCCGCAGCCCCGCTGCCTGGGCAGGAGCAGCTCTTCCAGGACTGCGCCGAGGTGCGCCGGGCGGGCAACCACGCCAGTGGGGTCTACACCCTCCACATCGCCAACCTCAGCGAGCCCAAAAAGGTGAGCGCAGCCCAGAGAGGGCTCCCAGCGCAGCACCCCAGTGCCACTCGGTGCCACCCAGTACACACTAGCCCCATTCCACAGTGGGTGTCCCTGTGGGACGGGCACATCCCAACCCCTCCTGCTGTGGCAGTGCCCCCCTCTCCGTCTGGCCGTGGGGGCTGAGGTGACTCATGGGCTGCAGAGGGGCAGAAGGCGGGGGGTAAAATTGATTTCAAAGGCACCCCCACAGCCCACCCATAAGCACCGTGCCCCAGCCCCTGCCCACGGCTACAGAGGGAGGAGAGACACCCCCCCCAGCCAGGCACTGGGCATGGCACATGCTTGCCAGCCCCTCGGCAAGTTCTAGCACCCATGCAGCACCCATGCTGAGCTGCCCAGCCCAGGGGGGCCGACGCATCCAGCTGCCCACCCCGACCCAGCCCTCATCGCCCCGCTCTGCAGCCCGTCCCGGCTCTCCCCGCTGCAGGCGTACTGTGACATGGAGATGGACCGAGGGGGCTGGACCGTCATCCAGCTCCGCACCAACGGCAGCGTCAGCTTCCAGAGGAGCTGGAGGGAGTACAAGCAGGTCTGTGGCCGCCCGGGGAGGGGGGCACCCTGGGGCACTGCAGGCACTCTGCGCTCACCCACCCCGCTGCTCCCCCAGGGCTTCGGGAACGCAGCGGGCGAGTACTGGCTGGGTAACGAGGCTGTGCACCTCCTGACGAGCCAGGTGCCCTACGTCCTGCGCATCGAGCTGCAGGACTGGGAAGGCGGCCAGGTCTATGCCCACTATGGGAAATTCCAGCTGGGGAGCGAGCGGCAGCTTTACAGGTAGGAGGGAGGCACCGCGCGGGTGGCCGCCCAGCCCTCGATGTCTCTGGCTGTCCCCAAGCCCCACGGGCAGTGGTGACCACGGGCAAGGGCTGGTTGTGGTGTCTCAGGGAGGCACGTGGCCCCGGGGGGTGCAGGATCACACGGGGCTTCACTGGGATTTCCCAGGGGGGTTACGGCTCAGCAGAGCTCCAGGAGGGCATCGCTGCACTGCCCGCTCCTTCTTCTCTCCCCGGGCTCCCCAGATTTTTAATGTATGAAATTGCATCAAGGCCATGGGATCTCCCGCCCTGGCTGGCAGCCAGGCACGGTGCCAGCAGGCAGCCGGGGCACTCGCACCGTGGCTGGACACTTGGGCAAATGGGGGTGACACAGCTGCAGCCGTCGGGCATTCCCAGGGGGTGCTGGGCACCCCCAGGCTGCTACGCCCGTGTCCGGGGAGGGATGCTGCGCTCCTGCCGCCGGCTTGCAAGGACGGCGTGTGCTCCCAGGAACCTCAGCCTGGCTGCAGGCAGGAGGGGTGGCAGGCAGCTGGGTGCTGCGGTGCTGGGCTGGAGATAGGACCAGACCCTGGAGATCTCCTGCACCATGGATCCTGTGCATGCACCGAGCTGACCCCCAGCAAAGAGGACCTGAGGAGCCTCGTGGGGGTGTCCTCTCTGCCCCAGCGTAGCACAGCCTCCACCCTTGGGGACCCCCAGGACAGGCCCTCCAAGCCGGCAGACCCAGGTCAAGCTGGAGCTGCAGGATCTCTGCCTGCGTCCCTCCGTGCCGGCCCTTGCTCAGCTCATGGCATCCCGTGGCCTTCGACTCCCCCTGAGCAGGGCTGAGGGGCTTTGTCACCCCCCCCAGCAGCAGCCAGCCGGCACTGATGGTGGCCGTGGCCATGCCGCGCCACGGCGGGCGGCAGGCTGTCGCTGCAGGACTACAGCGGCACGGCCGGGCAGCAGAGCGGCATGGCACTGCAGGGCACCCGCTTCAGCACCCGCGACGCCGACAATGACAACTGCCTCTGCAAGTGCGCCCAGATGCTGTCGGGAGGTGAGCGAGCGGTGGGACGACACCCACGCAGCCCCTGTGGGTGCCCACCCGGGGTGCCACCCTCCCACCCTGCTCCCTCCTCGCAGGCTGGTGGTTCGACGCCTGCGGCCTCTCCAACCTGAACGGCATCTACTACCCGGCCCGGCACAACATCCGCAAGCTCAACGGCATCCGCTGGCACCACTTCCAGGGGCCCAGCTACTCCCTGAAGGGCACCCGCATGCTGATACGACCCGCCAGCTTCTAGCGTGTCGGCAGCCGGCGTGGCACCGCAACTGGTGCCAGCCTGGCACAGAGGGAGGGGGCCGGGAGAAGGGATGGCTGGGGGAGACTGAGCCCTCCCGGCCACCGCAGGGAAGCTTTTCTCCCAGTTACTGGTTTTTTACTCTTTTTTATCCCATCCTCTGACATCCTGTGCGTCGCGGAGAGGGGCTGAGCCTCCAGCTCCCCACGGCACCTCCGTCACCCAGGGATGCGGGTCCAAGACCCCCCCGGAACCCCCTGCACGGGGTAGCAGGAGCAGGGGGAGTCTTTGGGAAACCTGAGGGGACCTGGGGGTCTGTCCCCAAGCTGGGATGGACAGCTGGGGGCGGCAGCGCTGGCAGGGCCTTGGCAGATCCCCGGGACGGGCAGGATGGAGCTGAGGGGTCACGGGTGGGGAGGGGGCTGCAGTCTGAGATGGGGCTGGGGGGTGGGAGGTGGTGGGAAGGGTCCTGGGGGCGGCTTTTGGGTGGGGGGTGTTTGAGCTGGGGCAGGGGAGGGAGGAGATGGGGGTGCAGGAGGGGGAAGTGGGGCACGGGGCTGAGCCCCCTCGCCCGCAGTTGCGTTGAGATGGCAAACCCGCGCTGAGGGCACGTTTGGGAGCAGCCTGGGAAGAGCGGGGCGCTGGGCAGCGGGGTCTCCGGCCAGCAGCACTGGGGCCTCCTGCCCACCCCCCCGAGCTGCTGCAGTTTGGGCTGGAGGCGTGTTTATTTTTGTACTAAGAGATATTTATTTTCCAAGCGGCGGCGGGGCGGGAGCGGGCGGGGGGGTCCCCGCACCCCACTGCCCCGGGACAGGCACCCATCCCCGTGTTTCAGCAGCTGGGACAAAAGGGTGGGCAGAAGGGCTGCAGGACAGGGCAGGACAGACGGACCCCGGGCATGCCCAGGGGACCCTGAGCCCTGGGCAGCTCAGTGCATGGGTGAGCCTGCGGGAGGGCTGGGCTCGGTGACACCCGCTCACAGCCTGTCCCTGTCACCCTTCTGCAGGTGTCCCTGTCCCCCTGCAGCCCCTGTCTCCATCCCTCTTGGCCCCGTTGCCACTGGAGGCCCCCCACAGCCCCGTGGCAGATCCCCGCAGCACCCTCACCCCTGGGGGACAGGGGTGCCCCACTGGGTCCCCAGGTCACCCGTCCCACTGGCACCCAAGCCCTGGGGACTGGCGACAGCGGTGGCAGCTGCCAGGGACCTGCTGCCCCCATGACACCCAGGCGCCCCTGTGCCTCCCTCCCCAAAACGGGTCCCTCTCGCCCCGGGCAGTGGTTCGCCGGGTGGGTGACAGCAGAGACCCCACAGAGCCGAGGAGCAGAGGTGCCAGGGGACCCTCCGCTGCCACCTAACCCCGGCGCCCACCGCAGCTCCCCGGGGGGACAGGGCCAGTGCCCTGGGGTGGCGCAAGGGACACAAGGACGTGTTGTCCTCCCCGTCGGGACGGTGGGACCCGCTGGCAGGGTGCTGGCACTGGCACCAGCTGCGCACGCGGCGGCGAGGCTGCTGACGCCCTGCCCTCAACGCCATCCCGAGGCATTTGCTAATTAACGGTGATTAAAGCACGTGACGTAGTTGGCACTTCCAGAAGATGCTCATCAGTGGGGCTGTGCGGCATAATTAAAAAATGGAAAATACAGGGTGGGGGGGCCGCCCGCAAGCCTCGCCCCACTCCCAGCGAGCGGCACTGCAGGCAGCAACAGTCCCAGCGCAGCCATGGGCCCGGCCCCCCCCCGGCCCCCTGCACCCTGCCAGTGGCTGGCGCGGCACGGCTGCACCTGGGTGCACAGCTGTGCCAAGTTGGGGGGGCGGCCCCCGCCCCAGGGTGCTGGGCCTGGCTCCCCAGACTGGGGTGCTGCCGGGTTTCTCTCTCTCCCGGCTGCCTGCCTGCAGCCCCTGCCTGCACGTGGGGCACCCATGGGAGACCCCAGCATGGGGGGGGCGAGGGCGATGGACACCCTCCCCAGCCATCCCTCCTCTCTAGAAATAACAGACGGGCTCAGCTGCGGCTCCCCACCGAAACCGGAGCCGGCGAGAGGCAGCTGCCAGGGAAAGTGATAGGGAGCGCTGGGACTGTCCTGCTGTCCCCAGCAGGGACGCGCAAAGGGGGGGCATTCTCAAGGGGGGCACATGTCACCTCGCCGCGGCTGCACTGGCGTTTCATGCAGTCAGTCCCGTGGGTGCCGGGTCAGATGAAGACTCCTGCCTCGGGAACGCAGCTCCTCCTGTCCGTGCATCTGTGCGCACACACGCATGCACATGGACATGCATGCACACAAACACATGTGCACATGAACACATGGACACACAAGCATGCAGGCATATGGACGTGCATGCACACATGGACGTGCACGCACACAAACACGCATGCACACTTGGACACACGTGCACACAATCACACGTGCACACACGAGCATACAGGGCTTTGGACGGCCACGCAGCCACGGCAGGTCTCAGCCACGCAGGTCGCGGCATGCCAGGATCAAGCCGAGGGCCAGCAGCGCCTGGAGGGGCACGCCGGCTGCTCGGCCCCGTGCCTGGCGGGGGGCTGGTGGGGGCCCCCCCTCTCCTTGGCAATAGCAGCAAATTTAGACCAAGCCCTGGACACGCTGGGCTCAGGAATCTGGCAGCACAGCCGGTCCCAGCCGCTGGCGGGGATCCAGTTCCCGCAGCGTTTTCCCCGAGGGCGAACCCTGTCCCGGAGCGGGTGCCCGGGGTCCCTGTCACCCCCCGGTTTCCGGCTCCTCAGGGAGGCACCCAGCGCCACACGTGCCATCATTAAGGATCCCTTGGGTGCGTGCTTCCTCCCCAGCCCAGTTTGTCAGCCTGACTCATGGGCCAGATGCCGTCCCCGTGTCCTGCCCGCCACATCCTGAGCAGCCGGAGCTGCCTGCACCCCAGCGGGAGCTGGACGGATCCTGCACCCTGGGCAGTGGCTCTGGGTGGACGTGCATGGTGCAGAGCCGGGATGGGATGGGAAATCCTTCTTCCCTGTGAGGGCTTTTTTGGGGACCTCCAGTGCTGGGCGGAAGCCCCGGTCAAGGGGAGCCCCGGTGCTGCCCCGGGCAGCGGCTGCTGAACCCAGGCTGTGCCGGGGGGAGGCTCTGGCTGGGGTGGGACGGGGTAGCAGCAGCTCTGGCCCCTTCAAAAAGGAAACCTGCAGCCCTGGGGCAGGCGGCTGGACCTTGTCCCCGGCCCATCACCACCACCACGCACGTGGCGTTTGCCAAGCAGCACCTGCGCCAGGCAGGCTGGCTGCCTGCACGTGCGGAGCCATTTGCAGCCACGGCCGCACCACCACGGCTGGAACCAGAGGGAGGCAGCGGCAGGGCCGGTGTCCAGGCGGAGTTCCCTGGGTGCAGGCGCTGGTGGCTTTGGTGCCACCTTCCCCAGAAGCCACTTGCCCGCGTGGGATGCACCAGCATCGCAAGGAGCAAGGGGACCTCACCGGCGCAGGCAGCGCCCGCAGTGCCGGGGGGCCGCGGTGCCGCACGAGGCTACCTAGGGAAAACACACGGGCGTTTTTCATCTTCAAAGCGCTCCCTGCGCCGACTTTCATCCTTGCGCCTCCCCAGCCCGCCTGGGAGGTCTCCGCTATCACCACCCCATCTCACAGCCCCGGAGGAGCCGGGACTCGGCCAAGCTCAGCAGCGCTTTGCCGGAGCGGGGCGAGGAGGCAGGGGAGGGCTGCATGGTTGGCACGGTGCTGGCTGCGGCACAGAGGGAAATCCCACCGGCCAGGGCTCTGCCGGGACCTGCCGGACCCAACCGCCGCCCCGCTGTGCCCGCCGGGCCCCGCGCTGGCACGCCACAGCACGGCACCCATCGCTCCCACTGGCACCCGGCCGCTCAGCACCGCCAGCCCCTGCTGAGCCGTGGGAACCCTGAGGGTCCCTGTCCTGTCCCGACCTCCACCGCCTCGAGAGACAGCAACGCACACGGCCTCCGAAGCACAGAGATTTAATAAAAACAGCTGCTTTATTATTATTATTATTAATTTTTGTACAGTTCTAACGTCAGGAAAAACAGTAGAAATGAGGAAGAGACCACCATAACCGTCGTCTTCATAAATAAGAGAGCCCAGCGTGCCCAGAGCTGTGCACCCGCCGGCACCCGGGAAGGGACACGAGTGCTCGCAGACACTCTCACACACACGCAGCCCTGGGCTGCTCGAGGTGGGGGTCAGGTTTGCCCCCCCTGCGAAGCACCCCAGACCTCCAGCATTAAGATGGGGGCTGCCAGGATTCGGCCCCCACTCCAGGCAGCGTGGCCCCCGCTGTGGAGGCTGCAGGGGCGCAGCTCCTTCCCCCAGGCTGTGTCCCGGCTCCGTGCAGGGAGGGACCAGCCCCTTACCCCCCACCCTTGGGTGCCGGTGAGGAGCAGGGCAGGTGGGAGCTTCTGGCAGTGCAGGCAGGCTGACCACACACGGGATCCCACGGGAGCGGGTGACGGGAGCATGTTGGAGACCGGCCGCGCACCCAGGGACACACGTGTCCTCTGTCCTCCCGCGGGCTCACGGGGACCTGGCTCTCCCGTGCCAGCGCGGGGGTCTGACAGAGCCAGAGCCAGCAGGAAGGATGCCCGGCCACCACACCGGGGCTCTGCCGGTGCCGCTGCGGTACGGGGGGCAGGGAAGCAAGGGGGGGGCTGAGTTCGAGGGTCCTGTCACCACCGAGAGGTCCCTGCTCCTCCGGGGGCATAGCCTGCGCTCCCTCCCCATCCGGAATTGTCTGCTCGCGAGCAACCCGTCCCCGGCGCCCGCTGCCACCGTGGCACTGCTACACATTGGAGACCTGCTGGGGCTCCCTGGCCTGGCGCAGCCCATACAGCCACTTGATGACGCGGGCGTTGCGCTCAATGACAGAGATGCCATAGGGGACGCGCTCAGCCTGCCGCCCCTCCGGTGTGGCGGCGCTGGGTGGTGAGCGGCCACCCTCCGAGCTGGCCGTGCTCACGCTGTGAAACTTGAGGGACACGATGTCGGAGCTGGCGCGGGCGAAGCGCTCGGCACCCATGTCCTGCACCTCCTCGGGGTCAAGGCCGCAGTAGTTGAAGAAGCGCTCCAGGTCGGCGGTGGCCCGTGAGAGCCGGTCGCTCAGGTCCGACTTGGAGCGGTGCAGCAGGGGCTGCCGGCGGGCGCTCTCGGGGCGGGCAGGCGAGCTCTGTGCCGGGGTCACAGGCAGCCCACCCGGGATGGGGGATGCAGGCACCGGCGTCACTTGGCCCCGTGGAGTCCCGCAGGGACGGACGTCCACCCTCCGCACAGCCACGCTGCCGGGGGGCCTGGCAGCGGTGGGGCTCTCGGGCGGCTTGCCAGCACCCTCCGTCCCGCCACCCAGCGCAGCCGGAGCCTCCGCCCTCCACTTGCACTCCCGGCCCAGCGGGCTCTCCGCCTTGGGGAAGGGGCTGTCGCAGAGGTTGATGAGGTTATTGAGGATCTCCAGGTCAAGGGAGGTCTTCGGGCCACCAGCCTCGGCGCGGCGTGGCCCCGGGGGTGCCCTGCGGCTGGGGGTGAATGCAGCCCGGCGCACGCCCGGGGTGAAGAGGGGCTGCTTGAGCAGCGGCGGCTTCACCGGCTCCTGCTTGGTGCTGGCGACCCGTTGGCTCTTCACGTACTTGGCCTTGTCGGCCTCCAGCCTCTCCACTGCGCTGGGCTTCCCGGCACCCGGCTCGGCGCGCCGGCGGAAATATGCGGGGCCCTTGCGGAGGATGCGGACGGGCATGGCAGAGGTGAAGGGTGCCGTCACCGTCACACCCTTCATGGCATCACCAGCTTGCAGCGCCTCGACGGGCATCCTCTGCGCCGGCACCGGGGCGTGGGGTGGGCAGCCGCCACGGGCAGCGAGGTGCTCAGGTGCTGTCGGCTGCAAAGAGGGGCCGGAGTGAGGGGCGGTGGCGGTGGCCGGCTGGCGGGCGCTGCCTGCCTGCCTGGCCCCTGCCCGCGCCCCGGCCTCGCCGGCAGACAAAGGCTGCACGGGGCTGTGCGGTGCCGCACTGTCTGCGCCGGCCGCGCCGGGCTGCCTATTTGAAGGCAGGGACCACGCCTCCTCCCGCCACCGAGGCCTCCCCGAAACGTCCCCTGGCCAATCCGTGGAGCAAGCCTGCTTCAAACCGCATCCGGGCCAATGGGGCCCGTGGGGAGGGCACCCCGGCCCCGGCGAGGGGCACCCTGGGGAGCGAGGCTGGGGCCGAGAGGGGCGGTTTGGCCCAGCACCCCTCACCGATGCTCTGCCCACATCCCCTGTGCCCCAGGGTGCATCGCCCGTGCCCGGGGGTGCATCGCCCACATCAAGAGGTGCATTGCCTGCGTGCAGGGGTGCATCCCCCACTCCCAGGGGAGCATCGCCCACATCCAGGATGCATCACCCATGCCCAGGGGTGCATCACCCACTCTCAGGAGTGCATTGCCTACACCAAGGAGTGCATCACCTTCACCCGGGGGTGCATCCCCCCATGCCCAGGGGAGCATTGCCTGCTCCCAGGGGTGCATCCCCCATGCCCAGGGGTGCATCACCTGCCCCACTCACCCACCACCCTGCAGGCTGGGGGATTTGCTCAGCCCCCTCAGCTCTCATCCCCTTTGCAGGCTCTGGGACTGCTCCCAGGCTCCCCGCTCCCACCCTGGAGCCCCTTGGAAAGCACCGGCGGGGGTTTCCACCCGTGCTTCCCCGGCCGAGGTGTGCCAGGAGCCACGCTGGGGCCCCGTGAACCCCATGTCCTTGGGCCCCCGCCAACCCCAACAAGCACAACCTCCCACCCCAACGGTCGCGCAGAGGCACTGGCCCGCCCACAGTGTGGGGGGGCCCAAATCAGCCCGGCACCCCTCTGCAGCCCCCTGCCCGGCTGTCCCCAACGCCCCTGCCTGGGGGTGGGCACAGCCGGAGGGGCCCCCACACACAGAGGGGCTCAGGCAGCGGCGGGGCGCGCAGGGGGACGTGCGGGGTCGGACCTGCCCCCACCTCCCCCTCCCTTCCCATTGCACCCCTGGGGTCCCTGGCTCGGGGCGCGGACGAGCCCCGAGGAGGTAACAGCAAGCCCCAGCACTCACCGGGTGCGGTGGTGGGCACGGCAGGGCCCAGCGTGCCGCGGCCCCGCTCTCCTGCGGCGGCCCCAAGCAGGCTGCCGTCACCGTCAGCCGCTCGCCTGCGTGCACAACTTCCTGGGTGCAACCCAGGGCCTGTCCCAGCGTCGGCCACGGGCGGCGGGAGCCAGCCCCGGCACCCACAGCACCGCACCACAGCCACGCCGAGTCACGGCTGCACCGTCTGCAAGCCCACGTATGCCATGTCACCCCCGGCCCCCCCGGGGTCTGTACCCCAATGGGGTCCCCGCGCAGCAGCCGTCCCGGCATACAGTGCATCTGCCTGATGCGCTGTGACGGGCGAGCGCCCGGGGGGAGGCTGGCTGTCCCTGTCCCCATCCCTTGCCCAGGGGGACACGCTGCCTTCTGACCTGGAAAGTGTCTGCAGGGGGGCCAGCCAGGCTTGGGGACAGCTGGGGACGGTCCCAGCGCCAGCACAGACCCTCCTGCCTCCTCCCCTGGGGTGGCTTTCTGCACCCCTCTGCAGGGAACCCAGCGCAGGAGTGACGTGGGGACAAAGCCAGCAGTGCAGGCCACCAATGTCCTTGCTGGGCAAGGACAGGGACAGGCGGGGTACCCCTGCCAGAGCCATGCTTACAGCCCCCACGGGATGGAAGGCTGGGCTGTGCTTGGCGCTGCCCAAATGCACGGACAGAGCCGGGTCCCGCAGCCCAGCTGGTCAACAGAGACCCGGGGTGATGGGGAGCACGGGGTGCCAGCCGGGTGCCCATGCAGCAGTGCCCCTTTGTTCCAGCGCTGCCCGGACCCCATGCCCCGCAGCAGCACCCTGCCGACGGCCAGCCCCACTGCCCTTGTACCCTGTGGCAGGCTCAGGGAGGGCTCCCCAGCTCGGCACCCGGGAGCCCTCGTTGGGGACTGGAGCTCAGCTCGGTGCCAGAGGCTCAGCCCCGAGGCCAAGCCACGGAGGGCACGGCTGTTGGGGCGCAGGGACGAGGACACACGGCCCCCCAGCACAGCCACCTGCGGCCAGCGTGGGCTGCCCTCCCCTGCCTGGCCAGCAAGCACGGCCCGGCCGGGCACAACCTGCTGCTCTGCATTCCTGCGGTGCTGAGCCGCCTGCCCTGGCAGGGCCATGCAGCGCCGGGCTGCACCGAGCCCAGCCAAGCTGAGCTGAGCCACCCTCCGAACAGCCCCAAATCACAGCGACACCATCCCATGCCCCACGCCCGGCCGGAGCACGGGGACCCGAGTGCCAGGGCTGACAGCCCCGCTCATGCCAGGCAATGCCCGGCAGTGGCCCCGGCTCCTCTCCCTCCTCTTGTGGGCAGCCCAGCCGGGCTCACTTGGCACACCGGATCACCTCCTGCCTAGAGTCAGCTGCTCGAGAGAGCTGTGCCAGGAGGTGTGCGGTTGTGCCTCCCTCTCACCGGCTGACCCAGCCCCATGCTGCTGGCACAGGACCGGCACAGGACCGGCACAGGACCGGCACCACCTCCACCACCTACCTGGATCGGCCCTGTGACGTGGTGGCCTCCTCGGCTCAGCTCAGCTGCCACACTGCTTCTCCCTGCGAGGGGTGTCCCGATGTCCCCGCGCCTCGTCCTCCCCAGCCACGTCCTCCCCTTCTCCCTGCGGGACGGCGGCTGGCGGGGCGCTGGAGCGGCTCCGTGCTGCGGCTGCTCCCGCTGACTCAGCGCCGGGTGAGGACGCCCTCCGAGGCAGCTCAGTGCTCACATGGGATTAAAATCACGGGGCATTCCTCCATGCCAGGCTGTGTCACGCAGCGTGACGGTAACTGGTGACGTCCCGGCGCGGATGCCGGTTCAGCCCGCAGTGCCGGCTGGGTAGCGCGGATGCACGGCCTGAGGTGCTCATGCTGCCAAAGCCAAAATGGTTCTGGATGTCCCCTGCCCGCTGCAGGCAGAGGGTCCTGATGCCATGCCAGGGCTTCAGGGAGAGGGGAAAATTCCCAGCCCTCCCGCAGGCAGGGAGCTGCCGCCCAGCTCCCCACGTGCCACCGGCACAGCCAGCTGGCAGGGCCTGCTCCGATTTGGAAAACTTGCCTTGTTTCCCCATGCACCTGGCAGCAACCCTCTGCAATAAACTCCAAAATGCAGCAAAATAACCCGGATAGCAGGAAGGGAGGTGACAGACCGGAGCAGGGTCACCAAGCCCGCACACGCAGGGACCTGCTGGCCCGAGCCCAGCCCCGGGGTGGCTCCTGCCCCATGGTACAGGCATCTCCCGCGGCAAAGACCGGCTCTGCGTGGAGGGGCCGAGCGTTTCGCCCACGCAGCACGGAGCTCGATTACAGCCGTGCATTTTTCAAACTGCTCTTGGAAGCAAGACAAGGAGCTGGCGGAGGGAGGAAAGCCGAGCGAAGCACACGGAAAACAGCCATCTGGGCGCCGGAGGGCTGCCCTGCGCTTGGGCAACGGCAAAGGTGGATCCGCACAACGAGCTCGGCTGGAAAAACACTGCCTGGCACGGCGGGCGAGGGCAGAGCCTGCAGGCGCCTGCCCGGCCCGGCTGCGTCCCCCGCGGCCGCCGAGCCTGCGCTGGGTGCAGGCAGCGGCTGCAGGCAGCTGCCCGGGCACGTCTGGGCAGCCGGGTGTTTCTGGAGCGGGGCGTTGGAGCCAGGCAGCGTCCCGGAGCCTCGCCCTCCCTGGGAGCATCCCGGGATGGGTTTCGGGAGGGCAGCCCACCGCAGGAACGCTCCCCCAGCACCTGGCTCAGCACCTCTGCCCCTGCCCCAGGGACGCGGGGACAGGGCAGGGACGGAGGAATGGCGTTTGGAAACAGGGGGACAGGCGGGTGCCATCCCTGGCTCTGCTCTCACCTCCCACAGAGGCTCGGGGCTGGGCCCCCCCCCTCGTGCTGCTTCGAGGACCTCCTGGGAGCTAAATGCAGCCGCCAACGAGCAAAAAACATGCTCAGTGGCCAGAACCTTCCTGGAAGTGCCGGGTGGAGGCGGCTGCAGGAGCCCGGCAGCACCCGTGGAGCAGCGAGGCCGGGGCTCGGCATGGCTCGGGCAGCCCCAGAGGCGCCCCAGAGCTGGGAGCCCCCCCAACCCCCTCGTCTTGGCAGGCGCTAATTCCTAGTGTTTAATTACAGGCCCTCGCCACGCTGAGGCTGTGCCCAGCTTCGCAGTGGGGGAACGGCCCCTGCACCACGTGCCCTGACCCAGGGTGAGCCACCGCCAGCTCCTGCCTCAGTTTCCCCAGCTGTAGGCTCTGCAGAGCAGCTCTGCCAGGCAGGGGCAGCTTTCCAAAGGACTTGGGGACTCAATGGAGAAGCTGTCACCAGGACCAGCATCGTCTTGCTCCCTGATGCAAGCAGGCAGAGGGAAGGATGCTGCCCGCACCCGGCTCTCCCCACACGTCTCCGCAGGCAGCAGCTCGGGGCCAGGAGCCGAGGAGGTGACAGATGGGGACATGCCGGGCGCGAGGCCTTTGTCTGCACGGTGATGACGGTACGCGGCGGCACGGACCCGCAGATGGCGGCTGCCAGTGGGGCCGGGGCCGCAGCCCGTGGCCAGGCAAGCGCCGGGCCCTGGGGATCCAGCCCTTTTGTCGGGGTCTCACCTCCGGCAGCGGCCCCTTCCCGGCCGCCCCCCACCAGCCTTTCAACTTTCAACTTGACCTGCTCCTTTCACATGGAAATGGGATGCAAATGGGGCCGGGGGGCTGCCAGGGGCCAGCGGCTGCGACCTGCCAGCGGGTCCCCACACCCAAGTCTGGGGGGTCATACCCCCTCGCCTGGGGCAGCCGGTGGTCCCTGGGGTAAGGGGGTCCCCTTTGTCCCCCGGCAATGGAGCAGCAGCCTTCCCCTACCCAGGAAGACCGTCCCCACTGCTCTCAGCTGAACGCAGATATTAGGGGATGGCTCTTGCCTGGGCTGAGCTCGAGGACGGACTCCCGCTCTCCCGGGCTGCCGATCCCCCCATGCCCTCCCACCATCCGGGCACCCCCGCGGCACGGGCAGCATGCCCACCCCGGGGAGCCCCGCTGCCCACCCTGCCCGGCAAAGTCCCGCGGCCGGGGACCACTCGGCTACCAAATGTTGCCATCTGCCTCTGGGGCCTTCGCTCACATCTGCCGGGGGTGCGGAGGGGCACGGGGCCGGGGGCTCAGCTGCAGCGTGGGGAGGGGGCGGAGGGGGCACAGCCGTCTCACACCGCACAGGCAGGGCAGGCAGCACGTGTCGGGCGGATTTGGGTGAGGAGCGTGAACTGGCGGTGTTGGGGTCCCGCATCCAGCACCCCCTCGGGCTCCGCTGCCCCTGCACCGCAGCCATTTGCCCTTGGGAAGGGTCTCACTGCCAGCCGCACCGCTCCTTTGTGCTACCAAATTAAACACAGGACAATCGCCGTCCCCTTCCCATCCGCCCTCCCCGTTCCCTTCCCCATGGACGCATGGGGACCTCAACTGCCCCGGGGCCAGCCTGAGCCCCCCCGTGCCTTGTTTCTCCCAGCATCTTGGACCTGCTCCCCTCCTCCCAGGTCCCCCCGGGTGCCTGTACTGGTTTTGACTGGGATAGAGTTAATTTTCTCCATAGGAGCTGGTATGGAGCTGTTTTGGATTTGTGCTGGAAACAGTGCTGCTAACCCAGGGATGTTTTAGTTATCGCTGAGCAGTGCTTGCACAGTGTCAAGGCCTTTTCTGCTTCTTACACCACCCCACCAGCAAGCAGGCTGGGGGTGCACGAGGAGCTGGGAGGGGGCACAGATGGGACCCCACTGAGCAAGGAACATCCCAGACCATACGATGTTGTGCTTAGCAATAAAAGCTGGGTAAGAAGAAGGAAGGAGGGACACTCCGGAGTGACGGCATTTGCCTTCCCGAGTCACCCGCAGGCGTGCTGGAGTGCTGCTGTCCTGGGGGTGGCAGAACACCCGCCTGCCGTGGGCAGCAGTGAAGGATTGCCTCCTTTTGCTTTGCTCGCGCACACAGCTTTTGCTTTCCCCGTGAAACTGTCTTTATCTCAACCCACTAGTTTTTTCCCATTTACCCTTCCCGTTCTCTCCCCCATCCCACCGGGGCGGGGGTGAGCGAGCGGCTGGGTGGTGCTGAGCTGAGCTGAGCTGAGGTGCCCCTGTACTCGGCGCTGGTGAGGCCACACCTCGAATGCTGTGTTCAGTTTTGGGCCCTTCACTCCAAGAAGGACATTGAGGTGCTGGAGCGTGTCCAGAGAAGGGCGACGGAGCTGGTGAGGGGTCTGGAGCACAAGTCTGATGAGGAGCGGCTGAGGGAGCTGGGGGTGTTCAGTCTGGAGAAGAGGGGGCTGAGGGGAGACCTCATCGCTCTCTACAACTGCCTGAAAGGGGGTTGTGGTGAGGTGGGTGTTGGTCTCTTCTCCCAAGTGACCAGTGATAGAACGAGAGGAAATGGCCTCAAGTTGCACCAGGGGAGGTTTACGCTGGATATTAGGAAAAATGTCTTTCCTGAGAGGGTGGTGAAGCACTGGAAGAGGCTGCCCAGGGAGGTGGTGGAGTCACCATCACTGGAGGTATTCCAAAAATGTGTAGACGTGGCACTGCGGGACATGGTTTAGTGGGCATGGTGGGGTTGGGGTGGTGGTTGGACTTGATGGTCTTACAGGTCTTTTCCAACCTTAATGGTTCTGTGATTCTGTGATTCTGTGAGCTGCCTGCTGGGGTTAAGCCACAAACTGTGTCCTCTCGCCGCTGGCACCCAGCCGTGCCAGCACCGTCCCCGCAGCCCCAGGGGCACAGGGACACCCTTGTCCCCGCTGCAACCCCGTAGTCGGAGCGGAGCCGGAGCCAGGAGCAGGGCAGGGTGCAGGGGCGGGCTGCAGCCCCCGGAGGGACAGGCACAGGCGGGCAGGCCGGGCAGGGCAGGCAGGGCGGGCAGGGCGGGCAGGCCACCGGAGAAGGCAGCCCCGGGTTTTGCAGGGCTGCAGCCTGCTCTCCCAGCGACACCCGGTGGGTGCTGGGGGAAGAGCCACCGTGAGGCATCCCGGGGCGGTGGGTGCTGGGATGGGATGGGATGGGATGGGATGGGATGGGATGGGATGGGATGGGATGGGATGGGATGGGGTGGGATGGAGGGGCTTCTGCTGCTGGGGGTGACCTTGCCTCTGTCTCCTCACCTGGGTCACCTCCCGGCCGGCGCAACTGGCTCATCCGCCGGCTCACAGCTTGGCTGATCGCCTGGTCCCATCTCTCTGGACGTGTGGTCAGAGGTGCCCAGCCCCACAGTGCACCCGAGGTGGGACAGCCGCCACGCTCAGGGTTCTCCGAGGGCCCCATCCCAGCCTGGGACCCTGCAGAGATCCCCGGTGGGGACAGGCACCATCACCGGGTGAAGAAGCAGCCTGAAATAGGTGGGACGCAGTTCAGCCGGGGACAAGTGCAAAGTCCAGGACACCACCAAGAATAATCGCTGGCACCCAGCCAAGCTGGGGTGCATCGGGCCAGCGATGACACTGCGGCGAGCACCCTGCACCGCGGCCGGGCAGGCAGCGGGCGTGGGGCCATCCCTGGCACCAGCGGTACGTGGGGACAGAGGGCAGGGGTGGCCCCCAGGGCAGGGCGGGGGCCGGGCTGTCCCCGAGGCTGGCAGGGAGAGGGCAGGAGGTGTCAGCAGCTGGAGGTGGCATGGTTGGACTTTGGCCACCGGGATGGAGTTTGGAGCGCCCACCCGGGGAGAGGGGCTGTGCTGGCAAAAATTGGGGACCCACTGAGGCATGAGTGGGGGGGGGGGTCCTGAGCTTCTGCCCACTCCAGCTGTGCCCCCGTGCCCAGGCTGACCCCAGCCCCTGCCCTGTGGGGGGGACAGATAGGACTGGAGCTGGTCCCTCTGGCCCCTGGGCACTCCTCCCTCTGGCCACGAGGGTCCCCTGGGGAGTGGGACCCCCCCTCATTCCTCCAAGGACTTCAGAGCTTTTCCTTGCGCTTCCTTATCGCTTTTATCTCATCACACCCTGTGCTGGCAGCCGGCCATCCCCGCAGCTCATGTGTCCCCAGGACTCGCTGGGACCCCCCCACCTGGGGCGGGAGCCCCGACACGCGGCCTTGGACTCCGCTGCCGAGCACGGGGCAGGAGGGTGCGGGGTCCCCCCGGCCACCCCCCGACCCGGGGACTCTGCCCGCTGGGACCAGGACGGGGGGCAGAGCGGGAACCGGGCCGTCACCCATCTGCATCCGGAGGTCGTGACGTGCCTGCCCGACGTCACGGCCCCGGCAGCCGGGACTGGCTCCCGCCCGCGTGCTGCTGCCGAGTCCCCAGAGCGCAGTGAGTCCCTGGGGAGAGTGCCGAGGGGCCGCTCAGAGCGGGAGCCCGCTTCCCTCCCGCCTCCCGCTCCCCACCGGGGCCCCCGATGCCTCCCCGCGGGGCCGGGGCCGTGGGTGGGTTGCGGCACCCACCGCGCTCAGCCGCGGCAGCGGTGGGTGCCCTCCGCCGGGCTGGGCGCTGCGGCGGAGGGCTGGAGCAGGGCTGCGGGGGCCCGGGGACGGGGGGCCCTGGGGGTCCTCCTTCCCGGGAGCGGGATGGGAGCCGGTGCCCGGGGCGGGCAGGGGCTGTGGCCCGATCCTGGCTGACTCAGCTCGCTGGTATGAGCCGAGGCGGGTTTGCAGGTGGGGCTGCCGGGGCCCTTCTCCCCGCGGCCGCCGGAGCCTGCCGGGATCCCACGGGACCCGGCTGGGAGGAGACGGGCGCTGCTTTGCCCTGCCCTGCGGATGCGGTGGGAGGTAGGAGGCCTCGGCTCCCAGCAGAGCAGCTGCCCAGGCCTCCCGGCCCGCAGGTGAGAGCCATCTTCGCCCCGTGCCAGGCCGTGCCATGCCGTGCCGTGCCAGGCTGTGCCGTGCGGCGCCGTGAGCTGGGGCAGGTTCGATGCCCTGCCAGGTCCATCCCAGCCCTGCGCCTGCTGCTGCCGAGCCCCAGAGCTCCGGGCCGGGGCCCGGGCGGAGCCGAGCAAGTCCCGCACCCCGTGCAGGAGGGCGCAGCGTCGTTGCCCGTGGGGAGCGGGGGGCTCAACTGGGCTTGCGGGGGGCTAAGGGGGGCCGGGCCGTGGGGAGGCCAGGCTGCTCCGCGAGTCCCGCACCCCCATGGCGTGTGGGAGAGGAGCAGCTCTGCCTGCCTACCTGCCTGCAGGAGGGGGAACGCAGGCAGCGGTCGCGGGAGGCCAGGGTCAGGGTCCAGGGGGGTCGGGTCTCACCCCGCCACTGATCGAAGCCTCTCCCTGCAGTGCAGCAGTGTTGCCCCCGCGCCCGGGCACCCGTACCCGAGCCATGGTGCTGCTCACCCACCTCCTCGCCTGCGCCTTCGGCACGGGCTCCTGGGTGGCCGTCAACGGGCTGTGGGTCGAGCTGCCGCTGCTGGTGACGGTGCTGCCGGAGCAGTGGGACCTGCCCTCCTACATCACTATCATCATCCAGATGGCCAACGTGGGGCCGCTCTTCATCACCTTCATGCACCGCTTTCGGCCCGGCTTGCTGAAGGAGGTGGCCGTTATCTACGTGGTCGTGGCCGTGGGTGTCGTGGCCTGCTTGCTGCTGGCCTTCCTCTGGAACTACACGTCCCCCATCGCCGGGAGGCCCCACAGCACTGCCTTCCTGCTCCTCACCTTCTTCCTGGCCCTGGTGGACTGCACCTCCTCCGTCACCTTCCTGCCCTTCATGATGCAGCTGCAGCCCCAGTACCTGAACACCTTCTTCATAGGTGAAGGGCTCAGCGGGCTGATCCCCGCGCTCATCGCCCTGGGCCAGGGCTCCGGCATCTCCAGCTGCGCCAATGTTACCCATGTGGTCAACATCACCACCGGCAACGAGACCGTGGAGAGCACCGTCTTCCAGCTGGAGACCCGCTACCTCCCGGCCAACTTCTCGACCCTCCTCTTCTTCCTCCTCATGACTGTAATGATGCTGACCTGCTTGCTGGCCTTCTTCTTCCTCACCAGGCAGCCCAAGGTGTGGGAGCTCTCCCAGCAGCAGCTGTTTCCCAGCACCATCATGCTGAGCTCATTTGACCAGATCCCCGATGAGGGACCTGGCTCGTGGCTGAGCGGAGACTGCCCGTGCCCGAAGGATGCCAGAGGGTCTGGGGACATCCCGCTGGAGAAGGTCTCCTACCCCCTGGCCAAGTTCACCTTCATCTACCTCCTCATCGCTTGGGTGAGCGCTCTGACAAACGGGGTCCTGCCGTCCGTGCAGTCCTACTCCTGCCTGCCCTACGGCAACACCGCCTACCACCTCGCGGCCACGCTCAGCTCCATGGCCAACCCCCTCGCCTGCGTCGTGGCCATGGTCCTGCCTGGCAGGTGGGTACTGGGGCGCCGGGGGCTGCGGCAGGGTGCACCCCGGGGGCTTCTGCCCCAGGAATGGCCCCCACTTTGCAATGAGGTACGGGGAGAAGGCACCGGGTGGGAGAGGGTCCACAGGGTGCCAGTGCCCTGGCAGCAGAGACACCCCAGGAAAGGAGGATGGGGTCAGCAGGGAGCCGGTCAGCTCGTGCCACGGGTCTGTGCCGCTGGCTGGGGCTGGGCTGGCAGCACTCCCTGGTGTCACCCGCATGTCCCTTGCAGGTCCCCGGCCCTGCTGGGCACCCTCACCATGGCCGGGACGGGCTTTGGCGCCTACAACATGGCCATTGCGGTGATGAGCCCCTGCCCGCTCCTCCAGCAGTCCCGGTGGGGCAATGCCATCATCGTAAGTCACGGGGTCCCTCTCAGCCGGGGAGGTCACTGCGCTGTCTCCCGTCCCCGTGGCGGGGGACATCTGTGGCCCCGCTGACTGCTCTCCCCCTCTGCGCTGCCAGGTCCTCTCCTGGGTGCTCTTCACCGGGACGCTCTCCTACGTGAAGGTGATGGTCGGGGTGATCCTGCGGAGCCGCAGCCACAGCGCACTGGTGTGGTACGGGGCGGTGGAGCAGCTGGGCTCCCTCCTCGGGGCCCTGCTCATGTTTCCCCTCGTCAACATCTACGGCTTCTTCAAATCCGCCGACTACTGCAGCCTGCAGTGCCCGGCGTGAGCGGGATGGGCACCCCTTGCCAGCACGCACCCCCAAAACCAGTGAGGGCCGGGGGGCCGGGAAGCAGTGCTGGGACCGGGGCGGCTGCGGGCATGTCGCCCCACCGGGCTCTGCTGGGTCCCTGGGCGGGAGCAGCTCGTTGGCTTTGTCCCCAGCCCGGGCACGGGCCGTCCCCATTGCGTTCAAAGCAATAGAAGGTGTTTGCTCAGCCCTCGGCCTCTCTGGTGCCCGTGTTCCCCCATGCCGGCGGGCAGGGAGGGGCTGCCGGTGCCCCCCACCTGGGTACTGCTTGGCTGGGGGGTCTGGCGCTGTTTGGCATCGTGCCCCAAAACCACCACCCCTGGGACCCCGCGGGTGGGCACAGCCCCAGCTGCACCTGGCAGCACCGGCGGCGTTCCCGGCCCCGTGCCGCAGCGGAAGCAGCAGCTGCCCCCGGGACGGTGGGTTTGCAGCCAGCTGCGGGGAGCGGGGACAAAGGTGGCTTGGGCAGGGCTGTGCCGGAGCCTGCCCTGGCCGTGAGGAGAGGGACCGGGGGGGAGCGCGGGGTGGGGGGCTTTTACAAGGACCCCAATAGCAGCTAGGGAAACTGAGGCACGGTGGGACTGGGGGGACCTGCCTGGCGTTTGCCACCCGGTGCTGTGGCCCTGTCCACACTTTCTGCTCCCTCCCCGTAGCCCTGTGCCCCACTGCACCCCATCCCAGCCCCACTGCACCCCGAGACGGGCAGTGCTGGGGGTGCAGAGCCAAAGAGGGGCCACGGCACAACCCCACGCCCAGAGCGGTGCTGGGCACGGCGCCGGTCGGGGGAGTGGCAAGGGACCAGTGCCAGCGCTGTGCCACCTGGTACCCAACTGCGCCCCGGCCATGCCAGCCAGGGTGGGGGTCGGGTGGGCACCGGGGCATGGCGGGCGTGGGGGGTCGGGGGGCAGCGGCAGCCCCCAGGTCAGGCCAGCACCCGCGCCCCACACGCGCCTGCTCCCCTTCCCGGGGCACGAGGCAGCCGGGCCTTTGTCCCCGGCCCTTTGTCTGGCAATCTGCTCCTCGAGCCGGCGGCAGCGCCAGACCTGCGCCTGTCGTGCCACAAAGCCACGGATTGGAGCCACTTCGGGGCTCCGGCTGCGGCCCGGCTGCCTCCGGGAAGGACGCGGCTGGAATAGCTAATGGCCAGCAGCCCCCCGAGTCGGCGGCGCTGGGGGGGCCCCACGGCTGAGGCGGCAGAGAAGGCAGGGGCGAGGGCAGCGGGCTCTGCCCCCCGGCCCCACCGGCCATCCCCCCGGCAGCTCCTGGCTGGCCCCACAGCAGCACGTGCCCAGGATGCGGCCCCGTGGGGGATGAGGACCAGTGGGAGGTGTGGGAGCACCGTGGGGTGGCTTGTCTCACCCTGGGAGGAGGACGCGTCCCGTGGCCCTTGCGGGGAGACCGGGAGCCGAAGCGGGGACCCGGCCCCTCTCCCCCTGCACCCCCGGAGGATGCTCCTGCCCTTGGAAGCCCCCAAAGACCCTCGCCCACCAGACACCCGCCGCCCCCTCCCTCTCGCCGGGAAATAATCGCCTCCAATGGGAATTATTTCCATACAGCTGCTCGGGAAGGCACGAATTCAGCCCTCGCCCGGCCACAGCGGAGGAGAAAGGCTGAGCCTTTCTTCTGGCGCTCCCCTCCCTCCCCACCGCGGCGGGGGCAGGTTTGGGGGGGCCCAGCCGCTGCAGTCAGCAATATTAGCACAGCTCGGCAGGACTGATTGCAGGTTATTACCATACATTATCTCAGTCCCCTGCCTCTGAAAGGAGCCGGGTTCCTATTCCCCCTCTCCCAGCCCTCCCTCCCCCTGTCTTTTACACTTAATTACCTCCCTTATTACACCACAGCCTGGAGAGAGACAAAATCCCGGGCAGCGGGCGGGCGGGCAGGCCTGGCCCAACTAGGGCGTAAGTAATCGCCCGTTCTCCAAACGTGCCTTCAAGGAGAGAAACGGCACACGCGCGGATAAATAAACCGGGGAGCCGAGGCCGGGAGCCCGGTGCGTGGTGGGGATGCCGGGAGCAGCCCGGCAGGCGACGTCCCTCCCGGGGCCGCGGCCCTCTGGGAGAGGTGACCTTGAACTTGGCAGAGCCCTGACGTCAGGGCTGCGCTGCGGGGCCAGATGGGACTCGTGTCGCTGCCTGCGAGCCCCGGCCGAGCGCTGCGGGAGGGGGGAGGCGAGACCCCCAGCCCACGTGGGGAACAGCCCCGGGACCCCCAGCCCCGAGAGTGGGCCTGGCGGGGTGGGCTGCGGGGTGCCCTGGGCTGTGGGATGCTGTGGGATGCCCCGGGGTCTAGGGTGCTGTGGGATGTGGGATCCTGTGAGATGTGGGATGCTGTGGGATGCTGTGGGCTGTGGGATGCCCTGGGCTGTGGGATGCTGTGGGATGCTGTGGGCTGTGGGATGCCCTGGGCTGTGGGATGCTGTGGGATGCTGTGGGCTGTGGGATGCCCTGGGCTGTGGGATGCTCTGGGATGCTCTGGGATGCTGTGGGCTGCGGGATGCCCTGTGCTGTGGGATGCTGTGGGATGCTCTGGGATGTGGGATGCCCTGGGCTGTGGGATGCTGTGGGATTCTCTGGGATGTGGGATGCCCTGGGCTGTGGGATGCTGTGGGATTCTCTGGGATGTGGGATGCCCTGGGCTGTAGGATGCTGTGGGATGCCCTGGGCTGTGGGAGGCCCTGGTCTATGGAGTGCCACACAAAGCAGTGAGTGGGGGCACGCTGGCCCGATGCGACGGAGAGATAGCCCCAGCCCTGGCTCTGAGCATGGCTGAAGGAGCAGACACGGCTGTCAGCAGGCAGGCCCAGGGTGCTGGCCGCAGGGGTGCTGCTTTTGGCCCGCAGGCCTGATGCCACGTGCCCGGCCAAAGGGGCTGGTGCCTTCCGAGGCCAGGGGTGCCCAGGGCTGCCCTGCACCGGCCGTGCCAGCGCTCTGCCTGCAGTGACAGATGAGGACTGTCCTTAGTTAAGTGCAACGCTCTCGGTGTAGCACAGGGCTCGGGGAGAGCAGGGCCCGCTGCCAGCCAGGTCCCAGTGTCACCCACGAGCCCCTGGCTGGCACAGCCCCAGGGAGAGCCAGCCCCAGGGCCACCGCCTGCCTGCAGGACCGGGGCCTCATCCTGCGCCGGGGAGGGCGGCAGCGCGGCGAGGGGAGGCGGGGGAGTGGGGGCTCCGGCAGGGAACAATGCACCGCCACGAGCCCGGCTATTGTTGTGGGCTGCGAAGGTCACGGCGCTTCCCAGGGACAGGGATGGGGACACGGGAAAAGGGGAGAAGGTGGGGAAAGGGATGGGGAAGAGGAATGGGGAGGGGGAAAGGGACAGTGGGCAGGGATGGGGACAGGACAGAGGCTGGACAGGGATGAGGGCAGGGAAAAGGGGACAGGGATGGGGACAGAGAACAAGGGACAGGGGAAAGGACAAGGGAAAGGCGTCAGTGGGAAGGGACAGAGATGAGGACAAGGAAGAGGGACCAGAATGGGGACAGGGAACAGGGATATGAACAGGGAGCAAGCATAGGGACAGGAGAAAGGGGCAAGAAACAGGAACAGGGGACAGGGATGGAGACAAGGGACAGGGGACAGGGATGGGGACAGGAACAGGGACAGGGATGGGGACCCCCGCCCCGCAGCCCCGTCCTTCACAGGCCCTGGGGGCTGGCGGCAGGGAGACAAAGGCGGTGGGAGGCAGCGCTCCCACCCCCGTCCCCGTCCCCGCGTGTCCCCATTGTCCGTGGCCGGTGGGGGGGGGGGTGAGAACGGGGGGGAGGGAGCGGGGACCCCGCACTGCCGTGATGCCCGGGGCGCCCGGCGCTGCCGGCGGCGCGGGGGGCTCCGGGGGGGGCTCCGGGCGCGGCCGGGCGGAGCGGCCCCCTCCCCCCCGGCCGCCTGCCTTCCTCCCCTCCTCCTCCTCCTCCTCCCCCTCCCCTCCTCCCCCTCCCTTCCTCCTCCTCCTCCTCCTCCTCCTCCTCCTCCTCCTCCTCGCCGCCCTGCTGCCTGCCTGCCTCCCCGCCCCTCGCACTCGGCTCCCCGCTCCTCGCCGCCCGCACAGCCGGGGCCGGAGCGCCGGGCGCAGCGCGGGGCCGGGGCGGGGCGGGGCGGGGGCCGGTGCCGGGGCCGGGGCCGGTGGCGGTGCCGGTACCGGAGCTGTCCAGTGCTGAGGGCGCCGGCCCGGCCCCGCCATGCCCCGCTCCTTCCTGGTGAAGAAGCTGAAGGCGGAGGCGTTCCCGGCCGCCGGGGCCCCCGCGCCCCCCTACGCCCCCCTGGAGCCCCCCTACGCGCTGCCCGGCCCCGCCGCCGGCGATGGTGAGTGCGGGCCCGGGGGCTCCGGGGGGGCCCCCCCGCCGCTATTGTGTGTGCGCCCGGCGGGGCAGCGGGGGAGCCGGGGGGGGGGACGGGGGTCGCGGGGGGCCCCGGCGTCGTGCGGGGGGTGCGGCGGGGCGGGGGGGGTCATCCCTCCCCGCCTCGTCCCGCGCCCCGGGGCCACCGGCCCCTGCCGAAGTTGGTCCTTGGGGAAACATCCCCTGCGCGACAGCGGCAGCCCCCGTGGGCAGCCCACGCTCCCGGGGTGCAGCGGGGGCCGGCGCCTTCCCACGACAAGTTTGGGGGGGGCACGAAGCAGTCGGGCTGCGAGGGCAGGCGGGGGGGGGGCGGCGGGGGGAGCGGGAGCCTCGCCGTGCCTGCGGGTTTCATTGTTCGCAGCGGGGCCCCGAGCCCCCCCGGCAGCGCGGGGAGCAGGCCGGGGAGAGGCGGGGGGCAGCCCCCTCCCCGCAAGGCTGGGAGAGGTGCGAAGGGCCGGGCTGGGGGTGGCCGGGGACCCCGGAGCCCCGTCCTGCCGGGGGACACCGGGGCGGACGCCGGGAGTCACCCGGGCTCGGCAGAGACCCCCGACGGGGCGGCCCTGGGACCTGCCCTGGAAGAGGGTGCGGGGGGGGGGGGGTCCCGGGCCGTGGGCTGGCGGGTCCTGGCTGCTCGGGGACCGGGAGGTTGAGCTGGATGCGGGAATGGGCCTGATCCAGCCACGCACAAGCCAACGTTGCCCGACCGCTGCGTTGCTTGTCCCCCCCTTTTCTACTGCTCGCCGCCCCCCAGCCTTTGGTGGGCTTTCTCTGCTGGGGGCGGGGGTGCCAGGCCCCCCTGGCCCGGGGGTCCTCTGCTCCCCCCGCATCGGGAGCCAAGAGCCGGTGGGGGAGGGATGTGCTGCAGCTGGGCAGAAGCTGCCGACGCTGCTCTCCTGGAAATAACCTTGCTGCATGCTCGGAGGCAGCGTGAGAAATTGCTGAGCAGAGCGCTTTCTGCACAGCCCGCGCGACCGCGCTGTCAGCACGGCGCGGGGGGACGGGGGGGGCGAGCTCTGCCCCCACCACGCAGCCCCCTCCCCACCGCAGGCACCCCCAGCCTCCCTGGGGCAAAGGGCAGCAGCCGCTCGCCCTGGGCAGGGGGTCCCATGGGCGGGGGGTCCCATGGGTGGGGGTTCCCATGGGTGGGGGGGACACCTGGATTTAGGGGATGCTCGGCCGCAGCTGGGGTGGGGTGTCCACGCTGTCCTGCTGGCATGCGCGGGTGAGCCTGGCCATGCACTGACCCCAGGCCCCCGACAGCCCCCGCTGTCACCAACAGCAGGGACGTGTCCTCTGAAGCAGCTGGCAAGGGCCAGTGTGCATGAGGCAGAAGACCACTGGGACCACTTTGGGGTACCTGGGGTGGCAGCGTGCCCCACAGGGTCACTGGCCCAGCAGGGAGAGGGCTGCGCTGCTCCTCCCACGGTGACCTTCATGTGCCAGCACGGAGGGATGGGATGCCCACGCTGCGCCCACTCTGCCACGGGTCAGGAGTCCCTTACCCAGAGCCAGGCCATGAGCAGACCTGCACCAATGTCACACCGGGGTGACACTACTGGAATGGCGCCCAAGCCCCGCTCTGTGCCCGGGGGGCTGTGGGTCTCTCTCCTCGGCGGGAGCCCAGGGCCCCGGTGCTGCTGGCCTCCCGGTGCTGCCCCATCCCTGGGGAATAGCCCCTGCAGGGAATGGGGACCAGGTGGGGGGCCTTTCCCAGCCCCTTTGCTGGGGAAGGGAAACCCGGGGCAGCCTCTTCCCCCTCGCCCCGGCTGCCCCGGGTTTCTGGAGGCGAGGCGGTGGACGGAGCAGAGCTCATTACCGGCGCCTGCCCCGGTGAACAATGAGGCTCTCGGCACCGACAGCTGTCGGGCGGCTAATGGCCCCCGGGGGCTGCCTGCAGCCGGGGCAGCGGGGCGGCACCCGGGCAGGCGCAGCTGGACGTCCCGCAGCTCCGTACCCGGCTCCCACCCCGGGCAGCCCCGCGGGATGGGACCCATCCTGCCGGCAGATGCGGACAGGAGCTGGGACAGACTCAGCCCCTGTGCAGGTGAGGCAGCTCTGGTGCTCAGGGGCAGCTCCTGGGGCTGAGCGGGGACAGGGACCGGTGCATGGGGGACAGCCCCAGTTCTGCACCCCCGATAGGCATTTTTGGCTCATGGCTTTTCCCCGTCCCCAGTGCGGCTGGCCCGGAGGGACAGTGACCCCAATGTGTCATCCTCACAGGGTACCTCCAGCACTGCCTGGCACCCGCTGGCTACGACACCGACAAGAAGCAAGGTCTGCCACCGCCACCGCCGGACCCAGCCTACGCGCCCGGCCAGGAGGAGTACAGCGACCCCGAGAGCCCCCAGTCCAGCTTTTCCGCCCGCTACTTCAACGGGGAGGCAGCGGTGACGGACAGCTACTCCATGGACGCCTTCTTCATCACGGACGGGCGGTCGCGCCGGCGCAGCGAGAGCCAGCGCCGCGGCAGCCACCGTCACTCCTGCCCCGAGTGCGGCAAGACCTACGCCACCTCCTCCAACCTCAGCCGGCACAAGCAGACCCACCGCAGCCTGGACAGCAAGATGGCGAGGAAATGCCCCACCTGCGGCAAGGCTTACGTCTCCATGCCCGCCCTGGCCATGCACGTCCTCACCCACAACCTCAAGCACAAGTGCGACGTGTGCGGCAAAGCCTTCAGCCGGCCCTGGCTGCTGCAGGGCCACATGCGGTCGCACACCGGGGAGAAGCCCTTCGGCTGCTCCCACTGCGGGAAAGCCTTCGCCGACCGCTCCAACCTGCGCGCCCACATGCAGACCCACTCCGCCTTCAAGCACTACAAGTGCAAGCAGTGCGAGAAGACCTTCGCCCTCAAGTCGTACCTCAACAAGCACTACGAGTCCGCCTGCTTCAAGGGCTCCGAACACAGCTGTGCAATAGGGAACTAGCCCCCCAGCCCCCTGCGGCACATCCCCATGCTCGTCCCCATCCCCATCCCCATCCCCATCCCCATCCCTATCCCCATCCCATCCCATCCCATGCCATCCCCAGCCCGGTCCCGGTCCCCGCACCAGCACTCCTGCAGCTGCAGCCGGCCGGTTTGTGGCTGCGCCGTGGCTGGAGGACGCATTCCCGCAGACTCACTCCCCACCTGGGAGGAGGGTGCCCCAGCACTCCCCAGGAAGGGCCGGATCCGGCCGGGCCCACAGCAGGACCTGGCTCCTCGCCCGTGGGTCCCTGAGCCCCCCCGCAGCCAGGCAGGTCTCTCTGCGGGGGACTCACCCGGGGACCTCTTCCAGACCCAGGAGAGACTTTCCTCCCCCAGCTTGTGACTTTCACCTCTATTTATTTAATTTATTACTATTATTTATTTAGAGCTGCTGCTTCTCCTTCCAGGGGATCCCGGGGGAGAAAAGACACTTTTCTGCTCCCCTCAGGAGCAAAACCTCACCCGACCCTAACTCAGACGGGACCATGGGTCAGTACGACTGACGGCTCGGCGGGACTGACGGACGATGCGGCTGATGGCAAGGCAGGGCTGTCAGTCGCCCTCGGAGGCTGGGGTCGCACCGCCCGGGCCCTGGGGCACCCCAATGCCCCCCTGCCCAGCACGGTCCCATGGGACATGGCCCCGTGGCACAGTGCTCACCCTGACACTGCGGCCCCGCAGGCCCGGAGTCAGGGGAAGAGTGAGGGGCTCCCGGCAGAGACCCGTGGGACACGTGCCCCGCCGGCTCCCAGCTCCCAGCTCAGCCAAGCAAGACTGGCCCCCGCCACGGTGATGGGCTGGGGATCAGCCCCCCCGGGAAGGTGCAGACCCCTCGCCGTGCAAAGGGCCAGGCTGGCGGCTGGGCTGGAGACCCAGCCCTGGGGCAGCATCGAAACCCCATCTGCCCCCCGCGCACCCCCAGCCTCTGTCCGGACCCCTCCCCGGCTGGCTCCTGGCCCACTCACCATCGCCCTCCGCCTGCGCTCAGGAGGAGGGGGTCAGTGTAGCCGTAAAGTTTGGGTGAGTCTATTTAAATGTTCTTATTTATATTATTTATAACTTATGCTTTTCACTATTTATTTGCCAAGACTGGCAGGGCCATGCCGACGCCGGCTTGCAGGAGGTGGCAGAGCTGCAGCAGAGCCGCCGTGCCCAGGACACAGCTGCGGTGACACGGACGGGGACAGGACCCCGAGAGCTGACCGTGCGGCAGGCATGGAGGCAGGAGAGCACGAGCTGGCCCAGCAGCCCGGGCTCCTTGCCCTGCAAGCCTCCCCCAAAGGCAAAGCCCTTCTCCTTCGTCTTCCTCGCTGCCGCAGGCTCCTGCTCTGCTCCCTGCCCCGCACCAGCCCGGCGGGGACAAACCAGCCGTTCTATGCAACCTCCCGGTGGAGCATCCCCGCACCGGCCCCAGAGCGAGCACTGCGCGCACGGCATCCCGGAGTGGGGCCCGACCCGCGTCTCCGCTTCCTACCTCGGGCCGCGAGCTGCCATGGCCCCATCACCCCGTGCCGGTGCCCAACACCTTTGGGGTTCAGCCCGGCACCCCACGGGGCCACGCTCGTGTACCCCCACACTGTCTTCCTGCTCCGTCTTCCTCCCTGCACCGTCTTCCTCCTGCCACCTCGGTGCCCGCAGTGCCATGGCCGTGGCTCGCGGGCTCGATGCCTCTCGGGGACGTCCCTGGCACGGTCCTCGCTGCCGTGGCATGGTGGCCACGCACCCACACTCCCGTGCAGGGGAAGAGCATCGCCCCGGCCGCGCAAGCACCCCACCAGCGAGGACGCAGTGGTTCAGGCTTTCCCTGCGATGCCAGCGCCTTTCCACAGCAGCACCGCGTCCCTCGGCCAGGCAGGCACAGAGCGCCGCGCTTCTGCCCCTGTCTATACTGTAAATAGCAGATACTATAGCAATAATTTTCCGTGCATGATAGATTTTTTTCTGCCAGGTTTTGTACTCGACAGCCCCCAGTAAGAGAAGTCTACTGAGAACCGGCCACCTGCAGTATTACTTGTAATGCAATTCAGGGATATAAAAGGGATTTCTGCCACTAACCGTGTGTCTCGGGAGATTTGTACAGGTGGTGGCGGGATGGCGGCATGTGAGCACCGGACAGGGGAAGCCAGCCGCTGGCCTGCCCGTCCTGCGGTGCCCTGGGCAGCCCCGGGGCAGGTGCATTGCAGAGAAAACATCTGCCCCAAAACAAGGGGTGGAGATGCCCCGGCATCCGGCTGACGCACCCAGAGCATCCAGCGCTGCCCGCTTTGCCTTGCCAGCCCCAGTGGCCGGTGGGCAGCAGCCAGACAACCCCCCCGCCGCCACGGTGAGCAGAGGGTTTGTAATGCCACCCTGCTCGCGAAAGCACGGGGGAAGCTGCGAGCAGCGGCAGAGCATTGACCTGGAAATAAAGCGCCGTGCGAAATCCTGGCAGCGGGGCAGAGAGCCCGGCGGGCAGCCCGGGGGGGTGCCCAGCCATGCTCACGCAGCCCCAGCCTCACCCCCAGGGCTCAGCCATGCCGAACAGGAAGGGCTTGGTGAACCGATTTTATTTCAGCTGCTGTCACATTCACATCCACTCCCGCCCGCACGGGCAAAGGTCGGGGGCGGTGGGAACAACCCGGCAGAGCCCCGCTCCCAGGGGCAGCCAGGTGCTCCTGCCCCCCACCCCTCTCACTGCCTTCCTTCCCCACAGACGGGTGCCAAAGGGGGAGGGCAAATTATTTTTGCCCTCCAGCTCGTTGGCAAAGCTCTCACTGAGCCCTACGTTCCTGCTGACATCGGTGCTGCCCCGCAGGCGAGAGCGCAATAATTCACCTGCGAAGTCATCACCGGATTCATCCTACAAAAAGATCATCCTGGAGCCTCGCGAGCCCGTCCCCCACTGTCACTGTCCCGTCCCTCGCACAGGGCAGAGTCACCCCGCGTGTTTCTGAGTCAGCACTGGGGCTGGGGACCCTCTGTGCCCCCCGGGAGCCAGGGCAAGGGGGCTGGCAGCAGCCGTCTGCCACTGCCATGGCCCCGCTATGGATCCAGGCTGCCCCGGCTCCGGCAGCCGGTGGGGTGGGAGACCCAGTTCTTGCTGGGAGCCTCTCCGCCATTTGGGACATTGGTCTGGAGAAATGACCTAGAAAGATTCAGGGCTGGAGCACCATGGTGTCTGCCCGGCCACAGAGCATCCGTGCTTGGCTGCTCAGCTCTGGGGCTGTTTCACGGTGCCTCTTCCTCGCCAAGGACCCCGCGGGGATCAGCGCAGCAGGGAGGGGGCTCTGGGGTGGGGACGCGGTCCTGGCATGGCCAGGCAGGCGGGGGGCTCTTCCCAGCTCCCGGCTGAAAGTGCCGTAGGCAGATCCTTAGAGCCCTGGCACGGCCAGGTGGGAGCAGAGACCCCCGGGCAGCCCCGGGGCAGGAGGCAGGATGGGGACCCCCAGCACACCGAGCAGCCTCGGCGGGGGGTCAGCTGCTGCGTGCCGAGGGGTGTCCCGCTCGGACAAGGAGCTGAGGGCAGCCCCAACCACAGCCTCGCCGGGGCAGAGAGGAGCGGGCAGCAGGCCAGCCAGCGCTGGCACTGGTCCCGGCCACCGGCCCTGCCTGTCCTGCCCCTTCACTGTGACTCTGCAAAACGGCGGGGCGGTGGCGATGACGATGGCGATGGCTGGGCCGGGAGGAAGCAGAGGGGCCCGGCTGGGTGCTGTGCTGCTCGGGGCGGAGCGGCAGGCTCGGCTGGCCAGGCAGGAGGAAGGACGAGGCCAGCTCCCGGTGCCAACCATGGCGGAGGCCGGGGACCAGAGCATCCACACGCAGCATATCTCGGCCGTGCACAACGTGCCCATGCGCATCCTCATCCGGCCCATCCCCACGCAGCTGGAGCCGGGCAAGGTGCAGAGCCTGGTGGAGACCCTGCAGGTGAGCGCGGCCCCGCTCCCCCCGGGGTGTTCGGGGCAGCCGCCCCTGCACCGACCCGTGCCACCCTGGGGAGCACTGCCAGGGAAGCTCGCGGCACCGAGGCCCTGGCACAGGCGGGTCGGTGGGTGCCGGGGCGTGCGTTGCTCTCGAGGGTCTCTCCCTTCCCAGGAGGATCCCGAGCGGGTGCCCCCCATCGACGTGCTCTGGATCAAGGGCAGCGAGGGGGGGGATTACTTCTACTCCTTCGGGGGCTGCCACCGCTTCGCCGCCCACAGGGCGCTCAACCGCGACACCATCCCCGCCAAGATCATCCCGTCCACCCTCAGCGACCTCCGCACCTACCTGGGCTCCTCCACGCCCCACCTGCGCTAGCCCGGCGCCCCGGGGGATGCACGGCCCCCCGCAGCCCCCCGTCCCGGTGGGAGCCCGTGGGCTGAGCTGGGCCTGATCCGGGGTCCCCGTGAGCCTCCGGTGGGGATGGGGTCAGGGCTCCCCGGCCCTGGGGGCTCCCGGGGGTCCCTGCGGGGCGGGGGTCTCCGCGCCCCCCTCCAGCCGGGACTGGGTCAGGGTCTCGCTGGCACCGGGAGGAGCCCGGGGCGGGGCGGGGCGGCGGGGCCGGCAGGTGGCGCTATTGTGCCGCGCCGCCCCGAGCGGCCGCGGGGACCGGGACGGGACGGACCGGGATGAACCGGGACGGGATGGACAGGGATGGGACGGGACGGGACGGGACAGGACGGACCGGGATGAACTGGGATGGGATGAACTGGGATGGGACGGGATGAACCGGAACGGGATGGACCAGACCAGGATGAACTGGGATGGGACGGGATGAACTGGGACGGGATGAACTGGGACAGGATGAACCGGGAGAGGATGGGATGAACCGGGACAGGACCGACTGGGATGAACTGGGATGGGATGAACCAGACCGGGATGAACTGGGACAGAATGGGATGAACCGGGATGGGACGGGATGGACCGGGATGAACCAGGACGGGACAGGATGAACCAGGACAGGATGGGATGGACTGGGATGAACTGGGATGGGATGGGATGGGATGGGATGAACCGGGATGGGACGGGATGGAACGGGAAAGGCTGAACCAGGACGAGACAGGATGAACCAGGACAGGCCAAACCGGGGCACAGCTCAACCGGGACAGGCTGAACCGGGGCACACTGGAACTGGGCCAGGTCACAGCCCATCCAGGACACAGCCAAACTGGGAAGGGATACACACAAACCAGGACACAGCCGAATAGGGACACAGCCGTACTGGGAGGAGGCACAGCCGAACCGGGCACGGCCAGTCCCCAGGCCTCCCCCAGCGACTCTGGACTCACCCTGTGCCCGGACCAGGAGGACCCTGGGCTGTGCCTGCCCCGAAACTGCCTGCTGCCATCCCTGGATACATCCCGTGGTCCTCCTCTCCGTGGGGGACATCTCTGAAATGGGGTGGTGGGGACACCCACTGCTGCACCTGGAATAAAGGCAATCAAACCCCCGCGGCTCCGGGGCCTGGTGCTGGGGGAGGCTGGGGTCGGGAGCAGGCATTCAGCGGCGTGACACGGCACGGCACAGCATGGCGTGGAGGCCTGGCACCTGTGAGAGCGGTGGCTGCAGGCACACGGGACAGGGACAGATGCTCTGTCAGAGGATGGATGCTCTGCAAAGGACAGATGTTTCCTGGGGGACGGAGGGTCTGCGAGGGGATGGATGCTGTGTTCGGTATGGATGCTGTGCCGGGGGATGGATGCTGTGCTGGGGACGGATGCTCTGCCAGACCACACTGGCGTGCAGCTGAAGTCAGGGTTGGCTCTGGCCCGGCTGTGAGAGCACATACAGTCCCGCCATGCTGGATGCCGTCACTTCTGCAAACACCACGTCTTCCCCCCATGTGCAGGCTGGAAAAACCGCCCCGAGCATCCCCTGGGCGTCTCGGCATCCCTCTGAGCCGGGAACCTCGGTCCAGGGAGGGGAAAGGCCACTGACTCACCCCACCACGCTGTGAGTCAGCAGCAGGACTGGGACAGGAACCGCAGCCGGACACTTCTGCCCTCGCTCTGCCCCCTCGGCCACACTCCTCCCCAGACAGATCCTGTCCTCCCAGGGCAGAAACGGGCGGGGGAGAAGGTTTGGGAGGTGGACACGGCCCCCCCAGGCACCCGCTCCGCAGGGCAGCGTACACGGCAAGAGCTGGCAGCACTGCCCGCCGGACGGGGCACACTTTGCCGCTGCCTGCCAGCGCGGCGTTTCCGCAGGAGTCGCTGGGGAGGAAGGGCAGGGTGGGCTGGGGGCTGCTGCACCAGAGCGTCCCTCCGGCCCCTTCCCTCGCGGAGGTGAGGGAAGGGGCCGGAGGGAGCCTCTGGCGCGGCAGAGCTGCATGTGCCGCATCAAAGCTGCTCTCCGCCAGGAGGAAACCCTGCAAGCGTTCACAGAGAGAGCAGCCCTGGTCCACTGCTCCCTGATGGGCCATAAATTTCTCGGAAGAATTGTGGCGTGCTAAAAAGTTTCCTCTTGTTAGAGAGCGGGGGGGGGAAGGGAGGAGGTGGCAGCTCTTGCAGCAGCACAGGACATCACCAGGGTGCCCTCAAATGGGTGCCCCCATGGTAGGGACTGGTTTTTGCCCAGGCCCTGGGCTGTGCCCCCAGTGCTGGGCATCTCCCGTGGGTGCTGCTCACCCCTTCTCCCTGGGTTTGTGCCCCTTACAAAGGGAGCTGGGCGTGAGGCAGCTCAGCAGAGCTCGGACCCCATGAGTGGGATGGATCCTGCAACCCCCTCTCCCATGTGCCTGCACCTCCTGCCTTCCAGCTGGGAGACCCGCTGCAGGATCCACTCTTCCAGCGTCCCATCCTCTGCAAACAGTGCCAGGACATCCCTGCCAGCCCTGCAGGTGCCCCGTGGCACTGCTCACGGGGCTTGGTGGCACCGGCACATCCCCAGGTCTGGCACGGTGCAGGCAGCGTGAGGTGACCCCCAGCCAGTGCTGCCAGTGCTGCAACGCCCCAACTGGCAGAGGACTGGGTCTCACCAGAGCCGGCGATCTCTGCATCAGCTCTGTCCGTCTGTCCCTTCATCCCTCCACCTGTCCCCCTTCCCTCTGCCTGACCCGCGGGGTCTCCGGTGTCATCGGCTGACAGCCGATCCCGGCTGCCTCCAATCCATTCGTTCCAGGGCAGGAACAAAGAGGCTTTGTGGTCTCCCCCCGGCCCGGGCTGGGTGGGGGGGTCCCGGCTCCGGAACTGGGACAGACTTCCCCGCACGACAGGCGTGTAATGCCTTCCAGACCGGCGGCCCTGGCCTGCAGGTACAGCCCGGCAGGCGGAGGGGGCCTGGGGCTCCCCACACTGCCCCGGGGACCCGCCGGGACACCCTGCCACAGCCCTGACCCCGGGGGGGGGTCAGGCAGGGAACTCTCCCAGGACAGGGGCAGCTCTCACAGGGAAATGCCTCTGCCCCCCAAAAGGTTTCACAACGCCCGGTCCCCTTGAGCCCGTCTTGTTCCTCCCCACCCAGGGGCGCTCCAGGGGCTCCCACCCAGGTTTGCCGGCCTGTGGCTCCCTGTGTTAGCAAGCAGGGACAGCCACCCCTTGGATGAGACCGTGTTCCAGTGGGAAGCGGCTGAGCTTGGATGCTGCATGCGTCCAGCGGCCGGGGCAGAGCTCCCCAAGCTCGCCTGCAACGGGGCAGCTCCGCGGGGCTGCAGCCTCGCCGGCCTGAACTGCCCCGAAATCGGGGAGCTGCGGGCAGAGGGGCCAGTCCCGGACACCCCCTGCACTGGGGGCTGGTTGGGGGCTGCGGGGCAGGCTCGGGGGCTCTCAGTGGGGTGGGCTGGGATGAGATGGGATGGGATGGGACAGGAGGGGATGGGATGGAATGGGATGGGATGGATGGGATGTGATATGATGGGATGGGGTGGGATGGGATGGGTTGGGTCAATCCAGCGCTACTTTGCCGGGGCTCAGCAGGGTCAGGCCTGCCTGGTGTCCTGGCGGCCACATGTGCCGGCATTGCCGCGGGTCTGGAATCCATTTGCCTCGCCGGCAGCGGTGTTTTCCCAGCAGGGCCGGAGCAGCCCCACGGGGCTGGGGGCAGCCCTGGCCCCCCGGCCCATCTGCTCCCTGTTTATTTTCTTACACTTAAGTATCACCTCGCAGATAAACACTCTCTGGAGCGGGGGGCAGGGGACATTTCCCCGCCAGCGGAGGCAGGACCCAGCCCTTGGGGTGCCCAGCACCCCGACGCCGGGGGTGCCCCCCCACTGGCCAGCCTGCACCTTGGTGGGTGCCTGGTGGGTTGGGCTGGGGCCATGGCTACGACCCCATGCTCCGGCCACGTCCCCTCTGTGCCACGTGTCCCGGGCAGGGTCCTGTCCGCCCCCAGCCCACCATGCATGCCTGACCCACCGCCCGGCGCTGCCCGCTCCGTGCCCAGGGCTGTGCAGTGCGGCACCGCTCTGCCGGGACGGCAGCTCTCAGCCCAGAAGCCGGTTTGTTTGTCTGGATCATCTGGGAGAGTCATGATGCCAAACACAAGCGTGTCCTGGCACCCACTCAAGTCTGCCGCGTGGTGCAGTGACCGGCGGGAGGTTTGCGATGCCGCAGCCCCTGGCTGCACCTCGTGCCACCCGGCTGAGTCAGGCCCAAGGCACTCGGTGTCGGGGGGGCCGGGGGGGGTCCAGGCACAGGGACGCACGTCCTGTCCTGCACGCCCGCCGGGCAGCACAGGAAAACCCGGCTGCTGCCGCGCGTCCTCCCTCCCCAGCGGCAGCAGCATCCGCAGGCAGCTGGCGGCGGGACAGGCAGGGACTCGGCAGCATTTGCTGCTTCCCATGGCTCCTGTTGCTCTCCTGGCCAGGACTGCACACGTGTGCCAACCTGGGGAGCTCTCTGCAGCAGGAGGTGGTGGCAGTCGGGGTGTATAAGGCACCGTGCACACACAGACCTGCTGCATGCCGCAGCACGCACACGTGTGCACGTGGATGTACTCACACACGTGTGCAACTGCGTGTACACACACCCCTACTCACGTATATCCATGCACACACATGCACGGGTATACACATCCACGCACAATGCCCACACGTGTATGGATGCACGTGCACATACGTGTGCACAGCTGCGCATCCATGCCAATGCACACATGCAGATCCATGCACACACCTTCATGCACATGCATGCACACGTATGCACTGCCCCCCGCCCCACACCGAGCCGTCTCCAAAGCCTGCTGCTCCTTGTCCCCAAGTGCCCCATCCTCTACTGCAGCAGCACAGGGCACCAGCACCCCACACGTGGCCGTGCCCCCCAGAAACACCCCAGGGCAGCTCGGCTGGGCCCTGGGCCTGGGCTTTCCCCCCCCCAAGCCCTGCCTGGCCCCATCAGCTGGTGGCCATGTGTGGGGTGGCCGCAGCTGAGTACACAGCCCCTGCCATCCGTCTTGCCGCCTGTCAGGGCCGGGGGCTGCTGCAGCCCCCCAGCCACAGCCCAGCGGGACGCCGGGGCAAGAGCGGGGCGAGAGCGGGGGTTCCCTTCTCCACGCAGGCACCTGCCTGCTCCCTGCCTGCTGCGCCGAGGGCTTGCCCGTCCCCAGCTCTGCCCCGGGCACCTCTGCAGGGGTCGAAACAGCCCCCGCCTGCGCCCGGGCAGGGGCTATTGCCAGGGCCGGGAGAGGGTCGGGGTCCCTCGCGGGGACCAACGCGCAGCAAGAGGCGGCAGGGGATGGAGCCAGCAAGGGACACGTCCCCATGGCAGTGCAGACACCCGGTGCAGCCCTGCATGCCCCCAGCCCCAGCAGGACCTCCGGCCCCCAGTGCGGCCCTCTCCCCCCTGCCAAGTGATTTACAGGCTCTGCGCAGGCAGACAAATGGCGAAGGAAAACAGGGCAGGGGGGTCCCGCCAGCGAGGGGCTGCCTGCGCCCCGCGGGGGGGAGAGGGGCCGTTTGCTCACAGCCTGCTGGGCTGGGCAGGCAGCAAACCAGTGCCGGTGCCGGTGCCAGTGCCAGGGAGCACGGCCGCCCTTGCCACAGTCTCCCCGCATGCACGGGGAGAGCCCTGTGGGGGACCCACCAGCCTGGGAGCCACCTTGCGAGCTCCAGTCCGGCAGCCACAGGGCTTTGGCCGTGGGGTGTAGTGGGACATGACGCCACCCCATCCCCTGGCCCCCAGACCCCCTCAGCAACCACCTCGCTCTGGGGTTTGCAACATGCCCGCTGCATTCCGCGGCTGCTGTCCCAGCCCCCGGCAAGCCCCTGAGCTGGCCCTTTTTGCCTTATTATTAGCTGGAGATTTCCTCCGGCATCCCCCTCCGGCTGTGGGGCCAGTGGGGCAGATGGGGACCGCAGCTGGGATGGGCTGGCACCGCAGCTACCGCCAGGCTCCGGGGTCACATCCCCAGCAGCCCCGGAACCATCCGCCGGGAGCTGGGTCCTGCCCTCCGTTTGCCTTTGCTGCTTGACCTGCCGTGCCCGGAATATCACCGAGCCGCCGACCTCCGCTGAGCCGCAGGCCGGGGAGGAAGGCAGGCAGGAAGCCTCCTGCCTGCTCGGCTCAGCTGGCTGCCCCCCTGCCTGCTCTCGGGGGTGCCGGGCTTGGGACCGGGGGGGGGTGAAGGCAGGGCGAGACCCACACAGACCTCCCCAGTGAGGAGGAGCAGGGGGTGGCCATCGCCTGTGGTAGTGGGTACCCAGAATGGATCGGGAGCTGACCGCAGGCTGGGGGGGCACCCCCAGCCCTCCCCGGGACGCCGGCGGCTCCCGCTGCTGCCAGCTCATCTCTCCCCCCGCAGGAAAAGACTCCGTGTTTCCACTGCCGGCACACACCTTCCTCCCGGGTGGGAGGAAACGCTCCTGGCTGCCTGGCAGTGCTGCCTGCAACACTGCCCGTGCCCCTGGCCGTGTCCCCCTGTCCCCTCCCGCGGTGGGCAGGCGGGGTCCCAGGCCCTGGGGACACAGGGGCGAGGGGTGCAGAGCATCCCTGCAGGGCTGCCTGCCCTCACCGCTCCCTGCCCGCCCCGGGCATCCTCCCGGGCACAGACACCATCCCAGTGGGGCACGGCAGATGTCGGGAGCAGCGTGTCCCCCATTGGCATCCCTTCCGATAAACACCCCAGGGACCACACTGGTGCCACCCGCTCCCGGATAACTGCCCCATCCCGTTTCCCGTGCCCTGTCCTTGCCCGTGCCGCCCTGTACGGGATCCGGGGCTGGCTGGGCACAGGTGGGCAGGGGCTGGGGACACGCTGCCCATGGGCTGGCACTGCATGTGGCATCGCTTCGCAGGCACTGGGGGCCGAGGGCTGCGGCACGGGGAGCGCTCGCCGTGCGGTGGCCCTGGCACTGTCTGCGGCACTGCTGGTGTCCGGTACCACCATGGGCACGACCTGGAGCCCGGCCCCGGGTGCAAGGTGCCTGCGGCCAGGCCGACGTGCCGGAGCAGGGCCAGGCCCGTGGCCGGAGCCAGCGCTGGCTCCCGTGGGCTGGGGCGAGGATGCTGGCCGCTGGCCGGAGGCTCGGGGGGCCGGCTGGGGGTGGGCTCCGGCGCCAGCCCCTCCCCGGCCGTATAAATCCCGATTCCCCCCGCAGACAGTCGTCCCAGCCCTGCTCGGCCGCCGGAGCGGAGCAGCAGCGGGAAGGCGTCCGGAGCCGGCCGTCGCAGCCGTGCCGGCGGGGGAAGGCTCCCCGCAGCCCGGGGGGTCCCCCCAGCAGGGCCGGGGGCGTGGGTGGGCGCCACGCCATGGCCTTCACCATGCTGCGCCCCGTGGCCGCCCGCGTGCTCTACCCCGACCTCAGCATCCTCTCGGAGGACGAGGAGAACCGGAGCGAGAGCGACACGTCGGACCAGTCGTTCGGCTGCTGCGAGGGCGCCGAGGCTCGCCGCAAGCTGCCGCGGAAACCGGGGCCGATGGTGATGGTGAAGCAGAGGCAGGCGGCCAACGCGCGAGAGCGGGACCGGACCCAGAGCGTCAACACGGCCTTCACCGCCCTGCGGACCCTCATCCCCACCGAGCCGGTGGATCGGAAGCTGTCCAAGATCGAGACCCTCCGCCTGGCCTCCAGCTACATCTCCCACCTGGCCAACGTGCTGCTGCTGGGCGAGGGCTGCGAGGACGGGCAGCCCTGCTTCAGTGCCATCTACGGGGCCAAGGGCGACCTGGACAGCAAGCAGCCCCGCAGCATCTGCACCTTCTGCCTCAGCAACCAGCGGAAAGGGGTGAGCGGGGCGGTGGGACGGGGGTCCCTGGGCTGAGCAGGGCAGTAGGCTCAGCAGGTCCCCATGGGATGGGGGGACAACAGCTCCTGCCCGGGCAGAGAGGGGCAGGAGGCTCGGCACGACCCCGTGAGAACCACAGGCTCTGGCTCCAGCCCCCGCTGGAGGTTTTGGCTGCTCCTGGCCAAATCCTGCTCGTAGCCGCACGCCCACAGCTCCCGCTAGCGTCAGAGGGCCGGGCTGCTCCCCCACGTCCGCCTGGGCCAGGAGGTCTCGGGGGGTTAAACAGTCACCCCAGTGCCGGGGGCACTTGGCCTCCCCGGGGGAGGAATTCAGAGCTTGCAGGCTGACCCCATCCCCGTCCCCAACCCAGTCCCCGACCCCGCCAGCCCCCCCAGACGCTGCGGCAGGGCTGCCCCAGGCAGCACCCTGACATGATGGAGACAGGCGGGGCACGGCAGACACCCCGCATGGGGGGGCCGGGCAGGGTTCCCCGTCCAGTGGCCCCACTCAGCGTCTGCTGGCGGTGCCGGCACGGCTCCCACATGGGGCGGGGGGCTGACCTGGGCACCCCTGCCCTGCCGTGCCGTGCCCTGCCCGCCCAGCTGACCCCCCCTCCAGCACTTTGCAGCTTGGGGAGCACCTTTCCCATGGTCAGCCCATCCCGCTGCCCACGCCGGGGTCCTGGAGGCCCCTGCCCTGGGATGGGCCGTGCAGGATGCAGGGTGAGGGACTGGCAGCTGCCCAGCCCCATGGGCACCCCCGGGCAGGGCCATGGGCAGGGGCTGCCGGACCCGCACCATCCCCACGAGACCCCCAAGCCGTCCCATGTGCAACCTCGAGCAGCGTGGGCACGGGGCACACTCCAGCCCTCAGGCTCTTTCGGTTTCTGCTGCTCCATTTTTAATTGCTCCTCCTGCTCCTGTCCCCCCCCCACCGTCACCGGCCAGACTCTGCAGCCTCCCTGGCTCCCCCCTGGGGACCCCCAGCCCCGGTCCTTGGCAGAGCTGCCCCTGGCTGCGCCCCTCCGGCCGGGACCCTCCAGCCAGGGCTGAGGTGTGTCCCTGGGCTGCTCCCTGGCGCTGGAGCTGGGGGGCTGGCATGGTGCTGGACCCCCCCAGGGGACCCCCCAGAGGCACCGGGGCTGGGGAGCCCCTGCAGCACCCGGGACCCTGGGGGCAACAGCAGGACCTGGGCTGGGACCCAGCTCTGTGACTTCTGGCTCTGGGGCTGGGCTGGAAAGGGGCTGAACTGGTCTGTACTGGGCTGGAAATGGGCTGGGCTGGGCTGGAAATGGGCTGTACTGGGCCATGCCGGGCTGTGCTAGGCTGGAAATGGGTTGGGCTGGGCTGGAAATGGGCTGGGCTGGAACTGGGCTGTCCTGGGCTCTGCTGAGGCATGCTGGGTTATACTGGGTTGTTCTGGGCTAGACCTGGGACACGCTGGTCTGTGCTGGGTTATACTGGACGTTACTGGGCTGAAGTTGTGCTGGGAGGTGGGGCTGAGCTTCCTCATCCCCAGTGGGACTGTGGGTCTGTCCTGGGGTCGTGGGTCTGTCCACGGCTGTGGGTCTGTCCTGGGGATGGGGGCCTGTCCTGGAGCCGTGGGTCTGTCCAGGGGCTGTGGGTCTGTCTGGGGCTGTAGGTCTGCCCCAGGGTGGCACCAGCCCTGCCCATGGGTCCGAGCATTGTGGCACTGAGCAGCCACAGGGGCCGTGTCCCTGTAGGGTGATGGGGCTGCGGGTGGCCCCCCCACAGCAGCCACCCAACAGCCACCTACCCAGCCGCTCACCAGGCACAGCCCCGTCTGTCCATCCATCCCAGGCAGCACTGAGCCACCCCAGGACTGCGGCACCCGCCGTTTCGGGGCAGCTCCTCCGTCTGGAGCCGGCACAGGGTGGCAGAGGGCAGGAGCGGGGCACCCCCGGCCGGGGCACCCCCCCAGCACCTGCAGCTCTCCCCTCCTCTCTCTGCAGGGTGGCCGGAGGGACCTTGGGGGCAACTGCCTGAAGGTGCGGGGGGTGACCCCACTGCGAGTGTCGCGGAGATGAGCCGGGGTCTGGCAGCACCCGCCTGAGACAGCGGCAGAGCCGGCCGGAGCCCGCGCACGCCAGCCCCAGAGACCGGAGCGGGGAGGGGGGGAGCTGCCTGCCCGAGGCGGCAGCAGCCGAGCCCAGGGCCACGGGCCGGGACCGCACCGACACCGGCCCCGGAGCCGGCAGCGGGGCGGGAGGACGCTCCCGCGGCCAAGGCTGCCCGCGCGGGGCAGGGCCGGGGAGGGGGGTCCCTGCGCCCCGGGGCTGGACTGGAAAGGGCCCGTGTGTGGCCGGCGTCGAGGCGCTCTGGGGGGGACGGTGTTGCGGCCCCGCAGGCGCTGGTTGTGCACATGCAGCCGCTTGGAAAATAAACCTTATTTTTCCGATGGGCCGGTGCCTGCCTGCTGCCCTGCTGTGGGGCAAGGTGGGGGGAACGTGGGGTGCCCAAGATGGCCCCGGCCCCCTGGCCCTGCACCCGCCGCTGCTCTGTGCCGCTGGAGCCAGTGCGACCGTCCCGGCTCTCCCCAGGGGTGCACTCCTGGGCCCCAGTGGGATCCACGTGGAGCGAGCCCCCTGGGCACATGTTGTCCCCACGTCCCCAGGCCCTGCCGACAGCTTTGGCCCCGCAAAGGCTACGGGAGCCCCAGCGTGGTCTGCACTGTGCCGTGCCGTGGGATGGGGACGGCATTGCCAGCCCCGTGCCACAGCCACGAGCGCCGGATTGGGGTTGGTGTTGCTGCTTTTGTGCCTTCCCCTCTGCCTGGTACATCATGGCTGCCACGACTGCCACCGCCACCGCGACTGCCACCGCTGCCATGACTGCTACCACTGCTGTGACTGCCAACAATGTCACTGCCACCACCGCCATGACTGTCCCCACTGCCGTGACTGCCACCGCTGCTGCAACTGCCACCACCGCCGTGACTGCCACCGCCACACGACAGCCGTGCACAGTGGGGCTGCAGGCAGCAGCACCTGCGTGGGGTCAGGTGGGGACACGGGGGGCTCCCAGGCCAGGCCCCCCCCCGGGACCGTGCTCGGGGGGGCCAGGCTGGGCTGGGCAGTGGGGAGCGCCGAGCCTGGGAAAGGTGCCGTGCTGGGGCCGGTGGCTCCCAGGGGACGGCGTGTCCCGCGGAGCAGAGGCAGCTGCGGATGGGGCAGACGGGGGCTCCCGGGGCAGCCCCCCGAGGGCTGCGGGACCGGACCTGCCCCATCGCCCCAGGGTGCTGGAGCCAGCAGGGAGCAGGGGGAACACCCTGGGGGTCCCGCAGCAGCCTCCCCCAGCCTGCCCCGGAGACGGGGCGAGGGCAGGAGCCCACCGGCACCTTTCAGCCCCCCGCTCGGCCGAGGCAAGCCTGCCCCGGGCTCCCTCCCCCCGGGTTTGATTTATGGAGCTGACAGCGCGGCGCAGCTGTGAGAGCTGGTCCCAGGCAGGGACCGGGGTGGGTGGGAGAGGTTTGTTCTCAGCGTGGCTAATGTGTCCCAGACCCCAATAAACAGCCGTGAGATTCTCCAAACAGCCCGGGACACAGAATCCCTGCCCCCGGGTTTATCGGGGGGCAGGGGCAGAGGGGGGGGACGGGGGGGCTGCGCTCTGCAAACAGCCCGACCCGCACGTGAGAGGGGGGCGGCCCCTTGAAGCGGCAGCTCCGGAGCCCTCGGGGGCCAGCGAGGACTGGTGGTCCCAGTGCTGGGGGCACAGCAGGTCCCAGTGCTAGGACGGGGGTCCCAGTGTGTCCCAGTGTCTCCCAGCATGTCCCAGCACTGAGTCTGCGGGTCCCAGTGTGTCCCAACCACCGGGTGGTGGGTCCCAGTGTGTCGCAGGGCTGAGCACAGCATGTCCCAGTACCAGTGACTAGGGCCCTATCAAGCTCCAATATAAAGACCGTAGGTCCCAGTAAGTCCCAGTACAGGAGCTGTGCACCCAGTCCCAATGCCAGGGACCAGGGCCTCAGGAAGCCCCAGTGTAAATGCCACGGATCCCAGTATGTCCCAGTGCTGAGGCTGTGGAATCCAGCACATCCCAGTGCTGGGGTCATGGGTCCCAGCACATCCCAGTGCCAAGGACTAGGGCCCCAGCAAGCTCCAACATAACAGCCATGGGTCCCAGTATGTTCCAGTGCAGGAGCTGTGCACCCAGTAAGTCCCAGTGCTGGGGGTGTGCACCCAGTATGTCCCAGTGCTGGGCTTGTGGGTTCCAGCACGTCCCAGTGCTGGGGCTGCAGATCCCAGCATGTCCCAGCACTGGGACCATGGGTCCCAGCACGTCCCAGTGCCAAGCCCATGGGTCCCATCATGTGCCGGTGCCAAGCCCACGGGTCCCAGTACATTCCAGCCCCTCCCAGCACCACGAGAGGGAAACGGTGACTCAGAGGCGCTGGAGCCTGCCGGGCTGGTGGGAGCCGGGCGCCCCTTTGCCCCACGTGGGGTGAGCGCCGCAGCCACCGCAGCCGATAGCCCGCTGATGCTCCCGGCTCCCCGGCAGCCGCGGCCCCGCGCCGAGCCCAGCCGCACCGCCTCTCTCGCGCTCCCCTCCCATCCTCTCCCCTTCCTGCGCGCGGACACCCTTGGAAAGGCTCTTGGCCGCTTTCTCTGAGACAGGAAGGTGTCCCCGAGTCTCAGGAAGGAAAAACACTCAGTGCTGAACCCACAAAGACCGTCTCCGAGGGGCCGGGGCTGGAGAGGCTCCAGGCCTGACATCACCTGGGAACTGGAACCAGAACCACAGCTGCACTCCGCGCCTGGTATTTTTTTCTTTAACTTGTGTTTTTAAACTTTCTTTTTATAGATTTTTTTTTTCCCCTTTCCCTTCTCCATTCCCCTCCCAAATATTTCAGCCTCTCCGCAGTTTAACCTTGCCGGGCCAGCGAGGCTGGAATGCAGCAGGGCTGCACCCGCGGCCGGAGCCCAGCGGTGCCGAGAGCTGCCGCACTGGTGGGGCGGCTGAGGCCGGGTCCGGCTGGGCAGGAGCTGCCAGAGCCGCGGGCAGGGGGCTCGGGCAGGGGCTCAGTCCCTGGTGATGGGGGACCAGGACCCCACAGCCCCCGGCACCACTGTGCACCAGGGCTGGTGGAAAGAGACTTGTGGCCTCGTGGGGACCTGGGATGGTCCAGCCGGGCACAGGGGCGTGGGAGGATGGAGCTGCAACGGCAGAGAGGTCTGGCAGAGCCTGCAGTCGGTGGGCAGCACTGGTCTCCCAACCATGGAGACTGGGGGCCAAGCCATGCCTGAGCCTGAACCGGAGCCGGAGCCGGAGCCAGAGCCAGAGCCTGTGCCAGCTGAGCAAGCGGAGCCAGCCGGGGATGTGGGACATGAAGGCAGGTTTCAGCCCCAGGATCCAGCCCTCCGCATGCCTTGTCCTTTGGCAACACCTTTGGGTGCCACCTGGCCCTCCCTGGGCTCCTCCTGGAGCAAAGGCTCAGGACAAAGACCCCAACGTGTCCTGCACTGGCACCGGAGCAAAGCTCAGCTGCTCGCTGCTCAGGGAATCCTCCCTGTTGCAGTGACCGCAGCGATCCACCAAGCAGTGCGGGTCACCCCCGGCCCTGTCGGACCTGGGAGCAAAGGACTGTGAAGTGACTGCCAAGGTCTGGATGGCAGCGGGTGGGGACAGAGGGACATGGGGACAGGGGGACAGGGCTCTCTGCCCAGGGCAGGTTGGAGGAAATGGGGAGGGATGGGCAGCTAGGCCTGGGATGGGATGGACACAAAATGAACCAGGGGGTGATGGGCACACTGGAATGGGACGGGACGGGATGGGCAGACCAGGGGTCAGTGTGATGGTGCCCAGGCTGGGATGCCGGGCAGTCCCTGCCTCCCCGTGCCGGCAGACACAGACCGTACTTGACCCCGCCAGCACCCTGCCAGGGTCCCAGGGCAAGGAACGGGGCAAATGGTCTGCTTGGGACCCGCAGGACACCCACCAGCTCCTCACCACCCCACCAGGGCCAGCAGTGGCCCTGCAGCTGCTGCGCCCTGCGCCAGCTGCTCCATGGGCACCCGCACTGCCAGGCAGCACCGGTGCCACCACCCTGCCGCATCCCCCCGTGCACTGGACCCCTCGGAGCTGCCCACCCCGCCGGGACCCCGTGCCGGCCACGGTCCCCAGGGATGCAGGCCCCGCTGGCAGGGACAGGGTGTGAAGCCGCGGCGCGGGGTGAACACCAGGTTAATCTCCCGCTGGAGCTTCCCTCTGCAAACAATAAGACAATGCCCGGCCGGGGGCTGCCTGCGTAACCAGCGGTGCAGAGGGGAAGTTGTAATATTTGGATTTAGCACTCGGTAAATTAAGGAAGAAAAAGGAAAAAGCGCTGGGGGTAATCAGAGGAGGGCTGGCCTCGTGCCCTGCCCCACGGCCAGTAGCCCCAGGGGTCTCAGCCCAGCCTGGGGATGGCTGCTGAGCGGGGCCAGTGTCCCCGCGAGCCAGCACAGCAGGGCACGGCTGGGAGCAGAAGATGTCCCCGAGGGCCAGGTAGGGGACAGGCATGTCCCCACCATGGGGACGCGCAGCCCAGAGGGTCGAGGCTCGGGCATTCAGCGGGGCTGTGGGCAGCGCTCGCGGCAAACACAGCATCTCCTGCGACACCAAAAATAGGGATCTGGGCCAGGAGTCTATTTTAATCCAGACCTGCTTGTGCTCATGGGAAATACAATCCTGGTTCTGCAGCTGGGGTGGCCGGCCAGGATAGGGCCCTGGGGGGACGGTCACCTCCAGCTGACAGCGGTCAGGGTGGCAGGGGGTGACAAGTGAGGGGGCTGTCCCTCGGGTGCCTCGCCTGCACGGGGCCGCGCCGGGGCTGCGCAGTGCAAGGGGCCCCTCTGAGTGGGTACAGAGGGTCGTGGGCACCGCAGCTCCCAGGAGACTTACAGGATCGGCACTGGGGAAGGGGTGTCTGGGGTGGGGGCTGAGCCCCATCCTGCCACAGCACAGTCCCTCCCAGGGCTCCTCAACCAAACAGGCACCATCGGCAGAGATGGGGCCATGTTAGCGGGGCTCTTGCTGGGGGCCGGGGAAGGGCCGTGCTGTGGGTCGTCCTTGCAGGTGCCCCAGGGTGCCCAGGGCAGGGACAGCTCTGCAGGACTGGGCTTAACCCCTCTGAAATGTGGTGGGGGTCTGGGCTGCTTTCCCACCCGCTGGCAACCCCACTCCCTGCCCCAGGGCAGACCCCTGCCTGCCCTGGCCCCACTGGGTGAGCAGGGCAGGGGCACGTGGGGAGCCCCAGGGGGCCAGTTGAGGGGTGCGGGGCTGGACCCCACCCTGTGGGGTCTGAACCAGGGGCTCGGGACGGCTCCGTCCCGCCCGGTGTGCCCTGGGCAGAGGTCTCCCCCCATCTGGGGACCCCAGGGTGGGGGTCCGGTGCAAAGCTGGCAGAAGGACTGGGACAGGTAGGGGAGAGGTGACCGCCGGGCAGCAGCAGGCAGCAGCGGGCAGCGGCACGGGAAGGCCTTCGGCACGCAGCCGTGCGCCGGGAGCCCATTTCCCCACAACAGGGGCCGTTATCAGCGGCAAATACTCGGAGCGGTCCCAGGGGGGACCTCCAGCCCTTCCCCTCCACCTACCCCACCGCTCTCCCGCTCCGGCCCACGTCAATGCCGCTGCGAAGGTGTCGGAACAATCGCCTGACAAAGAGCTATTTTTAGGGGCCGGGGCTCGGAGCGAGGATACGGCCCGGCCGCTGACAATGGGGGGAAGGGGGCCGGGCTTCCCCCGTGACCACTCGGCAGCAGAAGGACCTGTAAGATTTCCTCGATGACCCAGGGCCGTACAATACAAGGAAAGCGCGAGAGGGAGATACCCCCGCCAAGACGAGCTGCTCCTTTACCTAATGGGAGTGACCTGGGGTGAGGGGCTGTGAGATTCGGGCCAGCAGCACCTCCCGCGGGGGAGACTCCCACACCGGGAGGGAAGCGGGGTGAAGCGTGGCCATGCTCAGCTTTCCATGAGGCCGCGGCCGGAGGGAGCCTCAGGGGGCCGGGCTGGCTCCTGTCTACTTGTGCCACACACCCACGTGCTGAAGGGTGCGAGGCTCCGGGCACGGGGGGCTCCGGGGGGCAGGGGGGTGTGGATGCAGCTCAGCACGAACCCCTCTCCCCTCCGGCCTGGCTCACAGCTCTGCGCAGGCTGCAGCGCTTGGCCAGAGCCCGGCCACGGTGGCAGGGCAGTGACCAGCCCAGGGCTCCGTGTCCCCAGCCAGCCCTGCTCTGAGGGTGCCGTGAGCTGGGGCGCACCCCTGCCCTGCCCGGGGGGTCTCGGTGCGGTTCCAGAGGAAGCGGCAGAGGGGTCGGGCCATGCCCCAAAGCGTTTCCTCCTCCCCGGGGTCTTTCCCAGCTCAGCCTGCGATAGAGGGGTCTGTGGACGATCTGCTTTTGCCAACCCTTGGAGAGAAAGCCAATCTCCCAGGCTGCACGACAGGAAATTTGGGCTAAAAACGCGAAAGGCAGCGAGCGAAGGTCACCGGGCCCTGGAAGAGGGCCTGGAACGCCGGGGAGGGAGCAGCTCATTCCACCAACGCCGCCGCAGCCCCTGCACCCGCACGGCTCGGGGATCCCCCGGTGCGGAGCACCCCGGGGCCCCACCGCTCTGCAGCGCCCGCAGGGCTTCGGCCGCGGGGCCCGGGGCGGGCAGGCCGTCCTGCGGCCTGGGGGAAAGGCCGCTCCCGCCGCGGGGCTCGGCCGGGCCGCGGGCGCTGCGGGCCCGGCGCGCCTCGGTAGGTCGCAGTTGCCACCTGGTGGCGGGCCCCGCGCACAGCCCCGCCGAGGGGCGGCCACCGGCGGCCTCTCGGGTGCCCCGCGGAGGGGCCCGGGCCCCCGCGGCCGCCGCGCACGGCCAGGCCTCCCGCCCGGGCCGCGGGGCAAGGGCAGCCGACGCGGGCGGGCCGCGCCGGGCTACGGGCCCCGGCGCCGCGCCTGGCCTCGCCTCGCCTCGCCTCACGGGGCGGCCCGAGCTGCCCGCGCCGGGGCACGGAGCGGCGGCAAGGCCCGAGGTCCCCCCGGGCCTCCCCGCACCGCCGAGGCCATCACCGCCGCCCACCCCGCCGCGGACTACAACCCCCACAACCCCTTGCGGCGCGCTTTCCCCTGTGCTGCGCATGCGCGCCCCGCCCCCGTCTAGCGCTAGCGGGCGGCGGGGTTTCCGCTTCCGGCGCGCCTCGCTCTGGTCCCTGCGGCTGGCGGCAGAGCCTTGTGCCTCCGCCATATTGTCTGTGTGCGGCCGGCGGGCGGGCGGCGAGCGGGCGGCCGCGGCAGGTACCGGCGGGCCGCGACGGCTCCGGCACCCCTCTTGGGGCCACACGGCGGGGGCGGGCGGAGGGGGTGACGGGGGGAAGGCGCCACCGTGTCTCCCGCGCCCCCCCACCCCCCACCGCCCCGCTGCGGGCACGGTGTGGTCTGAGGGGCCGGGGCTGCCCCTCAGGAGAGCTGGGCCGCGGCGGGGGGCCCGGTCCGGCGCCGCTGAGGGGAAGCGGGCGGCGGCGGGGTAGGGGCGGGCCCGGCGCGGCGGGGAGGGCAGGGCCCGCCGCCTCCTGCCCGCGGAGGGGTCCTCCGTGCTCTCGGGAGCGCAGCAGGGCAGGGTGCTGCGGGGGGGCCGCCTCGGCTGCCCTCAGCCTGGCCTGGGAGCAGCTCTGGGGCCGCCCGCTGCCCCCGGCCACGCAGGAAGGGCAGGGCCCCACGGAAGGGTAGCCTTCCCCTCCCCCCAGCTCTCCGGGTTCGCACGTTCAGGCGGTGTAGGTGTTATTTACTTAAAAGGCTCTGTCTTGCCTTTTCCCCGCCCTGCCCAAAAAAGCAGGGGGCTGCGAGGTGTGCGGAGGGGCAAGGAGAGGCCTGTTTCTTCTTGCTCCCACCCCCAGCCGCGCAGGGCCTCTGTTCTGGGCCTTTCTGGGTGGAGGGGAAGGTGGTTTTCACAGATTTCCACACCAGTCGCTCTCCTTCTCTGAAAGCAGCAGTGGTCAGTCTCGCCCCTGCTATAATTTAGTTAATTGTGCCTTGGGGCAACGGGCTGTTGGTAAAATATGCTTTGTAAATGAAAGGGCAGATAAGATTATGAAACCCCATGTGTGTTGTCAGATTACTTTATTCTTTCTTATTAAGGGCTTTGGGTGCAACCAATAAAGTTTGGATTATGAACACTCAGTCATCAGTATATTTTCTGCTGACAGAGGTGGTTGATCTATGCAAAGACTCACGAGGGCATGTGCATCGCTTCTGCAAACTAAATTTACGGATGCCGAGCCTGTGTTGTTGAGTGTTTTGGTCCTTCGTGCCCGTGCTGAGCCCCAGTACCTGGTACCCAGTACCACATGCGCTCACCTGGCTCGTGCAAGCTTTGTCCTCAGCGTGCTCTATAAACAGCTTGATAAGAGCAGCTCGTTCTGTATCTGAGGGTCAGCACCCCTTGGGGGTGACTGGGGGCAACATCGTCTTTTAGAGAGAAACAGAGGGAGACAGCAGTGTTTCTGCTTGGGGGCAGGTAGCGATTTAGTTTGCTCTTTGAACACTCTCTCTTTTCAAAAACGTAGTAGTTGCTCAAAATACTCAGGCTTAAACAGAGTTGGTGTTCATGCCGTATTGCCAGTCGACCTGGGTGTTGGATGTGACTCTGCCAGCACGGATTCTGGGTGTAGCATAGGTAGGTGCAGAGAAATCGCTCGTCCTGTGCATTGTGCATACTGGCGTGATGTAGAAAAGGCCGAAGCTTGTGCTAGGAGAGGGGAGACTGTGCTTGGGAAGACTTTAGGCAGGATTTGGGGAAAGTGTGAAGTATTATCAGCTCCTTAATTAGTCCTAAAACTAGGACTAGGGTAATGTTCCAGTTCTCACAGCCCAATGCCATGCTTGGGTAAAAGATACCAACAGTGGTACATCCTCTGTGCAGACACACACTGTGTCTATAACTGGAAAAAGAAAACTGGAATAGGATGCGGCTCCCACCCGCAGAAGTGTCCGCTCCCGTGTACAGGGCAGTCTGCTTTCTACCCTCTGGAGAAGATCCACCCATGTCTTGGGGCTGGAAGTCTGACTCTTCGGATGCCTCTTGGGAGAGAAGGGTTTATTGTAAAGGTCCAGACCTTTGCCTGAGTATGGAGTATGTAGATCTTTGGTAGTAGGCAGTGATCCTTCCCTCTCATGTTGGCAATGGAGAGAGATTTCCTTTTTTTCGCCTTTCTCTGTTACCTGGTAATATTTCTATTATTTATGCATTGTTAGTGAAACCTTGCTGTCTTCCAGTTCCCAGTGTGGGAGGTAGCAGAGAGTTCAGTGTAGACGTCCTGCAGCTCAGACCGGTGAGCTTGCAGAATCTGATGCTGCCCACCAGGAGTTGAAATGGGGTTGAGGAAGGTAGCTTTGTCTCGGCCTTGGCAAAGGAGGGGAAGCGAATGTAGCTGAGTAGCCAGGTAATGTGCTGTGGTGGGGATAAGCCACAGAATATGGAAAAATGTGGTGAGAGAATCGGATGCTGGAGGAAAAAGTGGGTACTTCCAAGTGGGAGATTCAGAACAGGTTCTCTGGGTTTGGCAGGGCACATGGGTTCATGGATTGAGGAGAAATGGGTTCTGTTGGGAATATGGCTCTTTGGAAGAGAGGTAGTAAAACTGGCAGTAGGTTCTAGCAAATATGGAGGAAACTGGATCATGGAATGTTTCATGATATTAAGTGTAGTTTAGTTTTGTGCAGGGGCAGTTAATGGTACTTGTTTACTTGAAAAAAAGCTGATGAAATGTGAGAATGAAGATGCAAGCCTCGGAGTGGGGATTAAGGGAGAAAGACTTGGTAAAATACTGTTTGCTGAAGGTGAAGACTCCCAGAAGGACTTTAGCGTTTGAGATTCGGGGCATTTTCAAGTAGTGCAGGTGACATAGGTAAATAGACATGAAATGGGTTGGTTGTAGGAATCTTGGGAAGACAGGGTGTCAAAAGGTGGTGGAGTTGTAGAGAAAGAAACTGTGTTTCCAATGTGATAAAAGGGATGGGGATGTAACTTTTCCCAATTTTATTAAATGGCGGGTGTCCTTATACCTTCCACTTGAATTCTTTTTCTGCATTTTCTCCTCAGAACTAATTTTCTCTTTTTGTCTTCCCTCATGTCCTCTGAGGAATAAGGGAAAGGAAGGCAGGAGCAGCAAATGGGTGACATTGTGGTGGTGTGATTAATTTCATGTCACATTTCTGAAGAGGCAGGGATTTATTTCTGGGTTACCAGACCTGTCACCTCCGCTGTTCCTCCATTATTGAATTGCTTACATTAAGGTATCTGGTTTATAAGCTATCTGGGTAAGATTGATGCCATTTTAGATTTTATTGTCCTGTAAGGCTCTTGAGAGAGTAAACTCCACAGATTTTAAGATCAGGAAGGACTGCTGTGGCTTAGTCTGGCTACAGACATTATCTGGTTTTGATTGCAAGACAACTCTTGGATAATTTTTCTGAGCTTGGATATCTCCTTCCAGGGGCTTCCAAGAGCTGACTTTCCTGGAACACAACCTAATTGGAGAAAAGGAGTTCTCCTCTGGACCCAGAAAAACTGCTTTGAAGAGGAGACTGCAGCTTTCTGAACTGGTGTTAGTGCTCTTGCTGAAAGCAGAGTGGTTTTACAAGCTGGTTTTGGACCCCGTTTGCCATCAAGGTGCCAAACCTATCTGTTGGTAGGAAAGGTTGATAAGAAATGGGATTGTTGATGCAGTCATAGAATCAATGGTTCACGGATATCTTCTGTTGCTCAGGCGTCAGCAATAGAGGAGCAGCAACGTGAGCCTGACACGAGTCTTACCTGCTCTTTGTTCAGACTGTTCTGGACAGTTTTATTCAAACAAATGGTTTTATTATCCATTTCATGCTGCTGCTTTGGGAAGCTGAAGAGCAGAAGGGAGACCGTGGAGTTCTTTGCAGACTCAAGACAATACCACCACAGACTCGTATTTGGAAGGTTACAATTTCAATAATTTTAATTTTCCACAGTGTTTATTTCTGAGAGTTAGGCTATGTCCTTCTTGTGACCAATTTCTAATTTTTAAGGAGTAGGACTGATTGCAGGGAGGCACTTGCTAAAGCAGGCTGTCCAGCTGCTTAAGCTAATGGCTGGACTATATTATGGCAATTTACTTGAAGTGAATGGCGAATAAAATGTGTACTAGATGGAAGTGGAAAACAATTTTGGGCCAAGGTGGAATTTGGCTGCAGATTGCCAATTGGATGGTCATGTCTTCGAGTGTTAACAGCAGTCCTAGAAAAATGAAGTTATTCCGTCTGTTTTTGCAGAGAAGTAGGCCTCTGCCCTTGCACCTTCTGGAACAACCGAAGGGTAAAGTAGACTTTTTTAATTAAGCTAAGTGTAGGGAGAGTCCAACATGTTCTGCAGTGTTAATGCAGAATTACTTGCCAGAACTTGGTTTCGCTGAGTGGGAGAGGTCTCGCCATGTTGTGCAGAAGTGCCCCCCAAGTCCTCCTGAGTGTCCAGGGAGATGAAATGGTGCCTTTCCCATGTTCTGGCCAAAGCTCTCAGAGAAGGCAGTTTCTTAGCGCATCTTCATGTGCGTGAGTTGTCAGTAAATCTTTATTTTTAGTGTTCTGAAAATGGATGAGCGTTGACGCGCTCAACAAATTAATTTCCTTATAGAAAAGCAAGAGCTCCTGCAATGTTCCTTCTCTTACAAGTTTTGTCGCAGATTTCTCTATCTGTTACCAGTGTGCTGTTAAATTCCAGCCTTGCCTTCTGCAGATTAAGCAGCACTTTGATTGAACTCCAGAAGGAAAAGGAGGGCTTTTTGCTCACCGAGGAAGTTGTGCAGTATCCAGATTTGTGTCAACTCAGCTTACAAATTAGAAGTTACAAGTTTCAGTATTTTAGAACGTATGGCATCCAGGCGTATGTCCAACACATGCGTCTTACCAGGCATATAGATGTATACTTGTCCTAAGCCGTGACTTAATGCTGCGCAGTGGCTTTACTGGGTGAATGCAAGGTGTGAAGAAAGATGCTGTGGAGATGGACAAACTTCTTGTCCTTGTATGTGGCTGACGGTGGTATGGGGTTTTTGGCATGGCGAGGGTGGGTTCAGCATTCATGTCCCTGCTGGGTTACACTGAGTGATGACTGCTGTGGTCACCAGGCTTCAGTTAATCTCCAGAACACTGGAGTGAAGTATTAAAATCTTAGTCAATACATTTATATCGCCTGCAATGTCTGGGAGAGCTGCCTGGCTGGCTGTAGCTGTATAAACCCAGCACTCAGTGTGTTGTGTTAGGGTACCCAGTGCATGACAGATACTGATTTCTGGACTTTAATAGCCAGGGTTTTCCATTTGATTTTTGGAACGGTTGTAGCTAGGTTTGTCTTGTGTTAATGATGATGAATTTTTAGAGGATTATGTTCGAACTTCTACTTTCTGGCAGGGGTTTGCACCGTGTGTGTGTTGCTGAGCCTTCTGGATGCCAGCTGAACCGTGAAGACGGTTTGCAGTGCATTGCCTGCTCGATGGGAACAGCTGATCACGGGGATTTCCTGAAGAAATAGTTACACGCAGTGTACGCTGGTTTATCCTTTGGCTCTGGTAACTGTTCCTGCCTCTAGGAATTGCATGATCAGATCAATTAAAAACGTATAACTTTTACAGATGGTAAGTACAGTTCAGTTGTCTGAGCCCTAGCTAAATCACTCTCTGTACATGAACCATAGGAGTCAAATCAGCTGAACGATTGGCCTGTCAGTACTCTGTGCGTACTAATTAATGAGGAAAACAACTGTGTCACTTAGCAGTAATTAGGAAGGTAGAACTTTCCAGAGGACGCTGCCAGTTGACCTGATGGCAGCTGTGAAGAGCCCGTAGTGGTGCTGAAACATTCCCCTTGGCGAGCCTTCAGGAGGTGTTACCTGGTGTTGCCGGGATCTCAGAAACGGTAGTTTTGGTAATTGATTTCTTGGAAAATACTGTCCAAAGCTCCAGCGTAGGAGCTTTAGTTTTGTGAATGCTCTTAGAAGAAACAGAATCGCTTCCCCTTGAAGTCCTTGCAAGTGCTCTTGCTTTGGCTTTAGGTCGGACCGAAAGAGATGTGTGTCCAAAAAATCCCCACCACCTTTCCTGCGCTCCCTGCTCGGCCTGAGCTGTTGGGGTGGGGAGGAGATGCCAGCAGAAGAGTGTTGTCATCAGTTTCTGTTTTGGTGTGTGTGTACTGATAGGTTAGTTTGGCAATTCCTGGTTACGTTTGTAGCTGGTTTTATTTGATTGTGTCAGGAGTCTTCAGAGCTGGGAGTAAAGATATCCGCTGTGATTTGTGGGAGGCTGGAAATGGTGGCAGGAGAAGCCGCAGGCATGGGAAAGCGGCAGAGCCTGCACTCGACTGCTGGAGCTTGGGTGTCTTGCTGGTGTCGCTGCCTGCTGTGGCTACATGGCCTCATCCAAGATCAGTCTTGGCGTTTTTGTGTTAGGAAAAGGTTTCCCTTTGCTCTGTGTGCTGTGGACTAGCTTAGCTCTGAAAATATGAGGGAGAGTCCATGATTTTTGGGGAGAAGTGCTTTTAAAGTTGACTGTGTTCTGTATAAAATCCCTTAGGAGATGGAGTGAGGAGTGTTTCCGTCACTGGCAGCCTCCTCCTGCCAGAGAAAATCCCGTCCGTTCTGCCCCAGGTACACGTGCTGTTACCAACATTGAAGTTTTGCAGAGAGCAGTTGTCCAGCTAGGCTGAGATGCTGGACACCCATAGAGGGTCTGTGTAAGCTCTGCTAAAATTTAGCTGTTACAGGTCCCAACAAAAAATGAAGACTAACTGTGACAGAACTTCTGCTAGGAGAGCACGTGAGCACCGGTGATACTGCCAGGGCAACCTGGAGAGTGTCAGACGTGGTAGACGCTGCTTTCTGCATTTGTGAAGTAGGAGAGTTAAGTTTTCCCCAAGACTGTGGAGGTTATCATAAAATACGGACTTCAGTAGAACCATTTCATGGTGGGTCTTTGATGACTTCTTCATTGGCAGGAACTGTGAGGAATTCAGGGGAGGAATGGGGGAAGCTGATGAAGGAAGAACCAGTCTCAGTTTTAGGACATTTCTATTATGGAATTACTCCAAGCTGTTTCTTCCAGTTTAAACCTGTCAACTGTTTTCCCTAGTGACTGGTCATGTCTTATTTTGAATTAAATCACAACTGTTCCTGTTTCTTTTTAAAGAGAATGCTTGAGGTCGTTATATATGGTTGTTATACATTATGATTTGTTATTTTTCCACAGCTGGCCACAACCAGCTATTTAAAAGAAATCTGGAAAATAATTTTGGTGGAAAAATGTAATTAGAGCAGACTGTGCTGTTCCAAAAAAAATACCCAGAGAAAAGTTCGATTTCAAACTCAAGCTTTTTTTTAACTCAATTTAGATTTTAAAATCTGCTTTTCTGTTGATGTTGTCCCTTTAGTAGGTAAATGGTCTTCAGGAAAGGATGTAAAATGTCAGTTTTGTTAATCAAGGCTTATTTCTATTTCAGCTATAAAATCATAGAAAAAATATAGGTTGCAAGGGACTTCTGGAGGTCATCTGTTCCGTACTCGTATTGCTGCAGTTCCAGCATCATGAAAATACGCAAATCAGATTTCTTTTGTGAGATAGAACATATTTTTTGTGAAGTTATTTGCTGTTATGTCTTCTTTTAAAGGGAAGCTGGGTTTTGATAAATGTTGGCTGCTAGTAGGCTGTACTGTAGTATTTAAGCATGTCTTAATCTTTTAATTTCAGTGGTGCCTATCCACTAGATCTTCTCCAAACACTGCAGAAGTGAGTGCTCCTTCCCTGGGAGGCTTACAGGCAAGGGATAGATGAGCAATGCGAAGGAAATTATAATCAATTTTATCTGGTAATTGCAATACTTCCTCTCACAAATAAAGCACATTATATACTCATGATCTCAGAGGTTGGGCTTGAGCCATTTGCTATGAAAGGTAATGTCTCACTTGCAGTTGTGGATAAAAGAGAGGAACAACCTTTTGACTCCAGGCTACTTACTGTAATTCTGCTCTTCTTAGCTGACAGAGGGCTTTTCTTTTTTCAAAATGAACTGGCTGCTGTCTGTCTCAGCCTGTTTACAGTCCTAGTCTGTCACAATCGCAGCTGCTAATGAGCTTACATGGGGAAAGTAGAAGTGAGAGGGAAGTGTCTAGACCTGTTTGACCAACCTGTGCATCTCGCCTTCTCCTTGAGGTTGTCTGGGATGGTCTGTCTGGAATTGATAAAGTGATGGCCATGTTTTCTTGACTCTTTGAGTTTGGCTTGGTGCAATTTGGGGCCTATCTTACTCCTTTGGGACTGCTCTCTGCTAGCTGAATCTGAGTTCAAGTGGGTCATCAGTAATGATCATGTTTATCTGGTGTTGAACGTAGATCACCGAGTTCACTCTGCTCAGTCCGGATGAACTTGGAATTGTCCGGTGACACACTGCTCACGCTGAGGGCAAGTTGTGCTGTTAGCAGCAGTCCCAGGGCGGCCAGTGTCAAGCAGTGCTCCTGTTCTTGGGTGCATTATTTATACTCCGAACCTTACCCACAAATGTCATCACTTGGATAGCACTTGCAGGTTCCTTGGGACACCAGTCTTCTGGGAAGCTCTTGGCTTCCAGCTCACTGGGAGTCTGTGTGTGTGGTGCATCTTACTGGTGCAACTTTTTAGGTTTAAGGTTCTGAGTAACTGTGCTTGAGAGAAGCTCTGTGCCAAAAACTTTTACATTTAAAAGGAGGAAAAAAAAGATTCCAGTATCTCAGTTACTCTTGACTTGAAAAAGAGAGGTGAATTTTACTAGGGGCTAAGTAGGTGTGTTTCTCAGAAACTAATTTGCATAGATTTCTTAGCTGCATTTTGTTGCTGCTTGCTGTAAGTGGATACACCTGGAAAGACAGAGGGCGTAGGAAATTCCTATACTAATGGGGTATAGGTGCTGTAAGTACAGATACTTCACAAGAAATCAAGTCCTCCATGGGGGCAGGGGTTGCTATTGGGATTAGAGTTCCTTGTAAGGATGATAAAATCCCTTTTTAGAAATGAGGGGGTTTGTAACAGTGGTTTAAATTAAAATGTTTTAAAAATCAAATTCACAGTAAACATTGAAAGGCTTTTTACCGTTTTATTGACCTTCAGGCACAAAAAGTCTAGCTTGCCAAGCTGCTCAGACAATAGGCTGCTGTTAGAATAATTCTAACTTTTGAGAACTGATCTCTTTTAATTAATAGACCTTCCAATTAAAAAAATTCCTATATGGTGGTAGCACAATTGTTTTTGTCTCTTGACTGGGGCTCTCAGGCACTCCTGTGGAGTGATTATCAGTAGTGCACGCAGTGCTGTATTTGGCTGTGTTCTTGTGAATTTTTTTGTACGCAGGATGAACAGGGTCCTGTGGGGTGCTTTTGATAAGGATGCTGTGTAAGAGATTAGCTAATTATCGGTTTACTAATACTTAAACGGCTTTTTTAAGGGCAGGCCTGTGTGGGAAAACCAAGGACTGAAACTTTTGCATGGTGCTCATTTGATGTAGCTACCACGTGAGTGCCGTTCGGTAATGTCTTCCCAAGGGATGTCACCGCAAGTGCTAAAACAGAAGAGCTGTTTTCTGTCCTTGCACTGGCAAGCCTTAGCATTGAACAGTGTGTGTCAGACAGTAACTGGAAGCTTTGTCTTCCTCTCTCTGTGACCTCTGGTATGTTGCCTAAAAACTCATGCTTATGTTTCCTTGTTAAGCGCTTCTCTACCAGAGAAATTAAAATTTTCAGAGATGCATTGTGGTATTTTGGAGATGCTCAAGACTACATTGGACATGGCAACCTGATCTAATTACATCTACTTTGACTAGATTACTTTTAGCAGTCTCTCCCAATATAAATTATTCTATGATTCTGTCATTAATTCAGGAATTAATAAATGACATGTTCTGTTTGGATTCTGCAGAAATAGAACTCATCCTTTATAACAAGCTCAGGACACTCATCTCATCTAGGTGTAATCACTGCTCACACTGTAGATTTTCTGCCTTAGAACTGCAAGCTAAACTGCCTTTTGCATGACCACACCTGTCCCCATTATTTGTCCCTATTTGTGTCATTCCCTTCTGTCAAAGAGCTTGGACCCACTGCAAAATTACCCCACTCTAGGGGGAGTGAAAGCAAAATATATACAAATTCCTTAGCAGTTTTGAGCAGAGAGAGTGAAAGCTTTTGGGCAGGGTAAGTTTGTCTATATATGTAACTTTGTTTGCTTTAAAACCAAATTATCTGTGCAGACTCTCTCCTCTTCCTGTATAGAGAACAGTAGACAATAATACCTACCTTCGTAAATAGGCATTGTGTGCCATTCTTAGAAGCTGCAGTCGATGATTTCCTGAAAAAGCCCTTCTCTGAGCAGTATGTTACAACATACAGCTTGTGCTAGGCTAGAGCTACATGACAAAAAATATCCACTCTGAAATTTGATCTGTCTTTAGATAATGTGATTGATTTTTTTCTTTTTTCTTTTTTTTTTTTCCATGCTGAAACTGATCTTGCTAAGCTGGATGAGGTGGAGCGGTCATGTGTTCTTTATTGATACTGAGTTGTGCTTAAAAATTAAAATTGCTAAGTCATCTTAGACATACATAGTTTCAGTTAATTCCTACACAAGCAGTATTGGGCAGAGGAAATTAGCCAGTGCATCTCCTGCCAGAAGCACATGGAATGAGGAGAAACAAAAACACAGTGATTAAACTTTGAAATCTAATAAATTTCACTGTACTAAAAGTGTTCTAGTAAACTTGCATGCTGGGTTAATGCCCGAGTACGCTTTTGGAATATACATCTAATTTCTGAGTGTCTGAGTCATGCCACATAAATGGTTTGAGGCCTTAGATGGTTGCTGCCTAATCGTCTGAAAGCGTATTTTGTTAGAGGACTAACATTTTGTCCAGGAATAGATTTTTCTTTTTTTAAATTATTTTTTTTAAGTAATACTTCATATTCTTCCGTTAGCTGAACACCTGGCTGAAGTGCCCCGTCCTTCCTTTATTGGGCTGAGGCCTCAGTCACACCTCTGTTGTGGACTTTGGAACAGTGCCGTGTCCCTTTTTAACCTCGGGGCCGGATTACTGCAACCCCGTCTACCTGGAGCTGCCTTCAACACCATTTGTGTGTCAGTAGGTCAAAAAATAACCCGTGCTGCCAAGGTCCATACCACCTGAGGAGGCAGTCCACGCCAGAAAGAGACCTCGCGTACGTTTCTGCCTCCGAGTGCAGAACCAGCTGCCGGTCAAGTTGTGTGACGCGGTGAAGGACATCAGACCTGTGTCTCCCAGGTTCTCCACCATCTTCGTAGCCAGTGGGTCTTGCTGTGGTCCTTGCAGCAGACCAAAGTACTGCCGACCTCAAATAAATGGCAGGATACTGCCAATAGAGCAGGATTTTGCTTCTAGATTTTTCTTCTGGTGTGATGTATCCTGTCTAAGCTAACTGCTCTGAGCAGATTTCTAGGTCTTTCTGATTAATGGGGCTATTACTTCCTCCTGCAGTCTGGCAGTTGCCTGTTTACTGTGAAGGGATAAGATTGGCATAGCAAATAAATGCATTGTATTTGTGTAGATTATAGCATTGCCCACTGACTGAGTGCCTTTCTATAAACAGGGCTGTATAGTCTCTGCCATATGCCACACACCAAACAATACTCTTTCATGCACTGATACAGCTTTCTTCCTTTTAAGTTATTTTGAAAGCTGACAAAGAGATTCTTGTACTTAAAGCTTTTAAAAATGTGTCGGCTTTCACTCATGAAAGATTTGAGAGGTGCAAAGGCACTATTTTTATTTTAGATAGGACAATATTGGTATAAAACTGTAGTAAGTTACTGTTGTCTGAATATTCAGAAATTATAGTATTTTTCTCTAACATACAGTAACTTTCTTTTGAGTTATTTTGACTAGTCTCAATACTGATAAAAATTAACAGAAGTTTTGCAAAACTCACATTGTAAGGAGGAAGAGGTGGAGGTGCTTACCAAATCCTTTGGACAAGCAGAATGCAAAGAAACATCTTTAGACTATTGCAGCAGAATTTTTCTTTCCTGTGTGGGTAAAGCGTTATAATCCAACACAGATGCCGCTGTCTTTTGGACAGTTGGATTTAATGTCTTAACTGTAGAAAGTTGTGACCAAAACCAGTGCCCCATCCCAGGGGGCAGAACTCTTCTGGCTGCCTGTTTGTCATGAAGTCTTATGAGCATCCTTGAGCCATTTAATCCCTGAATGGATCGTAACGACTGGTGTCTATGAGATCTTCCCGATGTCCTTTCTTGTCTCACTGCTAGTTGGGGATACAAATTTCCTCACGGTAGTCTAATTAGTGTGGATGTAGCTTATCACTATAAATGTCCTACATCTTCTGGAGAATGCTGTTGTCTGTGCTAGGACTTAATTGCATTGTAAAGCATGGTGCTACTTTTTTCCTTAAGTAAATCCAGAGATAAGACCGAGTGGCTGCCTGCTCTGTAAGTCTTGCTCACTTTCAAGTGGGCACTGGGTTATACGTAGAAAGTATCTGTTGTGAGATGGTGGCATGAGATGTCTGTGCAGGAGGGCATGAACGGAGTAGCAAAAGCCTTTGTCAGAATATGTGGAGATGGGAAAAATGTACTATGAAAATCCCCAGAGTGATGTTCAGACTTCAGCAATCTTATCTTTGGATAACGTTTTGGTCCTGATGCTGCTTTCAGGTGAATACATTTAAATTTTTGTTTTGTGGGGAAAGCAGCATGGGTGATTGTGTTGAAATGCCGTTAAGCTGTTTTATAGAAGCCTGCATGGTAACGTACAGGTGAGAGGGTGCTTAAAACTGAGAAAATCCATGCTCTGACACAGTGTCTGGATTTCTCTGCTCTCCTCCAGAAACCTGCTCCTGAGCTGACCAGCCTTGTTTTGTACGTAAATGCTTCGGTTAGTACCTGCGTTTTCCAGTGGGCAGAAAGGGCAGGTGGATCAGTTCAGGGTTTTTTCTTTCCACAGAATGAATTAATGTAGCCACACAAACCTTTGTGTGTGAGCACATGAAAGGCTTCGATCCTTCTACGAATTGCAAGTAAATTCCAAAGTTCTCATTTAAATGAAAATTGGTGTTTCTAGAAGTTGAAACTTCAGAAAGTGCTTAATTTAGGTTGCACAGGTGACCTTGTTGATCTGTCAGCTCTGTTTGCAGCATCGATTATTAGTGCATTGCAAGAGGTGATAGTTGTGCAATCCCGAGTGAACGAAGTGTTTTGGTTACATGGGGTGGCACAAGACTTCTTCCTGGCTGGGGGGGAGATTGCAGCTGATGGCTGTTGCTTTCACTCTGGAGCTGAAAGGAAGGAGTCTGTCTGCAGATACAGAGCATGTTGCATTTCTTCCCTTTTGGAAAGTTATCTTTGCAACCATAAGTTGAAAACTATATGCTGAAAGTTGCTGGGGGGTGCACGCATTACTTTCGCTAGCGGGACCAAGTGATCCCGTTCTGTGTGAGGGAGAGCAGACAAATTGTTTTCAAGCTCTGACAAATGATCCCAGGCCTGTGGCTGGGCTCCAGCCTCTCCTTCTCAGCAGCTTTTAATGATTAACTTAAATATTTTTATAGTATCTTGAGATTTTAACCACTGGTTTTATCTTTTCTCTGCAGGTGGAAGACTCTGAGGCCGTTATCCTCTGTCCAGCTTTGCAGTTCGGGTAACCTCTGATTTCAGACATCTCATCATTTCCGCCTGCCAACCTGTCTGATATGTCGGGACCCGTGCCGAGCAGGGCCAGAGTTTACACGGATGTGAACACACACAGACCCCGGGAGTACTGGGACTATGAGTCGCATGTTGTTGAGTGGGGGTAAGTCTCTGGGCTGCTTATGGATGTTCCTGGACCAGGATCGATCCCTGTAGGATCCACAGTAGTGCACGGGGGGAGTTCAGGCACTTGTGCTGCATTAGGCTTTTTCATGCTCCTTGGCAGATGTCTAGCGTGCATGGCAAGTGTTAGGATCAAAACTTTTCTTCGGAAAAGTGTTCCTTGTCAAAATTTTAAATCCACAGCAGTTCAGAGACAGTTTTAGCAGCTCCCTTAAGAGTTTGGTTTGAAGAATTTTTGCCAGGTATTCAGGAAACATCCCCTTTCAGAGGGAAGAAAATCCTTTTCTGAAACAATCTAAACAGCCTTCGGCGCAGGGCTGAAAAGCAGTGAAAAGACATCTGAAGTTGCTTCTGACTTGGGTGAGGGAAGAGACTCAGCAGACTTAAATAGGTACGTGCTATTTTGTGACTTGTTGCTCACCTCGCTGCCAGTGACTGGAAAAGACGTCTGCTTCTTTTTGAAGGAAGGAGGTGTCTAAATTGAGCTCATGACTAAACTGTCCAAGAATCAGACAGCAGTGATGCCAGCTTCATAGCTCTGCGTTCCTGCTTTTGTATAGCAGCGCCCCAACTAAGTACTGTCCTCAGCTTTGTTGCAGTTCCTGGTTTCTGAAATGTACACAGTCCCCTGAGCATAAGTGATGTTCTGTGCCTAGTCTGTTTTTAAACAGGCTATCACTTAAATTTTTGGTCTTACTGCTTTGTTGATTTTTAACAACATTGTACTAGGAAAAATGTAGCTTCCAAATGTAGAGAGACCGGTGGAAGGGATAGCTCAAGTTTGCTGATGCCAAAATGCATAGTTGGGCTTATGTTGCCTACTACAGAAGAAATAAGTTCTGGATTGAATCTAACTTGGGCAAGTAGAAGCTCCCTGTTTCTCTCCTAATTCTTAATCATCACGTTCAGGAGATGTAAGGCACTAGTTAATCCACCTTATCTGGAAGGTGAGGCAGTGATTTAGTGTTAAGGAGTGGTTTGTAAGTTGTGATGGAAATGACTGAGCTCTTTGGAACTCTCACTTCTTATCTCCACAGAAATCAAGATGACTACCAGCTAGTTCGAAAATTAGGCCGAGGCAAATACAGTGAAGTATTTGAAGCCATCAACATCACAAATAATGAAAAAGTAGTTGTTAAAATTCTCAAGGTGAGATGGGGATTGGGCAAAAGATAAAATCTGTCTTGAAGTGACCAGGAGGCCAGAAAGTATAGCATTTGGTCTTAAAATGTTCAGTGTTCTAAAAGTGAAATCCTTAAAGCCTGACTTTGGAGTGTCATGCAGTGCAATGGGCCATCATTTTGAGCCTCCTAATACAAGCCCTACACTTGGTTATTAAGTCAAATCTCTGCCTGTAAGGAATTAGCCCCTATCTTAAAGAAGTCTTGATGTGCAACACATTTTTACTTGGAGCTAAGCAACACTTCGGCAGCTGACCAGAAACCTCTCACCTCCTCTAACTACCGGTGCCCTGGGTGCTGTCATCTGGATAGAGGCCTGTGAGCTAATGGGATCATTGTCCTTTAAAGATACTGATTAGATTTAGGGACTGCTAACCTGAAAATTTTCATTTCTGCTTGGCATGTTCCATTGCACATGTAACACCCTTCCAGACTGAGTAAGGGTCTCCTGGATGCTCGTTATTCGACAGCCTTGACTGATGAAATGCCTTCATGCGCTTAGGGACATGGTTTAGTGAGGGACTTAGCAGTGTTAGGTTTATGGTGAGACTTGATGATCTTAAAGGTCTTTTCCAACCTAAATGATTCTATGATTTAGTGGCCCTCAGACAGCTCATGGACTTCTTATAGTTAAACATTTACCACATGCCAGTTAAGAAGTTTTGGACTACCAGATCGTGTTCAGACAGCTTTAAAAAAAATATACCATCTTCCTAACCCTTATTCACATGAAACTCATGTTTGTAGTAGCTGTCAGGGTTGTATGATTAAAAAGGAGGCTGCAGATATTTGAGCCCTTACTGCAATGATGTGTAGTCGGGTAACAACAAAATCTAGCTGTTTGAACTTAACTTGCAAAGGCTCCAGTGTATTTTGCTGACTTGCAGTCACCTACCTTGGTCATCTGGGTGTTGAGCTGCCTATTAGCCTCACTTTACTGGAGTGCTTTGTCTTACATGTTGGGTTTTTATTCTTCAGCCTGTTAAAAAGAAGAAAATCAAGCGTGAAATCAAGATCTTGGAGAACTTGCGAGGCGGTCCCAATATAATCACTCTTGCAGATATAGTAAAAGACCCTGTGGTGAGTACAGGAGGAACTTAAAGGGTACACTGGGGTTACGGGTGAAGTTGCTGTGTTTGACTTCAGCTCTGATCTGGCTTTTTGTTTTCCCCTGCTCTTAAATCCTGGTTTTGAATTGCTTAATCAGATCAGCTCTTAATCTGATTAACTTCTTATAGAGGGCCCTTCCCCCTCAGGTCCCGTCAGCCCCTCACTCTGTAAGGATGAGGTACCAGTGAACTGAGACAAGTTAATTCATTCTACAAACAGAGCTGCCAGGGGCTGCAGGCTTTGGCTCTGCTTGATCTGAGGGGAATCACAAGTATGTCTGAGGCAGAGGGGCTTCTAGCAGTTCTAGGAGTAAAAATGGGTCAATTCGTTATCATAAATGAAAAGATACTATCTCAACTTAATGTGGTTGAACACTTTTCTCTCTTTTAGTCTCGGACACCCGCTTTGGTTTTTGAACACGTAAACAACACAGACTTTAAGGTACGGTGTGGGATGTGAACTTCCAATGTTTTCCATTTGAAAGCCACTCGTAATGTTTTTCTGGGGAAAGGCAAGTACATAGGGGCCAGGCAAGTTATTTAATCATTTCCTTCCAACATAGTAACTGTCTTTAAATACGCTTGGGACAGAAGTTAGTAATTTGTCCTTTAGTGCTATTTTGCCACAGAAGTTACAAGGTGAGAATCCAGATTCCAAGTGGTATTCTAACCTTCGGAGCTAATTAATCTGTTATCTTGTGGACCATCAGTGCCTGTCTTTTTGAAACATTTTGCTTTTATGTTCAGCCTATAACTATTTATTAGAACCACTTTAAATGTGGACAGCTGTTTCTGTGGCTTTCCATACTTCTGGGAAAAGGGATTTAAATGTTTCTTTGTCCCCTTCCCTACTGACCTGCCTCAGGAGAAGAATGGCTGTGCAATGCCCTCTGGAATAGCTGCTTAATGTTGCAGAGCACCCTCGGGACTTTTTGAGACCCAGTCTGCAGGCATAAAGCATCGTGCTGGTGCTGGGCGAGTGCAACCTGAGGGAGTTAGTAACAGGAACCAAAATGTACTGTCTGAGCAGAGCTGGAAGTAAACCATATATGTGATTTGTAAGAGGAGGGAAACAGACTGATCAGGGTCGGGTGTGGGATCAGAGTAACTTGGGAAACTCTCACTGTTCCTTCACATGGGTTTGGAGAACCACAGCAGCAGAGAGCAGGGCTGGGTTGTTCTGCATTGGCGGGGATGTGGTATTTTTCTTGGGTGTTGAACACTGATAACGACGTGCTTGTGTCCCACAGCAATTATACCAGACATTAACAGATTATGATATTCGATTCTACATGTATGAGATTTTGAAGGTAAGTTGTTTTTTTGCTTTTTTATCAGTTTATTTCTAGGATTTGCACTCAGCTAATCCTGTAAGAACGGTTATGTCACTAAGGGGCGGGAGGGAAGGGAAGAGAAGGCCTATGGAAGAATTGGATAAAAGAATATGTATCAAGTCAGTATCAATTGTTCAGCTTTGTTTCTGCAACAAATTCTAGTCCTTTTTTTTGGAGGATAGCGGAGCCTTTGGGTATACTGAGATAACTTAAGACCTAAGTCAAAAGTACATGTAGCCTCTGAAAACAGAAAATTGTGAGCTGTTACTGGCTGATTTTGTGCCCTAATGTAATGTAAGTCAAATGTATTTGTCCATTCTTCTGAAACAAATATTTTCTCCTCAGGAGTCTGGAGAAGGGGAGACTTGTTTGATCAGTAGTGTCTAGTAACTCTCCTCTTAGGGACTCTGAAATTCCGTTTTTATGAGAAAGCACATGAGGTGAAGTCAAAACACTTCTGTTGCTGGGACCTCCCTTTGAGAGGGGACTCTAGAGGTGTTTTCTGTGGTGTGCCAGTCTAGTCCAAGTTATAACACTGGGTAGTAAAGTCTTGCTCTCTAGTTAGACTTGGTATATGTGGAAATACTTCTGAATATGATTGAACCTGAAAGGTTCTTGTGACTCCATTATCTGTTTCTTTGCATGTCACCTTCAGGCTCTAGATTACTGCCATAGCATGGGAATCATGCACAGAGATGTCAAACCTCACAATGTCATGATTGACCACGAGCACAGAAAGGTAACGTGGGGTGGCTGCAGGGCAGGGAGGGGTCCTACTTGTGTGTTGCAAATGAGGATCCCTTTTGGGTACTCCTGTGTAGTGGTACTAGCAGACATCTTCAAGGGGGGGCTGCGCTTCCATCATGTGGAGAAATGTAAAATGAAATTCTATACGCTGCTTTTCTTAAGTTTTTATGGATTACATGTAACACATAAATATTGTTGGTAAGGAGCGGTGTGGGGAGAGTATCTAAACAGATCCTCTGATCAACTTCAAATTAATTGAAAATAGTAGACTTGTAAATAAAGCTTCAAACTAAGCTCACCTGTAGTGTCGTTCAGCCAGTGGAGAGCTTGAGTATCCCTTGAGCCTTTTTTCTTTGTTTTCTACCATTTCTAGCTTAGACTAATAGACTGGGGTTTGGCTGAATTCTATCACCCTGGCCAAGAGTACAACGTCAGAGTGGCTTCCAGATATTTCAAAGGACCTGAACTCCTTGTAGATTATCAGGTAAGAATTACCAGGATTTATCACTGACTTGTATATGGAAAGTCTGTGCCATTTCAAGATAGCAAACCAGAAATTTGGATAGCTAGAGATCTGAAGCTAAAGACAGTCCATTCTAAAACGTATCGCAGAAAGCAGTGGCTATAAAGCCACTGAACTAAAGAAACTAAAGAGTAGTCTCAGGACCTGAGGAAGAGCCACAGAACTGTCATCATGGATCTTGGAATACAAATGTTGACTATTTTTTTAGCAAGGCTGCTTTTGCAGTAAGGTACAGGAATGAAACAAAGCCCTTGTGGGAATAGGTAGTACTGCATGAACTTCTAAATTAAGCTATAAAAACATCCCCATATTTGATGGCAGTTTGCATTGTGGAAATGCTGTGGGCTGGAAACAGCAGTGTTACTGGTGACTTTCGGCTAGATCGTGCTGGTTCTGAATGAAGGCACTTCCTCATGTGCCCGTGTACCTTGTGGAGTCCACTCCTTTTGTTGCTTGTTGTGATGCTTCTCAACCTGTGTTTCTCGATGATTCACAACATTGAAGTGTGCGGTGAAAACAGAAAGAGGGATCGGTCTTTAATATCCTTATGGACAAGGATGGAGATAGGATACCTGCTGTTCTGCTAATTGCTGTATCCCAGTTTGAGTAACTGGAGCACTGAGCTCAACAGTGATCTAGTGATGAAGATATTTCAGTCTGTTCCCAGTGTAACGTGGCCACGTTTGTATCTCGGGAGGGAGGGGGGAGCCTGTTAGTATTGGGAGTCTGTTCTGCTTAATTCATTAGAAATTGAATTGTCCTTCTGGTTTTGTACAGATGTATGATTACAGTCTGGATATGTGGAGCTTGGGTTGCATGTTGGCTAGTATGATATTCCGAAAGGAGCCATTTTTCCATGGCCATGACAACTATGATCAGGTGAGAGCTGGTCATGTACAATCTCTGTTCTCTTAGCTCAGTAAAGGTTTCCTGCTTACACTTCTGTTGAGGGATCCAAAGAAGAATTTAAGCATTTCTCTAATGCCTTCTTTGCTCACTTTGAAGCCATGTTCCTTTTCTGAAGTGTGCAAGATTATCTAACCAATTAAATAGAAATAGATTTATAGTGCTTTGTATTTATGAGCTCCTCAGTAGGTATCTGGAAAAAGTTATAACAATAATTATATTAAGGCTGGTGTGTTCTGTGCGTAGATTATGTTATGTGGAAAGCCCCTGCCACTATCCACCCTCCCTCCCCTCTGTATAGAAAGTGAATTTGGTACAGTTTTATATAGATTCTGAAATCTTTGATGTGTTGCCTTTAGGCCAAAATTTTTTATACTTGAACCTTTAACCACGTACTCTGCACCTGACTAACATTCAAACATTCAAGAACAGTGACCTTCTGTTCTCAAACCTTCATTCTGGAGCCCTCCAGGGTGGTGCTTCACCCTTCACATGCAAATTACAGAGTTTCTGCTTTTTTGACCAGTTATTCTTGCCTTCGCCCCCCCTGTTGGTTTTGAATATTTTCTTGCTACAAAGGGAGTTAGTGTTGCAAGGTCTCAAGTTGTAGTGACGTTAAGGTGTGCAGCATCCTCCTGGCTGCCTTGGGTTACTAAGTTCTGACTGTGAGCAGAGACATGTTCCTGATGCCTGTGATTGTGTGTGGCTGGGGGAGTCAGAGTCACGAGGTGACCCCGTGGCTGCTGGTTCAGACCATTGAGATCGAGTTCAAGCTCCCAAGGGAATGTGCTGCTGTATCTTCACGCAGGCTCTGGCATTATCGTACCCTCACAGTAGTGACTTATTTTTCTGTTTGTTCCCAGCTGGTGAGGATAGCCAAGGTGCTGGGAACAGAAGATCTGTATGACTACATTGACAAATACAACATTGAACTGGATCCACGTTTCAATGACATCTTGGGCAGGTGAGTCAAGGTCCAGAGTAGCTCATAAGCTCTTGGTAGACCCAGACAGCTACTGCTTTGTCAGCAGACCTTGAAGTAAACAAAAACTTTATGCTTACGGGAGAAATCAGAGCCAAGATTCTTGAGAGCTGTAACTTTGAGCCTTTGAGCTCTTTTGCCAGTGCTTCTCATGGTCCTTTCTCTGCAAATGGACTTGAGGAAAGGTTTTTAAATGTAATTTAGGCAATAAATGAACTGCTGGATCATAAAGCGTGAAGGGCAAATGCTCTCTCCAGCATTCCGGGGAAAAAAACGAAACGGTGTTTCTCATGATTACAGTGCAGAAAATCAGTTGCTGCTTAAGATGGCATTTACATATTTTTTTTACCCTCATGGAGTTATTTTGTGTGACACATACCAAAACTACAAGGAACTAATGTTGGGGGCATAAGAGAAGAGTAGAAGCTGGCATTTTAGGCCTGTAAATCCATTCTGAACGTGAGTCCTCATGCTGTCCTGGGTTGTGGGGGCTGTGCCGCCGCGTGGAGACGCAGTGTATTGCTGCTTGGCGCTCTGGTGCAGCTCAGCCCCGTTGCTGCCGCACCAAGCAGCGGCCCCTCTTGGAGACGGACATCTGTCGCGGTTCTTGCTCTTTAAAAAAGTGAATTTTGGCATTGATGTCCTCTGCCTAGCCTGATTTGGGTATCTTTTTCTGCAGACACTCCCGTAAGCGATGGGAGCGCTTTGTTCACAGTGAGAACCAACATCTGGTGAGTCCAGAAGCTCTGGATTTCTTAGACAAGCTGTTGCGATATGATCACCAGTCACGACTCACAGCGAGAGAAGCCATGGAACACCCCTACTTCTGTAAGTATCAGCTGCTGTCATCTTCTGCTGCCCAAAGAGTTCTTCCTCTGCCTCTGGGAAATCTCCATTTCAGTAGGTTGTGCAGGTAGAAGCTAAGAACAGCAACATAGTAAGCCTGGTCTGTGCAAATAATTGTGCTGGAGCTGAGGCTGCTTGTCTCTGCGGTGGATAAAGTAGGCCACTGCCACCTACACCAGCCGAGGAACCAAAGCGTGATATGCCCGTGTCAGGCCAGTGAATCAGCAGTGCTGTGTTAAAGAAGCTTTGGTGCCAAACCCGTGCTAATTTCAGCTGGTGTCTGGGTACACGGATCCCTGGGTTTTGATAAAACCAGATAACTGGTTTGTTGAGAAACGGGCCCTTTTAACTCCTTTTGTGTACCTTAGCGAATGGTAGATTCAGGTCTTGGTTTTGCAAGCAAAAATATAACTTTTGCTTGTAGATTTGTTTAAATGCTTGCTGTTTTTCACAAATCTTGATATTTAGTTTTTTTTGGAAACAGCTGTAACAATGCAAAATAGAAATATTTGCTCAGTTATATTTTTTTTCTTACTGCTGAAGGGACTTGTGTAATTACCAAACCGTATAGCTCTGTATTGTGCCTGCGGCAAATATTCAAGTGAAATGTTTTGCAAGTATGAGCATTAGTAAAGCTGAAAGCTTGGAATGTGAGAGTTGGACAAACAGCTAAATTAACTTGTGTCCAAGTAGAGATACAGCTTGTACCGAACTCAGCATGAGGCAGGGCAAAATCTGAAATTCCCTCTTCTGAGGCAGTAGGCTTGGGAGGCAAGAAGGGGTTGTCTCTGTTCAGATAGTAGCGTTATTTACCTGCAGCTGAAAACAAAGAGTTAGCAAGTAAATTGGGGACATCTTACAGAAGACAGCAAGCTCCAGTGACACTCATTACAACTCACAGGCTGCTGTGGGTTCTATGTAGAGACACAACATGTGATTGTAATTCGTGATAATATTTCTGCTTGCTACACCCATTTTCTGGGTTTGGCTTTATGCAATTATGCAGTGGCTTAGCATAGAAAGGAGATCAACTTCACCTTCATTTCCTTCAGCTTTTGCTGTCAAGCAGTCCTGCTGAACTCCAAAGCGCGTCGTTTAGGCGACTTTTCACTGATGACGTTACCTTGGTACCTTCTTGGGTGCTTCCCACTGGAGTTGGCAGAAACTTCTGGGTTCCGGGAGGTGACGGTTGATATTATTTGACGTAGCTTGCCAGGACTGGCTGAGCACAGAGGTTGCGGGCAATCGGTGTGCTTCAGCTGCTGTCTGGCAACATGGCACCTAAGGGTAGTGTGCTCTTCCTAGATCCCATCGTGAAAGACCAAGCTCGGATGGGCTCGTCCAACATGCCGGGTGGCAGCACTCCCGTCAGCAGTGCGAGTATGATGTCAGGTCAGTTCTGCTATCAACTCTTCTTGGTGCGTGGCATTTAAAGCATTTATACGCGCTGTGTGGATGTGAGGATCCAGAAGGGTGAGTCGTGCAGGTGGGGTGTTAGGTCATCTCCTGGGACGGATGACAAGGGCAAGGAGGGCTACGAAGAAGTGGGTTGGGAGAGTGTGATAAATAAGGCCTCGCTGCAGCCTGACCTGCTTTTCTGGTCTCGTTTTAAAAAGTGCTTTGCAGTTGAATTTTTTGGCAGCAGTTTGAAGGACAGTGATCCTGCCATACATCTGCCCATCAGTGACACTTATATGTGTACAAATCTGAGCTCTTTTCAGAGGCTGCAGAGAACAGTGACAGGTCTTTAATCTCAGCTTATTTTGGCAGCTCTGAAAATGTAACAAAGCGGCAGCAAACTGACCTGCGAAGATACCACTTCATTTGAGAAGCTGAGCTGTCCTGGGTGGCGATGCGCTGGTTTCACTCTAATTCCTGCTTGCCTGTCTCTCTTCCAGGGATTTCTTCAGTGCCAACACCTTCTCCCCTTGGACCTCTAGCAGGCTCGCCCGTCATTTCTGCCACCACCACTCTGGGGATGCCCGTTCCAGCTGCTGCAGGCGCTCAGCAGTAGTGAAGGGCTCTGTCTCCTGCTGCCTGAGCTGAGTCAGGTGGGGAAGAGGTTTCCCCCTCCACCTCTCCTCAGGACGCAGCTCGTGCCTGGCAGGGGAAGGGAGGGGATGAACGCTTTGGAGGCACCGTGTCTGAACTGTTGCTTGTGGATTTATAGTAGTTCAGTCATTATATACAAAATTATTATAGGCTGATTTTTCTTTTTTTACTTGAACTTTTCGTAACTCAGGGGATTCCCTGAAAATACCTACAGATGGAATATTTCTCGGACAGTTTTTTTCCCCCCCAAAAAAAAGTACTCTTCATTTAAAAACAAAGATGAATCAACAGCATTTCCAAGCTCTTGCATCCTGCTGGAAATCTCTTCTCTTCATGTTCCCACCATTACTCCTCCACAAGCCTACACCTTGGGGGACTGTGCTGTTCTCCAGAGACTACCAAACCAAGTCTTCGTGAGGCAGGGGAGGGGGATTCTTAAAGTACCACTCACTTTAACCCCACATCCTGCATATGACTCAGCCGGGGTACACTGAGGAGACAATTCCAGTATGGAGAGGTGGTATAAGCTTAAAAGGAGTAAGTGCAGATAATGTCTGAAACCCTAATTGGATTGAATCATGTCTCCTTAGGAGCCAAGCAGAATGCCAACTCACCCCCTTGCATGTAATTTTAGTCTTAAAAGATGAAGTTACTGGTCCAATTGGAGTCCTTGCCACCTCCTGAGAAAGGTGCTCCTGTAGAGTAGCCGTACTCTAATCAGCCCCTCTCTCATGGAGGATTCTTCCTGCCATTGCTTGGCTTGGATCTCTGGAATTAGTTTGTTATCGGGTATATTGTTTTTAAATTGTTTATATAGGTTTCAAGCTGGTGGCTACTTAAAGCTGGAAAAATCAGACTGCGCCAAGTCCAATATCACATCTTCACCCACCATCCCCTCCCTCACGTGCCATGTGGTGAGAATACCAGTTACCTCACAGTCTTGTAAATATGCACTGAGAGGAAGGAGCGAGCAGACGTTAACTTAAACTGAAATGGTAGATCAGTAATTGTGGACAAATATTATCATTGACAACGGAAAAGCACCCTTGTTACAGCCCTGCTACCCCTTGCTGTGTATATATACTTTGTCCTTCATATGTGAAAGATCCAGTGTTGGAATTCTTTGGTGTAAATAAACATTTGGTTTTATTTATCGAGGTTAGATTTAAGCTCCCTGTGTAGAGGCCTCCCCGGGTGGGTGGTACACTTTGACACGGGAGCAGCTGACAGCCCCACGCCTACTGGAAAGGCCGCGTCCCCCTTCACACGCACCTCGCACGATGAGCAGCGCAGAGAAGCCTTACACAAAAGTCACAAGCCAAAGAATCTCTTGGGAGAAGGATCTTTTGCCATGAAAGCAAAAACCCCTCCTCTTCTGTCTCGGCCCTGATGGGTGGGGAGTGGAGATGCTGAACCAATTCTTAGTGTTTTGTGTGTGTTGCCATTCATTGGATTTCAGTGACGTTTTCAGTCACGTAACGCTTGTGGGGCTCAGCTGGAGCTCTTCCCCTTCCTCAGCAAGCGCCAAAGCCTTGGCCTTGGGCTCCTGCTTGTCCTCTGAGCACCCATCCCTCGTTTGTTCCCCTTTGGGGGGTGATGGCCGCATAATTCCATGTTAGTTCAGTTAATTTTGCAAGGTAGGGTGGAGCGTGTGGGCTGGGTTAAACCGACTGAAGGGGAGCGGGGCAGGAGAACATGAAACACAGCCCCTTTCTGTGAGGATCACTGGCAGGGGGGATGAGGTTCGTCACATGCACCAGGGTAGCTTTCTCCTCCGTGACTTCATCCAGTGGAAATACGTCGCACTGGATCTTTTATATGCTAGAACGATGTGAAAGTTGGACTGTGTTGACTGTTACGTTGATGTGCTGGAGCGTAAAAGCACCCAGTAGGGCAAAAATGCAGCTTGTGGTCGTTTGCGCTCGGTTGTGAGCTACACGGGACCTTCAACCCAGTTCTTTTTCTGTTATTTCAAGTGCGGGAGGTTTGCAAACCGGAGCGTGGGCTGCTCCCTCCCAGCCTAAAGACGCGGAGAAGCCGTATGGAAGAGGGGACCGCCAGCGGCTGTTGGTCACGCTGCCCGTCAGCCCTGGCAGGAGGAAGCGCAGAAGCCTGTGCCCAGAGGGACGTTCCTGGAGGCGGCAAGCCCTCGCGCGAAGCGGGGTGCTTGCGCTCGGCGCTGCCGCGCTCTCGCCGCTCCTCTCGGCGACGGAATTCGGAGGGGTTTCTGTGAGGGTGTTGTTTTATGGGGGTGGCAGCAGGACGGGTGGATGCGGTATCCACCCCTGACACCCACACCCTGGGAAGAAGCTGTGCCGTGGAGGTTTGGGGGATTGTTTTTTAACAAAAACCTCGAAACCAACGTCGCAGCGCGGAGCGGGGCCGGGGCGCGGGGGGGCGACAAACACGTGCTGCGCCCTCGGCTCTGCGCATGCGCAGCCGCGCCGCGCCCCTTCTGCCCACGTGATCCGCCTCAAGGAGCTGCGCCTGCGCAGTGGGGCGCCGTGACGTGCCGCCTGCGCGCCGGTGGCGGAGGGGCGGGGGGAGCGGGAGGGGGCGGGACGGGACCGGACGGCGCGGGGAGCGCGGAGCCCCAGCCCGTCCCGGTCCGGTCTACCGGCCCGGCATGCGTCGCAGCGCCCGGGAACATGGCCCGGCGGAGCCCGCCGCGCAACGGTGTCGGCGGCCACGGTACGGGCTGGGCCGGGCCAAGCCTGGCGGGCGGGCGGGGGGCGCCGGTTCCTCTCAGGCGGGCGAGGGCCGGAGCGCCCCCTGCAGGCGTGGCGGCGCCCCCTAGCGGCGGGGCGGGGCTCGGCGCTGCGCTCGGAGCCGCCCCGGCGGGAGGCGGGCGGGGCCGGCCCGGGGGGTCCCGGGGGCCCGAACCCTCCGCCGGGGCCCACCCCCCGCGGCTGTGGGACCGTCCCTCGGCGCGGGAGCGGGCTCCTTCGCCAGGCCGCGGGCTCGGGCAGGCGGGGAGCAGCCGGGGCTGCGGTTTGGCCGCTGCCTGCCTCGAGGCCGGGCCCTTCAGCTCTCCGGGCTTCGCTTTTCCAGGCCGCCCATCACGGCAGTTACCGGGCCGGCTCTGTAGCAGCGCCGGGGCTGGCCCGGCCTTATGAAGCGTTGTGTAAGTGCCGGTGCCCGCGCGTTCTTTCAGCCGTTGGGAACGCAGGGCTGCTTCCCTCTCGGGAACCGCGCTCCAGTCATCCCTCTTCGGCCCGCGGAGATCGTCTGCATTCTCCGCACGCAGGCGGGTGCTGTGCTCGGGTGCTCGTCCGTGAGAACCGTTCCAGGCGCTGGTTTTGGCCACAGAGGTAAATAAAAATCCACTGGCGGCCGGTCAGGCGGACCTTCCGTGACGGTACGGTTTGAGGTGCGGTGCAATGCGATAAGCCCCCGCGCTCTGAGCTTGTGTTTCTGCCTCTCCTTCCAAGTGCTGCGGGTTAGGGTTTTGTGGGTGCACAAAAAAGGTTTTGAAATACAATTTTTTTCTAATACTTGCAGCTATTGTCCGGTGTGCGTTTGAACAGTGTGAATATTGGGGTATTTGCCAGTAAATCTTGGAAGAGGAGCCTGCAATACATGCTCCTCCCTTCGTACTACTCCTTGAGTTCTTTGTGTGTGAACAGGAGTTTCTTCTTCCATAGGCTTTGTCTCCTCCTTCCCGAGGCTTCGGTATGTGACAGCCCAGAGTCTGCGTGTTGCAGGGGATAGGGAACGGCCAGCTGAGCGGAGCTGGTTCATGTTTGTGTGCAAATAACTTTGCTTGCACAAGGGGCGGGAAGGGAAATAAAAAGAAATTGTAGTGACTGGGTGAGCATTAGAAGCTTTAACCTTACGAGGAACTTGTTGTTTGGAGGGGAGTAGGAGATCTGTTGTAGGCTGTTACAGCTTGTTTTCATCCAGAAAGTGTTTTAAAAGGGTACTTTGAGAAGGGACGGCATCCACCACTTGATCAACTTAGCATCTGTGTGTCTGAGCAGCCTGTTGTCCCGCCGTCTCCTGTTCAGACGCTGCAGAAAGCAGTGCTTCCAGCCAGGCGCTCGCATGCAGCTCCGCGGGAGCAGGGAGAGAGAGGGCCGGGGCAGCGCCGAGACGCCACAGGTGCCACGTGGGCAGAGGAACGCGCTCGCCGGGTCGCTGCTGGGAGGGTGGGGCGTTGGGAAACAGCTGTTTCTCCATCGGGATCGTTTTAATTCCTCCCACCCCAAATCCTATTCAGACACGTCCCTCATCAAACGAATCCTGTTTGGATCCCGAGAGCAGCGTTAGTTGGATCTGTCAGAAAAGCCTTTAAGTAAAGGCAGCATTTGCGGCCTCATCCTGCGCTCCAGCCCCGTGGCTGCCCAGCAAAGCCTCCTCAGTGGTAACTCCTCCGGTGTGGGATATCAGGTGGCCCTCGGCCGCCTCTCTCCTTCCTCGCGTGAGGCAGCGGTGGCAAATACCGCGATGCAGTGTGAAACAGTGTCCCTTCTCAGCTCCCCAGGAAGCACTTCCGTGTCCTGTAAGTGTGTTTAACTCATCTGAAACCAGAACACCGTGTGCTTTGTGTGTTATTCCCTTCCTTACCTGCCCCCGTGTTCATGTGCTCCACAAAACAGTGGTATTTGTTTAATACTGTTTAACCTGTGCGTATACTAATAGCTGACAAGTTTGTGTTTGTTGGGAGAGAAGTCAATATGCTTGTGATTCGTTACCTCTGGTATAATTATGCCCTTTCTTGTGACTGTTGCTGTCAGTGGAAATGCTCAGACTTCTCCCTAGGACGGCTGCATCCAGGAGCCGCTGCCTAGCTGGGAGTCGGTAGGAACGCGAAGTCCTGGTCTTAGGAAACACTTGACACCTCAGCTGGCGGCTGCGTCAGAGAGCAAACAGTTGCAGGATGGCTTTGCACGGCTGTCGCAGTCCTGAATGGAGCCATGATCTGCTGGGGAGTGTGGGAGCCGAGGGCGAGGGACCCGTTCGGGCAGGGGTGGCAGCTTCTGTGTCAGGAGGAGCAGCAGTTGCCTCCCAGGGTGGGACCAGCGGGATTGATGGGGAAGCAGTGGGGGTGCCCTGCGAGGTGCCCCCAATGCTGAGCCTGTGGAGATGGGGACAGGCACCTACTGGGGTCATCCCTGGTCTGTCCTGGCAGGACGCGTGCCAACTGTCCCGTGTCGTCTCTCGTATTGTGTGTGTGACATTGCCATGGGTGGATTTTGCCCCCCTGATCTGAGTTGCTTTCCCCCGTGTGCTGGCGTTGCCTATCAGCTTGCCTCTTTGTGATCTTCTTACAGACTTTGATTCTAAGAAGAAAAGAAAAGTGGCAGAAATTTATCAGGCTCTGAACAGCGACCCCATCGACGTGGCCACGCTCAGGCGGATGGCGATCAGCGAGGGGGGGCTCTTGACGGATGAGATTCGTTGCAAAGTGTGGCCAAAGCTGCTAAGTGTTAATACAGACGACCTGCCCCCTCTTCCAGGTACAGAACAGCCTGGACTCGGGTGCTTTGGAGGAACGGCTCCGTGTTCTCTGTGCCATTTAGCCGGCGCACCTAAGTTCATCTGCAGCAGAAAGTATCAAACTTCCTTTTTGTTGCTGCCATGGGGAGGTGGCTGTGCTGAGCCCTGGCTTGGCCGAAATCCTTCTGAGGTGTCTGTTCCAGGCGTAGGTGAAGCAGTTTGTTGCGTAAAGCACGTGTGGTGTTTGGTCCAAGCAGAAGCAGGGAAAATTACCTTCCTGATGAAGTACCTGCATGGTTTTTAAACCTTAGCAATGCAGGAGCTCCAAGTCCTGTAGCTTTTACAGTCACTGTCCCCAGCACAAATTTTGTTGTTCCTGAAACTGTGGCCATTCAGAAGTGTGCATCTCCCCACGTCAGTCAAGAGCTGGATTATGTTAGGTGATCAGAGCTGCCGGAAGACAACATTTAATTTCATGTGATCACATAGATAGTTCAGTGTGCCAGCAAATTCTTTTCTTTTCTGTTTTAACTGTCTTAGCTACCAGTGGGTGCCATTTTCTTCTGAATTATTTCTATTTAATAAACTATTCTTCGTGATATCCACAGCATGTTGTGCCTCGCTGCTGCTGAGTACACTTTGAATTCCACATCAAAATTGTGGAGCAAATGTTTCCAGGAACGCTGGGAGTGGTGTCAGTTTAAGCGTTTTAACATATGTTGTCTAAAGAAATAATACTCTTGTTTCCTCGCACTGAAGTGCCGTTAGCATGAGAACGTGTGGCAGTGAAAGTGAGGGGACAGGGCTGGTGTGTGACGTATGAAAAAGGGGACGTACGATGGGGTGGTGTGTCTGTGTGTGCAGCCTCATCTTCCTGCCTTCAGCAGGGTTTCTCCCGGCTCCCTCGCCCAGCTCTCTTCCCGGTACCTTTGCACTACTCGGTGTTAATCTTATTCCTTTCTTTCTCAGCAGGAAAGGAGCTGCGAGAGGACAATAAAGATTACCAGCAAGTGTTACTGGACGTGCGGCGATCCCTGCGCCGTTTCCCACCAGGTGAGACGGGATTCGCCTCTTCCCACTCTGCGGGGAGAAGGTCTCTAGGTCTGTGCCATGGGGCTCCTCCTGGCTCAGACCTTACTTGGGGGGTTGCAGCAGATGACGCTCCGTTGCTCCGAGAGCCTGACTGCTAGAAAGCCTTTTCCTTGTTAGCTTACAGGGGCTTCTTCATGTAGTGGAGCCGTTCTCCAGCTATCAGTTTCCTTCAGCTGCCTGTGCTACAGCTGGTTTTTGATGTGGCTCTTCCAACGTTACACTTAGCCCTGCCCCGCTGGGCCCCTCTGCCAGCAGACCGATTCCATCGGACAGTTGCAGCGCAGAGAGGCCCGGATCCTGCGTGCCCCTCGCCTGTTGTGACCAGGGTGAGAGTAGGGTAGATGGAGTGCTTGAGAGATGTACCGTTTGCTTCAGTTTATTTTAGACCGTAGCCTAGCTCAGGGGCATGGAAGGCAGGTTTGTCGGTGGTTAGAACAATTTCTGGTGTAAAACAATCTCAAAATCGGGTCCATGCACCAAATTTAAGAGAACTTTGAACCTTTAGAAGCAAAATGGTTTTGCAGTTGTTTAGTTCTGATGGGTGGCTGGTGCCTTGTTGTGCTATTTATAAAACATTTAATCCAGCAGCTGTCTAACTCCGCAGAGGAGTCGTTATTTCTGGACAGAATCTGCTTCCCCCTTCTGCTGCTTTTATTTTGCGTAAACAGTTGATTCACTCTGATTCTCTTTTGAGCACGGATACTGTGTGCAAGCCTGATTCCTGAAGGGTCTGCTTGTACGGATTTTTTTGCCCTTGAATGGCAGCCTCCTGCCTATTTTTAGACACATTAGTGAAGCAGGGGAAAAGGAGAACTTTGTCATTGCAGGATCTCCGCTGGGACTTTCTGCTTGGCCTTTGGGCATTTTATCTGTTGACAAGGACTGCCAGAAACTGTCTGCAGCTGTGCACGGCAGGAACAATGTTTTTCCTGTGACATCCTGTCCCTAAACACATGTTGTTAGCAAGGGACCGATATAAAGTTGTGGCGATGGAGGCCTCACAATCTGATGCAGTTGGCACAGTTTCTGTGAAAATGAGTCCTGTTTAATTTTTTTCTAGAACCTCTGGGAAATTAAAAATTATTACAACGTTCTCAGTAGTGCTGGATGCGCAGTGCAATTCGCTCTTCACAGCGCTGTACAAATATCAGTAAACCCTGCTCCCATCCCCCACGGTCACTTCCTCACAGGTAGGGGCACTGCAGCTCCGAGGATTAAACAACAGAACAACTAGCTGGCTTCCCCAGGGCCACCAGAGTTTTGTGGGGCAGGATTAGGGCTTGGGATATTTTTTTCTGCTAGTTTTACCTCCCTCCCCTTTGCATCACATCCCTTGGGATCAGGCAGGTCGGTAAATGCACAGGTCCTCTCCTTGCACGCTGTGACCGCGCTCACTCCCGTGGCAGGCATTGGTAGGTGACGCAGCCCGTCCCACCGCCGCCTGGTGCTGTCCCCACAGGGATGCCAGATGACCAGAGGGAAGGCTTGCAGGAGGAGCTCATCGATATTATCCTCCACGTCCTCAAACGCAACCCCCAGCTGCATTACTACCAGGGCTACCATGACATCGTGGTCACCTTCCTCCTGGTGGTGGGGGACAGACTGGCCACCGCGCTGGTGGAAAAGCTCTCGACGCATCATCTCAGGTACTCAACGGGCTTGGCTGGGGGAGAGGAGCCGCCTGCGTGTCCTCAAGCTGTGGGGACACCTGTGCAGATGGGGCTGGCCTGGAAGGGGAGCCTGGAAGGCAGAGCCTTGGGTTAAGGCTGGCTGCCTGTCATGTCCGTACCCAGAGGGATGGATGCTGTGAGAGAGCAGCGTGACCACACGATAGGACGTGGCTTTGCAGGGAGTTGTGCTCTGGGGAAGGGATAATTGAAGGCTGTCAGTTAATTTGTAGCATCTCTTGAAGTTGAAAAAGCCAACGCCTATGCATTATTCATAGCGCTCTGGCCGGCTGTGCCGCTGTCAGGGCCTCTCTGGCTCCTGGGGGCTGGCTCAGCACAGTGCCTCCCACTTGCCTTATACAGCCCTGGGCAGTTTTGCACTGAAAGGGTGGTCTGTACGGTCAGTGTCCTGAGCCGCCAAGCCAAGTGACTTTCCTGTTTGTGCACTGAAATGAGAAGAAGCTTTCAGCTGGGGAGTGGTTTGGAGGGGTTCTCCCTCCTCTCCCAGATAGGGAGTTAGGTTCTGGGTGCTGGAAAGGCTTTACAGTTCACGCGTACACTGCAGCAAAATAAGAAGTGTCACCTGACACCAGCATGATTGCCTGGGTCTGGATTTTCTGTGCGGATCAGCCCTGCATGTCCCAGATAGGTAGGAAGGGGGCTGTCCCAAGTACGTAGAATTCCTTGGGGCTGGGGGCCACCCTGCCAGCAAAGCTGTTTATTGCAAGTATGTTTATTTACCTTCTGGCTGCCTCCCTGGAGAGGTTGTTTGTCAGAGCTTCTTTTTAAATCTTTCCTCAGGGATTTTATGGACCCAACGATGGATAATACCAAGCACATTTTAAATTACCTGATGCCCATCATAGACCAGGTGAACCCTGAGGTGCATGACTTCATGCAGAGGTATGCAGACATTCGCTCGGAGCCTCCTAGCTTTCCCCTACCAGTCTCATGTTACTGTTCATGGGCCCGTTTGCACCAGCACGTCCCCAGCACCACAGTGGCTTCCTCAGAGTGAGTCAAGAGCTGACCCACAGCTAATGGTGACAGTCCAAAGCCATGTGGCACTCTGCTTCCGAGCAAACGCAAACCTATGCTGCCTGTCTTGAGGGGTTTGACATGGTGCCATCTTCACCCCAGTGGTCTGCAGTCCGTATCGGAAAGGTTGGGGTTTGTAGACGGTGTCATACAAAGCTGCCACAACTGCTTCACGTGCCCGGTTTTGTGGCCGGTGTCACCTGGCTGTAGTTTGTTGCTAGTTCTGGGGATAATTCCCAGGTTTTGCAATAGGGACACATAAGTGTAGTCCAGGCTGATTAAAGCAGAAGCAGGAAGGAGAGTGGGAAGGTTCAGTCCAGAGTCCTTTTCTGGGCAAGTGGCTCTGTTACATTTCATGGTCAGGCTGTCTTTGGGTACCAAGCTTGATTAGAAACTCCCAGAAGTTAGTAAGCCTTTAGAGTGGAAAGGAATCTGAAAAGTTGACTTTGCTGTTTGTCTTCAGGTGTCCTTCAGGTCAGCGTGCCAGACAGTAACATGGTACCTCACATGTTCAGGTTCTCCTGAAAGCAGACCATTTGGACCTCTAGTGTGGACCCCACTGGATGTGAAATGAGTAGTACTTTGCCTTGGGGTTGTATCAAAAGTGCAGTTCATGGATGTGGACTGAGCTCTGAATGCTCTGCCAATAGCCAGATCTGTCTCCCCTTCCCAGCACGGAGGTGCGGCGTAGGGATCACCCAGGAGTATTTCAGCACTGTTTCCAAGCTGCTGGCAGCGGCTGAGCTAACAGCACTTTCTCTCTGTGCAGTGCGGAGGTGGGAACCATCTTTGCTCTCAGCTGGCTGATCACCTGGTTCGGGCACGTTTTGTCTGACTTCAGGCACGTTGTGCGATTATATGACTTCTTCCTGGCTTGCCATCCACTGATGCCCATTTATTTTGCTGCTGTGGTAGGTATTGGTTGGAATGGTACAGGGATTAATGGAACCATTGTGAGGTGCCCGTGGTTTGGGGCTGCAGAGATGGGCTGGCAAACCCAGTGCTGCTGCTGTCCCTGGCTCTCCAGGGCCCCCCACTCAAGGCCAGTGATGTCCTTGGCAGTGGTGGAGGGCAGGTGGCATCCAGGATTGTTCGATGCAGCCTGGGTGTGTCCAGATCTTCAGGCTGTTCTAGTTCAGTGCCGTGGAGGCAGTGTGACCTGGTGTTTTTATTTGCTTTCATGTGCTGGCTCTGCTGCTGGGCACTTGCTCGGGTGCTGGGGAGCCTGGCTGGCTGGGGGCAGCCCTGCGCTGTGCGTCCATCTGCCCTTTCTCCTATGGGGGGTCCAAACAAATCTCTGTTTGAGGGCAAGCCGCAGAGTCAAGCCCTGCTGGGGTTCTGCCCGCATCTCTGACCTGCCAATAGCAGGGTCTGCTCAGAAGACAGACATAAGTACTCATGAAGCCTCGAGTTTCAGGGAGGGTTTGGCATTTCTCCTCCCAGATGGGTAGTGCTTCAGTGCAGTGTGTCCCCTTGAGGAAGGGCAGGTCTTTCAGCTGGAAGCAAAATGTTTTTCTCTTCTAGCTCTGAAGTGAGTGCCAGCAAGTGACAAGGAGTCATCCCCGCTGCCCCAGCTGTCCTCAGTGCTCTCGCTTCTCTCTGCAGATCGTGCTGTACCGGGAGCAGGAGGTTCTGGACTGTGAGTGCGACATGGCCTCTGTCCACCACCTGCTGTCCCAGATCCCACAGGACCTTCCTTACGAGACTCTGATCAGTAGAGCCGGGGACCTTTTTGTCCAGTTCCCACCATCCGAACTTGCCAGGGAGGCAGCTCAGCAGCAGGCTGAACGGTGAGTGCCCACATGTTCTCTAATCCCCTTGCCAAGTCTTGCTTCCTCATGAAGATCTTCCTCCCTGGCAGGAGGCTGGTCCCAAAGGTGAGTCGGGGACACTCCTTGACCAGTTTCTTCTCTTTGCAGAACTGCCGCTTCCACTTTTAAGGACTTTGAGTTGGCGTCAGTGCAGCAGAGACCAGACACTGTGTTGAGGCAGCGCTTCAGGGAGCGGCTCCGAGGGGAGGAGCGGACAAAATCCATCTTGACAAAGCCAAGGACCAACCGCTTTGTCAAGCTGGCGGTGATGGGGCTGACAGTCGCGCTGGGAGCAGCTGCCCTGGCCGTGGTGAAGAGCGCGCTGGAGTGGGCACCCAAGTTTGAACTGCAGATTTTCCCCTGAAGCCAGAGGAAGGGCATTCCCTGTCACCGCGCCCTTCCCTGGTAGGAAGGGGTGATGTTTGATGAATGGACGTGTCTGGAAACGACCTCTCTGAAGATTATTTTTTATTCTTGCTGCGTCCAGTGACGCTTTTGGCCTTTGCAACAGAGACTGATGGGAACCAGCCCAGCAGGATTGTTCCCCACACCGACGCTCACCTCGTTCTTTCCTCCCCGTGCAGGGGTGAGCAGGTGGGCACCGCCGCTGTCTCGTGAGGAACAGAGGTACGGATTAGTCACGCTCTTCAGGTTGCGCACAGGTGACTGCACAAGTGGAGACCCGTGTGTGGGCTATGCCGAAACGATCCCGTCTTTTCTGTTGGGGATAATTAGTGTGAGCGAAGGCAGATCCTTGCCTGGAGGAGAGCTTAAGGCAGGGTTTGGCCTGGGTGTGTGGAGGGTGGGGGGGCGAGGGGCTGTTACACTCCTGAGAAACCGGGCAGCGCTCTGGCTCTGCATCACTCCCATCTGCAGGCTGCCAGCGTGCCGCGCCGTCTGCGTTCAGCTTCACCAGTGGTCCGACCCTTCCCTTTCCTATAGACAACCTCCGAGTAGAGACAAACCTTTCACAAACCGCTGCCAGCGCCCTGCCGTTGAGGTTGTCTCCAGCGTGTAACACTCCCTGGCTCCTTTTGCTTCCTCATCCTTACAGCCTGATCTGTTTGCAGGAGGGAAGGGTGGGGGACAGGAGCAGACCGATGGGACAGCCGGAGGGAGCTTAGTTCTCAGTCTCTGGGGCTTTTTCGCTGGCAGTAGTGCGGTCATATCTCGGGTCACGAGGTGAGAGATGAGTGTCGCTCGCCTTGCCTGAGGTATGTGCTGTCATGTGCCAGATCGCGTCACCACAAGAGTTAGTGGTGCCAGAAACACCCGTTGCAGACTTCTACAGCTCTGGAAGCAAGCTTTAAAGCGGAGAAAGGCTTTTTCCACCTTGTGAAACAGTTTGCACAGGACACAAGTCATTGCGGTAGGAAGCCTGTCTTAAATCTCCCCCACGAGCCTCTCAGACTTCAGTGTCACCCCTCAGAATAACACAAGTGAGGGAGTTTCCCAGGTAGGCCACCCCCAACCCCTGTGTAGCACCCGTTTCCCCACCCAGTCCTGTTAACAGTCCCAGCGATCCCTGCCCTCCAAGCTAAGCAGCGAATCCTTCTAGACAACTCACTGTCCCACTGAGACAAAGCTAATGGACTGTATATGCCTCTACCTCTCCCCTGAGCTGCTAAACCTCCCGCAAGTGCCCTTACCTGTCCCTTACAGCTCCCACCCAGCTCCCCCGCCATTGCTGTGTTGTGCCCAAAGCCATCTGTGCCGTGCCCAGGGGCTGCACACCTGAAAATTAGGTGTTGATTGAAGAGTTACGGATTTCAGGATAGAGAAGAAAACTCATGCCCTGCAAAGCTCAGCACCCTCCTGTCCCAACCCCCTGCCTGTCGGTTCTTAACCGCCTCTGGGTAAGTTCTGGGTTGCCCCGCGAGCCCTCAGTGTCGGAGGGGCCCTGCCTTTCTGACTGTCAGGCTGGCCAGAGGCCGTGCGGGCAGTTGTCATGCCTGACACGTGTTTGTATAAAGCTCTGAGCAGAGGAGTTTCCTTTGCATGTGCAGGCTGAAATCAGGAGTGTGTGAATCTGCTGTCGCAGAGGCAGGGCAGCGAGACCCGTTCCCTCTGCCGCTCGCTGGTGCCAGTGGCTGGCTTGTGCCAGGGCTTCGGCGCCGCTGGTGAGAGCCGGGGGCTGCTCGCAGGTCTCCTCTCGCAGCGCGGTTGGAGGCAGAGCCTGTTCCTGGCCCTCAGCACCTCCCCGGGGCAGCAGCGGCGCAGGGCGGAGGGCAGGGTGATTTAGCACTTTAGAAACTCGTGGTGCAGGAGAGTCTGTCGTGACCTGAGGGTGCTGCCAGAGGTCCCGGGACCCCTCTGTACGCTCCCCCACTGCCCCGAAAGAGGGGATGGCTGGAGCACCCCCGGGGGGAAGCCCCTGTGGCCCCCCACTCTCTGGCCATGATGCACTTTAGTTCTTGCGTTGTCCCCAAGGAGAGGAAGGGCCTGGGTGGAGACAGTCGCTTCGGGTGCTTCAGTTACTCTGTACAAAGACTTATACATACTCATGTAAATGCAGATTTGTACAAACCCTATAACTGTAAAATAAACAGTTACTAAACACGCTCTCTTCCCTCCCTTTGTGCCGGCAGGGACTGTGGCGTGGGGCCGGGGATGCCAGATCTGCTCTTGTAGCACCCCGTGGCCCAGAGCTGGCACATCCATGGCCAGCCCTGCAGTCACCGACCCGTGTGGCCTCACGCCTGGCAGCCCTGGGGGAAGAGGAGCCAGAGCGGAGCCAAACAGCGCTTGCGTGCCCCCGTTGCTGTTCTCTGTCCATCTGCCTACCTTTGGTTAAACGCCAGGACTTGCACGTGCCGTCGGCTCTCCAGGGTGTCCCCTCCCCGTCAGCGGCATGGTGGGCAGAGCAGGGCTGTAAATAGCCTGACCTCCCGGCCCCTTTTGCACCCCGGGCCGGGCGCCCGGCTGCGGGGGGAGATTCCCGGGCATGGTGCCCATCGGCAGAGGCCTGGCTGTCGCCGCTTTCCCCGTGCAGCCTCCAGCAGCCGGGCACGCTCCACTGAGCCAGGGTGATGCTGCCACCTTCCCCGGGCCGGGGACGGGCTTCACTGGGTGGCACGAGGCTGGCGGACGTGTTTTCCAGATCGGGCAGGGGCTATTTTTAGTTCCCTGTGGCTTCTTCTGCGGGAACGATTTTCTCAACAGTGCTCAAAGCCCTTTGGGAGGGACACGCAGGGTGTGGGGGCGCTGCTGGGGGCGCAGCAGGGTTTTGGGTGGCAGAGGGCAGGGAGGGCTGAGGTTTTACAGCGGAGGGGAGGCTGGAGAGCCAGCACAGCACCGCTCCTGGCACCATGTGCCTTCGTTACTGTGTTAATGCGCTGCCCAGCTCTGGCACGCTGCCGGCACGGGTGCCCTGCCTGGGGCCCAGGCAGCGAGCCCAGCGGTTAAACTGCCTGCCGGGGTCCCTCGCCTGCGGCACAGAGCTGCTGCACCGAGCCCTTCCCGGGCACAGCCAGGCCTAGGGCCGGGCAGCTGCAGCCTGTTTGGGACTCAGCGCCGAGAACAGCCCATGAGGAAATGTCGCACGTCTTTTATTTACCCAAAAAGAGCACAAACAGGGAAATGGTGATCTGTGGAAATAGCCGGGTCCCTCCCAGGTGCTTTTGTGTGGGTGCAGCCTGGCACGCTGTGCAGGTGCGGGCTGGGCGCAGCTCGGTACAGCTTGACACAGCTCAGCACCCTGCCGAGGGTGGGGGCCGTGGCTGTGTCTGACCCCCCTGTGCCTGCTCCCAGCTGTCACAGCTTTGCTGGCGGCACAGTTCCCCGAGGGCACGGGGTCGGGCACCCGGAGCTGATGGCACACACGGAGCCCTCCCAGCAGCATCCCAGTCCAGGTGGCCACATCCTGCCACAGCCACCAGCTGCGCTCTCAGGCCCTGGAGCCCTCCTCTTCCTCTCCTGCTCACCGGCACCTCCGGGCACTTAGGTGTGCAGCTCTTCCTCCCCATCCTCCTCCAGGAGCGGTTGCCCACGCCGGAGGGTGCAGGGCACCCGTACCTGGCAGCTGTACTCTGCCTCGGTGGAACCATGCACGGCACAGCAGGAGCAGCCCCTGTCCCACAGCCGGCAGCTGGGCGTCACCGCAGATGGGGCTGGGGGCGCAGGGGCTCCGGCCTCGCCACTCAGGGCTGTCCTGGGGCTCCTCCAGCCACTTCCTCCAGGCTGGATCCGGGCTGGGCTTGGCAGCTGCCCGCTCCCATCCTGCCCTGTCCCTCCCTGCAGTGGCTCATACCACTGTCAGCCCAATTGCAACATCCCGGGCTGGCCCGGCTCCCCTGCCTGCCTGCCCCACCACCCTCCTCATGCATCACCCTGTATCAGCACCCCCCTCGTCCTCCCACCCTGGTCCCCGGCTGAGGGGACAGCTGTGCCTGAGCCTGGCCGGTGTCACCAGCTCCAGCCCAGGGCTACTGGAGGAGCTGCTGGGTGCCACCAGCCAGGTCCTTCCACCCTGGCTCTGCCGCGGCATGGTCATGCTCTCGTCCTGATGCTGCGGGAGGCAGCGCGGGGATGTGCCAGTGTGCCAGGCCACCAGCCGTGCCAGTCGGCAGGAGCAGCTTGGCTTTCTCGAGGACATAGGGCCAAGCCGAGGGAATGGGAAGCGGAGTTTGGGGCCCTGGCACCCCCATGGTGCCCGCTGCAGCCGGCCTGTGCCGGCAGTGGGTGGGTGCCCCCAGGGCCGCACATGCCGGGTGTGCTGCACAACACCTACATATTGCAACACATGGGTTGCTGTGGGGTGACGCAAGGCCCTGGCGTGGGTCCTGGCCTCGGGGAGACGTGGGACAGGAGCCTCCCGGCACTGGGGAGCGCCAGCAGCCCCCGGGCAAGCAGCAGCGATGGCCCCAGGGGCTCCAGGTGGTCTCTGCTCCCAGAGTGACACTGGTCCCTGAGCACGGCCCAGCGGTGCAGCGAGGACCCTCCCACCGAGACGCAGCAGCACCCCGGGGTGCAGGGGCGTCCCAGGGGAGCTGAGATGTTGGTGGCCAAGGCAGGTGGTGCATGGGGCTGCGCCGGGCTGGCAGGAGAGGGCACATGGCTCCATGTGCCCTGCGTGTGCCCCCATACACCGTGCCCCTTGTGCCCCCCCCAGGTGCCCGCTGCCATGCTCAGCCACCAACAACGACCTCAGCAGCCTCCGAGGGGGAAATTGGGCCAAATGGTTTCGTTCCCGGGTTCTGATCTGGTTCCATGCCGAACGGAATGAGGTGCTGCCAGCGGTGGGGAGCGGCGGTGGCCGCCAGGCGAAACCCGGCGCTTGCGGGTTCCTGACACAGACACAGCAACAGCCACCGAGCCGCCAGCGAAGGGGTTTCTCGGCATCTTTACTGAGTGGTGGCAGCAGCAGCAGCTGTGGAAGCGCGGCTGCAGGGGCCACAGGGTGGGGGGACAGCGGGACGTGGTGGCCGTGCCGGGACTGAGCCGGATGCTCCGCAGTGCTCACCGCAAACCAGCTCCAGGTGATCCAGCCGGCTCCCGGGGTGCAGCATGGCTTGGTCCCATGCTGGGCATCACCCGTCACCTTCCTGGCCTCAGGTGTCCCGCTGGGGCTGGACGCTGTGAACACGGGAGATGCCGAAGGGCACCACCATCCCTGCCACGGTGAAGGCGGCGGGGGGCCGCGGTGAGGGGCTGCCACACTGGATGGGCGAGAGCTGCTGCTCCTCTTCCCAGGGGCGGCGCGGGGCCAGCGCGCAGGAGAGGAGCCCGACGGTGCCCAGCGCCCCGGCTGCCACGCACAGCGCCATGCCCACCAGCCGGCACGTCCCCAGTGCGTGGTTGTACCGCACCGCCTGCACGTCCAGCACAACGAACTCCTCCTCCCCGATCCCCTCCAGCTTCGGGGGCACCAGGGAGCCGGCAGCAAGCGCAGCGGCCCCCACGAGCAGGAACAGGGTCCCCGTGGAGAGGCTCACCTGGGGACAGAGCCACCCAAATGCCATGGCGGGATGCACCCCACGCAGGGTGCGGGCAGGGGGGTGCATCCCCAGGGGGAGGAAGGGTTTTGGGGGACTCTTACCTTCCAGATGAGGGGAGCCCAGGCTCCATGGGGCGAGGACCCATCCCTGTCCCCATCGGGGCTGGCCCCTGTGCAGTCCTCATAGAAGAGGTGGAGGTAGGAGCGGACCCCGTACCACTTCCCCTGCGCCACGCTGGGCCCGCGGCCGCAGCTGCAATCCGGCTCATGGGCAGGCATCGGGCCTGGGGGGCACAGGGGGGGCCGGGCCGTGGGGAGCGCGACGGGACCCTGGGACCCACAGCCACTCCCCCCCTGCATCTGCAGCACCCGCAAGGCTGAGTCGGGTCCTGCCCTCACCCTGGGGTGCAGGGGCGGGGACAGGGCACTTTGCTGGATGCACCCCCCCATGGAAGGGTCATTGCCTGTTTTGGGGAACACCAAGAGGGACCCCAAGAGCTGCCCCCCCCCACCTGCAGGGCTCTGTCTTGGCCACCAGGACCCAGCCGGGGCAGCGAGGCCAAGGCCACATCCTCGGGGTGACCGAGAGCATCGCTGGCTTATCCCAGTGGGGCTTCCACAGGGGATGGAGGAAGGGAACCCACCCTGCACCGCGGGAACCTGCCCGTCCTGGGCCGGATCCAGAGCCGGCACAGCCCCAGCACGGCCCCCGCCACCGTGTTGGCAGGATCAGGCCCGACATCAGGCCATCCGCAGCCACCCAATCGCCGGCGATGGGGAAGGAGGAGCGGTGGCGGGGAGGGATGCGGCCACCTTTGGGGTGGCCAAGGGGCCGCTGCCTTGCGGGGACACGGGGACATGGCCACCACATCGAGGGATGGGGCATTGCCATGGGAACTGCCAGCTCAGCCCTGGCCAGGGCGCAGCCCACGGGTGCGGGTGCAGGAGGGATGTGTGTGGAAATGCCAGCCCAGAGGAGGGGGGGGGACCGGGACCCCTTCGGTGCCGGCTGCGGCACTGAACAAAGCCCTGCGCCGGAGAGGCCTCGCAGGGGGAACGCGCTGCCCGCGGGACCGGCTGTCCCCCAGCCCCTTGCCCCAGCCTGGGTGTCCCCAGAACTGGGGACATGCTTGTCCCTCCATCCCTTCTTACATACAGGGGTCTGGGGGGGGCCCAGCCCGCTGCTGCCACGGTTTGGGGGGCCTCAGCCTGGGGACCACACTGGTGCACCCCTGGTGTCCATTGCTTTGTCCCCCCCCAGGCTGCCCTCATCCTGCATCCCCCCCGTGTCCCCACACAGGCTCACCCCTGCCCCCCCGCCCCCCCAGCCCTGCCTGCTCCCCGCTTACCTCTGGGGGGACAGAGGCCTTAGCACATCCTTCCCCGTCCCGGTGCTGTCACCGACAGCAGTCCCTCTGCTGTCCTTGTGTCCGGGCGGGATCCCACGGCACCGTCCACGGGTGGGCAGCCAGCCCCCAGCTTCAGCACAGCCCCGGCACCGTCCTGCTCCCAGGGACTGGGGGTGGGGATGGCGGGGGGGCCGCGCCGGGGAGCGGGCAGAGCGGGTCCCTGCTGCGAGGCCGGGATCCGCCGCTGCCTGCGGAGCCGGCGAGATGCTGCGTGCAGCCGCTGTGCGTGACTCAGAGCCGGGCCCGTGGCGGCCACGTGTGCACGTGCCTGCGCAGGCAGTGCCGGACACCGGGCACCACGTGGCCCCGGCCCACGGCGAGGTCAGGAGGGCCGCAGCGATGGCCGGCGAGCCGGGACCACGGCCAAGCCAGAGCCAGGGGCCTCCCTGCTCCTGGCCGAGCCAGGCAGTGTCCTGTGGCCGGGCGCTGCTGTGCCACCATGCCAGGGCATCGCTGCGCCCCGCGGTTTCAGCATTGCAGCTGGGGCGCCCCAGGGCCCAGGGCGGTGCTGGGTGCTGTCCCAGAGCGGGTGCAGCCCTGCGCTCCCATGGGGCTGGGGGGGGTCACTGCAGCACAGCCACCCCCCCAGACACCTACACCCTGCCTGGGGACAGCCAGGTCCCCAGCATCGTGCAGGGCAGGGGCCAGTGGTACCCGGGGATGCTCCAGGCTCCCCTTGTTGCCATGGCAACAGCTGCGGGCGGACTGGGGGGGGGGTGGGTGACGCCAGCAGCATGTGCCCCCCGTAGCCCCCCCCGGGCCCTCCTGCGGGGCCGGATTAGTGCCCCCTGCCACCAGGGCTGCCCCCCCCCGGTGGAGCTGACGGTGCCGTGGGGCTGCGTGTGCACAGAGCAGGCACAGCACACGCGTGCACAGCGCACGGCACAGGAGTGCACACATGGAGCACACACAGCACATGCATGTGCACACACATGCTCTGCATCCACACACCACGCACACGGACTGTGCACACGTGTACAGCCGGCACGCACACACACGGGGTGCATGCACACGCACAGGGTGCAAGCACACACACTGCCCACCAAGCAGGTGCTTACACACATGCAGGGAGATGCACATGCACGCACATATGTGCACACACACACACACACGCTCGCAGCCCCCACCAGCGTGGCACTGCTGCCGGGGGGCACCCAGCCCGCTCTGGCCGGTGAGGGTGAACCCTCCCCAGGGGACGGGCGGTGTGGGAGCCCACGGGAACCAGGGCTCAGGGTGGGAGCCCACGGGCTGGGGGGGGAAGCTGACGTGCCCGGGCCACTGGGAACCCCACATCCCCCTGGGAGCCCCGCAACCCCCTGGGAGGAGCAAGGCGGCGCAGGAGGAGCCAGAGCCATGGGCAGTAGACCAACACACTTTATTCCATAGTCACAACAGTCAGGATAACCGTTAGCCGAGCTTCCGCAGAGCCGGAGCCGGCCGCTTCGCAGCCTCCGGGATGGGCCGGGGCTGCCCCTCAGCGAAAAGCCTATTTCTCCAAGACAACAGATACAGGAACCCTTCACTAACACAACACTACAAAGGTGACCCCGAGCGCTGGCGCCCGTCCGCAGGCTGCGCTGGGGCCCCGCCAGCTCTGGGGGCCCCCGGCCCGCTCGGCCGCCGCCGGGGCGGCTTCTTCCTGAGAGAGGTTTGGTTTATTTTTATTATTCATTTATTATTATTATTATTATTATTAGCTTTGTCTCTAGTGATGACGGGATGTCACACGCGCACGCACACACGCTCGCACACGCATGCCAGCCAGCACCGGGCAGCGGGGAGCGCAGCGGGAGGGGGCCGCACGCTGGGGGGGTCTCTAAGCACTACAACCACACGGCACAGAAAATCCACCACTGTCCACAACAGTTCTCCCCCGACAAATACACCCAGCGAGTCTCGAGGAGGGGGCAGGAGGGGGACGGGGTGGGCGGGGGACGGGGACGAAGCGGATGGTGTTGTGCTTGTGGCCGGAGCAGGGGGGGGCCCCGGCTCTGGCTCCGGTTCTGGCGCTGACCCAGAACCTGCTCCTGAGGAAACGTTTCGCCTGACAGTCCGTGGAGGGAGCGCCCCGGCCCAGGGGCGACGCACGGCACGTGGCGGCCGCACGCCCCAAGAAGGCACCGAGGTGCTGGGCGAGATCTGTGCGCGTCGGAGAGCCCCGGGGCCGCAGGACCCCACGGGAACCCCAAACCCGGCTCACGCATGGGAGGGCTCTTGGGGTGCTCCTGGCAGCGGGCTGCCCGGGGGTGGGAAGGCAGATCCCCCCCCCCGGGTGGCAGCAAGGCGGGAGCAGGCTGCCGGCGTCGTGGCTGGCCCGGCGCTTATTTGGCTTTTCCAGCTTGGGTGGGGCTGGGTCCGGGGGGGAACGGCCGGGGGGGGCCAGGGACGGGGACGCGCTCTATACGGGGAACACGTGTCTGATGCGTGACGCCCGCCTGCCTCCGCAGGCTGGCACCCGCACCGGGGCTACTGAAACACCGTGGCTAACGCAACGCCGACACACACACGCACAGCTACCGCTACACACCGACACATCTACAATGCTGATGGCATGGCTGGCCGTCAGGGAGGCGTCCCCAGGGGACCCCGAGGTCCCGCACGGGGACACCGAGCATCCCTGTGAAGGGCCTGGGGACACACCTCTCCCTGTGCCGCAGAGCCTGTCCCCACGGCTCAGCCAGGGCCACCGGCACCTCTGGCAGCGGGGCCAGGCAGGTCCCCCTCTCCGAGCGGCCCTGGGGGGATGCCCTTCCCCTGGTCACGGCTCCATCCAGCCCCACAGCAAGGGGCAGGCGTGGGGCAGCCTGTGGCCGGAGGAACTGGCAGCCCTGAAAGGGGGAGGCAGAGCCCCAGGGCGTGGGTGCCCCGCTGCCCCCAGCACCCCACTGTCCGGGACGGGCGGACACCCAGAGCCCCCGGGGAGTCAGGGGCATGGGGGAACCTCAGCGGCTGCTTCAAGCAGCGGTCCCTGCCGAGCCCAGTACAGCTCCTCCGGGCGCTGCCGGCCTCTGCCACAGGCACGTCCCCAGGGCTGGCAGCTCGGGGGGGGCCGGGGTCCCCGCCAGCACCCCACAAACCACAGCCGTACCTGAGCGCAGCCCCTGCCCCGCAAACACAGCCTGCGGCAGCCGCCGAGCTGGCGCTGCAGCCACGTGCTCTCCGGCAGCAGGAGGAGGCAGCTCCTTGCAGGAAGGAGCCATTAGGAAAAGCAAAGAACAGCCTGGCTGGAGGAGCCGCTGGGGCAGGACCTTCCCTGCCGGGAAGCTCCTTGGCAGCGCTCTGCCGGAATGGCCCTGCTCTTGGCGCAGCCGGCAGCGGGGCACGGTGTGGTGCTGCGTGGAGGAGTGCCACGCCGGAGCATCGCCCACACCCCATGTGCCCACCGGTGTCGGCTGCCGCCGCTCTTGGCCCCGTTTGGGCAGTTGCTTAAGGCAGATTTCCCCGCAGCATTCCTTCCCAGCCACCCCGGCAGCATCGCCCACCGCGGCCGGGCACGGTGGGACCCGGCTCACCGGCCAAGGCGAGCCAGCGCAGAGAACGGGTCCTGCGTGGGCACCGGGTCCCAGGCTAAAATGGGGGCTGGCTGCTTCGGGAAGGGCTTGTCCCCACTGGGGTTGGGGGTGGCTCCGGGCACGGGCTCCCCCCACGGCACAGCCTCCTCCGCACAACCGCCTGGCGAGAGGAACAACACAGCCTCCCGCGTCCACGTGCGGATCACGTGCGTGCAACTTCGCTCTTCCCAAAGCGGGGAGCGCGCGCCGCAGGGAAAGCGCCGGTCCTGTGGGACACCGAACCCCTGAAGCCAGGGACCCCCACGAAACGGGGTGTCGGGCAGGGAGGGCTCCGCATGGCTCTGCTGCCCCTGGCCGCGGCGCAGCCGGGGATCCCTCCCCAGGGGCTGCAACGAGGAAGAGGAGAAAATTGAAGCCGTGCTTTAAATGCAGTCAAAAAGCAAAAGGAATCGGCCGCTCCCCAAGGAATGGGGAGGGCAGGACGGGCACCAGGAGCCGGGGCTGGCGTGGGTGCTCCCGCTGCCCGGAGAGCGGGAGGGAACACGGGGCAGCAGCCGGCGGGATGGGAGCGGCCGGGAGCGGCCATGGCCGGCGGAGCCGCAGGGGGAAGGGGCCGGGCGCAGGGCGCTGACAATGAAAACCCGATCAGACGCTCGCATTTCACGGGCAAATAAGCGCGGCGGCCAGCCACGCGTCCCGCGGTCACGAGGCGAGGGCCGGACAGACGGACGGACGAGGAGTGGGTGTGTGCCAGGGGGATGGGGTGAGCAGGGAGCTCTGCCTTCCAGCGGCTTCAAGGCAAAATACCTGATTCCTGCATGTAAACAGCTGGTTTCGGTTCTTTTTTTTTTTCTGCTTTTTTTTTTGATATGACCTGATTGTGGGGAAAAAAACCAAAAAAAGGAGTGTTACCTGCAGAGCGCGGGACTCAGTAGGTAAAGACCAAGTCCGAGATGCTGGACATGAGCCAGTCCCCCGCTATCATCTCCGTCACCTCGGGCGTGCAATAGTCCGGGAACTCAAAGTGCGAGGAGCCTCCCCGCGGGAAGAGGTCGTGGTCCTTGTCGAAGACGGACCAGTCCAGGGCACTGCAGGTGGCACCGGCGGGGGCCCGCCCGGGCAGGACGCCCAGCAGCTCTTCCTCCAGCTCCTCATCGGAGGAGCTGAAGGAGGAGGGAGGGGACGCGGCCGACACGGGAGAGGGGGACCCGCTCTCCGGGGACCTCCCGGGCTCGGGGCAGGCGGCGGCGGGGCTGGGGGGTGCGGGGGGCTCCTGCGGGCCGCGCTCCCCGGTGGGTGCCACGTGCCAGGCGGCCGTGCCGGGCGCCGTGGGGCAGTCCTCGACGGGCACCTCCGGCGCGGGCTCCTGCGTGGCGTCGGGCGGCTTGGCGGGCTGCCTGCGGCCGGCGGAGCCGCGGCCCAGCACGGAGGGTTTGATCTTCACCGGCAACCGCGGGCGGGACGCGCCGGCGCCCACCTTGCCCTTTTTCCGGGGCCGGTACTTGTAGTCGGGGTAGTCGGCCATGTGCTTGAGGCGCAGGCGCTCGGCCTCCTTGACAAAGGGGATCTTCTCGGAGTCGTGGAGGAGCTGCCAACGCCGGCCCAGGCGCTTGGAGATCTCGGCGTTGTGCATGTCGGGCCACTGGTCCATGATCTTCCGGCGCTCGTGCTGCGACCACACCATGAAGGCGTTCATGGGCCGCTTGATGTGCCCGCTCGGCGTCTTGCACCAGCCGGGCTCGGCGTCGCGGGCGGGCAGCGGGGCGCAGGGCTCCCGCCGAGCCTCCGCGCCCCGGCCCCGCGTGCCGCGCTGCCCCATGCCGGGGCCCGGGACCCCCCCGCCGCCGTCGCCGCCGCCGCCGCCTCCCCGCCCGCCGCTACGCGCCGCACCGCGCCGCCCCCATTGTGCGGAGCGGGCGGCGGCGGCGGGGCGGGGCGCAGGGGACCGCGCCGGGGCCCGGGGGCGCACGGCGGGAGCGGATCCGCCGGGGCGGCGGCCGCTGCGATGCTCCGGAGGGGGTCCCGGGCCCGGCCGGCGGTCTCCGGCTCGGGGATGCTCCGCAGCGGTCCGGTCCGGGGATGCTCGGGGACGCTCCGCACCGGCCCGGGGACGCTCGGGGACGCTCCGCACCGGCCCGGGGACGCTCCCCCGGTTGAGTCAGCGGATGCTCCGGTGGGGTGGGGTGCGGGGCCGCTGCGACGGGAGCGGGTCGGGGGGTGCGCGGGGGCGGTGCGGGCAGCCCGGCAGCCGCACGCCCCCCCGGTGCCGCTCTTATAGGCGCCGCCGCTCCGCCCCCGGTAAACACCGCCGCGCCGGTTCTGTCAATGGGAGGCACCGCCCCCCCCCGGCCCATTGGCCGCGGGGCGGGGGGGAAGATCCGGCTCCGCCAATGGGCGCCCTCCGGAGAGGGGTTGCTGGAGAGAATGGCAGGGCGGCACGCCCCGGTACCCCCCCGGTACGGCCGCCGCCGCACCCCGGTGACCCCCGGTACCTTCACACGAGCGTCCCGGTACCCCGGCCTGGGCACCCCGGTACCTCCCCGTGCCCGCCGGTACCCGCCCGCGATGCCCCGCTGCTGCCAGCACCCGCCGCTCCCCCGGTCTGGGCACCCCGGTGTCCCCGGTGCCCCCTACCCCCGCACGTGGGCACCCCCGGGAGCCCCCACGCCCCTCACGGCCCCCTGGGAGCTGCACCCCGGCCCGGGCACGGCTCTGCCCCGCCGGGACGCTGAGCCTCCCCCCGGGACGCGGCTCCCGGACCCCGCCCCTGCCGGTCCACCGGGCTCCCGGGGCGCCCACTCTCCCCGGTCCCCCCGGCAGAGCCCCGGCCCGGGACAGCCCCCGTGCCGTCCCGCTGGCACGTGCAGCGCTCGGCCCCCCGCGGCGTGGGAAGGCCGCGGTGCCTTCGGGGACGCGTCGTGTGTGTCGTGTGTGTCCCCCCCCCCGCCGCTCCCCAACGGCGTCTCCCCGGGGCTGGGCTCGCGGCGGGGACGGGGACTGCCGGGCGGGGAATGCGCTGCCCACGCGGCGGCCACGCGGCTGCCCCGGTGCCACGAGTGGGGCCTTGTCCCCCGCGGCGCGGCCCGGCCCAGCCAGGCCCCGCCCCTCCCGGCCAGGCCCCGCCCCCTCCGCGGGGCTGCGGGCGGCACCAATGGCGCGGCGGCGGCGGCCCTGTTGCCCCGGAGACCGCGGGCTGCCCGCCAGGGGCCGCGCCCATTGGCTGCTGCCGCGGGGCGCGGGCCCGCCGCAGGGCGCGCGCCCATTGGCTGCGCCGCCGCCGCCAGTTGCTGTGGTAACAGGGGCCCGAGCGGGGCCCGGGGCCCCGCCGCCGCCCGCGGCCTACCCCGGGCACTGCGGCCTGCCCCGGGGCCTGCCCTCCCGCGGGCCCGGTCTGGGCCCCTGGGCCCTGCCCACGCCCCTCCGCAGCCCCGCTGCCGGGGGAACACCACACAACCCCCCCACCGCGGCTCCCCCATCGCGCTGGGCCGCGCACGGGGCCTGGCAGGCCGGGGCCTGCGGGCGGCGCCTGCCCGAGCCGTTCCCGCCCGCCGTGGCCGGGGACCGTGCCCGGCACCGGGCACCCGCCACGCAGCTCCAGCACGGCTCCTGGCACCGGGCACCTGCTCGGCCATTCCCCCTGACCCACAGGGCTTCGCGCCCGGCCCCGCGGGCGGGACCGGGTGAGCGTGCATTAGCCCGGCAACGCCGGTAGCGCAGAACAGAGCTGAGCGGCCCTGAAGCGGCTGCCCCGTGCCCGCCGGTGCCGTGCGCCGCCGCCGCCATCCTCCGGGCTCTCCGGGGCGGCCGACCCTCGCCCCGCGCTGCCGCCGCGGGGTCTGCTCCCTCCCAGCCCCAACCGCCCCGCAAGCAGCGAGTCCCCGTCCCACAGGGCCCGTGCCGCAGGGCTGTCCGCTCCGACAGCTCCCGTCCCGGTGGATCCCGTCCCTCTGCCCCCGGGCTCCTGCCGTGCGGCGCCGGGGCGGAGCCGGCAGGGGGCGCCCCTCCCGCCCCTTCCCGTGATGGCGGGCCCCGCCCGGCCTCCGCACCGGCCTGCTGTCGCCATGGAGACCGACCCGGGGCCGGGAGGCGGGGACGCGGGGTACAGGGGGACCCCCGGGGCGGGCAGGAGGATGGCGGGAGGCCATGGGGTACGGGGGCATCCCCGGGGGGCCATGGGGTACGGGGCATCCCCGGGGGGCGGAAGGATGGCGGGGGGCCGTGGCGAAGGGGGGATCCCCGGGGTGCAGGGGGACTCCCAGAGGGACAAAGGAGCGGGCCGGGGGGTGTCCCCGTGGGGGACAGGCAGGAGGACTCCCCGTGGGGCAGGGAGGATGGGTAGGGGGCTCCCCGTGGGGCAGGGGAGGTCGGTGAAGGTGGGGCTCCCTAAGGGTGCCATAGCCCCGGGGGTGTCGCTGCCCCTCTGCCCTGACTGGACCCACAGAGGCTTGTCCGTGGGGACGGACAGAGCTGTGGGGCTCAGCATCCTCGCCGGGGTTTCGCTTTTTCCTTCCAGAGCCTGCGCGGAGATGGGTGCAAAGGGCCCGGTCCCGAGTGTCGTGGAGGAGCTCGAGAGAACAGTAAGTCTCTTGTTCCCGTGGGGTTTATGGCATTTACAGCAGTGTGGTCACAAACGCAGCGTCTCTCAAACAGACCTGAGACTTGCTGCTGGTGAAGGGCACAAAGGCTCTCCTGGAAGCCCCAGAGGAGTTGCGGAGGGGAGTCGGAACTGTGGGTCACGTCAGCGAGGTCTCTGCTCGCAAACCTCCTCTGACTCCCCATCTTTTCTGTGCTGCTGTCGTGCTGAGTTTAGGATTACAGCAAACGGCAGAAGGCAGATGCAGAGGAGAGGAAATCTCCAGCCCGCAGGTTGACTTTGCCACCGCTCACCAATGAGGACAAGCAGAAGAAAGAGGAGAAGAACAAGCCAGGTTGGGAGAGATTCCCTTGTACGCTGCCCTGCTGCCCCTGCTCGCTGGTGCCGCTTTTGCATTAACCCAGTGCTTTCTGCTGGGAGACATACAGCACAAGCCACAAAAAGAAAATTACCCAAGGGGAAATGCTGAGAATAAAGGGGAAGAACTAGAAAAGGCCAGGGAGCGCTTTGTAGGCTCGGCTCCTGGGCTGTAACTGTGAGCTGCTGTTGCTGGGGCTGTAGAAGGTTTGAATTCAGTCTCTCAGTTGTTCTTTATATTTCCCTCAGCCACATATGACAGGAGACAGTAGATGTAAGGCGTTAAAACTGGACTGTGAAATAAGCACAGGCTTCTTTTTTGTTTTACCAGTTGCATTTATGCTGAGTAGAAAAACACCCTTGCCTTCGGAGACATCATCATCCCAAGAGAAATACAGAAGTTTTACTCAGAGGAAATTAGCGCTCAAGAAGGCTGAATTAGCTAAAACCCTGGAAGAGGTCAAAATTACCACGGTACGTGTCACAAATATCCAGTGCTGGGAGGTAGGTAGCAAATCCGTACAGTTACCCTGCCTGCCTTTAGGGAGGAAATTCTAGCGGAATGACTCACTTTTGCAAAATGGCACGTGTTTATTTATTAATACACTGGAGGTAATTATGCTGCTCCGCTTAATGCTGGTGAAATCTAACCTTGATATTGTCTATCAAGAAAAATTAAGAGAAACCGGGAGAGAGTCCAGACTGTAGCAGTAAGAGGGATGAGATTTAGGAAATGTAACCTGTTAGAAAAGACTGTCGGTATCAGATTTTCTCAGTCTAGCAAAGAGAAGGTTGAGATGGAGGACATGGCCACAGCTTTTTAGTAGGTGCAAGATGGTTATAAAAGAGACGGTGATCCTGCAGCTGGCAGTAAGGAACGTGGGAGCAGGGCTGTGCTGTATGGGGGAAGTGCCTCAGCACCGAGGCTGAGGTTAGTTGTGCGATGCCAGGATGGCCAGGGCCTTGTTGGTGCTGTTACCATGGGACAGCAATGTCCCGGGGACGGCAAACGATGCTAAGAAAACTTGGGGCTGGTGGAACTGGTGGAATCCGCAACCCTTTAATCCACAAATTCCCGTAGAATCTAACCAATCTGAAGAAAAATGCCATCGAGGAGCTGAAGCAGCGCAGTGCCTGCCTGGCAGAGACCAACTGCCGGCTGATGAAGGACATCCAGCACACTGACGACAGCACTGCCAAGCAAGCAAGGGTCTTGCTGCAGCAGTATGAAGTATTTCAGGTGAGGCTTTAGGGTTGGCCTACAGACCCAATTCAGCAGAATGCAGATTTTCCCATTACTCCCATTAGTACTGGAGAAGGATCAGGTCCTGCCCGGCCCCTTCCACCGCACCGAGTGTGACTGGAGCATCTCCCGTCCTGGGGGGAGCTCTCCAATGCCCAAAGATCCTGTGAGGTGCTCTTGTTTTGTGCCCATGTTTTAAAGCCGTGAGAGCACCCTGACTGTAACTGTCCCAAGCAATAGTAGTCAGCCCTGTAACAGCCCAAATCCATCCCTCCTCCATAATGTCCTCAGCTCCAGCTGAAATACTGAGAAAATCTGATACCGACAGTATAAAATCTGATACCGACAGAGGGTCAAGGCAATGGTGCAGACTGTCAATCGGAACCGGCTGGATACAGCAAGGGCGGAGCTCCAGGAGATGGAAAAAACAATGGAAAAGAATCTGGGAAGTGAGTTGCCCACATTGCTATGAAGTGCGGTCTATACAATCGTGTTACCTTTGCTTTCCATCTTCGTAGATTAAAGGCACTGTGTTGATCTTACAAATGTCAAACGGTTCCATTTCTGAAAATGAATCCCGTTTGCTCTGTGGGGATGATCTTCCCGTCAGCCTGTCAGGAGGGAGAGAGCCCCGTGACACCTGGCAGCCTGCACTCCAGGGGGTCGGAAGAATCGCCTCCTTGGCAGCTGTTTGCACCGTCCCGTTGGGGCAGGATCTGGTCAAGGTGGTCTGACTCGGGGTGGCTGTTCCCACTCCCCACAGGGTGTGTAATCTCTGTAGAGAAGGGCTCAGGCAAATGCGGGACAGACTCCTTAGCTCAGTGAACAAGTGAAGCTCTGGAACCCCTGGGTTGAGATTTTCTGGTTTGACTTTCAATCAGAGCTACAGCAGCAGCTGAATGAAGTCACATCAAAGGTACAGGTTCTCCAGGATGAGCTCGGCGTGCTGCGGACCTACATCGATGGGCAGTATCCGGAACAAGCCGTCCAGATAGTCCTTCTGCAGCGCAGCATCCAGAACCTGAAGGAGCAACAGCAGGTGCTGAGAACTCTCCTTCCCTGCAGCGTTGCCAGGGAGGAGGGAAAGGGCAGTGGGAGGAAGGAATGCAATGGTTTTCTTGCCTAACGCTCCCGTTGTTTCTGTGCACTGCTTCCTGCCGTTCTCAGAAGGAGATAGACAAGACAGAAGAAATGGGGAAGGCCGTCTTGGAGGAATTGGAAGAGAAGGCACGGGCAGAACAAGAGGCACTATTACAGAAAGTCATGAAGGTTTGTGGAGTTCATGTGATGTCCCAGCAAGGGGGATCAGTTTCTGGGAACTGGGAGACAAGGCAGGGGCTGCCACACATTGCCCATTAGCAATAGCACGGTGCAGCCAGCGCCCAAAATGTAACAGAGCATCACTGCTCCCCTCCTGATGCCATACTGGAGCTGTTTGTCAGGCTGGGAGGGTACATGAGAAGCGTTTCTGAGTTGCTGCTGCAGTCTGATGTGTTGAAGTATTCTCAGACTCGCTCCTGAGAGTTTGCCACATGGAGGTGAGTGCGCTGTGACCCAGCATTCACCCTGCTTTTATGGTCCCTGTTTTATTACATTATTTAGGTAGCTGCTTCGCTAATTGGCTGTGACACCACTGTAGCAGCGCACATATGTTTGTAATAAATTCATGAGGAAATTAAACTATATGCAGCACTACAGAGCAGGGACTGCTGTCGTTCTTCCCAAAATAGGAGGAACTCCGGTTGTGCGGTTCCTGCTCGCATGATGTGCTTAGTACTTTTCCTGGGTTAGCAGCTTGAGAGCACTAAGAAAATATTAATTACTGACTCCATTTACAGCCTGCTCTGATGTAGAACTGCTTAACCCTTTTACAGGTGAATTTGTAAGCATGGATGATATAAGTTACCCAAGCAACATTAATAAGCTTTTCCTGGGAAACTGAACTGGATCTCTCGAGTTCCTCAGCCTTGATCCGTGATCAGCACAATGTGATCTCAATGACAGGCTCTTTCCAGAGCCAGAACCCAAACCTTATTCGAGCAGAAATCATTTCCTTGAAGAGTGACGCAACTGGACGCAGCCAGCGTTGGCACCCGGCAGCGGCAGGGTTTCATGCTGGTGGTTACTGTGGAGTTTCTTCAGCTGGTTTTCTTGTCTTCATCCACGCAGGAAATGTTGCTGCAGCAGGATGGCCTGAAGCAGATGGCGATAAACAATCACGTTCTGCGACGTGAAATACTGAGGCAAAGAGAGGTGAGCAAGCTGGGGAGGAACCAGAGCAGTGCAGCAGAGCCAGCCACCCTCAGCCCTTGCCCTTTGTGAGGATTTTGTCTGCCTTAGTGGGGTACGTTGCCTTCCATTTCCACTGGAGTCAGTGGGCTGGTAGGGCCTCCTGAGGAGGAGCAGTCCAGCAGGTATTTCAGGAAGCCTGTAGGGGCTTACTTGCACGAGGGATGTTTTCTAGCTCTGCTGTTTGCAAAACCTGTAAAACTTTTATTCCTGTGTCTATTGCAAAGTACTTGTAGAAATGTCATTCATTCAGATTATTAAGGACCTGGAGGAGGAGATTGGTGAGCTGAAGAGAAGCATCCAGACACTCCGCCAGAGCGCAAGAGACCCAAGAGAGCTGATCTTTGCTGACGTTCTTCTCCGCAGACCGAAGTAAGGCTGGTCAGTGGGCGTGCACAGCCCTTTCTCTGCGTCCTTGGGCTGCGGGGTCTCTGGCACTGAGTGCTAATAACCTTACCCCATCATTTTCACAGGCGTTGTTTTTAAACCTACACCCAGCCTGGGTTATAAACCCACAGTTACGTTGGGTTCTGCTTGGGAAGATGGCTGCAGGGTCTCGTGGTCTTGCCTGAGAGCAGCTAGAAACTAGCCACAACTCTAATACTGATCCTTGGTGACATCACATCTCTCTTCTGGGCTTCCCTGCAAGTGGAGACTAATAGTGGCTGCAGCCAGGGACAGTCAGGACCAGCAGAGCTTTTCAAGGCCCTTGTGCCTATGCTGACTCTTTATTGTGGTTTTCACTTTGTGGTTGGGAAACAAAACTGAGGGAAGGGGACAGGCTCGTGAGGAGCATCCCTGTCGAGGCAGGTCTTGTCCATCTAGAGCCGCCTTGCTGGTTGTGTGAAATGGCACCAGCGCTCCGTGAGAACAAAGATGGGCAGCCGTTTCCCTCATCTGTAAAAAAATGCATTGGCAACGTTGCCTGGCAGCAAAAGGGCAAAACTTCGTTATCTTTCTCACTGCTCTTTCCCTGTCCCAGTTCACTGGTAGCTAATTACTTCCCAAGTGGAGGTTGTGGGTAATCCCCACTCCCGTTTACCAGCGTGCGCTGTGCTGATACTGGATATAAGAATTACAAAGGGTAAGGCGAATCCTCACTTCGCGGTGATGGGGAGAAGGCCCTGCCAGCTCAGTCACAGGAATACTGGGCTCTCCTCTCCAGGGACAGACCCAGACTGGCCAAGTCTAGGCTGAAGCGTACCAACAGCCAGCTGTGACAAGCTATTTTCCACCATACCCACAGCAGGCTGAAGGTGTAACGCTGCCCCTTGTCTCGTGGCAGCGGGGTCCTGCCCAGGACAGGACAAATCACAAAAATCACAAATGATTTAGAGCTGCTGAGGTGCCTTGGCTTTCTGTGCTGTCCGCTGACCAGGGTTACAATCCTGAGGAAAAAATGGGTCAAATGTGTTTAAATCTTGAGTATGCTGTAGCCTGAAACCTGTAGTTGTGTGCAAAACAGCGTGCATATGAGCGTTTATTTACAGCAACTGCCTATACAAATTGTTCTCGGCACAGAGACGTCTGTTAACGGAGTCATTCCTTTCCAGCGGGTCCCGCCGCTGCAGATGCAGGCCAGCCCCTCGGCTCCTCCGCACCTCACACGCACACAGGGGTTCTTTTGCATGAAATTATCATCCCTTGGGATGAGCAGACGCTCACTCAGCAAACCGGTGGTGCTGCAGGCGACAAGAGGGGCTGGATCTCCTGCTCCGGGGCCTGGGTTTGAGCTGGAAGCCAGGTATGGCTGCAGCGCTGCAGAGGCACGAGCCGAAGCAGGAGGAAAAGCCTGGAACGTGTCAGGAGACCGCGGCAGGGAAGCGAGCGGCTGCCTGATGGATTACTGCAACTTAATTTTTTTCCGATAAAAAAAAATGATAAAAAAAGGGAATTAATTAGCCTCGACAGCTGGTGGGGCTGGGGTTACTGAGCGGCTGGGAGCAGAGTTAAAAATAGCAGGAAGGCCCAAGTGGAAAGTTTCTGTAACATCACAAGTCAGGCATTTGGTGCTTACCCGCCCTGACAGGCGGGAGCCCGTGCCAGAGCCCTCTCCGCCATCCCTCAGCCCTTTCCCACTGACCTCCCTGCAACTTTTCACACGACTTCACCAGCCCTTCGTTTCTCCTAATTAACCCTTTGGTTCCAGACACCGGATTTGCTTCTTGAAAGAGCAAAATCGGACACGAGCTGAGCTCAGCCTGGAAGCGTAAGGGTGCGTAGGAGGCCAGGACTCTTGCTGGCCCCCCTTGGGTCCCTGTGTGCTGCTGGCAGCGTGTGGAGCCCGGAGGAGCTGTAACCCCCTGCATATCCGTTCCCATCTGCATTTCAGTTTCCCCTCGTTAAAAATCCTCTTGCTTCAAGGGAAGCCGGGCGGACTTCGCCAGCAGCTTCAAGCCCTGTGCTAGGGACACACCGGACGCACAGTTTGTCCTGGACTGAGACAGAGATGGATGAGCGCAGCTCTGAGCAAGCCCAGCTTGCTGTGCTTGTCCTCTCTCTGCGAGAAAGCAGATGTACATGGCTGCTCCGGCGGGCTTTCTCCGCTTCTGTTTGTCTTTCGGGATTGACAGTGCGGGGTGGCTAATTTCATTCCTTCTCCCTCTAAGAGCCACAGGGATTACATCTGGCTCTGCCTCTCCGGGAAGGCCAGCGAGCACCGAGCCCGCCTTGCAGAGGGCTCAGTCGCGAGCGCGGTCTAAGACAGGGCCGTGGAGCAGGGCTCAGGCTTGGAGACGATTTCTTTTGTAGGCAGAGCGGTTAGTGGCTGGGGTAGACCATGAAGAGTGAACCAAAAAGCAAAATAGTGCTGGGGTGAGCTCGAGGTCGGGCCGGGCTCTGGTTCATGCTCAACAGGAGCTGTGCACAACAACCCTCATCTGGTATTAAAGGGTTTTTCCCCCTGTTCCCCTGGCTGCTTACTTTGTCCTGTGTCCCAGAACAAGTGTCTGGGCCCTCCCCGCTGAAAACCAGTCCCGGACCCTGGGGACACAGAGAAAGTGGCACAGCAGACCCAAGGCAGGCTTCCCCCACCCGCCCCATGCAGGGGATGGGACGCCTCCGAGCTCTGGGTGGGCTGCACAGAGCACCGCAGCTGTCACCCACCTCCCGCCCTGGCTGTGCAGGAGCTTCTCCTCCTCCTCGCACCAAACCGGCCGAAACACGGCGGCTCATTCCCACTCTTTGCTTTGCTCCTCCTAACTCTCCTCTCTCTCTCAGGTGCATGCCGGACACTGAGGTGGTCCTCAGCCTCCCCGCCGAGGAGATGCCACTCACCTGACACTCAGAGAGGCTCCGCTCGCAGGCCCCTCGCCCAGTGCACGGCACGGCCGGGCTCGGATGAGGTGCCGAGCTGCGAAGCTTTGCTGTCGGCACTTCTCCATCCCAGGCCCACTCAGCCGCCTTGGGGACTCACTGATGTGGTTATATGGCGCAGTAAAGGTGTTACCATCATCCCTGGCCTGTGCAGGCTGTGCTGTGCTGACAGGCTGCCGGCCCTTGGACGGAGCACGGGGCAAGACCCATGACCGCAGCTCCCGGGGAGGCATCGTCAGCCCTCCGGCACTTGCAGCCTGACCTGTCCCCTTTGCACCGTTGCAGTAACGCCGGAGGGGTTGAAGCTGAACGGGGCCTCCCAGTCGCTGTGCTCTGACCATGAGGGGTGGCCTGGGACTGGCCCTGGTACCATGAGGCTCTGCCAGTGCATCCCAGCGTGGACCGGACTGGTGTCCCAGCGCGGGGTCGGGCTGATGCCGGTGCTCAGGCAGTTTGGTGCCAGCGGTGCCGCAGCGCCCGTGTGGCTCCGGGCCAACCGACAGGTTCAACTAAAACGAGCTCCTGTTCTCGCCCGTGCCAAGCGAGCCTCCGGCCGCGCTTCCCATCGCCGGCCCGTGGCTACGGCGCTGCGGCAGCTGCCGAGCAGGGGCCGAGCAGGGCTCCGAGGTCCCGGCGAAGCACAGCCCCTCCGGGCACCGGGCACCGGGCACCGGGCAGGACCGGCCCGGGCGGAGCCGTGCGCTGCCCCGCGCCGACGCGAGCTGGAGCCGGGCCGGGGCCGCGGGGAGCACGGCGGTGGGGCTCGGGGGCCCGGGGGGACCCTGTCCCACGCCAGAGCGGAGCGTGGCGGAGCCCGCACCCGCGGCAGCGCATTCCGCAGCGGCGCGGCCGGGGCGTCCCGGGGCGACCGCCGTCCCCCGCGCTGCTCCCCGGGACCGAGGGGACGCGCCCCGGGGGAGCTCGCCGTGCTCCGGCACCGGGAGCCCCGCGGGGACCTCGGGGACCGGACAGGGCGGCCGGGGCCGGGGCCGGGGCCGGTGCGGGCGGGGGTGTGTCCGGCGGGGGAGGGACCGGGCGCGGCGAGGGGCTCCACCTCCCGGGGTTTAAAGCCTGGGCCGGGCGGCGGCGAGCCTGTCCCGGGGAAAGTTGTGCCCGAGCTACTACCGGCGCCGGGAGCGACACCGGGAGCCGGGGCCCCTCGGGGCGGCCTCTCCCAGCCCCGCCCAGCCCCGCCGCCCTCGGTGCCGCCGATGACCCTGAACACGCAGCGCGGGAGCAAGAGCCCGCTGCGGCGGAGGGCCAGCACCCCTCTCCCGCGGCCGGGGGTGCCGGGTGCCACGCCGCGGGGCGAGCCCTGCCACCCCCAGCTCGGTCACTGCGCCTCCGAGCCGGGCGGCAGGGCCGCGGCACCGCGGGGCAGCTGGTCCTCCGACTCCTCGGGCTCCTCCGGCTCCGGGGAGCCCCTGTACCGCGTGGTGCTGCTGGGCGACCCCGGCGTGGGCAAGACCAGCCTGGTCAACCTCTTCGCCGGCGTCCAGGAGCGGGACCTGCTGGAGCAGCGCGGAGGTGGGTGCCCGGTGGCGGGCTGGTTGGGGCCCCTCTGTAGCAGGGCCACCCACCGTGGGGCCCGGAGGAGGTGGTGGGGAGGCAGCGCGTGTCCGTGATGGGAAAAACCCGTGTGCGAGGCGGAGAGGAGCCCAGCGCCGGGGCCAAGTCTTGGTGCCCGGGCAGTGCCGTGCCAACTGGGCTCTCCCGGCGTCTTGCAGAGGCCGCGTACGAGCGCACGCTGTCCGTGGATGGCGAGGAGACCACGCTGCTGGTGATGGACACCTGGGAGCCGGAGCAGCAGGTACGGCAGGGCCGGGGCTGGGTGCTGTGGGGAGCCCGTGCTGCCAGCGGGGCTGGGTGAGCTGGGACGTGCCCGGGGGACATTGTACGGGCACAGCCGCTGCTTTGAGGCCTCTGAGCTCCGCCGAGGCCTCCCCGGGGCTTTCCCGGCCGTGTCCAGGGCTCGCCGCTGCCCTTGCCGGAGAGCGGGGGACACATACTGGGCAAGACAGGGGCTGGGGTCATGTCTCTGACCAGCTCTTTGCCCACCTTTCCCCGGCGTGGGAGGCTGCCCACCGTGGTCTCGCCCATGGGGGCTCTCATGGCGAGGCACCGCAAGAGCACGAGCAGCCGTGCGAGCACAGGGTGTCCCTCACACGAGGACGGGGAGGCAGAAGGGGCTGTGGGAAGGAGTGCAGTGCCAGCCCACAAATCCACGTGAGATGGTGCCGCCAGCCAGGACACGTGCTTTAACAGGCAGAGCGGTGGCTCTGAGAGCCTGGCATGGGCATTCCCTCTGCCCAGCGCACGGAGGAACCTCCTGGGCAGAAATGCCAGGGCTGCCATTGCTGCCTCTCTCAAAATGCCCCTTTGCCTCTCTCCATGCTGGGTCCCGGCATTCCTGTGGGTGCCAGCAGGCAGCGACCGATCCGCGGGAGCGGGGACAGAGCTGGTGCCTGGGCTGTGAACTCGGGCACAGCACCCGCTTGGGCTGGGGCTGCATTTTGCATGAACAGCTGCGCTGTCCGGAGATGCCCCAGCACTGTAACGCCCCAACAACAGCCCTTTATTTCCACTATTGCTTAATGCCACCCTGCCCAGCGGGGACTGGTGCCTGGTTCGCGCAGGGCGCTGTGCCTGTGACGCGTTGTGCAGTCGAGGGTGGCTCCGGGAGGTGCAGCCTCAGCCCCCCGAGCCAAGCTGAGCCCACAGCCCCAATTAGTTACTGACAGAGGAGGAAACTCTCAAACACCACCACCCCCAAAATCACGAGCTTTTAATTCACATTTTATTAATGCGGCCACGTCTGCTCCCCACGACGTGGGGGCTGCTGGGGTGCGCTGGCAGGTCCCATTGGTGCCAGGGTGCGCCCCGGGAGTTGTCGGGGCTGCCAGCAGTCCCTGCAGAGCAGTGACACTCATTCCCTGTGCGGTGGCAGGGTGAGGAGAGCTGGCGCCGCAGCCAGTGCCTGCAGGTGGGGAACGCCTACGTCATCGTCTACTCCATCACCGACCGCGGCAGCTTTGAGAGCGCCTCCGAGCTACGCATCCAGCTGCGCCGTGCGCGGCAGGCCGAGGACATCCCCATCATCCTGGTGGGGAACAAAACCGACCTGGTGCGGTGCCGTGAAGTCTCCATCGAAGGTGAGCGGGGGGTGGTCTGGCTGGTGGGGCACCCGGGGGGGCCCTGCACCCGGCGTCCCTGCCCAGCTGCTTCCCATGTGTCTTTCCCCTTGTCCCTGGACGTGCAGCCGCTGCCCCGCATGTGGCAGCGCCCGTCCCCCAGCACCCGGGGTGCCAGCGGGGCTGTGCCCCCTCCCTGCCCTTCCCTCGCAGAGGGCCGTGCCTGCGCCGTGGTGTTCGACTGCAAGTTCATCGAGACATCGGCAGCTCTGCAGCACAACGTGGCCGAGCTCTTCGAGGGGGTGGTGCGGCAGATCCGCCTGCGCCGTGGGGGCAAGGAGGCCCGCGCACGCCCCGTGCCCGGCCAGAAGCGCAAGGAGAGCCTTACCAAGAGAGCCCGGCGCTTCCTCGACAGGCTGGTGGCCAGGAACAGCAGCAAAGTGGCCCTCAAAGTCCGCTCCAAGTCCTGCCACGACCTGTCTGTGCTCTGAGAGCTGCCGCCCTCCGGACCCTCCACACACACAGGCTGGGACTCTCCTCTCTGCTGGCAGCGTGGCCGGCAGCTCCGCAGAGAGCCCAGACAGGGCCGGAGCGATGCTGAAGACGTGGCGCTGTTTTAACCAGTGCTGAGGGATGCCCGGGGTGCTCTGGATCCGTCCGCTTCCCCTCCAGGAGGGGGGACAAGTGGTGCCGGGGCCCCTGGGCTGCACCCGTGGAGCAGATGATGGGATGGGCACCTGCACTTGGGGTGGTGGGATCCTGGACTACAGATGTTCCTGGGGAGCCGGAGCTGAGGGGTGGCTGTGCCCTGGTACAGGTCTGCCTGCAGGGCTGGAGCAGCTCCGGAGACTGCCGGGACCGTGGCCAGTCCTGCTCACGGTGCCCATCCTTCGCAGGGCAGCAGGGACTGGCGAGGGCACCGTAGCGGTGTCCACCTCGAGGACATCCTGGAGCTGGGCCGAGGGAGCACCGGCAGCATCGCCTGGCACCCCCGGCCCCTCTGCACCAGGGCTTTGTGCCACGTCTCACTGGCACCAGCATTTCTTGGACTGAGGTTTTTCTGCTGTCTCTGTACTGGTGCAAGGGGGAAAACCCTCGGTCTGCAGAATAAACTGCATCAGGGAGGTGCTGGTCTCTGGTGGGTCCCTGCCATGGGGAGCCGCATCCCGGAGCCATGTGGCAGGATTCAAGCCTAGTTCCTTGCCTGCGGCTGGGGCAGAGGACCTGCCTCCTGCTCCAGCGAGGGCTCGGCGGGCTCCAGTTTCACCAGCCGAAACATCTCAGGGTAGGGAGAACCACCGTCTGGGGCTTCCTTTGGCCGCCTTTGGAGGAAGTCCCGATTCCTCACCCAGTGGTCGCAGCATCGCCCCCTGCGATGGCAGAAGCCCCCAGCCCCGCTGCACCTCCCAGGTCCCGGCCGGCTCTGGAAAAGCCTCTGGGAAGGGCTGAGCTCTGCTGAGGTGCAGGTTTCAAACCCCTGAGCACCGTGGGAGCTGCAGCCTGGGCAGGGAGCTGGGCGCTCGGTGGCTCCGGGTGCCCCTGGAAGGGGCAGGGAGGCAGGAGCCGAGCAGTGTGGCACCGGCTGCAGCGTGGCCCAGCCGGGAAGGGACGTGCTTGGCTGCAGCAAGCAGCAAGTGACCCCAGGCACCCGGGGAGGTGATGCTGGAGCTGCGTGGGCTCTGCCGGTTGTTTTTAGGCTGTGCTGCAGGCAAGCAGCCGGGACGCCGCGGGGTAGCCTGCTCAGCAGCCCCGGGCCTGGCGCCAGGGAGGATCAGCGGTGCCCTCCCTCCCCGGGTCAGGTCGGGAGTTTCCGCTTGCTCTGCGGCTCGAGCGTGGGGAGCCGCTGGCCGTGGCCAGCACGGTGCAGCTGGAGAGGGGGTTGCCAGTGCAAAGGGGACACTGGGATGGGGCAGCGCCCTGTCCCTGTGGAAAAACAGCCTCTCCACAGGTGCAAACCCTGGCGAGGGCTTCTCCCTGGTGGCTCTGTCCCCAGGACCCGGGAAGCCTGTTCAGGCTTTTCTCCATGTTGCGCGGTGCTTCCCTGGACCACTGGTGACCGCGGCGTTGCTGCTCTCCCCTTGCTGCTGCTCTGGTTCCGGATGCTCTGCTGGGGCCCTGCCCTGGAGCTCCCTGCACCCCGGTTCCTGGTGCTGCTGGACGCGACGCTGTGGTTCACACAGTGCCCATCAGCGGGGCTGGGGGCTCCATGCTGCTGCCGCTCCCTCCCACAGCTGCAGCCGGCGTTTCCCTGCGGCAGGAGGCGGAGGGGGGCCGCGGGATGGAAAGTTGGCAGCTGGCGGAGAGGGGAGTGGAAAGAATGAGCTCAAACCCAGAAAAATGCGGCTGTGCTGGAGGGTGGGAGGAGAGGCCAAGGGGGCCACGGCGAGGCGCTGGGAAACGAAGGGAGGAAGGAGGGAGGAGAGCCCTGAGTGCCGGTGCCGAGCCAGCTCCTGACCCCGGGACAACGCTGGTGGGTGCCACGGCCGGACCCTGGGGCATGTGGAGATGGACGGTGGTTGGACCGCTGCCCCCTCACCCGTCTCCCTCGAGCCCCCGGTTCCCCCATCAGCTTCCAGCCCCGAGGGGACAGTGTCTGCAGCCACCCCGAGGTGCGGGGGTTCATCTTCTCACGGAGAGCAGCGAGGAAAAGCAGAGGGGAGGAGGGCGGCCGCTGCCCAGGGCAGGTCGAGGCCTCGGTCCCCGCAAGACGGCGGTGGCCAGTGGCTGTTTTGGGGTGTGGTTTAAGCGGCTCACACCCCCTGCCAGCATTTGCTTGGGGTTCCCCCCAGCTTGGGACAATGATGCTGCCCCGGTTAACCCGGGGTTGGTGCAAAAAGGGCCGAATCGGACACCTGGACTCCCTGTCCTGCCGTGGCAGCACCCAGGCCTGGCTGCTCCTGCCTGCCCGCTGCCGAGGGAGTGTCGGCTGGGGGGCTGCACGTTCCTGCTTCCTGGGAGCACGGCGGAAAGCAAGTGGAGCTGCTGATCTTGCTCCTTGGGCAGAAACCAAAACCAAAGGAGAAGCTTTGGGGGATTCCTGGAGAGGGACTTTGCAGCCCCCACCCGAGGGGGCTGTGAGGGGGGGTCATGTCTCAGGGCCCAAAGCGGGGCTGGGGTGGTGCAGGGGGCTGAGCAGTGGGGGCGAGGCAGGGAGGGGGAGCATCACCCCTCGTCGAGGGTTCCCAAGCCAAGCTGGGGTTTGGGGGACGGGTGGGCACCTGAAGGGTCCGTAAGCGGCTGGGTGAGGGGGGCGATAAGGGGGTCCGTAGCTGCGCTGTGCCAGGCCTGGGCAGGCAGCAGGGTGGGAAGCAGCGGGGCGTGCATGGGCACACTGCCTGCTGCTGCCCTTGGTGCCCGTCCTTCTCCTTTGTGGGAGAATTGGTGGCAGGGAGAGGACAGCGTCCCGGGCAGGAGGCCAGCCCCACAGAGAGGGGCTCCCGGGAGGCCTTTCCATCTGCCCTCCGCCTGAAACACAAAACTATGAATCACCCCAGTCCTGAAATAGATCCCTTTTTTTTAAAAAAAAGAGGAAAACATTTAAAAAAAAAAAAAACGAAAACCTTGCTTTTCAGTCCCGCTGCGCTCCCTTCCCCCGCCCGTGGCTCACATCTAAACCGGGGGCAGCACCATTTAACTTTGCTCAATCTTTAGCCTCCGCTGGTGTCTTTGCTTCCAAGTGGACTCTCGCCCCAGCGAGGGCGAGGGGGACGTGCGGGAGGAGGAAGAGGCTCGGTGACACAGCTGGGCTGCCAGCGGCTCCGGAAGGGAAGGAATATTTGTGAGGAAAACATACATTTCAACCAATTTTTCAGCAGAGCCCTGGCCCCGGTCCAGCGGCCGGGAGAGTTTGCTGCCATATATGAGGCATTTTTATGGAGGGGGTGTTTGCGGAGTGTGGCCACAGTTGGGCTGGGAGCGGTCACGGGGGAGGCCCGGCAGCGCAGGAGGCGTCCTTGGGAAATGGCAAAGGGCAGGAAAACCCAGGGCTGGATGGAGGGGAAGCCTGGGACGCAACTCGCTCGGGCTGATGGTGGCTGAAGCCGCCGCTGCCTTCCCTCTCGTGGCCCTCATGGCTGGGGGCTGCGGGGAGCCGGGACCCCCCTGCCTGCGGGAGCCCCCCGGCGCTCTCACCCGCCCCTCGCACCGCGGGGTCTGGGCAGGGAGGGACAGGCCTGCGTTCAAAGCCTGCTGCCCGTCCGTAGGCAGTGCCGCCGCGCTCCCCCTCACCGGCACGGCCCCAGCACGGGCCTTTCGGAGACGGGATAAACAGCCATAAACCGGGATAATCCCGGGCTGAGGCGGTGCAGCGGCCTGAGCAGAAGCAGGCGCGGGCAGCCCATCAGCGGGACCATTGGCACCGTCCCACCGGCCTGCTGCTGCCCTCACGGCTCCCGGTCCGCCCTCGCCCGAGGCAGAGGAGGGGAGCGGGGGCACGGGCTGCCCACGCCGGGGCCTTCCACCACCGCCGTGCCCTGCTGCGGGGAGCCAGCCTGGAGACCGGCCCCGAGCGGGGGGCCGGGCCCCCGGGCCGAGCCCATGGCCGGCTCTGGGGGATGCAGGCCCCGGGGGGCGCCGGGGCTGGGGCCGGGCCGGGATCGGGCCCAGCCGCGCTGAGGCCCGCTGTCGGTCTCCTAGCAACGCGGCCCGGGACAGCCGGGGGCGTGGTTAGCGTCGGCGTCGTCGACGCGTGACGCACTTCCGGTCGGTAAGAGGACGTGTCCCTGGCGCGCGCGGGCCGGAAGCGGACCGCGGTGGGAGCAGCCGCCATGGAGGAGGCCGCGGCGCACAACGGCAGCGCCGCCGGGGCCGGGGCCGGGACCGGGACCGGGACCGGGGCCCCCGCGGCCGCCCGCCCGCCCGCCACCCCCGAGGGCATGGCGCTGGCCTACGGCAGCCTCGTCCTCATGGCGCTGCTGCCCATCTTCTTCGGGGCGCTGCGCTCCGTCAGCTGCGCCAAGAGCAAGGTACCCCCGCGGCTCCGGGGCAGCCCGGCCTCCCCCCGCCGGGGCAGCCGCCCCCTCTGCTCCCGGGGGCGCCGGGGCGTCCCGGCCTCCCGTGCCCGGCAGCGGGGGCTGCCCCCCGCCCCTCCCGGGGGACCCTCCGGGGCCTCTAGGCCTCCCCCCGCCCCCCTCCGGGCCCCCCCGGGTGCCCCGTTCCACAGCCGACCCCGGCCCGGCAGGACGTGGCCCCCCGCCCCGGCCCGCGGTGCCCGGCCCCGGAGAGGGAGAGAGACCAGCGCCCCGGTGGAGGCAGGGGACCCCGGGGAGAGATCTGGCCTCCCCCGGGGTCTTCTCCAGCCCCGTCCTCACTGTCCCGATAAATTCAAGTGCTGCAAAACTCGTAACCGCCCCGGTGCCCCCGGAAGAGATGCTGTGTTGGGGGGACTCGTGTGGGGCTTTGCTCCCCTGCCCCGCAGCGCTGGGGCTGGTCCCCGGGGTGCTGCCGCGCTCTCCTGCCCGCACGCCCTGTGCTCTCCCTGCAGCCCATTGCGCTGCGCTCCGCATCTGCGCCTGGCCTCGGGTAGCAGCTGGGACTTAAATCCCAACACTTCGGCTCCTGAAGCTCAGGAGAAGGGACTGTTTTACACAGTCTGGTTTATTACTGCTTTTTCCAGTCCCTTGTCCTCCATTGAGTCTTACATCAGGGGTTTCAGCTGATTTTAGCGGGGTTCCTGGCAGCCCAGGCAACCCAGGTCTGCGAGCAGGGCTTGCCCGTGGTTCAGGGGGAGCCGGATTTCTCTTCGCTCACGCCGCAGGGAGCGAGTGGCTCTTGGGGCACTTCTGCGCCGCCGAGTGCTGTGCGGCAGCTGCCGTGCCCGGGATAAGCTGTTGTTCCTTTGCAGGGTTGCTTTGCATAAGGGCTTCCGCTAACGTGCACTCTGTCCAGCGCTGGCCGCAGGTGTTTGCCTGCGCACGATTAGATCTCCAAGCAGCGGCCAGCTGGGCAGGGGAGCAGGCAGGGGAGCAGGCAGGGGAGCAGGCAGCCCTCTGCCTCTCCTCTGAAAGCTGAAGGTCTCTCGTGGGAAATGCCTTGAAAGGGGGCTGGTTCAGCTGGTGCAAAGATGGCTCAGGAGGCGAAAGGGCTTTATAAATCCGGGGCTTTTGAGCACAAGGAGCGTCCCGAGAGCGAGGTGCGGGATAACAAGATGATTGGAGAGAAACGTCATTCAGAGGGTGATCGACATATGGTGCGCACAGATGGGGTGGCTGACGGAGACGGCCGAGCGTGAGCAGCGAGGGAGCCCGGCTCCCCTCTGGGCAGGGGGAGAAAGGAACAACGCCAGCGCAGTGGGCAGGGTTGTTTCGGTTTTTTTCCCTTCTCCAAGAGGAAAAAAGCAGTAAATCGTAGCAGCCCTTGGAAAGACGAATGCGAGGTTTGTTTTTTCCATCTTGGGCTCTGCCTCTGACACAGCCCCACCTCCGGGAACAACGTGGGACCAGCGGGTGCCCTGTGCCTCTCAAAGCCACCGTGGAGCCCTGCTCATTATGTCTGTTCACCTCCTGCTCAGGTAGGATGCCAGAGCAGGGGCTGATCCACTCCTGTCCTCTCCTTCCCTCCCCAGAACTCCTCAGAGATGCCAGAGACCATTACCAGCCGAGACGCTGCTCGTTTTCCCATTGTTGCCAGTTGCACCCTTCTGGGGCTCTACCTCTTCTTTAAAGTAAGTGAGCGATGCCGATGGGTGCTGGAGCCGCTGCCTGCCATCCTCCCCGCATGGTCAGGAGCTCCCGAAGTGGGGCTGACTCGATTTTTGGCTTACCCTAGTTGGGGGCCATTAGTGTTGGGACAGAAAGTGTGTAAGGCTGCACAGCTTGAGCTCTTCGGTGTCACCATGCGGGAGGACGTCAGTTCTTGCCTGAATTGTAACAGCCTGGGGTAAATCAGGGCCTGTTTGTGCACAGGTTGGTTCTGGAGAGCTGCTGAGGGGCAAGTGCACCCCTGAGCTCTGCCTGCCTCTGTGGGCCGACCTGACGGTGCATGGACTGAAACCAGAGGGTGCCAAAGGGTGCTAGGGACTGCTGAGTTGCAGATGCTGCTGTCTCTGTGTTGTGCTCCGTGCTGTGCTTCCGAAGCCATCTCGGCTGCAGGTCTGGGGGATTGCTAGCTCACGGGCGAGCCCCTGAGTGTTCAGGTGAAGTCTTGTAGATGTGCAGAGCCAACAAGCGGAGTTAGATGACCATTCCTGAGTCACAGACAGGAGATCCCAGCAGCAGGTGCTTTCGCCTGTGTGGAGAAGGTGTCTTGGCTTAAAGCACCTTTGGCTGCCCACGCACGTCTGGTGTGCGGCTGAGCTCCTGGAGGGGCCTGACGAGCCGCGCGGTGCCAGCGCAAAGCAGTCCTGTTGACACGGCAGCTTCCAGCCCCGCTGTCCTGGGCTGCCTGCGAGGTGGCAGGGTGCTCCTGGCTGGCCAGGTGAGGTTTAAGGTGCAAAGTTGGGAATATTTCAGTTTACAGTCCCTTCTCCACCCATCGCAGTTACCTCACAGCAGCTGACTGACGCTGCGGGCTCCTACCCTGCATTGAGCTGCCGCGCAGGATGACAGCCACACTGTGCAGGTCCTTACCCCGGCGTGGGCCTGGGCGCCAGCCCGTGCTGCGGCTGCATCAGGAAGGCGAGTGCGTGCCGCAGCCTGCGCAACCACCGAGGTCAGCTCTGCAGCAGCAGACAGGATCAGGCCTCCCTAGCAATATGCCCTGCTTTCCCGGGGGTGAACGTTAGCCTGTGTGCTCACCGGGGCTGCAGCTCCTCTTGTAGGTCACCAGCAGTAAAGCTGAGCATCTGCTGAGCCTCTCCTGATGGTGGGGTATGGAGCAGCCACCAGACCCTGCTGCTGGGCCCCTCTGGCTGCTGAAAGGAGCCCCTGCAGCCCACCCCTTTCCTGCAGCCCATGTCTCAGGGAACTCCTCCACCTCCTCAGGTGCTTTTTCTGCCTCTTGCTCCTGGTTGGGACGGAGACACCAGGAAAAGAAGTACTGAATGTGCAGCGTGGCCCTGCTGAAGTCGCTGCATGATTGGTGGCTCTTTGTTTTAATATCTGCAACCTGCCATGAGCTCTTGTATTCCAGCATCCCTATTCCAGGAGAGCACGGAGGACCCCAGAGTCCCCCCGTGCTGGGCTGTAGGGGTGTGATTTGGCAGTAAGGCAGCGTGTGCGTCGGAGGGTAGAATTTCTAATAATACCCCATTTAATTAGGGCAGGACGTGCTCGGCCTGCTACAGTAGCGAGGTGGGAGTGCTGCTGCTCCCCTCTGCCAGGGCAGACCCCGGGAGCAGCACGGTCCCTCACTCCCTGCTCCAGCTCACTCTGCAGGGGACGTGCCGGGGAAGCTTCATCCTCCCTTCTGCAGAGCAGGAGTTATTTTTTGATCCGAGCGCCCTATGGATGCGCGACAACTCGCAAACCCGTTGTGCTTGTTCTGTGAGCACGCGGCTATTTCCAACATATTTCACATCAGCGGTGCAAGAATTTGGGTTATTCCAGCTATTCTTCTCGTCTCCCTGGAGCACTGACACAGCAGCTGCCGATCGCAACATGAAGCGCTTCCTCGTGCTGTAGATGAGGACGCTGCGGTAACTGACCTCTCTCTGGATTTGTCTTGCAGATATTCTCTCAAGAGTACATCAATCTTCTGCTTTCCATGTATTTCTTCGTGCTGGGGATCCTAGCCCTGTCCCACACCATCAGGTACAGCGGAGGGAAGGGTGCGACTGGGGCAGGGGTGTCCGAGGCTGCCCGCTCTGCGAGGCAGCGGGGTGTCGAGGATTGGAGGGTTTCTAGAGCAGCATTGCCTCGTGGCAGAGCCAAGTCCCAGCTCACAGGGTGTTGTCCCTTGGCAGTGTGAAGGGCCCAGAGCATGCTGTGAACCCTTCCTTGTGGGGGAAATCTCCAAAATCCCCCTTGGGGGGCACCAAAATCTCGGGGGTCCTGGCAATCTGGTACCCACTACAGCATCACTGGGAGAGCTCGTGGAGGTGTGGGTGGCCACCATCATGGGACAAGTCCAGCTCACCCTGAGGAGCTGCTGTGGATTGGCACAGTCCTCGCTGCCCTGAGGAGGGGAGAGCTCCTCGGCACCCGTGTTCCCCTTACTGGGACGGCTGAAACAGGCAGCTGGAGCTCACAATAACGTCCCCGGCCTCTCATGCCAATGCTTGGCACAAGGTGTTGAAAGCTCAGGCAGTTTCAGTAACTGAAAAAGTAAAACTGGTTTCCTGTTTCCTGAGCTCTAGGGTGTTGGGGACCAGATGCTTTCCCTAGACTGGCACTGTGGCAAGGGCTTTGTCCCCGCTTCCGGCTCTGCAGGAGGGCTGTTCGGTGGTGGCACAGCCAGTTTTGGGTTACCAGATCCGTACAGTGCCAGGGGGCTGCTGGGGCGGCACAGGGAACCTGCTGGGGTCAGGGTGGCTCTTAACTTGGGGGCGATGGTCTGTGCCTGTTGCGCTAGAGTATTTTGGGGGACTGTCACATATGGGCAGATCAGACCTCTGGGGAGGACAAGGTCCTGTGTCTGCGGCTTGGTGGCTGAAGCTGGGGCTCCTGCCAGTCCCTGATGTGGCGAAACTTGGCGTTTCCCTGTCTCAGGAGGGGGTGTGGGCCGACGTCCGTGCTGTGACACTGTCACACAGAGGTGCTGGGCAGCGCGTGCTGCGGGGTTTCTGTCGAACTGCCCTTCTCTTCACCTCTCGTTTCAGCCCTATGATGAACAGATTCTTCCCTGCAAATTTCCCCAACAAACAGTACCAGCTCCTCTTCACCCAGGGCTCCGGGGAGAGCAAGGAGGGTATGTTGGCTCACCGGTCTCTCTGGGGGCCTGAATGTTTTTGGCCTTTACCGTTCTGTTTCTTGCTCGCTTGGTGTTTTGACTTTCAGCCCGTTGAAACAGCCTTCTCAAAGACTTGCCTCTTGCTCCCCGCTGTGCTTCTGTAGCCGGCGTGAGCCCTGTGTGTCCCTGCTGAGCTGGGGCTGCCGCGTCCATCTTCTTGCGCTGGTGGGCGCTCTCCCTCTGTGCTGCCTCTGGCTGACAGCGAAACCCCAGAAACAGATCCCAGAGTGCTATAGGAAGGGAGCTATGGCTGCTGTTAAATGCACTGCCTTTATTTAAGCTCCTTGGGTAGCATAATAATGACTTTTTTGTGCTGCCTTAACTGATCTGATTCAAATCTTTGCACCGGTAGAAGATGCTTTCATAAGTATCCTGCCCAGTGGTTTTACTGGTAAGGAAATACTTTTTCTAGTGATACCACCAGGAGTTAACTGGTGCAGGAAGAGGGAGATCTGCCTCTCCCTGCCTTAGGCAGTGCCTGAATCCAATTTCCTTATTGACAGAAGGATCGCTGTTGCTGTCCATGTGGCAGAGTCTGGCTGAAGGAGAAAGTTCAGGCTTGCCAGGGCCAGCTTGCATGCAGTTTGCACGTGTTTACCATGGGCACAGCCATTTCTGTGGGTACAGTCCCCTCGTTTGGGATGTGGGCGCTGTGGTCTGTGTTGCTCCCCAGCTATAAAGTCACTCGTCTCTGCCCTGCGCCGGAAGGGGAGCTGCCCGGGCTGCCCAAAATCTGACTTCTCTGTTTTATTGCAGAAATAGTGAACTACGAGTTTGACACCAAGGATCTTGTATGCCTGGCCCTGAGCAGTGTTGTGGGGGTCTGGTACCTGCTGAGAAAGGTAAGTGAGCCACAGCCCTGTTGCGGGGAGGCCAGGGACTGGGCTGGTCAGTCCCAGGCCCCTTTCCACACGAGGCCTCTGCAGGCTGAGGCCATGGCTCAGCACGTGCAGTGGGACCCAAATCTCCTTTTCCTGTCGTTCTCAGCACTGGATTGCCAACAATCTCTTTGGGCTGGCGTTCTCCCTCAACGGAGTGGAGCTGCTGCACTTGAACAACGTCAGCACTGGCTGCATCTTGCTTGGGGGCCTCTTCATCTACGACGTCTTCTGGGTAAACGGGAGCATTCCCCGGGGCAGACGCGAGTTGCAGCCGTTGGCGGAAGGCATGTGCGTGGCATTATGCCTCTTTGGAGGCAGCACGCTGGCTGGACACACGTTTGCAGTCAGGATTTCCACTTTCTCAGCCCAGAGGGTGTGATGGGGATGATGACAGAATCGAACAGTGGCAGAACATGGCTCAGCAAATGTATATTCTTTTTACCTCCAGCTTAGAGAGCCCAGGGCTGGCAGGGATCTCATCAGGGCTGTTGTGGGCTACCCGGGTGTGCGGCATATCCAGTTCTGGTGACCTGTATTCCCTGCTAAGGTCTTCCCAGTGCCTGACAGAGCTGCTGGGTGGGCTGGAGGATGAGGCTGCTCTGGGGTATGCTGATCCTGCTTGTATGGGCTGTGCCTCAGCTCTGTCATCTACCGGCTTCGTTAGTGTCCTTCTGTTCTCTTGCACAGAGGACCAAACACCAGAGTGCCTCCAGTCTCTTTCCCTCAGCAGCACCCCAACATCTTCATTTTGAGGCTTTCACTATCTCTGCAATGGACCTGGACCCCTGTTTCTCCCTGTAATGTCCGTATTCCCCAGTCCTTCCTGCTGCCTCCACCTTCTGAATTACTGGGTTTCCAAATGTCTGAGAGCCTTGTATACCTTGAGGTCTGTCCAGCAGCTCTGCAGCTGCCTGAGTAATCCTTCCCTATTTAAGCCGGGCCACTGTGTGTTATTTTGTACTTGGCCGGTGCTGCCCCTGTTTCATAGGCTTGTTAACAGTCTCAGCTCTGTGGTTCATTAGCCTGTGTGCCACTTCCTCCACTGCTCTCAGCTGGAGAAGATTCAGCGTTCTGGCTTAGCACACCCGGTGCCTCGTGCCCTGCTTGGGGTGCGAGTGTCTTCCCAGTGCTTTGGAGACGGTGAGAGTGCAACCCTCGCTGCTTTCCGCTTGCAGGCTGTCTCCCGCCTCGGCTTCCCCAGCAGGTCAGTGGATTGCTGGAGCCTCATGGAAGGGCCGTCCTGAAGTGGAGACCCTCTTACTGTGCCCCTCTGCAGGGACCAGTCACTTGGATCTTAGCACGGATTTAATCACAGTGAGATCCAAGGAGGGTTTCAAGGAGGAAGAACTGCTCAGTGGAGCGATGATATTGCCCCCTGTATAGTCTTGGGGTGAATTTGCATGTGACCCTTTTCCCTGGTCCCAGCGTGGAGTCTTGTCACTCCATGGCAATGCCCAGAGCTTGCTGCACCTTATGGGAAGTTAATGTGATGCCCAATGCTTGCTTTAAGGTTTCTCTTTAATCCTTAGCTCCAGGATCTTACTCACCTGGTGCTAACCAGCACCTGGTTTATGTGCTTGCTGCTGGTATAGCCAAGACTGAAGGCTTGGAGGTGAAAAGGAGCAGAAATAAGGGTGGTTGACCTGTGTGTTTACAATCCATTCCCCAAACGATGCCAGTATTTAAAGCTGACAGTGTAGTACAAATAAATGACCTCAGAGCAAAATGCAGCTGATCTGACAATTGCTCTGGTCCCTGTTGGAAGCTCATGGGCGGCAGCCTGGCGCTGGCTGGGACTCTGTGCTGGGAGCTCCTGCCCTCCGAAGACACTCTGTGCGGTGGTCAGACTTTCCACTGAGTTGTCTAATTAGAGCTGAACCGACCCGCAGGGGTGGTGCTGGGGAAGGCCGGGTGGTTGGCAGCACCGCGCCTCTGCGATGTGAGCGGTCTCCCTGGCGCTGCTCTGAAAGCAGGATGGCCATGACGCGCTCACCTCCTCGAGCGCTGTCCTGTGCCCAGGTGGTGGGCTCGCTCGCAGGACTCCTCTGCCCACAGTTCAGCGGCTCTTTGGCTATTTTCTGCCACTGAGGCCGCTCCGGGCCCCGAGGTGACACTGTAACTGAGCGTGCGTGTGTCCCTGTGCATCTGTAGTCACCCCGGACTCCTCTGCTTCCCCCTAGGTCTTTGGCACCAATGTGATGGTGACAGTTGCCAAATCATTCGAGGCCCCGATAAAACGTGAGTAGATCTTCCCTGTGTGCTGGAGGAGGGGCTGTCCGTTCTGCTGCGGTGGCTGCCCTGTGCACCCCTCCGCCTTCTGGAGATGGCTCAGAAGGTGGGATGTGTGCAGGAAGGTTTCCTGCTAGTGACCCCTTAGACTGCTGCATGGTGCCGCCGACCTGCAGGGAGCCAGGCCGGGTCTCCGAAGAGGGGTGGTTTGCAGACCCCTGAGCTGGCTGGGTTAGTCTGCACCCCCAGGACAGGCACTTTCACCTCATTTAAAAAAAAAAAACAAAACCAAACAAAACAACAACAAAAGCAAAACAAACGGAAACAACCTCTCCCAAAAAACAGCAGGAGAGGTGAATTTGTGCTGTTGTGGAGCATGCAACGGTTTGGGTCTTGGGAGCTGGGGCTGAAACTTGCGCGTGGGGCTGGCCCCACATCCCTCTGTTTCCCATCCCGGTACCCAGAGTTCTCCCAGGAAGGAGAACGGGCTGAGCTGCAGGGGAGGAGGGGGCTGAGGGCAGGAACAGGGTTCTTGCCCTGCTCCAGTCCCTTTTTGCTAGGCACAGTGGTGCTGAGGTCGGCTCAGCACAGACATTTCCCCCCTCACTGTGCCTCTCTCTGCTCTTCATAGTGGTTTTCCCTCAGGACCTGCTGGAGAAGGGGCTGGAGGCCGACAACTTTGCCATGCTGGGCCTGGGAGACATTGTCATTCCAGGTAAGGACAGAAGAGGGGGGATGTGACCGGGGCCGCCCGTCAGCTGAGTGGGTGCCTCACTCTGCCTTTGGCCATGCCGGAGCCCGGCGGGCCTCCTGCCGGGGCTGGGGGCTGTGTGGGCCGGGGGTCTCCCGCCGGGGCCGGGTGCTGTCCCGGTGCCTTGTGCCGCGAGAGGGCACTGTCAGCCCGGGCACGGCACCCGGAGCCGCTGCGGGTCCTGCCCTGCCTCCCTCAGCCTTCCCTACGACCTCCGTCCCCTCACTGTCCCCTTCTCCCCGCAGGGATCTTCATTGCCTTGCTGCTGCGATTTGACATCAGGTGAGCGGGCGGCAGGGAAGGGTCTCTGGCAGGTTGGATCTTGCAGCATATTTGAGCTGCTTTTGTAGAGGAAAAGGGGAAGAGGAAGCCAGGAGCACGGTCGTGTGCTCCCCTCCGGGGCTTGGCGTAGGGACCCGAGAGAGCGGCTGGGACAGGGGGGTGCAAGGGGAAGCTCTTGGCAGAGCAGTCGCAAGCAGGGCTGGCTTTCTGGGTAAGTCCTGAGTGCTGGGGATGAGTTGTTTGAGCTCACGGGCATTGCGGTACGCACGGCAGGGCGGGCAGCACGTAACAGCCCCCCAGAGCCTCACCAGCTCCCGGGCACTGAGGAGGAGAGGGCAGTGCTGTGGCAGCCAGGGGAAGCGGTGACTGTGTGGGAAAGAGCCAGGGGTGCTGGCACCTGGGAAGCGCTCGCGTGGATGCAAATCGGTGCCCGGCAGTGCTGACTGCCTCTGGGTTGCTGTTCATGTTGGAGGAAGCAGCTTCTTCCTATGCAGAGAAGCTGCACCTACCGCCGGGGTGTAGCTTTCAGCCGTTGCCCCACACCGAAAGTCTCCGGCTGGGCAGCTGCCGGGAATGGGCCGCTTCGTGCGACTGCGGTGGTGTGGCCCCGCTCCCGCTGCTGTTGCACAGACCCTCTGGTCTGTGCCAGCTCTTCCAGGTGTTTCCACACACATCCTGCCTGCACCTGCTGGGAATCCCAGTTTCTGCAGCCTTCCCTGTGATAAAAGAGCACAGCACGTGCTGAGAGCAGGCTGCCAGGGACCGGCTGTGCCTCCCCTGAGAAGGTGGGACCCTCTCCCTGGGTCCCAGCATCGATTCCTGCCCCCCAGGAGCCATCCAGAAGCAGGATCGCGTGCCTCCTTCCCTTCCCCAGCCCCTCACCTGGGTGTCACCCCATCCAGTCCCACGTTGCTCCCATGGGACCGGGGGCTGTGCTGGTGGCAGTCTCTGCGCTGGCCCGAGAGCACGGGCAGAGCACAGCTCTCCGCACCCCAGCGTGGTGGAAGGTGGCTGAGAATGCTGGGCCAGCTCTGTTTTGGCCACTGGCATCCCAGCCCCGAGGTCACTGGGCTCTGCTCCCTTTCCCTGCAGCTTGAAGAAGAACACGCACACGTATTTCTACACCAGCTTTGTGGCCTACATCTTCGGGCTGGGCCTGACCATATTCATCATGCACATCTTCAAGCACGCCCAGGTGAGCTCCGCCGTGCTGCCTCCCGCAGACGCACGTCCCAGGTGGGGACACGCCAGCTTGGCCACAAGGTTCTTGCATCATGCCAGGAAAAAGTAGACATGTTCCTCCTTTTGGCTTTGCTTTTCCAGTGCCTGCCTGTACCTTTCCCTGCCCAAAGCTTGTGTGCCTGGCTGGAGCAGAGTCCTGTTTGGGGCAAGGCTGGTTCAGGCAGCGGCATTTCCAACAACAGTACCTCAGCCGGGCTGCCCTGTGTTTTTGTGGCTCTTTACACCCAAGCTGCCCCTGAAGACCCACCCCGCCGTGCTGCAAAGGGGCCCTGGGAGCCCACATGCCGTGGGTGCTGGAGCTGGTCTGCAAGGGGGCCCTCGGTGTGTTCATGGCCCACTGGTACCTCGTGGCGAGGGTTTTGTGGTGCTGCAGCTGTAACTTGGCTCTCAAAGCCACTTTCTGGAGCAGCGCTGTGACAGATGATATGAGTGCAGAGGAGACAGAGCCATCTTGCATCACGCTCCTCCTGAGGGGTGATTTGTGGTTTGATTTAACAGTTGTTTGTCTTCCTGACAGCCTGCTCTTCTGTACCTGGTCCCCGCATGCATCGGATTCCCGCTTCTTGTGGCCTTGGCAAAGGGAGAAGTAACTGAAATGTTCAGGTGAGCGTCAGCTGGGGCCGGAGCTGTTTTGCCTGCGGCGCGGGAGCGCGTGAAGCATGCAGATGTTCCCACGCCTGGGCACAGCTGGAGGGACGGGTTCATCTGGGCACGCTCTGGGTGTGCGCGTGCACATGCATGGGTGGAGGGAGTGGGTCTGTGTTTGTACACGCCGGCCCTGGCTCCAGCCACCTCCTCGTAGCCGGGTGGGAGCTTTGGTGCGGTACCAACAGGCAGGCAGTATCTGGTATTGCTTTACGCCCCGGTGACAAACTCTTCCCGTGCGCTGGCAGGCAGAGGAGGGTGGGACCGCACACCTGGTGCTGAGATACTTGGTCATTGTGTCCCGGGGCCCGTGGGTGGGGGAGAACAGAGCTGGATCCGGCTGCGAGAGCAGCCGGGGCTGGTTTGAGCACATCCCAGCTTCCCCGTGCGGGTTGAAGTATCCTGGTTTGCAGCAGTCTCCCTGCCCTGGGGACTGTAAGTGCAGAGAAAGGGGTCTGTGCTGTGGTGGTGTGCTCCGGCCCTTCTCAGCCTGCCCCACTCCAGGCATTTGCCTGTTCGCTGCCAGCCCGCACCTTTGGTTTCCTGCCGGGACTGTCCCCTCTGAGCCGCGTGGAGCATGGCCTGGCCAGCCTGGGAGCTGTTTCTCCACTGTGCTCAGCCAGTTGTGCTCGAGGCTTGATGGTGGCCGTGTGGTTGCTTGTTTAAGGAAGGCTGAAGCAGAGGAGGGAGGGGAGCGTCTGTCCCAAAGCAGGGCCGTGCACCCCCCAGCCTCCCTGCTCCAGGGGTGCCTCTGCCCACGGGGGCCTGCCCGAGCCCCTAGCCCCCTCAGAAGGGAAACCAGCAGCCGACTGGGGCGCAGCGGGGAGCCGGCTGCCCTCACGTCCTTCCCCTCCCCTGGGACATGCAGGTATGTGTGTTCCCACCGGGCTGTCAGCTGGGCCGGCTCCCCAGCCCTGCCGCACCTGCCCGTCCTTTGATGTTTGCTTCTGACGATCGCTGCTGCAGGCGCTGAGTGTCCTGGGATCGTCCTTCCTGTGCACCTGGGATCCTGCAGCCGCTTTCCCCAGTGCCGTGACTCACCAGCTGACAGCAGCACCACCTCCCGCGCCGGGAAACTGGGGAGAGAGGAGCTGCGAGTCCGGCTTGCCTGGCAGCAAGGCACCCCAGGGAGCCTGGCAGCCGGGCACGGGGGCTAATGCCCCTGCAGAGCATTAGCACCAGCTGCTCCTGCAGCAAAGCGCTGCCCGCTGCTGTTTGCTGAGTGTTGCCAGGGCAAGCGCAGGAGGCCGGGCGATTGCAACCTGGATGGGCCATGGGGTCGGACCCCCTTGCAGTCACTCCAGTTGCAGGCAGAGGAAGTGGGACGCAATGGGCCTCGTGCCTGGAGTGCAGTGGCTCCCACGGCAGCAATCCCACCAGATGTAGCTCCCCTGCATGGCTTTGGTGCATCCTGCTCCTCCCTGCGCTGACCGCAGCCCGGAGCTGGCAGCTCCCCTGTGGTCTGTGCCCACCGGCTGCCTGCACACGGTGTCTCGCAGCAGCCATCGGCTGCTGCCCCTGGGAGAGGGCAGCGAGTTTCTGATGCAGTGGCAAGTAGGCGAGTGGCGGTGCTGCGGGGAGGGTGGGAGCGAGCAGATGTGTGCTGCAGGCCCGGGGAAGGGGTGCTGATGGAGCAGAGGTGGGTGACGTCGGGATCAGTTTTGCAGCTTCCAGCCTTGCCGAGCCTCCCTGGGCAGGCAGTAACCTTCGCTCGGCCTCTGTCCGCTGTCAGCAGAGGGGAACCCGTCCAGCCGCTCACACCTGCTGCAGACGCGCTGTCCTCGAGTGGCAGGAAGGGGTCTGTCGTACCGGTCTGCTGCCTGCACAGCCCCTGGGCCGCTCTGCTGCTGCCTTCTCAGTGCCCAGGCCTGCTCTCCCATGGGTTCCAGCTGCCTGGCTCTACCCGTGCCAGCGGGAACTGCCTTCTTCCCGGGTCTCAGCCCTCACTCTTCCCATGCTGCAGCCCTGCCCTGCGGTCTGCAGGCGAGGGGAGCACAGGCAGAAGCCTGCCAGCACAGCCCCGGGGCCACCCCAGCCTGAGCCAGCGGGTGCCAGCAGCCGGAGGGAACAGCAGGCTGCCTGCGCAGGGTGGTGGGTTTGCAGCAGTCTCACTCCAAAAGTCGTCTGCTTTTTCTCTCTCTCTCCCCCTCTCTCCTTTCTGTCCTCTTCTTCCCCCTTTCCCCTCCTGCTTCCTCTCTCTCCTGCAGCTATGAATCCTCTGCTGAAATCTTGCCACACACACCAAGACTTACCCACTTCCCCACCGTGTCCGGCTCGCCGGCCAGCCTTGCTGATTCCATGCAGCAGAAACTGTCCTGTCCCCGCCGACGCCGGCAGCAAAGCCCTAGTGCCATGTAGCAATCGCACGCGGTGCCCTTTCTCTGTCTGTCGCTCTGGCCAGGTAGGGACTGGTCCCGGCTCTCCCCTTTCCCCGGGCAGAGGCAGTAGCTGTCGCCTCGCTGCTGCGGGCCGGCTTCTCTCCCCATCTTTTGAGGGGAGACTGTGAAAGGGGAGAGGATTTGATATCTTTGCCCTCATCGTGCTTCCTGCTGGAAGGCAGCACTCCTGGGTTTCCTTTTCCTTTGCCAGGGCCCCGGGGACGGTGCTGGGGGGTTTGCAGCCGGAGGAGCGAGTCCCTGGGTGGGGGGGGTCGCCGCTGTTGGTCTTGCTGCAGTTCCCCCTGCTAACCGGCCCCACAGGCACCACCGCTTGGCCCCTCGCATGGCAGCGGTGGGAAGCGTGGGGCTGTCCAGGATATCCGATGGTGCTCCCGGAGTCAGGACAGACCCCCGGGCACAGAGCTGGCCTGAGGGCTCGGCCAGGGGAAGCCCCAGCCCCTGGCTGGGTCCCCCCATCGCTGGAGGTGTCTGGGGGGTGTCGCAGCGCTCGTCTCCCCGCCTGGGCTCTGCCCCGTCGGGTTTCCGACACTGGGGGGCTGATGGCTGGAGCCCACCCCCTCCTCGGCACGACCCGGCTGCTGCAGCAGGGCAGACCCCGAGCCTGCGGCCCCGGGCTGGGCTGTCCCTGCCCGGCACAGGTCTGTCCCCAGAGAAGGGCCGGCCCCACTGAATCCTCCCTCTTGTCCCTCTCGTCCCCAGCTACGAGGAGAGCTCTACCCCCAAGGAGGTGCCGGGGGCCTCCAAAGAAGAGACGACAGAAGCCGCCAAGAAGGAGAAGTGACCTTGCCCGCGGGCTGTGCCCGGCGCCGCTGGGCTGCGGCCCTTCCAGACCCTCCGCAAGCGACAGACGACGAAACAGTTGTGCAAGAGCATCGTGTTGTGTGTGTCGGAGCAGCCACCCAGGTGGGGTATCGATGTACGCTGCATAGCCCCCCCTCCGCCGGCCCCCCGGGGCCGTGCTGCCACCCCCCTGCCCATTTATCTCCTACGGGGGTACAAGGCGGGTGGGGGGCAAACCACAGGCCGGTTTTTAAATTTTGTATTGTGCATTTGCTTTCTCTCATATTAAACCATGTCGAAGGAAGGCGTCCTGGTCTGGCAGTGCTGGGGCCGCGCCGGCAGCCCTTGCCTTGGCCGCTGCTCCAGCTGTAGCCCCTGCTCAGCTGCCTGGCCGGCACCGGGATATCGGCATCACGGCTCTCCGGCAGCCTTGTTCTCCCTGTGGGGCCCGTGGCCGTTGTCTGGCTGTTTCCAAGTGACCGTCCCCTTCCCCCTCCCGCTCCCCTGGCACTCGGCCTTCCCCCAGCCAGCCTCAGCCTGGCCCCCCACTCTGTGACACCCAGATTTAGGGCTGCAGTCGCTGACTCCCGGCCTGTGCCTGCCCGGGTTCGAGCTGGGGTCTGGTTCCGGAGTGGGGTGGGTGAGGGGGGATCGGGGCGCAGGAACACGGCTGCTCGGGGGCTCAGTGAGCTGCGGCTGAGCCCCCACGGCCTGGGTGAGCGGGCACGGGAAAGAGCTGGGTGACCCCAAATCCAGCCCCAGAGTGGGGTGAATAAAGTGTGGGCTGTCCCCCACCTTGCAGGGAGCTGGGCACAAGCCTGCACCCCCTGGGGCGGGGACAGGCAGGGGCAGCTCCAGCTGCACCGGGGCCGCCTGCCGCATGTCCCGCAGCACCGGCGGTGTCCTCCCTGCCCACCCCTGGGGCAGGCGTGCGGAGGATCCTGCATCCCTCCGGCCATGCCCGCTGCCAGAATAAATAGAAAGTGTTTGCCGGCTGGGCAGCCCCTCCACAAAAGCCGTATTGAACCATTATTCCCTGCGTCGGCTGCGAGCACTAAAAGTGGCGCCTCGCGTTCTGCCATCTAATGACCCTTCGCAGTCTCCTACAGATGTTTTCTATGACTTACAGCTCCTTTTCCAACAGCCCTGTCCGCAAAAACAAGAGGGGCCGCTTTAATTCCAATTAAATACCTCCAGCTAAGCAAACAGTGTGCAGCAGGGCCTGGGCACGGGGCGGCCGCCAGGCCCGGCCCACGGAGTCGCTGAGTCTAGACTCCAGATGTGATTTCACCAGCCTCCAGTGTCCCGTGGAAAACGACGCTGGCTCTGCCGTGGGGTGCAGCACCCTGCCCCGAGCTGGGGCCCCGCGCACCGCCACGGCGTGACGGCACATACCCCTTCCCATCTGGCACCGTGTCCTGTGAGGCGCTGCATCCTCCCCAGCTTCGGGTGGTGGGAGCCTGATGCCACCGTGGCCTCACACCCGTTCCCGTGCAGCCTCCGGAGCCCCCGAGTGTGCAGGAACAGGCCGGCGGTTGCACATGGTACCCCCAGCCCCGGCATCGCCCTCCTGCCTCCGTGCTGCCCCGCGGAGCTCGGGGATGCTCGTGCCAGCTCTATGTGCGGCAGGAGCGCGGCAGCGAGCCAGGAGCTTTGCCGGGGCTGCGGGGAGCGGAAGGCCTGGGGAGGGGAGAGCAGGGTCGCCCCTCACCCTGCCCAGCCGATAAGCCGGGGCCGGGCCGGAGGAAGGAAGCGTGTTGGGCCCTGCAAGGAGCCGCCAGCGAAGCCGGCGCCTCGGTGGCCCCGGGCTCGCTCGCCCGCTGCACCTGGGCCCCGCAGCACCTCCGCTCCCAGCACTGCCGCAGCCGTGCGGCTCCACTCTGTCTGGGCCGCTGCTGGGCCACCTTCCCCTCGCCACGGGGTCCCTCCGGCTTGGGGGGGGCTGCGGAAACAAGAACACATCGGCTCCGGCAGGAAACCTCCATCCAGGGAGCTGCGCCCAGCTGGGGCAGGGGCCGGAGCCAGCCTGCCCTGCTGCCGGCAGCCATGGGGTTTGGGGTGAGCCCCCCCTGCCCATGGCCCCTCAGGGCAGCGATGCAGGTGCCCGCTGGCGGGGGGAGCCCCCGGGCACCCTCCCCTCATGCCAAGCTCCTGCCAGGGATTGCAGCGGGGCAGGATGGGCTGAGCTGGGGGCGCACAGGGGGCACCCCTGGGTGCAAATGCCAGGCAGTGGGATGGTGGTTTCATGGGTGGGGAGTGCTGGTGCCTGGGACAGGGCGAGGGACACCGGGGCTGCTTGTCCCCAGAGCCCTGCCAAGCGTCCCTACTGCAGCTGGGAGTGCGGCTGGTGGGATGGGTGCTGGGTGCTGCAGTCCCCCGGTGCAGTGCCTGGTGCCCCGCCGCGTAGGGCCGGGGATGCCCAGCTGCAGTGGGGGTACCGGCGGTGAGAGCCGGGGTCCTGCGGGGTGGCGGGTGCTGGCGGTGGTGCCCGGCCGGCAGCCACGAGCGGGGAGAGGAAGCGGCCGAGAGCAGCCCCAGCCCCAGCCCCGGCCGGCCGGCGAGGAGGGGCAGGAAGCTGGAATAAATCCCAGGAAGGGCCGCCTGGCTCCAGCTGGTCTGGGCTGCAGCGGATGGAGCCGGGGACGGGAAGGGAGAAGGCGGGAGGGGAACGCGCAGGGGCTTTCTCAGGCCTCGGCCCTGCTCCAGCTGTGCGACCGGCCCCGGCTCAGCACCATCCTGCAGTCGGGGGGGGCTGGAGGCTCTGCACAGCCCCGGGGCAGAGGTGTGCGTGTCCCCAGGGCTGATCCGCAGATGGTATGGGGTGAGGAGACCTGGATGGAGCCCAGTCGCCAGCCAGCGCAGGAGCAGCCCGGATTTGGGGGTCGTGTTCACTGGGGGGGCTCCCAGCCTGACCCGTGGTGTCCGTGCTGCCTTCCCCCCTCCTGCTCGCAGCCCTGCGCGCCCGAGCACAGGGCTGGGTGCTGCCGGGGCTGGGGTGCCGGCCAGCCCCCGGCCCCATCGGCATCGCGGCACAGGCAGCCCCCAGCAGCCCCTCGCCGGCCCGGCCTGGCTGTGCCCTGTGTGGTCCCGGTGGGGCGGGGGGCAGCCGGGGGCTTTGATGTGCTCGGCTGCCGGGCAACCCCTGCTCCGCGCCAAGCAGCCACCCCCCCGGCCGGGCTGAGCCCAGCCAGCGCCATATGGCCGAGGCCGCTGTTACCGCGCCGCACGCCCCGTTCCCAGAATTGACATGGAAATGAAGCTATCCGTCTTGCTGGACAACACCAGCAGCGCTGGCCGGCACACTGTGCCGGGACCCCGCGCCAGCTGTGGACAAGGCAGCGTCCCGGGGCCGTGCTGGCAGCCCTGACCCCAGCACCCCATCCCCGGCCCAGCACCCCCACACGCAGAGGGCCAGGGCAAGGGCGTCCCACAGCCGGGGCCATCCCAGGGACCGGGGCCACCAGCAGCTGGGGCGGCCATGCCACATGCGCCGCGACACTGGCCACAGTGGTGAAGCCCATCCCGGTCCCCACACCACCCGGGGTGGCCGGTGCTCGGGGCCGCGGGCAGGGCGCTCGCCGGGGCGCGGGGGCCAGCTCGTCCCAGCCGTGGTGCATTGTTGGCGGCGCAGCTGGCGGCGCCCGGCCGGCCGGCGGCACTGAAAGGCATTCCTGCGCACAATGTCCCCGGCCTCCCCGCCGCGGCCCGGCCACCGCTGCCAGATGGGGGCTAATTAGCAGCTTTGAGAGCCGCGGTGGGAACCGGGCAGCACCAGGCCCTCCGCCGAGCCCTGAATGGAGGGGGCGACCCCAGCGCCGTGCCCACCCTGGGAACCGCTGCCGCACCGGGATGGGGGACACAGGGAGGAGGGACAGAGGGAGGGACAGAGGGCTGGAGGGATAGAGGGATGCAGCACCCCCCAGCCAGGCTGGCAGGGTGAAAGTCCATCCATGCTCTCCGGGATTGCTGCCCCCCCCTCCCCCCGCAAGGGAGGAAGAGGAGGGGAGGCCTTTGGCTCCCTGCACGCCTGGGGAGGCTGCAGCCGCCCTGAGCATGTCTGGGCATGGGAAGGTCTGGCCCCCAGCCCACCCCCCCCAAAGGGCAGGGCACCGTGGCCCCCTGCACCCACACCGGGGCTGTCCCACGTGACACGCTCCGTGGCCAGGAAGGACACAAGGTGTCCCGGCTGTCCCTGTGGCCGTGCCACCATGAAGTGCCAGCACAGCAGTGCCACTGCAGCGGCGCAGCCCACCCTGGCAGCGCCGTCCCGGGGCGAGCGGCGGGCAGCTGAGCACAGCACAGGGCTGGGGTGCACTGGAGCTGCGCTGTCGGGGTACCCCGGCTCCGCACCGGCTTTGTTCATGGCAGAGCCCAGCGCGGGTTCCTGCTGCGGCCAACAATGCGGCGGCGCAGCCGGGCCCCACGGCGCAGCCTGATGGGGTGCGTGGGGGGCTGCTCCGGCACCCAGGCACATGCATCGGCGTGCAAGGTGGGGCGTGTGTGTGCATGGGAGTGCATAGGTGTGCATGCAGGTGTGCGTATTTGTGCATTCATCCACGCGTGCCTCCGTGCGCACATGTGTGTCTGTGTGCGGGTGCGTCTGTGTACTTACGGACGTGTTTGTGCACGCATGTGCATCCACAGGTCTGTGTATCTGCGTGCATCTTCCTGCATGTGTGCGTTTGCCTATGTCCACGCATCCGTCTGCGCCTCCACGTGTGCGCACCCGCGCTCACACCCACGTGCCCGCGTGTCTGCCTGTGCCCGCACACGCACGCCCACCCGGGACCGTGTCCTGCCTCAGCGGCCGCAGCTCTCCCCGCTCCCCCCCTGCTCGCTGCTCTCCCGTGTCGTCCCGTTCGGGGGGTCCTCGTCAGCGCTGCCCCGCGAAGCCCGGGGTCCTGCGGGGGCCGGGGTCCTGCGGGGCCCCCCCGCACTCGCGGCTGCCTGCGCAGGTGCGGGGGTAACGCGCAGCGCCGGTAACGACCGCCCAGGTCGGAGGCCCTTCAGGGCAGGGACCGGCTTTCGGCCTCGGAGGCTGCAGCCGCACCGGCGGGACCCCCTCCCGTCCCCCCCCCTCCGCGGCGGGACGGCGCTCGCAGCCCACGGCCCCGCGGGACCCCACGCGAGCTGCACCCAGCCCCCCCCGCCGCCTCCTGCCCGCCCCCCCGGTGGACCCACGCCTGGAGACCCCCCCGCCGCGGCAGCCGCCGCCTCCGCGGAGGTTTCAGCCCCGGTACCGGGGTGCGAGCGGGGTGACCCCGGGGCAGGGGAGACAGCGCCGGGGGCGGGGGGGCGCGCCCGTGTCCCCGCGAGGGTCCCGGTGTCCCCGCGGGGGTGCCGGTGCCCCCGGGCCGGGCTGCAGGTGCCCCCCCCGCCCCGCCCCCGTCGCCATGGGCACCGCCCGCGAGGCGCCGCGCTGACAGCGCGCGGGGTTTTATGAATGGGTGACGTCACGGCCCTGGCGTCTAACGGTCTGAGCCGCCGGGGGGGCGGGGGGGCGGCGGGGGGCCCGGGGAGTGCGGGGGGGCCGGGCGCCTGGAGGGGGCAGGGGGGGAGCCGGGCAGCGGGGGGGCCCGGGGGGGCTGCGGGGGACCCCGGGGGGCTGCGGGGAGCCCCGGGGAGCGGAGGGGAAGCGGGGGCTGCAGGGAGCCCGCGGGACAACTACCCACGTTGATGGCGGGGAAGGTGCCGGGGCGGACAGCGCCCGCCGGCGCTCCGCATCCCGGTAGCCCCCGCACCCCCGGTGTCCCCCGCGCCGCAGCCCAAGCCCCCCGCCGCCCTCTCCCCGCCGCTGCCCCTTTAAGGCGCGGCGCCTCGGGGCCGCATGAATGGGGCGGGCGGGGCCGTCCCCGCCCCCGCGGCGCCGCCATTGGCCGCGGCTCTCCTCGCAGCCCCGCCCCCCCGTCGGCGGCGCTCTATAATTGGCGCGGCGGGGTGCGCGCTCGGCCGTCCGCCCGCAGGGTCCCGTCGCCGCCCGTCGCGCCCCGCCGCCCCTCGCCATGAAGGTCGCCGCCGCCGCCCCCTCGCCGCTGCCCGCGGGCGCCGGCGGCGCGCTGAAGGCGGTGCGGCCCGGGGAGGCCGCTCGCTGCGGGCCGGGCCCGGGGGCGTCCCCGGGGGCGGCGGAGCAGGCGGCCGCCGCGCTGCTGTACGACATGAAGGGCTGCTACTCGCGGCTGCGGGCGCTGGTGCCGACGCTGCCGCGGCACCGGCGGGTCTCCAAAGTGGAGCTGCTGCAGCACGTCATCGACTACATCTGGGACCTGCAGCTGGCTCTGCAGCGCGGGCCCCCCCGCCCCGCCGCCGCCGGGGACCCCCCCGAGGTGAGTGCGCGCCCCCCGCGCCCGGCGGCACCGGCCCGGCCCCGCTCTCCCGCCGGGCCCGGCCGCGGTCCCCGGACCCCCCTCCCCGGGGGTGCGCCTTCCCCCTGCCCCTTCCCCCCTCCCCGGGGCCGCCCCGACCAGCACTGACCGGCCGCTTCGCCCCCCTTTCCCGCAGGCTCCCTGCATGCCCGCTGCCGACCGGATCCTCTGCCGCTGAGACCGCTCCGGACCCGCCGCGGCCACCCCCGGCCCCAGCGCCGCGGCTCGCCTGCGTCCCGGGACCCGGCCGGGGCCGGCAGCCGCGGCCCCCTCCGCTGGCGGGGCTGCCCGGGCCCCCCCCGCAGCCTGGGCGGGGGGCGCTGCCCGGCGGCCGCGGGACGTATCCTTCTCAGATTGCTGAGAGCATTCCCCGTATTGTATATTACAATGATGCTGGAGAATATTGTTCTACAATAGCTGGAGTTTTGTTATTAAACAAGCCCTGATGACCAGGCACGCCTCTGCTTCCTGCCCCGCTCGGGGGGGTCGGGGCCCCGGGGACATGCCCCCAGGGAGCACGAACCTGGGGGGAGTCCGTCTGCACCCGTGCGGGCTGGGTGGGTGTGCTGTGGGGTACTGGGCTGGGCCCCCGTGGTGGTGCTGGGGAGGGGGTCTCCCAGGGGCTGGTCCCAGTCCCCCCAGTGTGCTGCTGTGCTGGGGTCTGCCTGTCCCAGCGCTGTGCCCCCACAGAGCCGCTCCCGGGGTCCGTGTCCCGCTCCCTCCTCACTCCCCGGGCTCAGATATGGGGTGTCAGGGGCAAGCACACGAGGAAAGAAGGTTTGCACCCTGTTCTCTGCGGTGGGAAGAGATAGCAGCGCCGGGATGCGTCTCCCCGGGGAAGGTGCCTTGATGGGACGATGGTACGGAGGGGACGGCGCTGGGAGCCAGGTGTGGGGCTCCGTGCCCGGCCGGGGAGCGCGGGGTCCCGTTCTCCCTGAGCAGCGGTGGGTTTGCAGCGTGGGTCTGCCCTGGCCCCCTTTCCCAGCAGGGCCGCCCGCACCCCGCAGCGTTCCCGTGGCCCCCGCGGTCACCGCTGTGCCAGGGCTGCGGCCGGGACGCAGGTGGCTGCGGGGTGATGCTGCAGGGGACTGTCCCCTCGCGCTGCCCCAAGGCAGAGCGGGTGCGAGCCCTGGGGTGCTGCCCCTGCAGTTCCGGCTCACCCTGGTGCAATCCCTGCGAGCGGGGCCCGTGCCGGACAAGCTTTTTGGGAGAAGGAAATTGCATCAGGGGTTGTGCAACCCTGCGGGCTGGGGGTGCCCCGGGCAGCGGCCCTGACCTGAGCTGCCCTGTGACTCAGGAACACCTCGGGGCGGGGGGGAACACGCTGCCTCCTGCAGCAGATGTGTGCAGACATTGCTGGGGGCAAATTGGGGTGCCCGGGGGTGCTCCTGCTGCCCCTGGGGCAGGAGGCCAGCTGGGGGCTGCCCTGGCAGGGCCCTTCCTGCCCCCCAGGGTCCTGCAGCTGGGGGTCTCTGGGGCTGGAAGGGGTGGACCAGCCCTGGCTGCAGGTGTGTGCACATGTGTGCCTCTGTGGGAGCACTCGTGCGTGTTTGCATGTTCACAGGCACGGTCACAGCCCCGTGTGTGCACAGTCACGGTTCCCCAACCCCGCAGATCCCTTGGCAGGGGGGCGAGCGGGGGCAGGTGACTCCCGGAACCAGGATGCTCCCTGGCCTGGCCACCCTTGTCCGGGCTGTGACACAGCAGTGGGGGGCTGTGGGCTCTGGGTCCCTGTGGATGAACCTGTCCATCAGCCCTGGTGTCCCTTCCATCGTCAGCTGGGTCACCTCCTCAGTGACCCTGCCAACACTCCCCAGGTCCACTCTATCATCCCCACTGGTGTCCGTCCCCCCATCACTCCCCAGGTCCACTGTATCGCCCCCCCAGTGTCCCCTCTGTCACCCCACTGGTGTCCGTCCCCCCATCACTCCCCGGGTCCACTGTATCGCCCCCCCACTGCCCCCTCTGTCACCCCACTGGTGTCCCCTCCGCCGCTGCGGCAGCCCCCGACTCCCCCCCGGTCCGGAGCACGCCGGTGCCGGGGCAGTGGGTCCCTCTCCCGGTGCCCGCTCGCACTGCACGGCCCGGGCCGGGCAGCCCTCCCGGAGGAGCCCGGAGGGCCCCGGGGCCGGGAGAACCCGGGCCTGGGGGCTCCGGTCGGGCCGGGGCGGTCTGGGGGTGCCGGGGCTCTACCCCACGCCACGGTGCGGTGGCCGCGCCCTGCCGCGCTCCCCGGTGCTGTCCTCGCCCGGTCGCTGCCGGCAGACGTGGGAAGCTCCGGCGGGAGCCATGGGGACAGGGGCTCTGTGCGTGCCGATGTGTGCCCCACGCCTCTGCCCAGACCCCCTGCCCAAGCCCCGTGTGCCCCACGGCTGAGCCCTCGCGACGCAGCCCCGGTTGTCTTCCTGCCTCGGGACACGGGGACGCGGTGTGGCACTGCCACGGGGCTGCCACGACTGGGGGCCTGGCACTGCCGGGACAGCTGGAGAGCAGGGGAAGGGGCTACGTGGAGCTGGCCTGGCCTCGGAGTGGGGCTGGCAGGGCTGAGCTCCTGCCACGTGCCAGGATGCCGGATGCGGCCACAACCAGGATGCGCTGGTGAGCCCCAGGGAGGGCCCAGCCCCACGGGCACCTGCGCCCCGACAGGTCCCTTGCTGTTTTGATGGGACCTGACTCATCCCGGAAGGGATTAGGGACCAGGGAACCGGTGACGTTCTGGTCCGACCAGCCCGGCTGCCCCGGGATGGACATCGGCGTCCGAGCCGGTCCCTGCTGCTCGCTGCCGCGCACAGCCCTGGGGACATGGCAGAGCTGGGAGCCACGGTGGGATCCACGGCCCCCGCGGCATGGGGCACCACAACCGCCGGCCGCAGTGAGGCTTGGTGCAGGGCGGGGGCAGCTGGGGGTGGAGGGGTCGTGGTGGGTGTGGGGTGGGGGCAACGCTGGCCTCTGGGACACTGCTGGGGGCCGTGGCCATCGCTGTGGCCCTGGCTGGTGGAGCTGGGGGGCCCGGGCAAGCCAGGAGCTGCTCTCGAGGGGTCCGTAAGGTGCATTACATGGGGCTGTGGTCCCTCTGGTGAACTTGGCCGCGGGTCCTACGTCCCCCCATGGTGCTGGGATGGGGCCCTGGCCCCCATGGAGGGATCCCTGGGTCTCCAGTGCTGTCCCCAGGCTGGATCCAGGCTGGCGGATGGATATGTGGCTGGTGCCGCCTGCGGCACCATCCAGCCAGGGGGGCTCAGAATGGTCCCGCTGGTGGCGGGTTCGGGAGTGTGGGCAGCTTGTCCCCTGCGGCTGGGGTTTTTTGGAGGGGATTACACAGTTCTGCTCTCGCTCTGACTGTCCCGACCTTCCCGTTACTCCGCAGCCCTGGGGGCTGCCGTCGCACACCGGCCACCCTGACCCCCACCGAGGTTCGGGTACCCCCACGCAGGGTCCCCGGAGCCCTTCCCAAAGTGGGAACAGCCGCTGCTCCCCAGTACAAGCGGGTTGAGCCCTGTCCCCCCGGTGCAGCCCCCCTGCCCCAGGACCAACTCACTGCATCCCCCCGCTCCTCCATTGCTCCCAGGCTGGGCACAACTGAAGCCACTTGGGAACCTGGCCCAGCCGGGTCCCTGCGTGTCCCCACGTGCCGGCCACATGCCCCCGTGGGGCACACTGGCCGGTGCCCTCAGCTCCTGTGCACCCCAAGGGTGGGGGGCCAGCTGTGGCGTGGCGTGGGACCCTGTCTTCCTCTGCTCCCACGACAGGCACGAGTGGGGAACAACAGGGGAACCGGCTTCCCCTTTGAGTCATGCGTTGGGCAAGGCCGGGCTTTTGGTGGCCAGAGCGCCGCGGTGGCCCCTGCATGTGCGCATGAAGCTGATGTCACCCCCAGCTCTGTCCCCGATATAAGTCCTGCATGGCAACGGGGTCTCCGCAGCGGCCAGGTGACCCACAGCCATGTCCTCTGCTCCAGCTGCCAGGTCCCGGCACCATCCCCAAGGCACACCGGGGCTGGCGTGGCTCTGCCTCCTGCTCCTGCTGACTGCCTGCGTGCCCGCGGCCGGCACCAACCCCGGCATCAAGGCTCGGCTGACCCGGAGGGCACTGGAATTCGGTGGGTCTTGCGCCCTTGACCACCCGTGGGGGAACTGGGCGGGGGGTGGAGGGGGACCATGCCCAGACCGCCTGGGATGGGGAATGGAGGGGTGTTCTGGACCCAGCCGTTCCCCCCACCGGCACCCCAGCCCCTTCCCTGGCGCCCTCCCCCAAATCCCTGCTCTGCTCCAGGCCGGCAGTTTGGGCTGGAGCTGCTCCAGTCGCTGCTGCAGAAGGAGCATGAGCTGAACCTGCACGGCTCCTACCACAGCCCGCTCCTGGGGACACTCACCTATGCCGTGCCCCGGTAAGAGCCGCCCGCGGGGTGCCCGTCCCTGTCCCCATCCCCGTCCTCATCCCGGCCGTGCCCCGGGCGCAGCCGCGAGCCCAGGCTGCCTGTGCCACACAGGATCCACATCCACGAGCTGCAGATAAACGACTCCACTGTGGACTTTGCCGAGGACGTGGGGGTGAGGCTGACGGTGCAGCGCGCCCGCATCCGGCTCAGCGCCGAGTGGGGAGCCCAGCTGGGCGCCATGTGAGTCCTCACCCGCGCGGGGCACAGGGACGGGGACCTGGGTGGCTCAGGGTGGCTTGGGGCCACTGCTGTCCCCATGCTCACCTGCTCTGTCCCCAGCCAGGACAAGGGCTCCATCGAGCTCCGCATGCGTGACCTGGCCGTGACGGCGGTGCTGGGGGTGAGCGTGGACGGCAGCGGCCGCCCCATGGTGTGGAGCGCCAGCTGCGATGCCCACGGCACCGACCTGCACATGGAGTTTCACTGGGGACACAGGTGATGCCGATACCCCCACTCCCCTCCTGTCCCCGGCACACGGGGACTCCCCAGTGCCCCCGGCCAGGGCGTTGGGCTGAGGGAGGCTGGGGCACCCCGGGGTGATCTGAGGACCCCACTCTGCCCCGCAGCTGGCTCTACAACCTACTGGCACCGCTGGTCCAGAAAGCCCTGCGGCGGGAGCTGAACAAGCAGGTGGGTGCTTGGCCTCTGCGCCGTGGAGAGCTGGTGTCCCTGTCCCCCCAAGTGAGCAGCTTGGGGACCCTGTCCATGGGCTCACTGACACCCTGCTCTGCTTCCAGCTCTGCCTCGAGCTCCACAGGGGTGTCCACAGGCTGGAGGCTGCCCTGAAGCAGATGAAAGGTGGGCGAGGGGAGCCCCGGGGACAGGGGACGGGGCAGGAGGGGACCGGGCAGGGTGGCCCAGGTGATGCTGGGGTCGCGCTGGTGCCTGGTGGGGTCTGCGGGACAGGGGGGCCGCAGGAGGGGGCGGGTGGTCCGGCTCCCCCAACCGCCCCCGTGTCCCTGCAGTGTCCACCCAGCTGGACCCCTTCGCTGCCATCGACCACTCCCTGCTGGGGCAGCCGGCCATCACGGTGGAGCACGGGGATGTCGCCATCAAGGTAATGTCATCTGGGGTGTCCCTGGGCCGGCTCCGGGAATGGGGCGCCAGGGGAGCTGGGCTGAGCCTTGTGTCCGTTCGTCCACCTGTCTGCACAGGGGGAGTTCTTCAGGGTGGGCAAGTACCAGCAGAGACCCTCCTCGGCGCGGCCCGTGGCACTGCCCGTGGCGTTGCCTGCAGTTCCGCCCACGGCACTGCCTGCGGCGCACGAGCCCATGCTGCTGCTGGCGGTCACCGAGTTTGTTGCCAACTCAGCCGCCTTCGCGTACTTCACGGCCGGGGCCCTGCGCAGGAACATCTCCAGTGACATGGTAGGGACGGCTCCGGCCGTGGCTGGGGGCAGAGGTGTCCCCCAGGGTCCCGCTGGGGTGTCCCCGCGCCCGTCTGTGCCTTGCGGCGCCAGCGTCCTGACCCCTCTGCTGCCTTCCAGCTCCCGCGGCGGTTCCCACTCCAGCTGAGGACCAAGAGCATGGGGCTCTTCTCCCCACAGGTGGGTGTGGGTGGGATGGGACAGGGGGAGAATGGGGTGCAGGTGGGATGGGACACGGGATGGGCTGCAGGAGGGGTGGGACACAGGAGGGATGGGACATGGCATGGCATGCAGGAGGGACAGGATGCAGATGGGATGGGACATGGGATAGGACACAGGTAGAATGGGATGCAGGAGGGAGAGGACAGGGGATGGGACATGGGATAGGGCACAGGTAGAATGGGATGCAGGAGGGAGAGGACAGGGGATGGGACATGGGATAGGACACAGGTAGAAAGGGATGCAGGAGGGAGAGGACAGGGGATGGGACATGGGATAGGACACAGGTAGAATGGGATGCAGGAGGGAGAGGACAGGGGATGGGACGCAGGAGGGGTGGGACAGAGGATGGCATGGAGGTAGGATGGGACACAGGAGGGATGGGATGCAGGGGAGATGGGACAGGGGCTGGGATGGAGGCAGGACAGGAGGTGGGCAGGTGGACCATGGCAGGACAGGACGCATTGCCCACCCTGCCTGCACCCAGCCCAGGGCAGGGCGGTGATGGGGCACATGGGCCCCGGGTGGGGATGGGGGCCGGCTGGGAGCCCAGGCTGGTGCCCGCAGTGTCGGCAGTGCCAGCGTGGCTCTGTGCCAGCCCAGTGCTCGTCCCCACAGCTGCAGGAGCACTACCCGGACCAGCCCATGGAGCTGCACCTCTCAGCCCGCCGGCAGCCCCTGCTCTCCTGCCGCCCCGATGCCCTGCATGGGGCCCTCTTCGGCTCTGCCGAGGCCTTCGTGGTGCTGCCCAATGCCACTCGCATCCCCGCTTTTGAGCTGAACATCGTGAGTGGCTGGTGCTGCCATGGCACAGGGTCTGCTGCCTGCGCGCCAGGCTGGGGCTGTGCTGGGGTGATGCTGGAGCAATGCTGGGTGACGCTGGGTGATGCTGGGCGATGCTGGGTGATGCTGGGCGATGCTGGGGCGATGCTGGGGCAATGCTGGGTGACGCTGGGGCAATGCTGGGTGATGCTGGGTGATGCTGAGCGATGCTGGGGTGATGCTGGGTGATGCAGGGTGATGCTGGGCGACACAGTGTTGCAGGCACTGACTGGTCTTTCCAACATCTCCTCTTGCTGCAGGATGCCAACGTGACGGGGAAACCGACCATCACCGGGAACAGGCTCGGGGGCACTGTGAGCCTGACAGGGTGAGTCCCCTGCCCCGTGCTGGGTCCAGCCTCCCCTGGGACGTACCCAGGGAACCCCCCCCCTTTCCCCACCTCTGGCCATTTACCTCCCTGGGTCCCGTGTCGCCTGCTCGGCCCCGGTCCTGCACCCGGCTCGTGGCCGTGCCTGCTGCCCTGGCACTTGTTCCCTGGCTGTGTCTCAGCTGGGCCCGCTCTGCTGGGCTCCCTGCCCCACCGTGGGGCTCAGCCTGTCCCTGCCCTGGGAGGGGACAGTCCCTGTCCCCATGCCTGGCTCTCACCCTCCTCTCTCCCACCAGGCTCAGAGTGGCGCAGGTGACGTCGCAGGTGGGCCCGGTGGAGGTGAGCGGCTGGGCCGGGGGCACGATGGGGCAGCCGAGGGGAGCCTCAGGCTCCGCATCGCCTGGGCCTGGGGGGACCTGGGGGGGGATTGGGGGTGCTGTGGGCCCAGCCCTGCCTGCGCCGCAGCCCCCTCTGCCTGCCCCGTGCCGGGCTCAGGGGGCTGCCTGTCCCGCAGGTGAAGAGGCTGGAGACCCTGCTGAAGTTTGGGCTGTGGCTTTTCGGGGTGCCCCGGGCAAACAGTGAGTGCTGTCCCCACCCTGTCCCCATCCGCCCCCCCCGGCTGCCCCGGGGCTGCCCCCCCTCACAGCTCTGCTCTCCCCCCAGAGTGGCTCCAGGCCGGCATCCCCCTGCCCGCCCCGCACGGCTTCAGCCTGCTCAACCCCCGGCTCTCGCTGCAGGAGGTGGGTGCTGCCACTGTCCCCTCACCCTGGTGCCCCCCCCGTCCCCCGTGTCCCCCATGTCCCCCGCCTCACCCCGACTCCCTGCAGGGTTTCGCGCTCATCGCCACAGACCTGCAGCACGAGTCCTGAGACCAGTCGCTGCCTGGGAACCTACTGGCCCCCCGCGAGCCGTGTCCCCGTCACCATCACCGCCCCGATGGCAGCCAGGAGGGAGCCGATGCCATCGTGGCCCCCGTGGCCCCACCGACCCCCCGTCTGCCGGGGGCTCCCCGGCAGGGATTAAAGCCGGGAGTGTGGCTCAGCCTGGTGTGGGGGGTGTGTGGCATCTTGGGGAGTCCCCGCAGCTGCGTCCCCCAGGCAGGGTCCCCCAGGCAGGGTCCCCCAGGCAGGGTCCCATTCCCGGCTCCCCCGTGCTGGGGCATCGCCGTGTCCCCACCAGCGACGTGGGGCTCCGGCCGTGCTGGGGTGAGGGGTCCCATCCGCTGTGCCGGGGCTCCTGCAGCACCGCCGGGCGCAGAGGGGTGGGGGGCCCGGGGCTGGGGGGGGCTCAGGACGGGGCTGTCGGGGACCGGGGGGTGTGCGGGTACCGGCCGTGCGGGTGCCCTCCGCCCCCAGCAGCGGCCGCTGCGGCTGCAGCTCCACGGCAGCTTCCCCCGTCGCCCACGGGATGGTGCTCGTGTCCGTGGCCTCCCACCGCGTCCCGCCGACCCACGGCCGCTGCCGCTCCCGCCGGGCCCCGCTCTGCCCCGGCCGCTGCCCCCCCCCAGCTCCGAGCGGCCCCTCTGCACCCCGAAGGGGATGGGGGGGGTCGTGGGGAAGGCTGAGCCGCAAGCAGGGAGGGTCCCGCCGGGTGTGGGGGGGTGTCTGGGTGTCCCCCCACGCCTGGGGCATCCCGAACAAGCCCCGGCGTTGGCGGAGCCAGGCGCACCCGCGTGGGGTTCAAACCGTGCCCAGATGAGCCCCCCCCGCCCCGCAAAGGGAAGGTGGTGCTGGGAGGAGGTTTCCCCTTTCCCCAGCTCAGCGGTGGCAGAGCGAGGGGCAGCCCCGGGAATGTGGGGGGGGCTGTGGGACCCAGCGAGGCACCCACTGGGACGTGGGGCTCACCCCCAGCCCCCAGCCCAACAGGGCTGTGGGTGCTCCCCCTGCCTCGCTCCCCACCAGCGCTCAGCCCACAGCCCCAAAATCAGCCCCCCCACCCCAGCCTGGACTGGGCCCTCTTGCCCAGCCGGCGAGGACACAGGACCCTGGCCCCGGTGGGACGGGCAGGGGTCTGCCCCGATGCTGCCCATGACAGGCAGCACCCTGCCACGCCAACCCTGCCCAGCATCATCCCCTTGGGACAACAGCAAATCCCCCCCCCCGGCTCGAGCACCCAACCCTTCCCCAGGCAGGGAGAGGACCCATTGCTCTCCCCATTGCCCTCCGTCCATCCCGCTGAAGGCAGCTCCCACCCGAATTTCCCCCCAAACCCGGCGCTCGCAAAGACCACAGCACCATCAGCAGCTTCAATGACAAGAGTTTATTAGTGGACTCACCTCCACCTGCAAACCGAAGCGTTTGACGGGCTAATGCTAATCCTCGCGTTCCCGGCGTAGGATCCGCTCCCGGCGCCATAGGCGCCGGGAGCGGATCCTACGCGGGGAACGCGAGTCCGTGCTCAGCGGCCAGACGGGACCCCCCCGCCCCCTGCCACCATCCCACCTTGGCCTCTGCAGGGAGCACGGTCCCACACATAAATACGGACAGACAAGATAACAAAAATAGCATTAAGAGTATTCACAAATGAATTAAAAACTACTCGGATATGTACAGCAGAGCGCGGGCGGTATGTACACAGACAAGCCCGCGTGGACAGCTGGGTCTGCCAGTGGCGGTCTCCGAAGGACGAGGGGTTATTTTTGAAGCTCATTTCAGCTCAAAGCCCGGAGGTCCCATGCCCCGGCGGCAGCAGAAGCGGCACGGGGTCGGGGGGGAGAAGCCAGGCACCTCTGCCACTGCACGCACCCGTCACAGCCACGCCACGGGGACAGGGATCTGCCTGTGCTACAGGGACTGGCAGCAACCGGGGCGGCACAGGAGAGGCCAGCGGCTCCCACTGCCCCCAAAAAGGCTTCCCGGTGGCAGGGATGGCTCTCAGCTGGTGCCCGCTCTCGCTCCCACCTCCCCTGGGCTCGCTCCCCCACTGGCCCCCATGGATCGGCCGCCGTGGGGCTGCTCCCAGGGGTCTGCCTTCCCCTGCTGCCACCCCCCTGAAGGGCTGGAGCATCGCTCCCCCCTGCCCCTTCCACCCCCCCGGCTCTGTATTCCTGCACTTGCTGGATGCTGCGGCCCCGGCTCTCTGCAGAGGCGCTTGCACCAGGGCAAAGTACTCTCCCCCCTCGCCTGCCTCCCTCCTTTGCCACCTGGAGGAGACGGCATGGGGAGGGACACACACTGCCCCACAGCAATCTACATTCAGAGGGAGGAGGAGGAAGAGGAGGAGGAGCCCTTCAAACCGGGCACAGCCCTGGGCCTGACACACCGTCCTCACCTGAGACCGGCCTCAGCTCCCAGCAGCTGACGTCCGGGGAGAAAGGGGCTCCGGGGCTGACGCGAGGGGAAAGCTCGTAGCCCCCATCCTCTGCCTCTTCCTCCCGGCTCCCCCCCTGCCACGGGGACCAGCTTTGCCCGGAGGAAGCGGGGATGGGAGAGGGATGCTGCAGGCACGGCAAAGCCCAGCTCCATCCCTGCCTCCTCCCGGGGCCTGAGCACACCGGAGACGGGGGCATGGAGCCTGGACCCTTGCTCTGGCTGGGGAACCTTATATTAGTGACACATCTACACACACGCACGCACTCACACATGCAAAAATAAGTCTGTTTATTCTTTTCAAAGTGATCTAGAGGACCCTGCAGGGCTGCGACACCTTCTAGCCAGTATTCCCCCCCCGGCTGCCTGGATCTCCCCAGTGCTGGGAGCTGTTGGCTGAAGTGCTGCATTGGTCTCAGCGCCTTTAAAACACAACGGAACGGTAAATAAGACGTGCTACGATAAAAGGAGCTGGCGGCACGAGGGAGAAAGCTCCGTGGAGCGGGGCGCTCGCCCGGAAGGCGGAGGGGCTGCCCCCCCCGCGCCGGTGACGGGTGCTCGGGAGCGGAGTGTAGTGGATGTGGTGGTGAAGGCGCAGCCGTCCTGGCGACGGGGGGGACTCGGCGGCGGGTCACTTGCGGCTCAGCAGGGATCCCAGCAGAAGCACTCCGGCCACCGTCGCCCCGGTCAGGAGCCATTTGTTGAAGGTCTCCTGGCCCTTCCTCACCTCGGCAGCAGCATCGTTCCCATAGAGGTCCACAAACCGCTCCTGTGGGAAGAGAGGAGCAGTGAGCAGAGGGGTGGGAGCGGAGCACAGAGACCCTCTCTGCCGCTTTCTGGGGCTCTGCTCTCCTCCACGGAGCAGTATGGAGGGGAAGACCCAGTGGAAGGGGCAGGAAGGCTGCCGGGCTCCTGCCGGCAGGAAAGCGGTGGTGGGGACCAGGCGGATGACAGACGCCTTGTGCTTCCTTGCTCTGAATCACACACAGAGGGCAATGGGGGAAGCACAGGACCAGTCATGAGAGAAGTGGATGCCAGAAAGGATTTGCAAGGAGAATACCACGCGGGCAGGGCAGGAGATGCATCACGTGCTCTAGGCTCTCTAAAATTAGCATCGAAGTGTGATAGAAATCATTGCAGCAGGAAAACGCTGGGCTTTATTCCACGGCCAAGGCCTGGGGGAGCAGCAGTAGGGTTGGTGCCCACGGTTGTGGCAGGAGCCCACACCACGCATTCCCCTGCTGCTTTTGTGTCCAAAGCAGAGCCTCCCACCTCCCTCTCCCCACTGCTACATCCCGGCAAGACAAGCACTCCCACGTCCTGGCCATCACAGGTTACTCTGTGGCACGATCTGGATTTTGTGAATCCCTGTGGCGAAGGCAGACACTCTGGGTCGTGAAACTCCTGCCTTCCCCCGGGCTTCAGGAGAGCGGGCCAAGCACGAGGCTCGGCCAGGAATGCAGTCACTCCGGCCCAGCTCGTCCAAGCTGGCTGCCTCCAGTCCTTCTTCTCTAGCAACAGCAAGAGCCGGGCAGATTTCAATAGAGCCACTGCACAGCAAACGGCCACAGCCTCTCTCCTTCTGAGGGAGGTGTGTGACAGGGCTGGGGCCGGATGGCCACAGCCTGGACCAGGGAAGATGGAGGGCAGAGAGAAAAGACCACCAGAGCTGAACTGCTCCCAAAAACAGGCTCTCAGAGAGCACATCTGCACCTCTGCAGCACCCCTACGGCACGACACCACCCCTCCTGCTCCGCTGGGCACCCAGGACCTCGGACCACCGTGAGGATAGCTGCTCAGGCCCCCGGGCCACAGGCACTGCAGGGAAGGAGGGGTCCACGGGCAGGCTACATGAAGCAGGGAACTTTACGCCCCGGCAGTTCCCAGGTTTATCAGGGCCGAGCAGGAGCACCAGGGCTAGAGGGAGCTGGAGCTGTGAGCTCCGGGATCGCTGGCAGCTCAGGGAGCCGGGCAGCTCTGTGTCAGCAGGGGCTCGACGCTGTCGCACCTCGAGCCCATCTTCCCGGTAAGGTCCTCTGTTCTCTGATAAGTGAATGCAGTTCCAGTAACCCGGCTGCTCTGGGAAAGCAGAGATAAGCCTGGCTGACGCTGTGCTTGTGTCATGCCTTACCACGGCCTCCCCAGAGGCAGGGGCAGCATCCCCGCCTGCCAGACCAGGCAGCGCTGCCTGCAAGCTGCCTCCTACGCCTGCCCACAGCCTGCGATGAGCTGCAACCACTGCCACAGGACCTGTGGGAGGTTTGGTGCCCAGATCACGTCTGGGATCAAGAGGATCTTTAGGCAGGTGCCTCTCCATCACTCATGGAAACGTGGTGCCAGTCCCCTGGCTCCTCCCAAACAGCCCCAGCACAGTCACTGCTTGCGGGGCAGCTCCTCACCGTGCCACATACACACGCTCAAGTTCACATGCAGCTTTTCACAGCAAGGCGTGCTCACTCATTCCCAGGGAGCTGAGCTGTTTCCCTCTCCCCAGCCACAGGCCTCCCCGCCACGCAGGATCAGGTACTTGAACAACTACCCAGCTGAGCTGTGTACCTCAGCACTCGCCTCTGCCCCACCAAAGCTCTTCCCTGCCTTCCACCTAACACCATCTCCAGCACCTCATGACTCCCCTGGCTGCCTTTCACACCCCCTGGACCGTGAGGAGATGTCAGCAGACCCGGGGGCAGGTCCCTGGGACAACAGGGACTTTGCTAACTCACCCTGGGGCACATCACTGCTGCCGCCTCACTCAAGAGTCCTCTGCAGGGATGTGACAACTGTCCCCATGACTCCTGCCACCTACACAGAGCAGCAGAAGGCAGCTCCCTTCCCACCGGGCCTGCCAGCTGGCACGGGCTCTGCGGAGGTGCTGTATTGCATCCCGGCCCCGCAGGAACGGGCAGGACGGCGGCTCACACGCAGGTGCTGTCCAGGGAGAAAGGTGAGGGCTGCTGCCTGCTGCCAGCCCCTCTGCCCGGCCGCTTACCCAGGGTGGTGGCCACAGGAACAGCCACTGATGTGCTGCAGGAGGGAGACGGGAGGAGAGCCCAAACCCAAGGAGAGGATATTTTTAATTACGGCACAGGAAATCCCTCTGCTGATAGGTGGTGATGAACAGTGGAGCAGTGACAGAGCACAGCAAACCACGAGCAGGCTGGCGGGGATGGAGGGCACAGGGGAACCGGGGCAGAAAGCATGGCTTGTCGAAAAACCGCCAGCTGTGGAGTCCCTCCACTGCCCCTACAACATCGCTCTCTACCAGGGCCCTCAGCGACCGGGGAAGGTTCTTCCCTTGGACACACGTCCCAGTCGTGCACTCACAGCACCCAATGGTGCGGGAGCGCTCAGCGGGAGGAAGGAGGCTGTGCCCCCGTGATGTATTCCCCAGAAAAAGCCACTTTATTTGGGGATTCACTAAGGCCTGCCCCACCAAGAGACCCACGCATCTTCACAGGCTCCTCCTGACCCATGGGAGGGGACGTCCCCGAGGTGGAAGGGGCCACACAGTCACCCAGCCTCTCCACAGGGCTGGCAGCGGGGCAGGCACCAGGAGAGGGCCTCCACAGCCAGGGCAGGGAGCCATGGAGGGCCGACAGCTGAGCTTCCGAGCTGTCTTCTCGACGGTATGTGCCACCGAGCTTGGGGAAAGGCAGTTCCAAGAAGCATGTTTTGAAGCCCTTACTTCTAAGAAAAGGAAGTGTTTGCTGAACAAGAGATAAATGGCATACGGTGAACCGAGAGCTATCGGGTGCTACAGACGGAGAAGAGCACGACAAGAGCCCCGTGTGAGCAGGGAGGGGACGTAAGCCCCTCTCCTTCCCCCCGGGAAGGGAGCAGCAGCTGCTGGAGATGCAGCTGGGGGCTGCAGGAGACTCGGAAGGAGAGCGCCTTGGCCTTCCTTGGGGAAACCGTCCCCTGGAGCTGCGATAGCTCAGCCCCTGCACAACTGCAATCCCAGATGTGTCCCCTAGGAATGGCGATTCCAGACCAGGGGGAGTGGGAAAACAGGCAGGAGCGTCCTCCCTCCCCGTCCTGGGGGCGGGTTGAAGGTTAGGGAAAGGCAGCTTGCTCAGTTCCCACACTGCACCGGCTCTCGACCGCTCTGCACCTGAAGCCCAGCACTCCCAGTACCGATTCTGACCTCTCTGGCTTGGTGTTTGGGATCTCAGGCTTGTCCAGACACGTCCAGATATTTCTGGCCTCCCCCAGTCACCTTTATCTGAGAGGAAATATTTGGAATTCCTGAGTCGATCACAAGGACTAGGGTAGCAACAGCACGTCAGTGTCTCAACGGCCCTCTCTGCGTGCCCGTGGGCCTCTTCCACCCCAGAGAGGACAGGCTGTTCCACGGCTGAACACCCGTCACATCCCCTTCCCCATCCCAGGGTGACAGACACGTCCGAGAGGAGGATGCTCACGGGCAGGCAATGAGGAAGCAGCGAGAGGTTATGCCTACGCAAAAGGCAATCCCCTAGCTTCGCCTCTCCTCCCCCAGCACAGAGGAAGGACACAACGTTTTCTTGCTGGACCCTAAACCAGCACTTGCTGGGAGCAGCTTCCCTCCACCTGCGCATGTGGAGACAGAGGACGTGGAGATCCAGACTCCACTGATGCCCACCACCACGCAGAGCAGGGGCAGGGAGGTTCTATAGTGCCAAAGGCTCTCGAGACACCTGCAGCGCCCCAAACCGCAACCCATTGCTGGGGGGGACACACTGCAGCCATTTAAACACTGCCCAGTGACAATACATGACACTGCAGTAGAGAGAAAAGAGGAGCAGGTCTGACCCAAAGTGCTCTGTCTTGGGTAGGAAAGCACATTAATCAGGCACGAGGTCTGACTGAGGCAGCGTTCACATCCCAGCCTGGAAACAGGAAGGGGAAGGCCCAAAGTTTCAGCCTCTTGTACCCACCCCCAGAGGTTCAGCTGGTTTCATTCACCAGCACTGCCCAAGCAGCTCCCCCGGCCACGTGGGAGGGAGAACAGTTGCTAGATCCCATTCAGGGTGAGCGGAGCAGAGCGGGTTCCTCTTTCAAGGTAAGCCCCAACACTGGGGGAAAGAGGATTCAGTAAGCGACATCAAACCATGAGGGCAGGTGAAGGAAGCAGATGTGGGCAATGAATCCCCATCTGGTCTCTTGTGAGCCAGCGGTAGAGCGGAAAGGGGAGGGTGGCGGCTGCTAGGAAAGGCAGAGTTTGGGTGCTCAAAGCTTCCCTTGCATGGGGCGGTGAAGGGTATGGAGGTCACCGAGACACCGGCACGAAGCTCTGAAAACCAGCAGAGGAGAGACAGGGTCTGCTGGGACTATTCGTGGTGAACCAGTGGCACTTGGTCCAACTTCGACATGTTGGACTTCCACATCCAACTTCGACCCTGCCTCCAGCGGGAGCTACATCCCCGATACCCAGCCAGCCTGTCTTTGAGAGAGACACCCACAGCAACCAGCTCCGCACATACAAAAGCCTTTCCCACCCAAGGATCTTAATGTTTTTTATCAAAAATTAGTTGGCTTTCCAAAACCTCCTGCAGGATAAGTCAGCATCCTTCCCCAACAGATCAACAGAGGTGCAGAAAGGTTAAGTGCTTTGCCTAGAGTTGCATACAAGCCAGCAGCATGAGCCACAGCATCTGACTCCCAATCCAGGCATTCTCGTCACGAGGCAGTGTTTCACTTGAAAACAAGGCTGTTTCTGTTATACCTTTGCCGTAACTACAGCTGTGTTACTGCTAAGAGGTCTAACACCAATCGCCGGCCAGGAGTGGAGTCATCTGGACGAACAGACATTTGTTAATGAGATGCTGGGAACAGTTTTGTGCTGAGCAGTGAGACAAGCATGGAAAAAGAAGGGCAGCAGCTCAGCACAGACCACAACAAAGCCCTGCATCGACAGCAACCTGCTCCCAGAGCCCCTTTGGACTGCCAGCTCACCGCATGGGACTGGCATATGCGAACCTGGAGGTGAAGCACAGGGAGGAAAAAGCAGCTGAGATCTTTCAGAAAAAAACGAAAACATAAGTATTCCCAAAGGCTGCCACTGGGATCCTGTAAACACAGCTCAGCGGGTCCCTACACACTGTGAAAGTGGAAAAGACATCCTGGAGGTCCACACTGCTCCCCCAGACACCGCATACATGCGTGGCCCCGACCACCCCCAGCTCTGTCTGAAGCCCAGGCCCTAAAGGATGGCAGCGGGGACACCGAGTGTGCCTGCGCCAGTCACGCAGCACTGTCTGCAGTATGGGGACAGGAGGTCAACGTGAGTCCCGGACTCGGGAGCATGCCAAGGAAACCTGCCATCCAAGGCAGAGGTCTTGGAGCTTGTCCAGATTGCCAGCTTCACCCCGTTGGTCCCAGTCAGCACCCTGGGCAGGCTCGGGATGGGGTGGGGAAGGGTCTCTGGGGACACGGGGTAGGGAAGGGGCTCTGGGGACAGCACACCCGCAGGTGCAAATGCTCCAGAGACCCAGCTCTAACTGTTATGCAAATAGTGACCTCCAGGGAAGCAGCTGCTGATCTCCATGACAATGGCAGGGAATGCCACCCGCTCAGCTCCGCTCACTCTCCTGCTCCCTCTAGTGCGCTGGGAACAGGCGCTGGGGTGCTGCTCCTGCCCAAGCTCCAGGGCTCTGCATGCAGGGAAACCTGTGACTGAGGGATGCAGCCATAAACTCAAAAAGGTTAATTAAACATGCACATCCCCACCCCGCTCTCCTCTCCTCCTGGCCGGCCTAGCCACACACCGAGCTGGGCTGCAGCCTGCAGCGGGACTGGTGGGGAGGCTGTCCCTGGGGCCTCGGCCCGAAGCTCAACAAACCTGGGGGGTTCAGCCTAGCGAGGGCCAGGGCCAGCTCTTTTCTAACCAAAAACAAACCCTCACTAGCACATTCCAGCCCTAATCCTCGCCGCAGCAGCCTCCTGTCAAACTGGTTTCATCACCAGCTCCAGGGAACCTACAATAACCCCACACCATTCAGCACAATTTCAGCATTTTCCAAATACATGAAAGGGGCTACGGTGACAGCTGTAACCCCCGTCCCTGCCCCGGGAGACTGCTGTGCACAGCATGAGATGGAGAGCAGGGAATTGCACTCTCCGTTCCAGAAATCTGCTGAAACATTCATGTGTATTAAAGCGGGAGACGGTGCGAATGACTAATCTACTTGCATCCATCTTTCATCAGTGTTTCTCCCAGAACTAACCGGGCTGAGGGCTCCCAAAGGTGCTGAAGCCCCGGCTGGCATGGGGCATGCTCGGCAGCGGGACGGCTGGCAGGCGACAAGGCTCCGGTACAAAGGCACAGCGAAGAACACATTGGCTGAGCCGGATCCACTCAAGAGATTAGCACCTGCTGGGAATGGGATTGTTTTCCAAAGGGCATTAAGTGGAATAGTCCGAGGAAAGACGGTCTCTCTGATGCTTCTCCCCACCGGACAGATGGTGTCTGAGCCCCGGCAGGCAGAGCAGCCTGCCTGCCTTTGTGTGAGGGGCGCGCTCGGGGGGCAGGGGAAGACTCCTGCTTTAATTTCACGGTTATCTGCTGCCCGTGGTGCCGAGGAGCCCAACTGCCACGACCAGCTTGCTGCACTGGACAAGCGCCTCGGCAGGGTCCCCCGCACCACAGGGAACAAAGCTCAATTTTCACCCTGTCATTGCTTTTCCCAGACGTCACAGCTCCTGTGCAATCATGCCCTTGTGTAACTGCGGGGAAACCTGCGCCGAGGAGACATGCCGTGCTTACGAGCGCCCGGCTGCGGAGCCACGTTCCCTCCTATCCATGCACAGAGTCATGCGATGCTGACAGCTCTCCCTGGCCCTCAACTGCACCACGAGCCTTACCCCAAACCCGCCCTGTGGGGAACGACAGCATCACCAGAGCCTGACCGAGCGAGGCTGGGTGCAGGGACGGTCCCCAGGGGAGACGGGTCCCAGGGAAGGGCTGCCCGGTTCTCCCACCTCAAGCCACTCGTCCTCCAGCATCCCGGAGGAGCACCGGCCAGGCCTCACCACTTCCCGCTTCAGCCCCAGCGCCTCACGAGGCCGCTGTAATTCTTACATGCCACTTGAATGAAAAAGGGGAAAGGGTGGAGGTGCAGGAAGAGGAGGAAGATGTGCTCATTCTGTTTTCACTTCCTGTTAGTCCACATGAAATCTCAAATGATTCAGGCCACGAAGTCCCTTTTAGCAAAATCCTTGCTGACTTGAGGGCAGGAAGCAGAATAGGCAGCTGATGCAGCAAATGTGGGAGACAGCGGTGCAGCACGAGAAGGAGACTTTGTGCTCTGCCCTGGGCTCCTCCATACGTGTTGTTGCATGAAATAATCACTGGCTGGTGCACTGGAAGCTTCTAAATGAGGTCAGTTGCTCTAATAAAAGATATTAGCTCTCTGGCAAGTTTAATACACTGATGAGCCATACCATTACAGGATGGAAGCACTTGCAACACTGCTATTATGGCTGATTTACAGGTAGCAACACCTCATTTTCTCCATGCATAAGTCATATGTCACCCAGACACTACCCAGGGCCACATACACGCCCAGCTCCCACATCCCAACCCAAACCCTGAGCCAGCTCGCCCCGAGTTACACACACAGCGTAATGTCACGTACTGCCGCCAGCCATGCTCCCTGCACAGCGCTCGTAGGGTCCCCAGCCTTCCTCAGCCTCAACAACGGCAAAAACCAGAGGGATGTGCAAATGGCACTAGCGTCATTTGGAGAACTAACGAAGTGATGCAGACAGCTGTCCCGCTCCACCTGAGCGTGGCATTAGCTGCATTCAAACCAAACCAGCTCCGTGCCAGCCTAGGCCTCTTCTCTGAGCTTCCCAAAGAGCCCTTCACCCTCCAGCTGGGAAGAAAACCCTTCCATGCACCTTCGGGAAGCGGCCAGCTCCAGCAGCTCCCTCCCCTCGGGCACACGGTCCTACTCCCAACAGACAGGTCCCCACACAGCTCTGCCCGTTGGCCCCTCGCACACCTCCTGGCTTGAACGGCTCTTGCTCCCACTCAAAGCCCTGCCTGCTGCCAAGTTGTCACGTTTTGGAGTATTTGATTTCAGTCTTAAGAGCACCTGGCTGGCAGCAGTACAGGCAGGGAGAACCTGCCTGCTCTTTGTTCTCGGCCAGGCAGAGCACGGAGCAGAGGACACCTGCCTTGGTTTCCCCTTGAGCTCAGGACTGGGACTGTGAGCTGGGAAGCTCTGGGCCCATCCCGGATCAGAGCTGGAGCAGAAAGGCTGAGCCCGGCCCCGCTCCCACCGGAGGCTTCTCATCTCCAGGGCTCATCTCCCCGAGCAGGATACTGATGCCAGAAGCCAGCTACTAATTGGATCTACTTAAATCAGAAGCTACGTCTGCAGACACAGTTGAAACACAAGCATAAGCAGGAAGGAGATAATGCAATAAATTCAAGCAGCTCTCCCCAAGGGAATTGCCCAGACCCCTGAAACTTCCCTCTTCGCAGATACAGCCTATTACCCTTCCTTGGGCACGCTGTGTAAATGCAAGGGCAAGCAGCGGTTGAGAGAGTAACCAGGCCAAAGCCTGCTGAAACGCCATGCTCGCCCAGCTCCCTGCTCCCAGTAGCAGAGGGAAAACAGACCAGTTACAGCACAATGTACAAACAGTCCCAGTGGCCACGGGAGCCTCTCTGGTTAATGCTCAAATCCCACTCCTCCCTCCCTCGCTACCCCGCAGGCAGGCAGCAGTGCTGAGTGCACTGGGTTTCCCATTAAAGAGATCCTGAGAGACAACACTGGGCTGGTACACGTGAGCACGTGTCCGAGAGAAGACACGGGCGGCTGGAGAGATGCTGGCTGCACGGAGGAGCTGCAGCGGGCGTTCCCGCCTGCAGGCAGTCCTTCCCAGCACTGCTCAGCCCTCAGATTCTCTTTCTTTTTTTGCTAACTAAATTAAACATGAGGATAAAATAAGCAAAATACCTAAAAATAAAAAATAAAACAAGCATTTCTACAGCACAACTAGGTCACAGCTCCCCAGCATGCAAGTCGTGGCAGCCACGGCTCAGCCCCTCAAGCCTCCCGGGTTCAAAACTGACATCTCTCTTAAAAGGCTGCCTCCCGAAACCCACACCTGCTCCCCGGTAAGCCCAGCTGGAGCCATCTGCTAACGGCTCTGCCTCCCGGCAGCCCTCTGTCCCCTCGCTCCGCTGGGCTGGTCTGCTTCTGTGGCAAAGACTAACCCTTCTCCCCACCTGAACGCGGTGAGGGCCAGCCCACACCCTGAAGCAAAGCCCTCGCGTCCCCCTCCATGGGTGCACCACAGGGAAAGCTCTCACACGCCTCTAGAAAGCACGTCCCCTAACTGAAGCCCTTGGCATCCCAAGGACAATTAGGAGCGGGACTTCAGAGAGATCTCGCACCAAACACCCCTCTGCATGTCCTTCCAGGTGGGGAGCAGGGAGGAGGAACGGTTTCCCCGTCCAAGGCCAGGGCAGCAAACCAAGGAGTGCCCTGGCACCGAGGGACACCGCTTCCCTTTCATGCCTCCATTATCTGTGTTAATCTTTAGTTGCTCAGAACAATAGCGTTTAAGGGTAACATCCCTCTTGGGAGGGTGGAGGAGGAGAGCATCGCTGCTTTCCAGCCTCCCCGCAGAGCATACCTTCGCACTGAATCAGCCAGCAGGTAGGTCAACATCCCGACTGCTGTCGGGGTCCCCAGCGGGGAGAGAGCAGCCGCCCCCAGCCCCTTTCTGCTCCCACGGCAGAAGTCACCATTAATCCCTCGCCTCTCGGTTCAGCAGGTCCGCAACGCTTCTACAACTGATAGCCATCCCTTCCCCTCCCCCAGCTCCTCCTGGGAATACTCCGGCTTCACAGTTAGCGGGGAAGGAGCTGCTAGAGAAATACTCCTTGTAATATGAAGATGGGACTCTGCTTAGAGCCGTCAGCAGCTTGGTAAAAATCAAAGGAGAGAAGCTTAAGCAAAGGCCTCGAAGCATCGCGCCACTGTTCAGCCTGTACCGGGTGTGGGCTGCAGGCGTATCGCTGCTCCTGGGGGTAAACCACGTACACAAACCGTACAGGATCTCCATGGAAATCAGGTGCAGCACCCCTGACATGTACAGAAAGCTGCAGCTTCCAGAGGGGAAAAGAGAGCACGTTGCTCCCTCCCACCCCATCTGCTGCGGTGGGGCACCCCATTGCTGCTGAAATGGGGAGAGACCCCGGGCAGCACTTGGGGGGGACCCCAGCTCCAATTTCAGAGAGGAGCAGGATGATCTGGAAGACTGACATTACCGACAGCAGCTGTGAACACAGAGCAGCAAGAAACAGTTTGTTAATTATTTCACAGGTCTTTTTTTAAATGACACTCCATTCTTTGGATTAAAGAACCTGAGTGCTTTACGAATTTGAGTTCCCAGTGGCTCCCCTGGGAGGGAAGGAAATGCTATCCCTTTTGCTGAAAGATCGCGGGGTTAAGTGGGCTGCTCTGAGCCACAGCTACGATGGGCAGGAGCTTTGCCTTCCAGGCGCCTGCTCTAATCACAGATCTAAGGAACGTAATCAAACTGCACCGCACACTGAGAGGCAGCAAGGAAAACAGGCAGGGCCCCAAAGAAGGAGAATCGAGTAAATGGGGCGAAGAGCAAAGCTCTGAAAACTCGCCTCTGCATCGTTCTTGGTCTAGTGGCAGGAATGCTGCTGCGGGCCGGGCAGGAAGCTGCAGTGGAAGTCATTCCAATGGCATTTCCTGGAGAGCACTGCAGAAAAGCCTCCCAGGTCGCAGGCAGGGCGAGAAGCTGCCAGGGATCTGCACGCTGAGCCCAGATCTCCAGCCACCGGTGAGGATACAGCTACCTGGGATAGCTGCACCAGGCAGGACAGCCGGAGCCAAGACCCTGCCGGCAGCGACCGTCAGGCAGGCAGTTCCCACAGCCAGAGAGGAACACCCCGTACTGCGAAGGGACACCAGGGACTCAGCTGGCAGGGGAAGAGTATTTTTTTCATCCCAAGCAGGTGATGACAATGGGGGCATCATCTCAGCTGCAAGGGATCCAGACTGTAAAATAATTACAGAGGACAAAGTGGAAAGCGACAGCCCAGCTAAGCTTCGCAGACCGCGGGTTGGGATTCATCTCTAAGACAGCAAAGCGTGGCCTTGGCTATTGACAGTCACCTCCTACAGCCAGCTCTGCTGCGCGTTGGCCAGCAAGTGAAACTGATGGCTGCAATCTCAAACGGGATTAGCAGCACCGGGGCATCCCTGAGACCCAGCGTGTTAACACTCAAAACAGCAGAGCTTTGGCAAGCAGCGCTCACCCCAGAGGGAGATGCGTCCCCATACAGTGCAACGCACAGCTGTGAGTCTTCCACACGTGCTGTGCACACCTAGCACGGTGCTCCTCTCTGAGTCTCAGGGCACAACAGCAGCAGAATTCAAACTTACACTTCTCTCATGCTGCCCAAAAAAACCAGACCAACTAAGCGTGAGGATCCTGGGGCACCCGGGATCAGCTAGATAAAGCGGTGGTTGCGTGAAAGGCTTGTGCAGGATACCCGGGCAATGGCACAGGGCCAAAAAGCATTTCTGAAGAGCTGAGAATCGAAGTCTAGCTCTCAACCTGAAACCATTGAGAAAGCTGGAGCAAGAGCACAGGACAAAATCCCAGCTGCACTCTGTCATATGACACAGGCTGAGTCATTTCCTATCATTCAAGAAAAAAATTAAAAAGATAGAAAATGAGTTTGCTATATTGACATCTTTAAGGGTTTTCCCCAAACAGAACCACAAGCTTCCAGTCCACCGCAGAGCGACACAACGTGTATGTCCCGGCACACCAAGCCCGCACGGCCAGGGCCGGCTGAGAGCCCAGGATGCATAGAGCTGACACGGGAAGCAGTCCGTCCTCCATCAGCCTAGCGCAGCTTGTCAGGATTCAGATGTCACAGACTGGTGACAAAGATGCTGTTTGCTTTCAGTCCTGGCCCGGCACAGCCCCTTCATGCTGGTCCCCACCATATGCCCTGCAAACAGGAAACCTCTTGCCTCTATGTCCACAGATCTACCTCCAAGCCCCCACAGAACACTCTCTTTAAATCCCACTCTGAACGCAGATTTAACCTTGGAAAGAAAAGCTGTCATCCACTGGAGGGTCGCAGCCAGGCAGGAACTACTGCTCACTTTCCTTTCTCAAACAGATTAAGCACGGTCAGTACATCTCTGCCTGCCAGGCTCTCTCCCGCTCACCCCTCCTGCGTTCCCACTCACCAGATTTCTCCCCCAATGACTCCTGATCCCCACTGGGATCACTGTTTGAACTTCACAGCTAGTGCAATCTGGTCCTGGCCAAAGCAACTGCCCCAGGAAAGCCTCCTCTTTGGTTTTGATGGCTCACCGAGGCAGCAGCTCTCTTCTGGGTAGTTATTAAATGCCCCCCTCGGGTTCTTGTTTGTTTGTTTTCTCAGTGCCAGATTGCAGAGAGGAGGGCAAACCAAGGCAGAGCCAGTAAATGTGACAAAATACACCCCTGTTAACGCTATGTAGCAAGATTTACCATTTCCCCCTCACCTCAAAGAATGGTTTCTCAAGAAAACTGCTACAGCCCAGCACACAGCAGCCTTAACAGGCCCCTCCAAAAGCAACCTGCACCCCGCAGCCATCCTACGCTTGCCTTTGTTCCGCTGGTGGGGAATGAAACAGAGCTTCCTATGCAACCAAGCTGTGCGACACTTGCAACGGAGCTGCGCTCCTTCCCTCTTTCAGAAGGGCTTTCCAGGAAGAGAAGTACTGCAGCGCTCCAGAACACACACCACCTGGTCCCTGACAAGCAGGCCTGCCAGAACTTGCATCCCTCTCACTGGGACCTGCCCGCTGCACCTCTCGGGAGAGCTTTGTTTGCACGGGACAAGCTCTAACAGCTCTGATGCACCGAACAGGCTCCCTGTGCAAACAGGGTGGCAGGAGAGGGACTGCTCCGTCACAGCAAGTGCAGGGTGGCACTCTCTTCTTGCAGAGAGAGCTGGCAGGAGGCCTGCAGTTTTCTCCCTGCAGCTGGAGTCGCATGAGAGCGAAGCAGAGCATCCCCACACAGGTCCTACACGTGAGGCACCCGGGAGCTCTCACGGCCCCTGTCCTGCCGCTGCACCGTACCATCCCTTCGTGCGGAGCGGCACAGCTGCCCGTCGAGAAGGGACACGGTGACACCTGAACACGGAGGAAAGCTACAGCTGAGATGTCAAACAAGCACTGGTCGGGGTTTGCAACAGGCTGGCAGCAGCCTCACTGCCCAGCCCTTTTTTTGGTGGCTGGTGGGGTGGGATCCCCTCCACTACGGCCTTGACCACCCTGACTGGCTTCGCCTCAGCTACTGGCACAGCCCAGGCAGCAGCACAGCCTGAGCAGTGAAGTTAGAAGCCCCGTTCAAGGTTAGAAGAAGAGAGCAAGGCTGCTCCCCTGGGTGGGAAACACGCTAACGGTGATCTTCAAAGCAAGAGCTGGTGGGTGGGTCAGATAGAGAGGAGTCCTGACCCTTCCGCAATCTGTTGAACAAATATTTGCTCCAAACAATGAATTTACAGACAGACACAAAAAAATTGAAGAGTCTTAACCATGATGGTTGGGGGTGGGGAACAGAGGGAGGAGGTATTTCATTCCCCACAAGCAGGGACCAGTGATTTTCCACCAGTGATTTAATCTAAATCCCCCAGAGAGTTCATTTACAAAAAATCAGATTGCATTATCGCCTAGGTCTCCAGGATACAGCCCAATCCGTCACTAACAGCAACAGCCACACTAGCTTGGAAACCTCAATTTGATCACTCAATTCTAAGACTAATCTGTGGCTTTAAAAGCCAAAGCCAGAGGGAGGGGGAAGGAACTCAGCATTTGGCCAGGGTTATTTGCAGGATGAGAGAGCTAATGGGCCAGATACAGCCTGATGAAAAGACTAGCAGATCCCAGGTTACTAATCGAAACCAAGCTCCTCTGCCTGAGCAGCCCCACCCAGGCAGTGCCCCAGGGCGGCCACATTCCTGGAATTCCTGCACCCTGGGTGAACCACGCTCCCTCTCCCTGGGTGCATCCGCTTCCCCTCTTCTCTGGGGTCCCCGGCATCACAGGCCAGGCTCAAGGAGCTGTGGAGCTCTGCGGGGCTCCTGTGCCTCTCCTCTGTAGGAGGGTGCAGAGCACAGCGCTGGGCTCAAAGGTTCCTGCCCCCTCCTCGAGATGCCGGGGCCTGCTGATGGACTATGAGCTGAACAGGGCTGAAAGGCCTTAGCTCACCAGCACACCGAGGAGGCAACTCCCTACCGCTTAGATGCTAACGCCTGACAGCACGAACTCTTTCCAGTGGGCACCAGTAAAGGTTACACCAGCAGGGAATCACTAAGATGCAGAAGCAAAATGAGAACTCAGACATCTGTAGGTCGTATACTTCCCGCTGGCAGCCCCAGGCAGCACTGCACAGCCTGACCCGGCATCTCAAGAATGCTTCCTGAAGAAATGCTTATTCATGTTAATACCTCACCATTGAAAGCATACTGGGTTTGCTGCTGGGGCAGCTGGGAGCATTGCTCCCTGCCAAGCAAGAAGCAGCTGCAGGTTTAGCAGCTCCCCAGCGCAGAGGTTGCTCCCACCTCAGCCCTGGCTCCCACCACACCAGCTCAGACAGGCCCAGCGGCCCACCCACCCACCGATCGAAATCTGCTGTGGGATTCGCTTCACTGCGAGCACGGCAGAAGGCAAAGTCCTGTCTCCAGAAAGAAGAAGTAGCTGTTACCCCAGCAGACCGCAGGCCAGCCTGCTGGAGCACTGCGCGCTCGGAGAGGGGGAAGCTCCACTCCCTGCTGTTAAATGACACCAGGAAAATGCCTGAGAGCAAGGGCTCCCGCCTGAAGAACAAGCTTGGATGACATTACATTTCCAAAGGCTCTTGGAAAACAGGTCTTTTACGTAACATCCAGGGAGAAGAAGAAACAGGGATGGAGAAGGACACGTCTGACCATAAACTGTGTCATCGCGGTGAACTGACCCTCTTGGGGCAGAGCGTTAAGAGCACAAAGGGAAAGGCCACATGCCCCTTTATCTCCCTGCAAGGTCTAGGACATGCGCTAGCACAAACATTGCAGGGAGCGGCGCTCCGGTTTGACCGGCACTGCTGCCGGCCTGGAGCAAGGGAGTATGTGGGCAGCCATCCCCACCGGGGAGAGGAGTTCTTACCCATCCGCCATTCTCCTGGATCCAGGGATCTAGGTGGTCGGTCAAGTACGTGGTCATCCAAGATACAATGCGTCCCACCAATACCCGCATCTCCTTGTCAACGCTCTCCACACACAAGGCTCCTCCGAAGGAGAAGAAAGCCACGATGCGACCCCAGTTCACTCCATCACGGAAGAGTTCATTCACTACCTGCTCAAAGCTCTGATAGGCCGTGCCAGGGGTGATGTGGAGCTGGGAAGTGAGGTCGCTGAAAGCCCGCCGGTACCTCAACTCAAACTCATCCCCCGCCTCCCTCAGCGCCTGCCTCACATCGGCTGCTTGAACGATTTCATGGACTTCGAGGCTGCTCCGGTGCACGGCGGCTCCGTTCACTACGAGGCTGGCGGGTGGGTGCCAGGAGGGGCTCCCGTTGAGGACGCCGTCCATCTCGGCCTCCTCCGCTAAGTCAGTCCTGTTCTCATCCTCCTCCTCCAGCTGACTCCAGCTGTATCCCTTCTGCGAGAGCTTGTAGGAAACAAAGTCAATCACTAACTCCCGGTTACTGCTGGACATTTTCACACCTGGGACGCCCTCAATGAGTCCATGGTCTGGAGCACAAGCAGATCAGCACTTAGCAGGTCCCGACTCCACTCTTCTTCTTCACGACCAATGGAAACATCTGACCTTTGCACAGACAAACGCCAGAAGAGGAGAGAGGCAAAGAAACGGTTAATGCTACAGCTTTTAGATGCACCCGTACCATTAACACCGATAGCTTATCGTTAAGACTGAGATCATCCCGCAGCTTTATGCCGAGACTCGGGGCCACCGGATTAAAGCTGCACGGAGAACCGACTGCAACACCCACCTCCCGGGAAACCGACCTCGAGCCCCAGGGCCCCCCCCCCAGGCTCTCACCGGGTGCAGGCACTGCCTAGCAGGGCGGCTGCGGGCCGGGCCGGGGTGGCGGTGGCGGCTCTCGTTCTGCCGGAGCTGCGGGCCGGCCCGGCCGCGTTCCGCCAGTCCCGGAGTGCTGCGGAGGCGGAGGCAGCACCGCCCCCGCCCGCCCCGGCCCCGCCCGTTAAAGGACCCGGCTGCCCCCGCCCCCCTCCGCCGGCGTTGCCCAACAGTGGCCGGCGGAAGCGGGCAGGCAGCGTTGCCCAAGGGTTACGGCAGCCCCGTGCGGGGCCCGGTTTGACGGTAACGGCGGCGCAGCCCCCCCCGCCCCGGGGGTTAGCTCGGCCGGGCGCGTCGCCGTGCACAGCCCGGCGCGGGCGGCAGCCCCAGCCCCCGCCCTGCCGAAGCCCCTCGCTCCCGCAGGCGGAGGGGAGCCGAGGGGATTAAAGGCTGGAAACCGGCAAGCCCTCGCCACCAGGGCCGGTCCTGCGTTCTTACGGGAGCGATTCCGGTCACTCGCTGCGCTTAGCAACGCGCCGGGCCCGGGCCGGTGGCGCGGCGGGCGGGAGGGCCGCAGGGGCGGCCTGCCCCCCGGCCACCGTACCCGCGCGGGGCGGGGCGGCGAGCACGGGGCCCGCGCACGAGGACCGACACGGCGCCCGCGAGGACGGCGCCCACGCCGCCCGCCCCTCATTCGCCAGCCAATCACCCGCCGGGAGAGCCCCGCAGGGCGGGGTCCGGAAGCGGGCTCTCCCATTGGCTAAGCCGCGCGTCGCTCACGGCCTGCCCCACTCCGCCCCTCACCTCAGCGGCCGGTGGAGGGTCCGGGTCCTTCCCGCCCCTGCCCCGCGGGCCCGGATGGCAGGGACGCCGGGGGTCGCCGGGAGCCCCGCCGGGCCTCGGCCCGCTCAGCAGTCTCCGGGCTCCTTCCGCATCGCCCGCCAAGCGGCCGCCGCGCTCCTGGGCCGCGCCGGGGGGGTGCGGTAGGGTGGGAGGGGGCAGGAGGGGGCGGTGCGCATGCGCACGGCGCAGCGAGGCTGGGCGGGGAGCGGCGCGCATGCGCGGGTAGGGCGGGGCAGGAGCGTCGCTTAGACGGCGAGGGAGGGGACGGCGCCTGCGCGGAGCCGTTCCTGCTAGTGCACAGGCGCGTAGCTGCCGGGCGGCGGGCGAGGCTCTGGCGCCCCCTGTCGGCAGCACCGGGGCCTCGGAGGCGCCGCCGGGCCCGTGGGCTGCCCGGGCCGCGGCGGCCCCGGTGAGCTCCGGCCTCCACCCCTGCCACGCCGCGCGGGTGCGGCAGAGCCAGCTGTCACGGCCGCCTGTCCCCTCAGAGCAGTTAGCGTGGGATGTTTTTGTGCTTCCACAGTGCTTCGGGAGCCTGCGGCCGCCCCCTGCGACAGTGAGGGGAAGGCTGATGTGGGCACAGTGCCGAGGCGGCGGCAGGCAGCTGTGGCACCCCGGGTCGGCCCTAGCAGGGCCCGCTGCCTGGCTTTCTCGCTGCTGCGCGGAGTTCTGTGCAGGATTTGGGGTAGGTCACGTCGTCTCAAGGGCGCTTTCCCCCAGCAGCAGGGAGCCTGGCTGTGCTTGCTGGAAGGGGTGGGTGGTGGAAGCCGCCTTCCCTGGGTCAGGCTGTCAGAGGAGCTGATCTGGGGAGGAGCAGCCGGCAGCAGGAGGAAGGCAGGGCTCTGGGAGCGCAGGCAGGCTGCCTGGGCTTGATCGAGGACACCCCTGAGAGGAGAGAGATGGAAGCCCGCTACGTGCTTACTCAAAGCCGCAAGCTAGACGCTCCAGCGATCACATAAGCTACAGCCGTGGTACCAGGGCTCGGCTCCGGTGGGCTCCTGCCCGGGCGGCGCGGCCTCCCCTGCTGCCAGCACCCCCAAAGCCGCCCGGGCCCGGCGGGGTGCGGACACCGGCCCCTGGCCCTGCCCGTGGGACCCGCCTACCGGCAGCTGATAGGCCGCCTCCGAACAACACTCAGGGCGCTGCCTCGCCTGATTGGCCGGGCGCCGCCGGGCGCTGTGCCTTGTGGGAGTTGTGGTTTGCTTCTGGTCCCTAGTTGTGGTGCTGTGCGCGCGGGCACTACGTTTCCCGTCAGCCTTTGCGGGCAGTGCGCGACAGCGCTGGGGGCGGTTTGCTCATCCGGGTCCCTTGCTCTCCTACCGGCCCGCCCAATCCGCACGCACCAAGGGCGTGCCCTAGGCGTTGATTGGTTGGTTCGGACGGACGAGCTCTGTTTGAAATCCGTTAACGGCGGCGGGTGGAGGCGCCGCGCAGGGCGGCCGCTGTGCTGAGGTGAGTGGGAGCGGGCAGGTTACCGGGCACCGGGGCCCCCCCCCTCGCCTCAGGGACGCTCCCGCCTTCGGCTTACCTTCCCCTCTTCCCTGGCAGCCGCCCTACGGTAACGGCGGCCTGGGCTATAGCCCTCTCCCGGCATCCGGTCGGGTCTCTCTGGCCGTGAGGGCTATGGCTGTGCTCTGGGCCGGGCCGTGGGCCTGCTCTGAGCTCGGGTATCGGTAGCACGGCCCTGGCTCCGCACACCACCGCGAGGCCGGAGGGGGCGGCTGGGAAAGGGAGGCGGAAAGCGGCTCCGGGCCCTTAGCCTGCGTCCGGGGCCGCTTTTGCTGTGGCCCGAGACGGTGGCTGGAGGGCAGGATCGCACCCGGGGCCCCGTGGTGCGTGCCTAAATCCCCGAGGGCTAATTGCTAACCCCTCGTGGCCGTGGGACCGCGGGAGCCGGAGCCTGGGGCCAGCCCGCCGCGGGGCAGCTGAGCTGCGGGGGGCTGGCGGTGGGCGAAGCCGCCGTGCCGAGGGGCTCCCTCCCTTGGGGTGGGTCCACGGTACCGAAATAAGCCTTACTTCAGTCAGCGCGGACCAGGCTGCCCGCTGTGCTCTGTACTTAGCAGTTCGTTCACACCGGCTGCTCAAAACCTGAAGTGTGCATCTTAACTTTGGAGCTAAGAAAAACTACATTTCTTCTTTTGAAACCAAATCCTGCTTCCTGGGAAAAGGAGGGAAGAAAACCAGGCGAAACCTGGCTTAAGTACAGAAAAGTTAGCTATTTTTACACAGGGCTTTTTTTAAACTAGAGGAGCTCCAACTTATCTAGCAATAAGTTGAGGTTATACCGGCTAAAAATAATTTACTTTTCCTTGAACAGCTATTCTTAGAATGTCCCGTCTTCACATCTTCTAAAACTTGTGGGATCTCATTTACGGAGCATGGGATGTCAGGGCTGTTTATTTTGGGCTGTTGGAAGGGAGGTGGCCCTGGGCCACAGGGAGCTGCTCAGGAGAAAAGCTGCTGCTCCAGCACCTCCCTCCTTTTGCTGTAGGCTACCAACAGCAGGTCGGGGTGGTCTGCGGAGCTCTCTGTGTGCTCACCTCTCGCCTGCCTGGAGTTAAGGCTTTTTCCCCCAATTTGAGTATTTCATGATGGAGCAGCAGCGTTGCCTCTGTTCTGTACCTGGGATGATGAATTCGGTGTTGATTCTGTGCTGTGGAAAAGCACACTTGAACTTTGAGTGAGGGGCACCAGAGAGGAAGGAGAAGCTGAAGATGAAGAATTTGTTAAAAGTGTTCACTTAACCCCGCTCAGGGAAAAGCAAGGATGACTTCTGTTACTGGTTGCTGGCATTGTGCTGAAGGAGTTCCTGTGGTGGCTTTGTGGTGGGATAGCTTCCTAGGAGGCTGTGGTGGCAGGACTGTATCTCTAGAGAGGCAGCTTCCAGCCCCTTGCAATGGTCCAGTTTGCATATTAGCCCATGAAAAGCTTCTGGGAACTTTGTCTGGATTATTGACCCTATAAAAGGGCAGGAAAGCTTTGGGTTGCAGGACAGTAAAGAAGCTGCCAGGCTGAACTAAGCAAGTTGGCTGGTTATTGCAGCGTCCTGTGTTTAAATGGCAGTCGGTTAAAAAGGCACTGGAATTACTGCAGCAAACTGCTGTGCAGTTTCCTCAGCCTTGAGGAAGTGTCTTTTGCTTATTCCCAATTGTCCATCTTGGGTTTTGAGGCATGTGGATCAACTGGCTTCAGATTTATCTGCTAACATAACTCAGAATATCCTTTTTGTGTATCTGGTACTATTTTTTCCCCTTTCCAATCCTGTTAGGATTTAGAGTAATACCTGTAGCTTATGAAGCTCCAGTGGTCTGTTGTGCTAAGTGTCGTCTCAAGTTGGCCAGGGGCTTATCTAATTACGTTGCAAGGCGACAAGAAAGAGCAGATCTTCTCTGCACCTTCCTTCCCTCCATCCCTTACTACTCCCCCATTCTCTCTCCTTCTGACCTCTAATTTCTCATCTTGGAACTCTTTTTCCTCTCTCCAACACAAAGGCTCGTATGGCTGGCAGGGTCCTTTGTCCCAGGCAGTGGGTGCTGTTATTGTAGTGCTTGGTGACCATCAGTCCCCGCTGGGCTGCTGCTCTAAAAATAAGAGGCTCTTTTGGTTGGGTCGTGACTGTGAAGTGCTCCCCTATGACAAGCTTGGTGCCGGGTTTCACATACTGTGGCTAGGCCAGTACTGCGTAGGTCTTGTTGGAGTTACTCCTCTCCAACCTTGTCTGGCCTAAATGTTTTTGGCAAGAAATTAACTACTACATTGAGAAAAAGATGCTGAGCACCTCTGTGATGGAATCGTGTCAGCATTTTAAAGCTAATTTGGATTAGAGCGAGGTGTGAAGTTATTCCGAAATACCTATTGCACTTGCTGTTGGATCAGTCTTATTCTGGGATAGGAATGCT